>NC_090813.1:168902209-170102209 GCF_000390325.3 Nicotiana tomentosiformis | reverse complement strand
TATGATTTTCCCAATTGTCGGAATCCGTCCCGCTACGTCTTCTATAATTTTGCCTAAGTATTCTCTACCAATCATGAGTGCTTCTAGTGTCATAATTCTCTTTCGAGAAACTACCACAATTTACTAGACATATTCTCTCAAACTACGCTAGCTGGTACTAATTCACCGCGCATGATGATCGCACCAAGGTTTTGTTATCTCTAATCCCAACTTTAAACCTTCAATATTGATCTCTCACATACGTTAGGAGTGATGTTGTTCAACAACTACCTACATATGTACCCTCTCTCAAGCAATACATGCTAAATAGGCACTGTCAATTGATGGTCATTCAATCAACAACAGTAAACACATAGTTGAACAAGTTGAGAAATCTAACGATTCAATTATATAAGAACATATAGAGAATTTATCTAACCAAAGGTTCCATCAAAACTCTAGATAAAAAGTAGTTATTCATAATAGTATGCAAAACTACAATACTATAATTCATAACCAATAATGATCATAGGAAGAAGGGAGTGAAAAATGCATAGTTTTATTCTCCGCCTTGCTCCTAGTGTGTTCTTGCCTCCTTGGTCGAATCGCCTCTCTAATGATGTCTAACCCTTCAAAAAATAACTTTAAGAGGTATTTATAGGGTTGGGGCTAAAGTCTACATGTTAAAAAATAGTGAGGAAATAAAATTGGCTCGGATAGCATAGACGGCGCGAGGCAATGTCAGAGGCGCCAACATTTTTGTGCAACGCACTGCCAGGGGCGCCAATGTTTCTGCGCGAGGCAATTTTCAGAGGCGCCAATGACAGTGCCCTGGACAAGGCCTTGCACTGTCTATGGCCATGACTTTTCATTGCCTTACAAGTCTTCTTTTATTGCTCCATTTTGTAGCTCTGAGGTACCTTTTCTTGCAACGTTTCTCCAATTCATGTCCAAGCATTCCTACACATGAAATAAGCTCTATTAAGCTTAATTGTCGCACAAATTAACATCCAAACAACAAGCAAATAGGGTAAATAACGTCAAAATATATGGAATTATAGCACGACATCAACACCCCATATTTAAATATTGCTCACCCTCGAATCAACCAACCAACGCACTTCCTCTTCAAGGACCCAACAAGCCACGCATTCATAGCACACTACACATATGACCATGGTTGATAGTACTAATTAAGCTCTAGCATATGCGGTCAAAATACACTTCCCATACTCATCCGTAATTTAAAACATCCACCCCAGGAACAACATGATTATAACAAACCTAGCCTCGAAAACTAACTCAATGTCACAATGCACCCGAGGCTTGAATACTTAATCTAACAAAGAGGTCTAATAACGTTACCTATCCTTTGTGAAACCATGTGCCCTCATAATAAAATAAAGAGTAAGCAGTCCACACATCAAATCACATGATCGAATATATTTTAAGGACTCACACAAATGAAGAAAATTCACTCACTCTCTCAAAGAAGTCACATGCACCGAAAACGTACCATAGGTCTACCCGTTATGTGAACATCTACTAATGTAGGCCCACTCAGTCTGAAATCAACTAGGACTTTATTATGGTTGTAATGTGGCTAAGGGGCGGGTAGGATATATTTAGGATATAGTGGCTAACCCTCCTAAGCACTTTAACACATCACGTATTCAACTTTAAGCACAAAATTCTTTCACTCCACTTCAATCGTCACAAGATAGCTCACCCCAGAATACTTTTCTTCTTCTTTACACACTGCTTCAGATCACTTCCACTAGCAAAAATAAGAAACCTTTATTTATTTATTTTATTCTAGTTAAGCAAGCCTGGGGTCATTCTACCCAGCCTGCTATATGCATTCTACCCAGCCTTGTCCATTAACAATATAAGATTTAGTACAAGTGATAGACATGAAAAAGTAATGTATTCCACATTCTTTTTCCATTACTCAAAGGATATTCATTTATGATTTCCAAAATATTACTCGGGCCCAAGTATACGTATACATAACTGCGGTCTCAGGCCCAAAGATGCATAAAGCATAAACTGCGGCCTCAGGCCCAAAGATGCATAAAGCATTAACTGCGGCCTCAGGCCCAAATACAGGGGTTTAACATTCAGGGATTTAAAATCAGGAACTGAGAATCATAATGCAATACATGATACTTAAATACTAGATCATATTGAGTTACATGATACTCGAATACATTATAGAACTAGACTGATACATGTATTCATGAACTGATTATGAAAACTAAAACATCAACTATTTATGACATGCTGAGTAATCTAGACTGAGACTCATGAGAATCAAACACGAGTCTATATTGATTACACACTGATTTCACAACGTTCAGAATGAAAGTCATGAACGAGTTATGAAGCTAGAGAATAGAAGTTCTACAACTATTCAAGGAACTAGGCTTAACTATATTTCTGAGGCAATTAGTAATGTGGTAAAAGAAACATAGTGTAGGGAGAATCATTAACATTCCCAAACATAGAGAGTTAGCCTCACATACCTTAACTTCCTGCTCTTGAGCATAATACAACATTTGCCAACCCTTTCAACTTTAATCTATATCAATACAAGTCAAAGGGATTCCAAATTAGCAACAATACTCATGTTTTGGTCACTTGGGCATTTTATCAAACACTTGGTGGCATAAAGCTTCATAGCCCTTATTAATGGTGTTTCTACACCCAACAATCCATTCTCTATCTCCTAGATAAATTCTAAAATCTCAAATTTCTTATAATCAAAATCATTCTTCTTCACCAAAGATTAACAACACCATTAACCAATAATCAACAATCAACAAACCAAACCTATAATTTTTCATGCTTTTCTATCAAATCCATCAACTCATATGTCATGAACATAGAGTCTATAATCATTAATCCAATGGTATAATCAATTAGAGGGTGAAGACCTTACCTTTTTAAAGTTTAATCCTCTTGAATTCGAGTTCTAGGGTTTCTTCTCACAACAATGGTGCCCCAATCGAATATCAAATTATTTGGAGGGTTTACTCGTGTTAATAAGGTGTTGGGGAATTAAAATCAACATAGAATCACCATTAGAACTTACCTTGGATGGTGGAGGGACCCTTGAGGAGTAAGGTTCTCAGCTTCCCTTTCTAGAGCAAGTTTTTGTGTTTTGGGGTGTGGGGGACGAAGTAGGGCTTTACCAATGACCCCCCAGGTGCGCCCCCATGCACCTGAAGGCACAACCGCGCACCTGACCTCAAAAAATGGCAGTAGCACAACCACAAGTGCGCGGCCGCGCACGTGACCCCCTGGGCACGCATATTGCGCACTGGTCTGTAAAATGCACATAACATTCTGCACAGAGATCCGTTCAGGATCCACAATATATTGTTGGAAAGATATTTCAAAGGGATGCAACTTTCATCTTTTGGCTTTTCCCAATTTCCTTAAACCTGTTTACTAAATCTTGCTGTAAAATGGACATTTTGTAAACTTAGTCTATTTTGTCGAATCTTATGCACCTCACTCTCCATCTTGATTCTGAAATAACTATTTTCACCCATTCTAATCACTCTAGGACTTCATATGTCTAAAATATCAAATTAATACCCATTTAACATATCCACACCTTGTCCGAATGTACGGGGTGTTACATTATCTCCCCCTTGGGATCATTCGTCCTTGAATGATTGTCCTGATTGTAACTTTTGCTAACTCCGGACCTTAAATAGGTCTGGTGGAAACATTAACTTTCATTAACACTTGCATACTAAACTGAATGAATACATGACTACTGAACTATTGAGATACTAAACTGAATGACTACTATATTGACTGAATATTGGTCTTCCATGGACACGTGAATACTGAACTAACATAGATATATGAATATTGAACTGGCACGAATATTTGAGTAATTTGAGTACTAAGCTGGCATGAATGTCTAAGTATTGGACTGACATGAGTAGCTGGGTATTGTACTGACATGAGTATCTGAGTATTGAACTAACATGAGTATCTGAGTACTGAACTGACATGAGTAACTAAGTACTAGAAACTTGAATGATATAGCATGATACGTGAAATAGTGGCTATATAGCCACAAATTATGGTGGCAGCTCTAACTCATAATCAAATTGAACGACCCTTCTCAAGATTCTATATGGCCCAATATAACAGGGACTAAGCTTCCCCTTCTTCTCAAATCTCATAACGCCTTTCATAGGCAAACCTTTCAGAAACACCTAATCATCAACTTGAAACTCTAGGTCTCTATGCTGCACATTCGAATATGAATTTTGGCAGCTCTGAGCCGTATTCTAATGCTCTTGAATCAACTTAACTTTCTCCATAGTATGATAGACCAAATTTGGTCCCAACAACTCCTTTTCACCAACTTTGAACCAACCAATTGGCAATCTACACCTTCACCTATACAGAGTCTCACACGGTGCCATCATGATACTAGAATGGTAGGTGTTATTTTTATAAAACTCAATGAGAGGTATCATCCCAATTACCTTTAAAATCAAGGATATCCTCAAGTGTTTGAATAATGCGTTCTACTTGCCCATCTTTCTGAGGATGGAAAACTTGTGCCTAATCCTTTCTGAAAGGACTTCTAAAAGTTTATTGTAAACTGAGCACCATGATATAAAATGATGGACAACGGGGTCCCATGCACTCTGATGATTTCTTGGATATACAACATGGCATAATCCTATACTAAATCTGTAGTCTTCATTGGCAAGAGGTGAGCCAACTTGGTAAGTTGATCTACAATCACCCAATCAGATCGTGCTTTTAAAATGAGTGAGATAATCCTGTTATAAAATCCATACTTACAATCTCCCCTTAAGAGTATGTGTATTCTGTGGTAAAACACTAGGCTTCCTGCTGCTCGACTCTCACTTACTGATAATTTGGACACTTGGCCACAATGTTTGTGACGTTTTTTTCATGTTGGTCCACCAATAAACCTCCTTGAGATCATTTTACATCTTTGGGGGACCTTGGTGGGTAGACTACCTGGAATTATGGGCTTCTAATATGATCCTCCTCTCTAAGTCTACCTATGTCTGGAACACACAGTCCATCTCGGTACCTCAAAGTACCATCATCTCCCCCTTATTCAAAGGCTATCATTTTATGCTTGTGAATCCCTCTTTTTACTGCAACAAGTAGGGGTTATCAAACCGTTTCTCCTTCACTTAGGCTACTAAGGAGGAACAAGTCCTGTTTTGAAGAACAACACCACCATATTCGGAGTCCAAAAGTCGAACTCCTAGACTTCCTAAGCGGTGAAATTATTTCACTATATATCTATTGTCTGCCTCAATCATGAGTTGTACTTCCCATACTTGATTATATTTTTAAGATACTTACTGAAAACACTTATATAATTGTTGTGATCTAAGTCTATACAACGAATATTAGAGTCTCATGCGATGGAACTACCCTCGTGATACATAACTGGGCATGATTTTATAGTTCTTTTTATTTTTTATTTTTTATATCCCATGCTAACTATGCGGGTTTCAAATCTCCAACTGGACTTACTGACGATTTTCGCATCTCCCCCTTAGACCAAAGGTTAAGGTATTGTACCTACGGATCCTTCTCTTTTGTTGGGATCCGAACAAGTTTTCTTATCTTAAGTAATTCTTTGCACTTTACGTCAATGAAAACTCACCTTCGGACTTACTTCTGAGCAATCCTTCTTACTAGGAAAAACTATATTACCTACATAAATAGAAAGCTACTGATTTAACTCTACTCACATTGTCAATCTTGGGGAGATCCCTTTTCGATAATTCTTAAAGACTATTCTTCTGTAGTTGTCTCTCTTACTGCCTAACTGATTTTGTTTTCCACTATCACTGTACTTCGGGTTTAACTTAAACTTATAAAGTTCTAACAAACGTTCGGTATTTCAAACTATCATGCATTCACTAGAGTTAACATGTCTAAGTGAATCAAATTGTACCTCTACTAGCTTTCCTGAAATTGCTAATTCAGTGTATCTACTCAAAACTTACTTACTATTCTTTTACTAACCACATGCTAGCATCATATTTTATTGTTCTTCTTTGAATAACTAAAGTGAAGCATAAGGTTATTCCTAACTTTCCTTACCATACGACCCTATTCTACGATCACATACTATCCTTTTATTTAAACTATGTACATGGATCACACTTAGGGAATTCTTATTTGTCTTAAACAATATTGGAATATCTAACCCCAAACTTTTTATACACTTCAAAATCACTTCAAACTATAAACCTTCGGCCTAAACACATAGTCACATCATCTGAAGGGGAACTGTCATATCTTTTATCACATAATAGCAGCCATTTCTTATACAAATTTACTAACATGGTACTTTCTAGTTCTGATTTGAATAAATCTAAACAACTTAAAGTCATTCCTTGAAATTCAATATCAGCTTCTCTTGGTTCTCATTTCGTACATCATGTCCTCTTAGTCATATACATGAGTCGTACGAAAAATACAACTCTGATAATAACAATCATTCCTGACTCCTAAGTATTTTGCCCTTAGGCTCTTTTCTGTCCAAAACTATAGTGAACAATGTTAGGGTCTTACATCTGAACTATCATCATCCAACTTGTGGCTCCATTTCCAAGAATTAAATGAAGTTGTTCTGGGACGTAAAACACATATGAATACACTACCATGCACAAACCTATCCTTCTACGTATAACATCATCTGATAAAATAACTTCCTGCGCCATCCGGTGAGTCTTGGTCTTAATCCAGAACTAAAATATACGAAGAGTTTGCTATAATCACTGTTACTTACATTTGCTTTTAGCACCCATAGGCATCACTGTATACTCACCAGTCACCAAAATTTTGATACACATAAAATTAGAGATCTGGTAACTGAATAACTGATAATTGGCATACTGAATAACCATAAACTTGCTAACTGAAAGACTGTATAACTGGTAACTGAGGTAAACTGATGACCATAAAACGCAATAATTGCTTTCGTACTTTCTAGTAAGGTTATGCTCTGATATGTACTACTATACATTGCATCCCACTTCCAACATCCTCTCAAATATCATTTGTTACTAACATGTACTCCATAATTATAGCCCAATGGGAAATCATCCTCTCTAGAACCTTGGATATTTCTTGCCCGTCGCTTGGGTATTCGATACGTCTAGAATTCAATAGGAAGAGAAGGTTACCCATTGCTCTAAGCTTCATGGCACGATCTAGAGTAGAAAGAAATGAGACAATCCTGGATGTCTTGGTAGTTAACCATTTATATGAGGGGCCGGCAAACACATATAAAAGAAACTCCATTGGACACGGCTTCATAGACTCCCTTGGACTCTTGAACCTAGTGCTCTGATACCAAGCTTTGTCACGCCCCGAAACTGGGCCTGGACGTAGCACGACACTCGATGCCTGATTACATATGACCGAGCAAACTAACTCGCTGGCTGAATTAACATGTGATATCATAACATACTGAATGCGGAAGATAAACTAACACATGCCGATATACTGAAAGTCTAAATGATATAAATCTAATGCGTAAACACTAATATATGTCTGAAATATATATGTAGCAACATTGCTTAACCTTAAATGCATGTGACTCTGTCTGATTGTTACTCTATTTTATGAAGCCTCTAATGAAGCACTGAAAACACATATTGTCTAAAAATACTAAAGACTGTAAGGTAATGATAATGCCCCGAAAGAACTGGGATCACCAAATAGCTAGTATGAGAATCCTAGCGCTCAGAATCGTCGACCTGTAAATCATTACTTGCATCGTGAGATGCACACCCTGGGCAAAAAGGGATGTCAGTACTTTTGAATTGCACTGGTATGTAAAGTAACTGAAATAAAGAATTATAAACAATGAAACTGAAACTAAGCTGATGACTGAGAATTGATAATTGATAACTGAAATGATAATTATTGAAACTGAAACTAAAATAATAACTGATAGCTAATAACTGATAACTGATAACTGAAATAATAATGATAACTAATAACTGATAACTAAAATTATAATGATAACTAATAACTGATAACTGAATTGAACAAAGAAGTAAGGATATGAATACTCCATCTTCTGAATGATGAACCACCTGTTAATCTGAATAAATAAACTGCGGCCTCAGGCCCAATATATATGTGCACAAACTACGGCCTCGATCCCAAGCATACGTATACATAACTGCGGCCTCAGGCCAAAGATGCATAAAGCATAAAATGCGGCCTCATGCCCAAAGATGCATAAAACATTAACAGCGGCCTCAGGCCCAAATACAAAGGATCAACATTCAAGGATTTAAAATTAGGAACTGAGAATCATACTGCAATACATGATACTGAAATACTGAATCATATTGAGTTACATGATACTCGAATGCTGAATAGAACTAGACTGATACATGTATTCATGAACTGATTATGAAAGCTAAAACTTAAACTGTTTATGACATGATGAGTAATCTAGACTGAGACTCATGGGCATCAAACCTAAGTCTATATTGATTACGCACAGATTTCACAACGTTCAGAATAAAATTCATGAACGAGTTACGAAGCTAGAGAATAGAAGTTCTGAACTATTCAAGGAACTAGGCATAACTATATTTCTAAGGCAATTAGTAACGTGGTAAAAGAAACATAGTGTAGGGATAATCATTAACATTCCCAAACATAGAGAGTTAGCCTCACATACCTTAACTTCCTGTTCTTGAGCATAATACAGCATTCGCCAACCCTTTCAACTTTAATCTATATCAATACAAGTCAAAGGGATTCCAAATTAGCAACAATACTCATGTTTTGGTCACTTAGGCATTTTATTAAACACTTGGTGGCATAAATCTTCATAACCCTTATTAATGGTGTTTCTACACCCAACAAGCCATTCTCTTGCTCCTAGATAAATTCTAAAATCTCAAATTTCTTATAATCAAAATCATTCTTCTTCACCAAAGATAAACAACACCCTTAATAAATAATCAACAATCAACAAACCAAATACCTTACATAGTTTCACTAAATCCTGCTGGAAGACGGACATTTTGTAAACTTAGTCGATTTTGTCGAATCTGATGCACCTCACTCTCCATCTTGATTCTAAAACAACTATTTTCACCCATATCCACTAGAACTTCATATGTCTAAAAATATCAAATTAATACCCATTTAACATATCCACACCTAGTCCGAATGTACTGGTGTTATATACGTAAAGCTAAATGTCCACTTTCGAAATAGAATACAAATATAAGAAAGGGAAAAACATGGAAACCGCAACAACAACCAATAATATCCAAATGCCAAATATAAAACATAATACTATTTCAAAATATAAAATTAATATTATTTTTGGTTGGGATATTTTTAGTACTGATATGCCACCGTGATTTTAGCACGGAGTCCGATCACGGCCCAATCGACTAGGCCGTCTCATCCCAAGACATTCAATCTACACAAAGAGGCCCCTCCGGCTCACCCCAATGTGTGTGGGTGGAGGTGTGATCACAATATTACCATCTCAACACAAAGCGGCCTTGCTGCCTCACCCCAACATGTGCGGGTGGAGGTGTATTCACCATCACAATCTTTACACAAAGCGGCCCTGTCACCGCACCCCAATGTGTGCGGGTGGAGATGTATTCATAATCACAATCTCTACACAAAGCGGCCCTGCCGCCTCACCCCAATGTGTGCGGGTAGAGGTGTATTCGCAATCACAATCTCTAAAAAAGTGGTCATGCTGCCTCACCCCAATGTGTGTGGGTGGAGGTGTATTCACAATCACAATCTCTACACAAAGCGACCCTGCCGCCTCACCCTAATATTTGCGGGTGGAGGTGTATTGCGGGGTTAGGTTATGTCAACCTACCCTTCCTTGGTGACTAACGATATTCCCAAAAGTATATTTTTTGCTTTGCATATAAAGGGAACAGAAATTCAGATACATACACCTCATAATCTTTCGCATCATTTATATAGTTTTATTAATACTTTCAACCACATTTATTTCTTTACTTTCAAGGATCATAATCTCAACATCAACATATAGAATATTCCAAATCCATAACTTCAAACTCATTAATAATGGAAAATTTAAACATAGTAGGTTTTCCCAAAGAATGGGGCAGACTGACCAACAATAGAAATAAACATTAAACCCATAAACTAGCAATACACCATTTATCTTTGAAATACTTTTCCCAAAAGGGCAATACAAAATTTCAGCTCGAGAGTAGGTAAGAACTCGAGTCACATTAGAATTACTTATAAAGGAGAGCATGGTGATTTACATTTGAAACATGAATTCAATTCAAGTGCTCTAGTTACAACCACCATGGCCACACTTTATACCTCACACTTATTTCTTCCACTTCCGAATTTAGGCATAGTGTATCAACAATAAGGAAACATGAAAATTGAGATTTGATTTGTAAATGAACAATAAGAGTCTTATCACATTGAGTTCTCTTCCACAGCTTACAATCAAATCATGATTGAAATTATAATATTCTGACACACTTTTCACGTTCGAATACATTCCCGAAGGAGAACACAATATAATAGGAGCATTCGGTATACATTTCTAGTATATATCTTTCAACACCAGCTTATTCGGAATAGTCAGATTTATGAAGAACGACTCGAAATATGGGAATTAGGAACTTGGGCCAACCACACTTGAAACTTAAGGGGACATCATGGAATTCGATTCTAAAAGAGAAGTTTAGCGAACATACCTTGTTTGAGCTTTTCTTAAGTTACTACAACGTCCCAACACTTCTAGCAGTATCAATCTATATGAAGATAGAGGAAATCGGGCAATAATTAGAGGAATTCCCATGGTGTAACTCTCTTAAAAATTTTGTCAAACGCCTAATATGGAAAATCAACTACAAAGCTCTACAATGTTAATCCCTTCCTCCCCCAACCAATTTCAACATGATACTACCCAAAATAGTTCATTAACCCCACATACTACAACCTATTGTCACATGCATGGCCTATTTCGAACCCCACAATATACTGAAACTCATAACCTCTTGCATGATAGCCTGGGAGTAGGACTTACCCCGATAGATGATTGTTTAGTAAGTAGTTTCCATGATTCTTGAAGATTGATGCAAGAAAAGATGATTAGAGTGCTAGGTCTCCTCCTTCTCTCTCTAAAATACTCTTACCTCTCTCTAACATCACTAGACATTTGGTTCAAAATGAGCTCCAAAGGTTATTTATCAAAATGGGGTCGGGTTATAAGAGCAGGAAAATGGACCCTCCGAACTCAAGTCGGTGGTCGCAGAATGGACCGCAAAACAAATATGCGTGAATCTAATTGGTCCAAGAAACCTTTGTACTATTTTACACTTCTTGGCTTTTAGATGAGGTATGTAGTCTTGTCTTTCTGGCAAGAAAATGTCCAAAATATAGGCACCTTGTTCCACATTCATTGACTCCTCAATTGGCTCGGGAGACTCTATTTATATCATCATCCAAGCACAATGTGTTAAAATGTTTGGAGTGAGGACCAATGCACTCAAACACATGATCTCCAGGACTTTAAACATCCTCAATATCAATGATACTAAAGTCAATAAAATTTATATCCTCAATGTCCTTGGCTGACTCTAGGCTCATGTCTTCAACATCGATATTCTCAAATTGTAGTCGGCTAGGTTTTTGATGTTCTACTCTGACCTCATCCAATAGCACCTCGAATTCATGCTCTTCTTGGATATTATCCCCAATATTGGCTTGTTGAGCATTAAAATCTTCGACCATGCGACTTACTTGAGCCTCCAAGTTGCGAATAGTTGCCTCTTACCTTTCTATCTGTAGTTGTTTCTAATTATTTTATTCCAGAAGGCACTTTAACATATCCTTGATCTCCTTCAATTCCGCATCCCCAGGTTATTTCTTCATATTAACTTCACAAGTATAACCATCATAATAAGAAGTGGGTGGAGGATAAGAAATATAAGTACAACCATGAAAGTGACCATCTTGACCACCACACATTCCATACACCCACTTCTTCATAACTCGCTCTCGGAAATATTTTGATAATTTTACCATGGGTGGTTTCCCTCATAATATGCATAAAGAGGATCAAAAGTAGAATTACCAATATCAAAACTCTCATAATTCCAAGATGCCATGTGTCTCAAACCAAAAATAAAAATAAAATAAATGTTCAAACTTGACACCAAGCAATATTTACAGCTACAAAAATGTTGTTAATTCCCCGGCAACGGCGCCAAATTTGATCATATCTAACTCTAGTCCTAAAAAGCATAAGAGGTTGCTGCAAATATAATCCGGTCTAAAAGTCCGGGTCGAATCCCACAGAGAACTAAGGTTTCACTATAACGGTTCAATACCACTAAGAAGACAACCTTGAACAATTCTTAAGTTATAATATTAAGATTCTTATGTCTAACTAAATAACTAACAAATTAAAGTAGTAAATTAACAATTAGGGATACTAAGGGTTGGAGAAAAGATTAAGGAGGTCTAGAGTTATAGAAGAATTCTCCGCCTTACTCCTAGCGTGTTCTTCCCTCCTTGGGTCGAATCCCCTCTTTAATGATGTCAAACCGTTCAAAAACTAAGTTTAAAAGGTATTTATAGGGTTGGGCCCGATGTCTACATGTCCAAAAACAGTGAGGAAATACAATTGGCTCGGATAGCATCGCCGGCGCGAGGGATTGTCAGAGGCGCCAACATTTATGAGCAATGCATTGTCAGGGGCGCCAATGTTTCTGCGCGAGGCACTGTTAGGGGTTCCAATGACACTGCCCTAGACAAGTCCTTGCACTGTCTATGGCGATGACTTTTCATTGGATTGCATGCCTTTTATTATTACTCCATTTTGTAGCTCTGAGGTACCATTTCGTGCAACTTTTCTCCAATTCATATCCAAGCATTTCTACACGTGAAATAAGCATTATTAAGCTTAATTGTCGTACAAATTAATATCCAAACAACAATCAAGTAGGGTAAATAATGTTAAAATGTATGGAATCGTAGCACAACATCAACCTTCTTTAGCAAGTTGATCAATTTGGCTTTATCGCACCCCCCCCCCCCAATAATTCTTCTTCCTTACAGCATTCACATTTGTATATCTCAATTGTATCGAGTTAAACAAAGATGATAGACATGTGAAACAAAGATGATAGACACATGATATATGTTTTCCTTCTCGTCTTCAATCTCGATCTTCTTTTGACTAGACAAATCAAAAAGTTTGTCCTTAAAGACAAAGAACTTCTCAAGAAGGTAGCCCACAAGCCGATGGTATTTCAAGTAATTTGGGTCACTGATTTTTCCAGCTTTAATTTGCTGCTTCATCTCTGATAGCTCAATAAGCTTTAGCTCAAGGAGTTCATCAAATATTGTCGGTACATAATATTCTAGAAATGCGTATTCCATTTCTTGCATCTCTTTTAGACTCAACTTCCGATTTGCGTTGTCATGAGAGGAAGTTACTTTCATTCTCTGTTTCTTGTTCACCTTTGAATAAAAACCTCATAATAAAGGCATTAACGTTCATGAATTCTTTGCTTTCATTCTTGGGTATGAACTTGATCCATTTCTTGACTTCATGATTATCCCTACCCTTGCGATACTCGTAGACAGGCAACCCTTTATTTCCTGTAGAGGCCATGCTCAACTCCATATCATAAGCATGAGCGAAAAGTTCTTCAATATCCTAGGCTCAATGCCTTTCAAGATATAACGAAGTCCCCAATGCATTCCTTGGATACACATCTCTATGCCAGAAGCTTCGATTAGCCTGTCTTTGCAGTTGAGGCTTGCATTCCTCCATTGATTGCTAAAGACGATAACTGGTACATCTTTCCATTGGCAAATATTTGTGAGTTCAACCATGATCACAGTATGCCTTGTGCTATAACAGTGGTTGAGGAACTCTTGCTCTAGTTGATCTCAACAATCAATAGATCCAATATCAAGGTCGGTGTTCCAATCAAAAGCATTCCCCTTTAGTAAGCGGACGAACTGCTTGATGAGATATTCTCCATAATTCTCAGTGGTGTTGCATATCCTAACAAAGCGTTCCATATATTGCTTTGGGTTTCCCTTGCCACTAAACTGTTGAAACTTGGGAGGTTGATAACCGGCAGGCATCTTCAAGCTATCAATCCTTGCGGTATACAGCTTTGCATACGTAAGGGAAGGCTTTGCGGCAACCTCATACTTATCCTTGATAGTTCCCATGATGAACTCCTTTAATTGTTCAATGGGTATTGATCATTCTTAGGCGACTTGAAGTTCTTTGGCAGATGAAACTTGCTTTGTTGGAGGATCGGCCTTCTCGCAGACTTTAGGTAGCTTTCCAGGTGCATGACTTGATTCTCCTTTCATCATGATTTCAACTATGACCGTCAACTTGGCGATACAAACATCTTGATCTTGAACATACTTTGTTAATCTGTTAATCGCCTTTGCCACATTTGCAAGTTGCTTTTCCGTTGTTGATGTACTGGTTATCATTGCCTCTATGATTATTGCAGACAATGAAGAGTAATCGATACCCCTCCCCCCCCCCCCATAGGTTGAACTCAGTTAGGAACATGTCATGTGGAGAGAATAGCATAGATCCAGCACTTAACATTCCATCATAAGCTTGGGTAAGCAAACTCTTCGTCTTGTATAAAGTAAGTTGAGCAGTGATATTATCTCCTCCTTCTGATTTGCCAGTAGATGACCTTTCTTCTCTAGATAATGAAGACCCCAAAACATGATTTGGTGTAGACGACACTTGGAGTGGTTGTTGTCCCAAAATGCACGCCTCGCTTCGTGTGATTGGCCCAAGACTCCTAATAGTAGCGTTCAGGATACTTTCAACATCAGAAGAAAACATGGAGTCGGAAACTTTTGAGTCGATCTTCTTTGAAGCCATCTTAGTAATGTTTAATGTTGAGAGTTGAGAAGAGATAAGATCTAGATATGGTCCCACTGGGCATGCCGAAGATTATAACACCAGATTTCGCATCTAAAAATAAATTGAAGACAAGAAAAATAGTGACAAATATAATATTTGATTTAACAAGTGATGCGAGTTACAATCTCTAGAATATCTCAAATCTAAAGAGATGAGTCATGTGATTAATCTCCTCACGAATGTCGGCTCAAGGTTCGGGAGCTTGATCTTGAACTTGATGAATTTCATATTTGTGGTGGGTTAAGAAAAATTTTGAAGATCATCATGAACTAGAATTTGAGATATCACTAACGGAATTTGGAGTTGCTCGCTTGGGATTTGAGTTGATTCCGCCTTTGGAATTTGACCATGAATGAAAGTTGCAGATGTAGAAGAAGACTTTGATGGCGCTCCTTAGAGCTTCTCTGGTATTTCCTTCTACTTACTTGATTTCCGTCTAACCTTCTAGTTTTTTCCCTTTATATAGGTGTGACGTAGAGTAGCCTCCAAGAAAATCCTAGTAGGTCATTGTGCTTGGGACTCATAGGCTAGCCCAATAGTATATTGGACCCTTATTTAGATCAATTTAATCGGATCTAAATTACAAACCCAATTATACTAGTCCATATTACTTATCTAAACCAATATATTTTTAATTTAAGTAAAAGTCTAAATTTCTTATGAATTTAATTTTTAATATAATTTTAATTGTCTACATACTTTTCTCCCTAATTACATATATAAACTATTGATATGCGTCATTTTTGTATACTTATTTTCTTGAAATATATACTTCTGTCATTAAAAGCGAAGTCCATGTTTTGACTAATTCTTCAAATTCGTTTACTCATTAATGTGCAGAACACGGGTAAAGTGCATACCCTAAGACTAATATTATATTAAAAGCACGAAACCCCTTAGCAAAATATTGTTCGCCTTTTTTACCCTTTAAAAATATATTTTGTATTGAACAAAATTGTAATTTAAATTACTAACATAATTTGTAGGACTTTAAAATAAACTAATTTTGCTTATTTAATTTTTCCTTATTGAACTAGGTAGAAAATCCTAATATTTAATCCTTAAAAATCAATTAAAAGTTGTACCCTATATAAGTTTTCTTAAATAAACATTAGAAACTACTATAAGTTAGCAAAGATTATGTCACGACCCAAATCTCCCTCTGTAAGATATCGTGACGGCACCTAGTCTCTAAGAATAGGTAAGCCTAACAGTAGTGGAATAACTGAAATAACAATAGAATTAACAATTAAACCTCAACATCACAGATATATATATATATATATATATATATATATATAGATAAAGCTGAAAAACTGCCACTCGGCATGTACAAGTAAAACTAACAACTCCAAGTATTAACAACTCCCAAATACCCGATAGTCACAAGTCACAAGCTCAAAGGAATTGTTCTAACTGTCTCTATACATCAGCATCTAGGGAAAATAAAGAAGAACGACATAAAAGGATAGAGGGGGACTCTGAGGTCTGCGGACGCTGGCAGATGTACCTTGAAGTCTCTGTAGCCATAGCATGTACTCAACTAATAGCGGGACTAGTAGGAGGTACTTGGGTCTTCACATAAAACATGTGCAGAAGAGTAGCATGAGTACACCATAACGGTACCCAATAAGTTCGAAGCCTAACCTCGGTAGAGTAGTGACGAGGTCAGGTCAAGGCCCGACTGGAATATAACAATTAAGGTAGAAGATATAGTAATATAATGAAAGACTGAGAATTTAACAACGAGAAATACATAAAGTGGAAACTACACAGCAAATAGGGATAAACAACAGGGGCACTCTCGAGGAACCACCTCGTAGTCTCAAAATTAAATACTCAATAGTGGATCTCCCGAGGTACCGCCTCTTAGTCCCAAAAGTAAATATGCAATGGGGGATCTCCTGAGGTACCGCCTCGTATTACCAAAAGTAAATATGCAACAGGGGATCTCCTGAGGTATGGCCTCGTAGTCCAAAAAGTAAATATGTAATAGGGGATCTCCTGAGATACCACCTCGTAGTCCCAAAGTAAACACGTACCTCGAAACCGATGGAACAACGAATTCACAGTAATAAATCCTACAGTTAAAGACTAAATACAAAATCAAGGAAAACATGAATTCAACTAAGCATGCTGCACATATTTCAAATAAGCATTTAAGACACGTAGACATGCGATATTAGACTAAACATGATAACTACACATGCTGGGATAACTCATTTAAGATATAACAGATTACTGTTCAGTAAAAACCAGATTTTTCAACAATTAGCTTGTGTACGCACTCATGACGAGTGCGTACACGGAACTCGCATATCACAGATTGTTACAACAATACCAAATCCCAAGGTGATTTCCCCCACACAAGGTTAGGCAAGTCAATTACCTCAAGCCAAGCTCAATCAGTCAATAAGAATGCCTTTTCCCCGACTTTTCGACTCTAAATGGCCCAAATCTAGCCAAAAGAAATTAAATACTATAAATATAACTATAAGAAACTAATCTAATTAATGAAATCAAGACTTTAATAAGAATTTAGAAAATCGCCCCAAAATATCGCACGGGCTCACGTCTCGGAATCGAGTAAAAGTCACAAAATCCGAACACCCATTCAACAACGAGTTCATCCATACTAAAATTACACATATCCGATACCAAAACCTCAATCAAAACCCCAAAATTCGATTTAAGAACTTTTCAACTTTTCCCCCAAATTTCTCAACCCAAATCCTTAATTAAATGATTAAATTAACGATGGATTAATGGATATTAACCAAAAATAAGTTAAGAATTCTTACCCAAATGTTTCCTCTGAAAATCCCTCAAATCTTCGCCTCAATCCGAGCTCTCAAAGTCCCAAAATGAAAATGAGAACAAACCCTCGACTTAGCCCTTTTTCTGCCCAGTTAATTCGCTTATGTGAGGGCTTCACCGCATCTGCGGCTCCACACCTACGGAAAAACCATCGCTGGTGCGGACTTCACTTAAGTCAACAGAGCCCGTTTCTGCGAGCAAAAGGGTCGCACCTGCGCGCCCACTTCTGCGGAGAACTTCCACTTCTGCAATCAACGGCCTCCCTGGCCTTTCCACTTTTCAATTCCATCTTCCGCAGAAGCGACTCCGCTTTTGCGGTCTTCACATCACACCTCAGATCTCTGGACTTTTCCTTACAGACCGCACCTGCGCCCCATAGCTCGCATCTGTGAGCTCGGACCTGCGATGAGGACTCCGCAGGTGTGAATACACAAGCTGATGTCCACTTCAGCAATTCTCACAAGTCCAACTCTAGTCCGTTAACCACCCAAAATCCACCCGAGGCCCCGGGGACCACAACCAAATATACCAACAAGTCGTAAAACATCATACAAACTTACTCGAGCCTTAAAATCACATCAAACATTGCTAAAAATATGAATCACACCCCAATTCAACCTTAATGAACTTTAAAACCTTCAAACTTCTACAACCGATGCCGAAACCTATCAAATCACGTTTGATTGACCCCAAATTTTTCACACAAGTCATAATTGACATTACAGACCTACTCCAACTTACGGTATTGGAATCGGAATTCGACTCGGATATCAAAAAGTCCACTCCCATCAAACTTTCCAAAAATTTAACTTTCGTCATTTCAAGCCTTATTCAACTACGGACTTCCAAATCACAATTCGGACGTGCTTCTAGGTCCAAAATCACCCAACGGAGCTAACGGAACCAACGAATCTCCATTCCGGATTCGTCTTCATACAATGCCAACTACAGTCAAATTCCTAGAACTTAAGCTTCCATTTTAGGGACTAAGTATCCCATTTCACTCCAAAACCAAAACCAAATCCTCCCGGCAAGTCACATAAGCATAAAATGAAACCAAGGGAACATTATATAGGGGATTGGGGCTAATACTCTCAAAACGACCGGTCGGGTCGTTACATCCTCCCCTCATAAACAATCATTCATCCTCGAACGAGCATAAAGACATACCTGAAGTGGTAAAAAGATGAGGATAGCGACTGCGCATATCATGCGCGGTCTCCCAAGTTGCCTCCTCGACCAGCTGACCCCTCCACTAAACTTTCACTGAAGTAATGTTCTTTGCCTCAACTTTCGAACCTGCCTGTCAAAAATTTCCATTGCTCCTCCACATAAGACAAATCCTTATCCAATTGGACTGAGCTGAAATCTAACACATGAGACGGATCATCGTGATACTTCCGGAGCATAGAAACATGGAATACTAGATGAACCCCTGCTAGACTATGAGGCAAGACGAGCTCATAAGCAACCTCCCCAACTCGTCGTAACACACCGAACAGGCCAATAAACCTTGGGCTCAGCTTGTCCTTCTTCCTGAACCTCATAACACCCTTCATGGGCAAATTCTAGGGCAAGACCCGCTCCCCAACCATGAATACAACACTGCGAACCTTCCAATTCGCATAACTCTTCTATCTGGACTGGGCTATACAAAGTCGATCCCAAATCACCTTAACCTTCTTCAAAGCATCCTGAACCAAGTCTGTACCCAATAGCCTAGCCTCTCCCGGCTCGAACCAACCTACTGGAGACCAACACCGTCTACCATACAAAGCCTCATATAGTGCCATCTGAATGCTCGACTGATAACTATTGTTATAGGCAAATTCCGCAAGTGGCAAGAACTGATCCCAAGAACCCCAAAACTCCATCACACATGCAGGGAGCATATCCTCAAGTATCTGAATAGTGCACTCGGTCTGTCCATACGTTTGAGGGTGAAATGTTGTGCTCAGTTGTACGGCCCTCCAAAACCGCGATGTGATGAGCCGACTTGGTCAACCTATCCACAATCACCCAAACTGCGTCAAACTTATGTTGAGTCTGTGGAAGCCCAACAATGAAATCCATAGTTATATGCTCCCATTTCCACTCCAGAATCTCTAGCTTCTAAAGTAATCCACCTAGCCGATGATGCTCATACTTCATCTGCTGGAAATTTAGACACCGAGCTACATACTCTACTATGTCCTTCTTCATCCTCATTCACCAATAATGCTGCCTCAAGTCTTGATACATCTTCCTGACACCTGGATGAATGGAGTACCGCGAACTATGAGCCTCGTGGAGATTCAACTCATGCAAACCATCTACATTGGTCACACATAGCTTGCCCTGCATCCTCAATGCACCATCATCTCCAATATTGACCTCCTTGGCATCACCGCGATGAACCGTGTCCTTAAGGAAGAGCAGACAGGGGTCATCATACTATCATAAAAAGAAGACTAAGAATCCACACAAGCCAAAAATCGACTCGGCTCAGAAATATCCAATCTAACAAACTGGTTGGCCAAGGCCTTAACATCCAATTCCAATGGCCTCTTTGTTGTTGGTAGATATGCTAAGCTCCCCAAACTCTCTGCCCTGCGATTCAAGGCATCGGCCACCATATAGGCCTTCCCGGGATGGTATAGAATAGTGATATCATAATCCTTATGCAGCTCTAACCACCTCCGCTGACGCAAGTTGAGATCCTTCTGTTTGAACAAATGTTGCAGACTCTGGTGATCGGTGTAGATCTCACAAGGGACACCGTACAAATAGTGCTGCCAAATATTCAAGGCATGAACAATAGTTGCTAACTCAAGGTCGTGGACAGGATAGTTTTTATCATGCACCTTCAGCTGTCTAGATGCGTAGGAAATCACACTACCGTCCTGCATCAACTCCGCACCGAGACCAATCCGCGAGACATCACAATAAATAGTATAAGACCCCGAACCTGTAGGCAATACCAATAGTGGGGCCGTAGTCAAAGTTGTCTTGAGATTTTGAGAGCTCTTCTCACACTCCTCTGCCCACCTGAACGGAGCACCCTTCTGGGTCATCCTGCTCATACGTGCTACGATAGATGAGAAACCCTCTACAAATCGACGGTAATACCTCGCCAAACCAAGAAAACTCTGCATCTCCGTAGCTGAGAACGGTCTGGGCTAACTCTACACTGCTTCACTCATCTTCGGATCCACCTTGATCCCTTCACTCGACACAACGTGACCAAAAATGCCACTGAATCTATCCAGAACTCACACTTTGAGAATTTGCATATAACTTCTTTTCTCTCAAGGTCTGAAACACATTCCTCAGTTACTGCTCATGATAATCCCGACTATAGAAACTCCAGGAGTACACCAGAATGTCGTCAATAAACACAATGACTAATGATTCAAGATAAGGACGAAATACATTGTGCATCAAGTGCATGAATGTTTCTAGAGTGTTGGTCAGCCCAAATGACATCACAAGGAACTCGTAGTGACCATACCGTGTCCTAAAAGCAGTCTTCAGGATATCTGGCTCCTGAATCTTCAACTCATGATAGCCTGAACAAAACTCAATCTTAGAAAACACCCTAGCACCCTGTAACTGATCAAATAGGTCATCAATATGAGGCAATGAATACATGCTCTTCACTGTAACTTTGCTCAACTGGCGATAATCAATGATCATACGCATAGAACCATCTTTCATCTTCACAAACAAGACTGGAGCACCCCAAGGTGACACACTGAGCCGAATGAAACCCTTATCAAGCAACTCCTTCAACTGCTCCTTTAATTCCTTCAATGTAGGCGGAGACATATGATATGGAGGAATAGAGATGGGCTGAGTTCCCGGCAATAAATCAATACCAAAGTCGATATCTCTGTCGGGCGGCATGCCTGGAAAATTAGTTGGAAATACATCTGAGTAATCCCGCACTACCAGAACTGACTCAACAGTAGGAGTATCAATACTGACATCTCTCACATAAGCTAAATACACGGCATACCCCTTCTCAACCATTCGTTGAGCCTTTAGAAATGAAATAACTCTGCTAGGAATGTAATCAAAGGTACCTCTCCACTTTAATCGTGGTAATCCTGGCATAGCGAGCGTCACGGTCTTGGTGTGAAAAACAAGAATAGCATAATGGGGTGACAACCAGTCCATGCCCCAAATAATATCAAAGTCTACCATACTGAGTAGTAATAAATCAGCTCTGGTCTCAAAACCACTAAGAACAACCAAAACACGACTGATACACACAGTCAACAACAATAGAATCTCCCACAGGTGTAGACACATAAATAGGAGAACTCAAAGAATTATGGGATACGCCCAAATACGAAGCAAAATAAGATGACACAGAGGAATAAGTGGAGCCTAGACCAAATAAGACTAACGCATCTCTATGACAGACCGGAACAATACATATAACGACAGAGTCGGATGAAACTGCCTCTGTATGAGCAGGAAGAGCATAATATCTGGCATGGCCTCCCCCTCTAAGGCGACCTCTACCTCCCCGACCTCCACCGCGAGCTGGCTGAGCAGGTGGAGTTGTAGCTGGTGGTGTAATCATAGCCTAGGGACCCTATGGAGCACGCGGTGCCTAAGTAGTCTGTGGAGGTGCACCCCTCCTAAGTCTGGGGCAATCCCTCACCATATGACGAGTGTCACTGCACTCAAAACAAGCTCTTGAAGGGTGTGGCTGTGGCTGGCTCGGGCCAGGTCAGCTGGACTGACCGTTGAAAGCACCCCATGCAAGAGGTGCACTAAACAATGGTGGTGCATAATAAGGATCCTGGTGGCCGGAATACCACTAGCAGCTGGAAGTGCTGAATGAACAGGGCGAATCACGTAGCCCCTACCATGACAAGCTGTCGCTGGGGCACGAGTACCACTATAAGTGCCAGACTCTCGAGGCCTCTTGGCCTGTCTCTCCTCTCTCTCCCGAATCAGCATACCCTCCGATCTCTTAGCAATCCCCACTACCTGCTGATATGCGAAGTCCGTCTCCAACTCTCGAGCCATACTAAATTTGATACTGGGGTTGAGCCCCTCGATTAATCGATGGACGCTCTCTCAAACTGTAGCAACCAAAGCTAGTGCATGTCTAGCCAAATCATTGAAGCGAACCGCATACTCTGACACAATTATAGAACCCTGTCGCAACTGCTCAAACTCTGCATGCCATACATCTCCGAGACTCTGGGGAACATACTCCCTTAAGAACATATCCGAGAACTGAGTCCAGGTGAGTGAAGTTGTCTCGGCCGGACTACACAACTCATATGCACGCCACCACTGATAGGCTACTCCTCTAAGCTAAAACGTAGTGAAAAAAACCACACTTGACTCCACCACACCCATAATACGGAGGATACGGTGGCACTCCTCAAGAAAACCCTGGGCATCCTCTGACGACAGGCCACTAAAAGTAGGAGGGTGATACTTCTTGTAGCTCTCAAGCCTGAGCTTCTCCTCCTCAGAAACTACTGCCCTACCCTCAGGAAGAACTGGGGATATCGGCTACACTGGTATGACCTCTAGAACCTGGTCGACCTGAACCCGCTGCTCTGGGGTGCGGGCGGCGGGAGTCTGTGCTCCTCTCCCAGACAGAGATGTGGCAGGAACAAGTGGCACCAACCCTGCCTAACCTAGAGTACCGAACATGCTTAGAAACTGTGCAAGGGTCTCCTTAAGAGCCGGTGCAGTAACAGGCGTCTCAGGTGCCTGCGCTCCAACTGGAGCTACTGGTGGCTCCTCGATTGCAGCTCGTGCGGGTGTCCTGGCTGCACCAGGTGGATGTCCTTGGCCTTTACCCTGGACCTTTGCCTCTCGCAGCTCTAGCAGGGAACGCAGGTGCCTGGTCATCTGATCCGGTTGTACGTGCCTCACCATCTGTGAGAGAATAGAAGATAGAAGTTTAGAATTCTGAAGTCAACAATTTTGCACGACAAGGAATCAAAGAAGTGAAATTTTCCTAACAGTTCTATAGCCTCCCGAAAATAAGTACAGACGTCTCCATACCGATCCGCCAGAGTCTACTAATCCTGCTTGTGACTCATAATACCTATGACCCTAGAGCTCTGATACCAAATTGTCACGACCCAAATCTCCCTCCGTAAGATGTCATGATGATACCTAGTCTCTAAGACTAGGTAAGCCTAACGGTTGCGAAATAACTGAAATAACAACAGAATTAAATACTAAACCTCAACATCATATATATGTGTGTGTATATATATATATATATATATATATATATATATATATATATATATATATATATATATAGATGGAAATCTGCTACTCGGCATGTACAAGTAAAACCAACAACTCCGAGTATAAACAACTCCCAAAGACCCGGTAGTCACAAGTCACAAGATCTAAGTAATTATTCTAATTGTCTCTATATATCAGCATCTAGGGAAAATAAAGGAGAGCGACATAAATGGATAGAGGGGGACTCCAGGATCTGCGGACGCTGGCAGATGTACCTTGTAGTCTCCGCAGCAGCAGCACGTACTCAACTAATAGCGGGGCTGGTAGGAGTTACCGAGGTCTGCACACAAAACATGTGTAGAAGAGTAGCATGAGTACACCACAACGGTACCCAGTAAGTGCCAAGCCTAACCTCGGTAGAGTAGTAACGAGGTAAGGTCGGGGCCCAACTGGAATATAACAATTACGGTAGAAGATATAGTAGTAAAATAAAATATTGAGAACTTAACAACGAGAAATACAGAAAGTGAAAACTACAGCAAATAGGGACAAACAACAGGGGCACTCCCGAGGTACTGCCTCGTAGTCCCAAAAGTAAATACTCAACAGGGGATCTCCCGAGGTACCGCCTCGTAGTCCCAAAAGTAAATATGCAATGGGGGATCTCCCGAGATACTTTCTCGTAGTCCCAAAAGTAAATATGCAACAGGGGATCTCCCGAGGTATCGCCTCGTAGTCCCAAAAGAAAATATGCAATAGGGGATCTCCCGAGGTACCGCCTCATAGTCCCAAAGTAACCACGCAGCTCGAAAATGATGGAACAATGAATTCAGAGCAAGAAATCCTACAGTTAAAGACTAAATATAAAATCAAGGAAAAACAAAAATTAAACTAAGCATATTGCACGGATTTCAAATAAGCATTTAAGACACGTAGACATGCGATATTAGACTAAATATGATAACTACACATGCTGGGATAACTTATTTAAGATATAACAGTTTACTTTTCAGTAAAAATCGGATTTTTCATCAATTTGCCCATGTACGCACTTGTCACCTTACGTACACGGCATTCACATATTACATATTGTTACAACAATACCAAATCCTAAGGGGATTTCCCCCACACAAGGTTAGGCAAGTCACTTACATCAAGTCAAGCTCAATCAGTCAATAAGAATGCCTTTTCCTCGAATTTTCGACTCTAAATGGCCCAAATCTAGCCAAAATTAATTACATACTATAAATATAACTATAAGAAACTAATCTAATTAATGAAATCAAGACTTTAACAAGAATTAAGAAAATTGCCTCAGAAAGTCGCCCGGGCCCTCATCTCGGAATTGGGTAAAAGTCACAAAATTCGAACATCCATTTAACCACGAGTTTACCCATACGATAATTACACATATCCGATACCAAAACATCAATCAAAATCCCAAAATTCTTTAAGAACTTTTCAACCTTTTCCCCAAATTTCTCAGCCTAAATTCTCAATTAAATGATGAAATTAATGATGGATTAGTGGAAATTAATAAAACATAAGTCAAGAATCCTTACCAAATGTTTCCTCTGAAAATCCCTCAAATTTTTGCCTCAATCCAAGATTTCAAAGTCCCAAAATGAAAATGAGAACAAACCCTCGATTTAGCCATTTATCTGCCCGGTCAATCCGCTTCTGTGAGGGCTTCACCGCATCTGCGGCTATGCACCTGCGTAAAACCATCGCAAGCGTGGACTTCACTTAAGTCCACAGAGCCCGCTTCTGCGAGCAAAAGGGTCGCAGCAGCGCGCCCGCTTTTGCGGAGAACTTCCGCTTCTGCGATCAATAGCCTCAGTGGCCTTTCTGATTATGCGTTCCATCTTCCGCAGAGGCAACTTCGCTTCTGCGGTCTTCATATCGCACCTGCGATCTTTGGCCTTTTCCTTCCAGACCGCACCTGTGCCCCATAGCTCGCTTATGCGAGCTTGCACCTTTTGATGACCTAAAAGGTCATCTTATATTTTAGAACTCGAATCTATGCTCTTAAGCCTTAAAAATCTCATTTTTACCCTTCTCGATTTACATGCGCAGTCCGGGCATATTTCCGGAAAGCTTTTATGTTGAAAACTAATGAAAATAAGAATTTTTGCCTTAAAAGTTAATTTTAATTGACTTCGATCAATATTTTTGGTAAACGGGCTCGGATCCATGTGTTTGACGGTCCCGGTGGGTCCGTATAAAATTATGGGACCTGGGCGTATGCCCGGAATCGAATTCGGAGGTCCCTAGCTTAAGTTATGAATTTTTGATGAAAATTAAAAGTCTGAAAATTAATTATTTTTAAGAATTAATTGATGTTTGGCATTGTGAGTATCGGGTTCGTATTTTGGTTTCGGAGCCCGATACAAGTTCATTATGATATTTAAGACTTGTCTGTTGAGAAAATAGTAATTTTAAAGTGTTCTTGAGAATTTTATTTGATTTGGTGCTAAATTTAGAGTTCTAGGTGTTATTTTGTCCTATTGATCGCGTGAGCAGGTCCGTATGCATGTTTGGTTTGGAGCCCCGACGGCTCGGGTGAGTTTCGGATAGGCCACGAGATGTTTTGGACTAGGAAAAAATCTGATTTTCTGCATATTCTAGTGTCTGGCATATCCTTCTTCGCGTTCAAGAAGGTCCTCTTGCAAACGCGAAGAGTAAACTGATGAGGCCGGGATTTCTTCTTCGCGAACACGAAGCGATGGGCGCGTTACCCTTCGCGAATGCGTAGTGTTAACAGAACGCGAATGCGAAGCCCTGGGAAGGGTAGCCGACGCGAACGCGATCACTGTCTCGCGATCACGAAGGCTTGGCAGTCTTGATGAACACTATCGCCCAGCACTTAACAGAATCCAAATACAGGATTTAGCCAAAAATTTATTTTTCACAAAAACCAAACGGTGTGAGGCAATTTTTCAAGAGTCATTTCTTCCCCAAAATGTTGGTAAGTGTTTTTAAACCATTTTATTTCAATTATCCATTATATTTCTTCAATTATCAACCTAAAATCTAGAGTTTTCATGGTAGAATTAGGGGTTAGGGTAGAAACTAGGGATTTCAAAAATTTGGGGATTTAGACCTCGATTTGAGGTCGGATTCCAAAACCAATTACATATTCGGGCTCGAGGGTGAATGGGTAAATAGATTTTGGTCCGAACCTCGGGTTTTGACCAAGCTGGTCCGGGGTTGATTTTTAACTTTTTGGAGGAAAATTTAGGAAATTTAATTTATGCAATATAATTGATTCCTTTAGCAATATTTGATATTATTGAGTCATTTTTGAATAGATACGAGTGGTTTGGAGGTGAATTCTAGAGGAAAAGTTGTGATTGAGAATTAAGTGGCTTTCGAAGCAAGGTAAGTGTCGTGCCGTTCTATTTATTTGGTGAGGTTGAGAGTAAAAGTACGAAGGGTGATGCCGTGCCGTTCTATTTATTTATTTAGTGAGGCTGAGAGTAAAAGCACGAAGGATGATGCCGTGTCGTTCTATTTATTTATTTGGTGACGCTGAGAGTAAAAGCACGAAGGGTGATGTCGTGCCGTTCTATTTATTTATTTGGTGTGGTTGAGAGTAAAAGCACGAAGGTTGATGCCGTGCAGTTTTTCTTTGCTGTTTTATTTCCTCAATTCATTTAAGGATTTTTAGTTTAATTCTGTTTTTTCATTATTCTCACTCTTTATATTGTATTCCCCCACTGTATGTCCCCTTCCCATTATTTTTACGTTATTTCTTTATTTATTGTTGTTGCCACTAGAATGATTATATTGTTCAAGTTATATGTGGGTGTCTTGTCCTAGCCTCGTCACTAATTCGTTGAGGTTAGGTTCGACACTTTCCAGTACATGGGGGTCGGTTGTACTGATGTTGCACTCTGCACTTTCTGTGCAAATTTTGGTATCGGCTTAAGTTGATCGAGATTTTGCTATTGGTCCGATGTCCGGAGACTCAAGGTAGATCTATCGGCGTTCACGGACCTTGAAGTCCCCGTCTATCTTTTATGTCCTACTGTTTACTTTTATTCAGACAGTTGTATTTCTTTTAGACTATTACTTGTAGTAAATTCTAGAATACTCATGAATTGTGACCCCAGATCCGGGTGGTAGTAATTAATACAGTTTTATAATATTTAGCACTTATTATATTTCATCTTAGTTAATTATTGTTATTTACTGAATGGAAATAAGGAATTGGTTTAATGATTGTCTAACGTTGGCTTGCCTAGCAAGTAAAATGTTAGGCGCCATCACGGTCCCGGTGGAAATTTTTGGGTCGTGACACTCCTGTGATGGGGACTCGGCAG
The DNA here is from genome assembly GCF_000390325.3 of Nicotiana tomentosiformis. Classification (NCBI taxonomy): domain Eukaryota; kingdom Viridiplantae; phylum Streptophyta; class Magnoliopsida; order Solanales; family Solanaceae; genus Nicotiana; species Nicotiana tomentosiformis. Next base: position 170,073,868 of record NC_090813.1, on the reverse strand, counting down.
GTGCGATTACATAAGTTGATGCCCACTTCAGTAATTCTCACAAGTCCAATTCTAATCCGTTAACCACCCGGAATCCACCCGAGGCCCCTGAGACCTCAACCAAATATACCAACAAGTCCTAAAACATCATACGAACTTAGTCGAGCCTTCAAATCACATCAAACAACTCTAAAAACACGAATCGCACCCCAATTCAAGCTTAATGAACTTTAAAACTTTAAACTTCTACAACCGATGCCGAAACCTATCAAACCACGTTCGATTGACCCCAAATTTTGCACACAAGTCATAATTGATATTACGGACCTGCTCAAACTTCTGAAATCGGAATCCGACCCCATTGATATTAGCCAAGTGTTTTTCATTCTCAAATTCTTAAAAGACCAAAAGATTTAATTTTTAATTTATGTTATTTGATAAACTTTTAAAGATTTATGATAACGGTTGTGTTCAGTATTAAGTCATATAAATAATAATAATTTTAATAAGATATTTCATCATTAGTCCTCATAAATCACAATAAGGCATTTGAAAACTTTTATGAGATAAGATTCTTTATTTATTTGAGATAGCTACATGGAAACAACTATCATTTCACGAATTTTCTTTGAATTTTATTTTATAATTTTATATAACTTAAACAAATTGTAATACTTATGTGATATTTTTAAAATTATATATTTATTGAAATAGATACACACGCAAAGCGCATACCCTAAGACTAGTACTATATTAAAAGCATGAATCACATTAGCAAGATATCGTTCGTTTTTTTTACTATTTAAAAATGAATTTCGCAATAGACAAACAGTCATTTATTATTTCCCTAGTATATATCTAGGAAATACATTTTAATAATTTTTTAATAATTAAAAAAATTAATTATTTTTCTAATATTTAGAATTTCGAAATCTAAGTAAATATTGATATTAAATCATCCTTACAACCTATGGTATATGATAAATTTGTAAAGGAAAAATAATAATACACGAGAATCTAATTATTTTGTGAAGTCTTCCCTTACTTTCAACTCCTTTTAGATCTAGGTATCTTTGTTTTTCATATCTTATTATAGCATTGTCGTTTGACTTTTTTCCTCTCGTTTTTTTTCTTTTTCTCTTTTTCAAGTTTTCCCTTTTAGAATAAGGTAAAGGGCAAAAAACAACTTTTAAAGATCCGGACAATTCCTCAAAAAGCAATAAAATAAGTAAGTTCTTACACATTTCCTTTAACTTTTATTTATAATTCGAACGCATTTGTTAATATATAATTTACGCGAACTTTTAAAAATTATATATTTATTGAGATACGACATATACATAATGTGCGTGCCCAAAAACTAGTCATCTTAATTACGTCGTCTAGGTTCCTCTTCTGTTCCATAGAAAAACTGATCCTTTGTGCACATTTAATATTCAAATAATAAACTTCTAAGCTGCCAACTAATTAAGTTTATTAACCTCCTGAGATCCTCATAGAAGATTAGCTAGAAATTAGAACAGTGGCTCGTATATAAAACTTACCTATATACATTGACTATGTGAATACTTTTGCAGTATCAAGTCTTGTGATTGCTATAAATATAATAATTGGTTATTTGCTTTGTTGTGTAGACTATCAATGTAGGTTGCTGCAGGTCATATTTACATAGCGCTAATGGACAATTTCAGCAGATCATATATATAATATTTTTGTCTTCCTTCTCTTAATTTTGAAGTATTTGTTTGTCCTTACCACCAAATGATGTGGTGCAGCGGATGTGGATGTTTTTTCCTTTAACGGATGTCTTGAGTTTGAACTTTGAGTATGGAAACATCCTTGGTAGGGAATATTTCCCCTCGAATGGGGCCTATGCTGCGCGATCCGATTATAGTTGGGCTTCAATACGGATACCGAAAACTTGATGGGAAAACAAAAAAAAAAGTATTCGTTTGTCCTTTTGCTATGACTAAGAACAGAGTAGTTACTGATGTACTGAAAAATGCATTTCGAATATCAAAAACCGACTTAAATATGTACAATTACTGAGACAGAGACGACATTTGACATTTTTGGACATATCATTAGTAACTTTCTAACGTTCACAAGATTTCCTCAAAATAATAAATTGAGGTAAAAACTTTTGGTTTTTCTTTCCAAGTAACAAATTGTTGGAAAATTTGTTATGGAGAATAGGAGTTAACTTGAGGCGTATCAAGAATAATGTCCGTAAGGATATTTCGCCAACACAATAATGAATACAATTAGGTGTATCCCCATGATTCAACAAGCTCTTCCAGTTATAAAACTGAAAATAGAACTAGTAGAAAATTCAAGAAAGAAACCCAGCATATAGAAGGAAGAAGATGATTCAGAAAGTTATTTACCCGTAATACGGTACAGCTGAATTTATACATGGTTTATAGATAAGTAAATTAATTTGATCCAAAAATAATAGATGAATTAGACAGAAATATAAGACTTAGCCTTAGAATTAAAATAGACGGCAGATATCTTGATTCCTGGCGCAGAGCCACCGGGAGCGATAAGAATAATACAAATAAGCAAGAAAGTAAAATATTATTGAGCTTTTGATAGAATAGAGTGTATGCTTGTCAGAAAGTTCATGTCCCTTACAATGATAATAGAGCTCATTATTTATAACTGCACCTAGGGAGCAAGGTCCTAGGATTGAGCTCCTCTTTAATGACACCCAGCATATAGAAGGAAGAAGATGATTCAGAAAGTTGTTTACCCGTAATACGGTACCCGGAGGCGTTATTGTGACTTGTTGATCCGGGCATATAGTTATGAGTTCTTCGTGTTCCTTGCATCATTGTCAGCATTGTGGAAGTTTGAAATAGGGTTCTAACGGATATGAGGCTAATTGCTAGTGCTGGATTTGATTACGGGTAGCTATTATGATCAGAACTGTTATTATGGGCCTATGTGTGATATGTCATGTTGTGTGGTTGTACTCTGTGGGTATAGGAATAAGTTGTTTCAGCTAGTTGGGACTGATACCGTGTGTAGATTTAGAATCGGGTCTTTTGAAGACGAGCGGATGGTGAAAATGTTGACTCTAAGGATTATTGATGCTGGTGGAAGGGATAAATTACAGTTGAGATGGTGTCGTCAGGCTTATATGGATTGGGGTGACTTGGGGTCACCCGCGGGTGTATGTTGGATATGTGCATTCAGTGATTTGAAGACTTTGAGACGATTCTTGGCACGTTCGAGGATGAACGTTTGTTTAAGAGGGGGAGGATGTTACGACACGGCCAGTCGTTTTGAGAATTTAAGTCCTGTTCAATGGAATAAGGTCTTGAACAGCTTCGTATTATGTGTATTGACTTTCGTGGGTAGTTGAATTCAGTTACTAGGCGATTCAGAGTCAAATCGGAATGAGGATTCAAGTTTTTGAAGCTTAAGCGGTAAGAGTTGACCGGAATTTGACTTTTGTGTAAACAGCTCCGGAATGGGTTTTGGATGATTCCAACAACTTAGAATGGTCATTTTGGACTTAGGCGTGGGTTCGGATTTGGATTTGGAGGTCCGTATGGTAATTTGGAGCATTTCAGCGAATGTTGGAAATGTTGAAGTTTTGAAGGTTGAGAGGTTTGACCAATAGTTGATTTGGTGATATCGGGGCTAGAATGTGATTTCGAGAGTTGGAACAACTTTGTTATGTCATTTGGGACTTGCCTGCAAAATTCGACGTCATTCCGGGTTGATTTGATAGGTTTCGGCGCGAGTTTTAGAAGTTGAAAGATTTGAAAGTCCACAAGTTTGATTCATGGTGCGATTCGTAGTTTCGACATTGTTTGATGTGATTTGAGACTTCGAGCTAGTCCGTGTTAGGTTATGGAACTTGTTGGTATGTTTAGACGGGGTCCCGGGGGCCTCGGGTGAGTTTCGGATGGGCTACGGGGCATTTTCTTCTATTTTTGGACTGTTGTTTTCTGTCATCTGGTTTCCTTCATCGCGTTCGCGTCCGTGTCCTCGCGTTCATGTAGTGTTATTTTAGACAATGAAATATTTCTTCTTCGTGTTCGCATTCATCCTCTCGCGTTCTCGAAGTTCTGCCTTTCCCTTCTTCGTGTTCACAGCTGCCTTCTCGCGTTCGCGTAGTAGAAACCAGGCCCTAGGCACTGGTGATCATTTACACTTTGCGTTCGCGTGTCCTCTTGCGTGTTCGCGTAGGTTCATGTCCCTTGTTCTTCTCGTTCGCGTCTCTTTGGTCGCGTTCGCGAAGGGTCTTCTGGCAGCCTTCACTTTTCTTCTTTGCGAATGCACGCGTTCGCGATGCTTTAAGACACGGGCAGAATAAATAGTACTCTCTTCCAAGGGTTTGCTATTTTCACCCTTTTTGGAGTTCTAGAGCTCGGTTTCGAGCGATTCTTTGTGGGTTTTTCAAGCAAATCGATTGGGTAAGTGTTCTTCACCTAGAATTTATTATATTCCATGATTTTTATCTTTATTTCTTTTTATCATTTAATTTGTGTTTTGAGTTGAGGAAAATGGGGATTTTTTAAGACAACTTTCAAAATGAAAAATTATGATTTGAGGGGCAAATTGGTATCAAAATTTGATAATTTTAGTATGGTTGAACTCATATCGGAATGGGTGTTCGGATTTTATGAAATTTATCGGGTTCCGAGGTGCGGGACCGGGGGTCCACTTTTGCGTTGATTTTTAGATTTTGATAAAGATTGAGGCTTTATGATTCGGAATAGTTTCTTATGAGTTTTATTTGTGCTTTGAAGTTATTTAGGTTAGATTTAAGCTGCCCGGAGGCCATTTCATCCGAGAAGTTCATTTTTGAGTATCGGTCTGTCTTCTTTGAGGTAAGTATCTTGCCTAACCTTGTATGGGGGAACTACACCTTAGGATTTAAGTCTTCTATGCTAATTGTAGTCCGTGTACGTGAGGTGACGAGTACGTGCTTAGACTTATTTGTGGAAAATTGGCCCTTTAGGGTTCTTAGGTCCTTGTATTCAATGATTATGCAGTTGTTATATTATGGATACGTCTCTTAATTACTAGTTTCACCTCTACCTTCTTCAATTAAAATTAATTGCTTCATGATCCACTCTTGTTGCTTATTTGATTCATCCGTGCCTTAACTGAAATAGTTATCTCTTCTATTGCCATGTTATCCTTTCCTAACTGCTTATCTTTATTTGAAGTTATAATTATCTCTTCTATAATTGTTCACCCTTAATTGAGGCTATGATTATCTTTCTGCTGCTTATCCTTATTGAATTTGTTGTATCTCTTTCCTAATTGCCCAACTTTTAAAAAGTTAGATATCCGATAATTTAGTTGACTTGTCCTTATTTGGAATTATCTGACTTGTGTTAGCTCCCTCGTTGTCGAACTGTATATTGTGGACTATTGTTACATAGTATTTCCTTTCTTGTTGAGCTGTTCTTATTATGACTAGCATTCTCTATATGGCTAATCCTTGTGAATTAGTTCCTCCGTTTTTTTTGAGTTCTGAAATTTCTGAGTTGACTTATTTGTCGTACCCTTGTATTATTGTCATTGTTGTTGTTGTACTTGTTGTGGTGATGCACGAGGTTTCTGCCATGCGGTGGTTGTTATTGTGATGCATGAGGTTTCTGTCGTGCGGTTGTTATTGTGATACACGAGGTTTCTGCCGTGTGGTGTTATCGGGTTGCACGAAGTTTCTGCCGTGCTATTGTTACTATTGATATTTGCACATGCGGCATGACAAGGCAGGATATCTATATGTGGGTTGCGCATGTGGCGAGACAAGGTGGGAACATTATTATGCACGTGTGGCGAGACAAGACGGGCATTCACTTTACTATTGCACACGTGGCGAGACAAAGTGGGCTGTGTAATGGATTGATTTGTGATGACTGGTGATAGACTGGGGGCATTCTTGTTGTTGATATTTGTGTAGTGGTGCACTTACCTGTGTGAGTTCTATCTTGTGAAAAATTGCGGGAAAACATTCTACGTGCTGTCTATTTCTTTTCCTATACTTACTAGCTGTCATAAACTATGTTAGAACACTTGCACAAGAATACCCGTAGTTAAGCACTCTTATCGGTTAAAGAGGATTCTTGATATTGTTGAGTATAGATATACATCCTTGTTTAATTGCCTTATATGTATGAATGGCTCTATTTGGCACGTGAGTCGTCAGTGCAGTTATAAAGTGTAATGAGGGCACAGGATGCTAAGTGTTAGGGTTTAGGTATTGGGACCCATGAGTTATGAGTAGTCGGAGGTTCGGTACCTCGTGGAGTTTATTTGGCTAAAACCTGGTGTGGAAGCGGTCGTTTCTGTTGAGTTGTTACTTGTCCTTTTGCTATCCTTGATTATCAGATTTAGGTTGTGTTTCCGTTCATTCTTCTGTGTCATTATTATGGTATTCCATTGATAGTGGTTGTTTTCCTTTCTTACTGCAATTGCCGTATTATTTGCCATTTCGCGTAGTCCTTATGTAGATATAATACTCTATTGTTTCTATACTTATACTTGTTTAGGTTATTTAATCCAGTAGGTGTCTTGACTATTCTTATAATTGATGCATCTCTCAGCCAACTTCTTTCCTTTACCCCCAAATCAATCAGGCCGCTCGTGGATAGCCGGCTGGTTTCACTTGTTATAATATTAACCTTATCTAAATGGTATAGGATTATCTATATTGAAAACCTTTAAAACACTTACGTCATCGCCTTTCTCATCAACTTAGCTCTGTGTAACACCCCAGAAAATTTCGAAGTACTTAAGTGTAAAGGCCGGTAAAGTTTGTAAAGAAAATAATATTTCATGGTGCCGGACTAGGCTTACGTGTTTGAGGATTGTAGAACAATGCACCAGAAAGAAAAGAAAAATGTTTCGCGGAAAAGTGCATTTCTGCGGTCCATTATGCGACCGCAGAACCACTCTGCGGACCGCATAATGGCCGCAGAGTGAGGCAGTTAATTGGGTTAGTTGGAAGCAACTATGCGGTCGACTATGCGACCGCATAACTGTTATGCGGTGCATTATGCGACCGCATAACAGTTATGCGGACCGCATAGTGACCGCATACACAGACAGCTCTTTTGGCTATTTTGTAACCAATTATGCGACCGATATGCGGTCCGCTTATCGTTTATGCGATCACATACCTTGTTTCGGAGCTCCATTTATAGGTTTTTAAAATCCGTCCCTATTTCGTTAAATACACTCTTTGGGCCATTTTTGAGACATAATCTGATATTCTAGCGTGAGAGGGAGTGCCCTAGAGTGAGAAGGTGTTCTGCAATAATTGTTCTTCAATTCTTGCTCAAGTTTTGGAAGATTGAGGAGGGAAACTCACTAGGTCTTCATCCTAGAGGTAAGATTCTACACCTTAACTCTCAATTTTGAATTTTGTCTAGAAATGGGTAATAAGCAAGATAATTTCTGGGCAAGAGGGTTGCTTATTTTACATGCATGTGTTATCAAAGGGTGTAGAAAGATTATTGAGCTAAAAATGGTAAAGATTGGGTTGTGGAATGATGAAATCCTCCATAAAAGGACCTTGAACGTTAATCCATACTTAGTGTTTGATAAAATCTCAAATGAGCTGAGACCATGAATATCTTCCTAATTATGGTTCAATTTTGTTATGTCTCAAATAGATTGGGATTGCTAGAATTTCCGGAACGTTGTAGTAATTTAAGGAAAGCTCAATTGAGGTATGTTGGCTAAACTTTCTCTCTTGGAATTGAATTCCATAATGTTTCCGTGAGTTTCAAAGTATGGGTTGCGTATTAAAATGTGGTGGGTTGAATCGTATTTCAAATGAAAGCTAGTATACCAAATTATGTGAGAAAATCTCAATATTCTTAAGACTCTTAATTGCTCATATATGTACCAAAAGTCTTGATTGAGAATGTCTTATTGTTGATAACCATTAAAGATGGTTGGAAGTGAAATCAGTAAATTGGGAATATAAAGCGTGGCCAACGTGCCAATAGTGAAAGTGATACTTGTGACCAATGGTGCCAATGAAATGAAATAATGTGAGAAAGATTATGAAATGAGCTTTGACTCAACTATTCCAAAAATTGACTTCGACAATATAATCGGCTAAAAGTTTATGAACTCAAGTGATGCCCATATGTGACTGTTTTAGCTAATGCTATGCTTTGTAAGTAATTTTCAATGTGTTTTGCGTTCTTACATATTCGTGAGTGGAAATTGTGTATGATTTTAACTTGTACTTTGATTTCCAATCATTTTACTCCATTTATTGGAAAGAAATCGATTGTGTTTAAAGTCTCATTACTAATGAATTTAAAGTTGTGATTTCCGGGATATTCTACTTGTTGATAGTTATGATGATGATCTATGAAAGGGAAGAAATAAAAGTATGAAATATGAAATACGGCCATTGCGCCATGAATAAAGAATCATATGTATGGCCAAGAGAGCCAATGAAATAATAATGTTGTAAGTGGTTGAAAGTACGATTAGGTGATATGTGGTGTGAAAGGTTATGAGATGTATGTATTTGTACTTTTGTTTCCAATGTGTTATGAAACCCTATGGACGGTCTATCAAATGCATAGGTATATTGTGTTATGAAACTCTATGGACGGTCTATGAAACGCATAGGTATATTGTGTTATGAAATCCTGTGGACGGTCTATGAAACGCATAGGTACATTGTGTTATGAAATCCTGTGGACGGTCTATGAACTCATAGGTATATTGTGTTATGAAATCCTGTGGACGGTCTATGAAAAGTATAGGTACATTGTGTTATGAAATCCTGTGGACGGTCTATGAACGCATAGGTACATTGTGTTATGAAATCCTGTGGATGGTCTATGAACGTATAGGTACATAGTGATATGAAATCCTGTGGACGGTCTATGAACGCATAGGTACATTGTGATATGAAATCCTGTGGATGGTCTATGAAACGCATAGGTGCATTGTGTATAAGAGGTATAGATGTACGGTATGAATAAACACTAAGGACGGTCTATAAAACGCATAGTGTATAATATGATATGTGAACACTATGGACAGTCTATGAAACGTATAAGTGTATAATATGATATGTGAACACTAAGGACGGTCTAATGAGACACATTATTAATGCAGACAATAGGTTCCCCTTTTGTTGTCCTTGTTTGTACAGGTTGTTTCAATTACATTATATTATGTGTTCCACGTATAGATCATATGGGCATTCTATTTTGAAAGAGGATTTCTAGCTATACATACTAGTGCTATTCGGCAGTACTAACGTCCCTTTTGCCGGGGGCGATGCATCTTTAATGGATGCAGGTGGTTCTACAACAGGTGGCATTGATTAGTGATAGCAGTACACTTCTTTCAGCTTATTTGGTGAGCCCCACTTCATTTCGGGGTCATGTATCTTTTGTTTCTCATGTACTTTGTGGTTGAGGTATAGCCGGGGCCTTATTGCTGGCATTTTCATATTACTTTTCAGTTGTACTTAGAGGCTTCGTAGACAGGTTGTGGGTGGTATTTGATGTTGAGAATTAGATTAGAACTGTTGGTATTTAGCAACATGTTTTTCATTAAATCTATAAACTCATACTATTTTGGAAATATTGAATGATGTTGTTAATGGTAATGAAATGGAAGCGGTTAATGAAATCTCTTCAATATTTGATTAACAGAGTATATCTCCTCTTTATTCACGAATGAATTTGGGTAGAATAAAATCTAATAGGCTTGGTTAATCTGGTTCACTCGGTTGAGCGCCGATCGCGCTCCTCGGTTTTGGGGCATGACACTCTGTTTATCTAAAGGTGCGCTAGAAGCTCTTATGGTTTGTAGAGTCTCAACATGAACCCTTCGTATCTGAAGCAAGCGTACCACTACAGTTAACTCTAATTCATGGTTTAAATAATCATTTTTGTACTTTCTCACTACTATTTGTCATAAATAATTCCCTTTCCTTGCTCCCTCTGACACTTGCACCATGCATATACTAATTTATCGTATTTTGTTTCTACCCATTCTGAAACTTCTGGTATGTACATAATCTCAAACATTGCTCCCGATTCGAATTTTCCATGTCAATATACAATAGATGATGAGTCCTTTATTGCCTTATTGGGTCGTATAAGATTATGAAGAACTTGACATTATAAGACGCTCTTCCACAATATCTAAATTTGACCGATGTAGTTAGACCAAAATATCACGACCCAATTCTCATCATAGACCGTGATGATGCCCAACGCTGCCATTAGGCAAGACAAAATTAAATCCAGACACCGATCGATAGTTCATAACACATTCTGAAATAAGTGATGAAATAAATAAGTAAAATCTTTCCTTTTTTTTTATAGCAAACTACTAACATTATCTTCAAGCTTAGAATATGATCAAAATATAAAATCGAATATCGTAACAGAAAATCAATCATGAACAATGGTCTAAAATCCTCAAAATCCGGTGTCACAAGTGCATGAGCATCTACTGAAATATACATTAATACTATAACAACTGTCTAGAATAAAAAATAGATAGAATACATTAAATGAATGGGAAGGGGACTCCTTGTGTTGTGGATCGTAACATGGAAAGCAACTCACCACAAAGTCTCCAAAGCAGCTGCACCTATGCGCATGTATGACCATCCAATGTACTTGTCCCATTACCTACACAATTAGTGTAGAAGTGTAGTGTGAGTATGTAAATAAATGCACACCTAGTTAGTATCTAGTCTAACCTCGAAGAAGTAGTAGCGAGGGATCGATATCGACACTTACTAGTGGTATAATAATCAAAGTACAATAAAAGTAGACAAGTATGAAGCATAGCAAGTAGCAACGAAAACAAATATATGTATTCACATAATCCTCAACAGAAAAATGAATACGAAATTCTCAAATACCAAATACTACCTCGAATGGAATATATGACCAATATGAGGTGCAAACATCAAATCCGAGTTAGGATTCTCATATATATGCGCTGACTACCTATCAAAATATTATGCACATTTCCGCCGAGGCGAACGACCTGATCCCATAAGAATGATTTTACAATATCCCATTGTGGTCATACAGCCCAATCCATAGATGCATCTCATAATACTACCAAGGGATGAATGACTCGATCCATAAGTGTATCTCAGAATGCTGCCGAGGCGAATGACCCACTCCCATAAGAGTAGTGTTGAGGAAATAAGTCTGATCCCATAAGAGTTGTGAAACCTTTGACGGGTCATCATCCTAACTCGCGAATATATGTGTGAGTTAAGAAATCAAGAACCTTTCAGACAGATAAGTACAACATGGTAGTAGTCCGTAAGAGAAAGTATAATTTCTGTGGCTAATCAAGTAGCGCGCCAAGTTTCTAGAATAGGAAAACTTGATAATCTATGAAAGTTTAGTCTCAGGCTAAAACATGAATTAAAGCTTTTAAACAGGTAAGAATAACTCATGTAATACATTTAAAGTATGGTGTGAGTCTAAGTCTACCCGTACATAAACAAGAATCTAGCATATGTGTGGATGCTCGTCACCTCATACGTGCGTAAATCCCATAATACATAACATGTAGCAAATAAAGTACCTCTGGGAAAAAATTCCCTCTTACAAGGTTAGACAGGGCGTCTTGCTCCGAAATCTGATAATCGGCTCCAACGCCTCTCTAACATCACAAACCAATTCCAAACGATCCAAAACTAGCCAAATAACGTGAAAACCAATCAAAATATACTAAAAACTCATAATTTAACAATTTGAAACAATCCTCAACTCCACACGAAAAGTCAACAAAGTCAACCCCGGGCCCACGCTTTCTGATTCTGAAAAATTTCAAAGATAAATATTACCCATAACTTATATAGTCTATATCCAGAAAAATCATCCAATTGAGTGCATGAATTGGCCCTCAAATCAAAGATTTGCCATTTCTCTACTTTAGGGCTCAAAATCTCAATTTCTACTATCCAAATACGGATAAAACAATAACCAACGGAAATAATCAAGGGAAAACATGAAAATAAGGTTAGACATTTATATCCTTTCGAAAATGAAAATCACCTCAAACCTAGCTCTAGAACTCAAAATATGCTCAAAATACTAAAATGATTAGTCTGCAAATTTAAAACACTGCCCAGGTGATTTTTGTTCATCGCCTTCGTAGGACACCTTCACGTTCGCGAAGAGTAATTTTTTGCATTGACCGATCAACCTAAATTTCATTCTTCTTGTTCGCGGGACCTTCCTCGCGTTCACGAAGAACAAAACTTCACACCAGAAACCATCAATCTTTTCCGACACATAAATGGGCAATAATCTCTCATACGACCTCAATATTTGACAACTCTTGTTGCTATGGTTCCAAAATCACAATACGGATCTGACGCTTCAATTAAAACATAATTTAGATCTCGTTTGCTTAATATGGTACCCATTATTAAAAAAGAAATGATGCTAAATATCACGCTCCAAACCTGGGGAGGCAAGACTGGCACCTGATGCCTCACTTGACCGAGCGTACCAACCTGAGACTGAGGGGCTCTGAATATACAATGTGGTACTTTGGCTTGCCAGGCCACAATATAGGACAACTTGTGAAACAAAATATAAAACTGAGCGAAGATTAGCTCCAACAGAACATCTGTGTAAAGATGGACCGGCAAGGTCGTCATAACTACTTATAGCTGACAAACCAAAAGAATATGCATACAAGGCCTACAAGGCCAATATACTGCACAACTTGACAGGGTATGTCTACAAGCCTCTACAAATGGTTGTATTGTGGTCGGAATAGGGCCCGACCTACCAATATAATCTATACATATATATACATACAATATGTACTCAAAACTCTAGACCATCCTTCATCATCTTCCACTATTAATTTAAATTTCAAACCCTAGGGCTTCACAGCCACTATAAATTGTGGCTTTTAATGCCTTCACCTAATACACAACAAGATATACCTACTAACTATACCTAATAGCTGAGAAGTTAATACACAATAGAGTGTTTAGGGAAATTTCGATTAAAGTTTGAGTTCTTGGTCACTTTTTGTTTTTCCTTTCTTTTCTGATTCTGAGTTTGTTACTAATTTAAGAGATTGAGCTCTTGTCTTCCTAAAAGCTAATTTGAACACTCGTTTGGTTTGCTGCCCCAAAGGAGGTCACTAAAAACCTAAACCTTATTTTTCTTCTACTAGCTTAAATTCCTGAATATGAACTGTTTTACTACTCTCGCTGAATGATGTTAAACCTTATGTTGGTGTTTTTAGCTGTTTTGTATGTTTATGATTGTTAAGTAAATTTTGTAACCATGAACTTCATTAAGTTATAAAAATCAGAATTATATGTTGATATTGATATGTATATGATGATTCATGTCTACTGTTAACTTTGAAACAACCAAAGACTTCTTAATGTTCTCAACATCTTGTTTTCAAACCTCTCTAATGTTCTATTATCATTGTTATGACTGTTATGCTGGTATGCTTTAAATATTTGCTTTTGTAGTTCACTTAATAGTCCAGATTTAAAACAAGTATGAATCATTTAGTGCTGAGAACCATCTTGTTACCTTAGTTTAGAAATGCTAGCTCCTAATCTTTAAACTTGTTTTAATCTCTTTAATATGCCTCGGTGGTTCTGTAATTTACTTGATTAAACTAATGATTATTTTTGCAAACCTGTCTTAAGCTAGTTGAATCTTTGTATAACTTTTGTGTATGCTCTAAGATTACCATATACTTAGTTTAAGCCATAAAGTAAGAATGAGATGTGATTGAGTTATGATGATACATTTGTTTAGTTAAAATACTGCTTCTAAGTTCCATTGTACCTGAAACCCTATCCCAGACATTCTTAACATGTTTCCCTAATATGATGATACCCTTATCCTTTTTCTTGAAACCCATATGGTGATTTTGTTAGTAACACTTACATGGTATGACCTTTGTTAAGTGTCCTTTGTGTGTTTGTGATCTTGTACTTATTTTGTTCCTCAATGTCTCTGGTTGTCCCTCGTGATCACATACATGCCTGCACTATTTTGAAACTTCACTAAGCTCTCTCTTAAATAGATTAAACCTAGCTTGTGAAACTCTAAAGAGAATCTTTTGTTGCTACTACTTGAATATACAACATACTATGTTCTTAATGAGATTAGTATGAAGTCAAAACTTTTAGAAAGAAGTGATTATGTCATTAATTGTTAAAGTTAAGTAGGATTGATGGTTTGAGATTCTGTTAAGTAGTCTTAAGAGTTCTATTTGAATTTGTGAATCTATAATCTTGCTAATACCTTTTTAGGAACACTGATTGTATTTTGGTGTCTCTGATAATATCTGTAAAAGTCCTAACTATGACTGTTGTTTGAATCTGTTAATACTATTATAAGGGTCCAATTGAAATCATCAACCTGTGTCTCTTTCTATATTTATAATTGAAGTTGTTTGACTTGTGTCTGTATTAGCACTCTTTAGAGAGCACCAATTGTAGTAATTAACCTATAATGTTATTAACACTCTTCAAGAGTCTTAATTGTGATTGTTAACCTACCCTCTCCTAATCCCCTCAGATGTTTAGTTGAAAGTGTTAGTCCACATCTCTGTTAACACTTTCAGAAGTCTCAATTAGGATTGTTAACCTGTGTGTATTAGAAAATAAGACTTGTGTTAAAACCAATCTGTGATTAGTCTAATTAATGGCAGTTAAGGCAGATGTGTTTGTGTTCATAACTGTTGCAGATGACTATGCACTTTTTCTATCCTTGAGAGATATGATTTAAGGTGTTTGATTCTTTTACAGTAGCTTGATAATGTCCTTGTCTCTATGTTTGAAGTTGATTTCTTTTGAACCTACATAGCATGTTAATCATCCATTTAGCTTTGAAAAATGGTCATGATAGTGTAGATAAATTGGCTTGTAGTCTTGTAATGTTTTGCTCTAGCCATCCTGAGAAAGGTATATACTTTTATGGTATGGTATTACTATGGTAATTGAGATTTACATTGAAAGTGCCTCAGTGGCACTTAAACCTGTGGGCAAGAGCGAGTGTTAATGGTTAAGGGAGTATTTGGGAGTATAGTTTAACTCTTGGTTGGGTTACTCTCCCTGACACAAGCATTGCCCTGGGCCTTGAGACCCTTGGAAACTTTGAAGTGCCAGGGAGCCTTAACCTTGAGTGGAACTCTACCCTTAGCTTCTAATCTATTGACATTCATTACTCCTTTTAGGTTTAGTGTTTAATGACAACGAAAAGTTTTCAATGTGAATCACTTTACCATATGTGACCCTATATTAGTATAACCTTTCATAATTTCTAATTATTATTGGTTGTTATTTATTTAGCTGATTTACTTATATATTTCAGGTATGATTATATATATAGAGTATTATATCTAATGACTTTCTCCCTTTCTTTTTGAACATGTATAACCATTGGGCCTGCTGAGTTCTCAAAATAACTCAGGCCCAAATCTCGTACTAGTGCGTCTGGAAGTCTGAAGCCCACTGTTGTCCGTTCGTACTGTTTGCTGGGCCTATCTCTTTCAGGCCCAAACCAGAGTCACTCCTTACCCTTTACTGCTTTATTACGTTCTGTTATTTATATTCTCTCATATGTATATAACATTGCACTCATCATATCTGATTAAATATTTTACTTTACCCTTTGAATTACATAACCAACTTAGGCAAGTCTTAAAGGACATAGGGTTAAAAGAAATACTAGAATGGATAGTACCTAATTTTCAATTCGTTAATCATGTGCTGCTCACACTATTAATTTGTTATGTTTTACTAATATTTCATGAAGATTTTGAAGCCAAAATATCTTAGCAAAGGACGAAAGTCTCACTTTCAAAAAGAAAAACCAGAATTGACTTTCAAGACTGGCCTTCTAAAAGAAAATCGAATCTTTCAAAACAAAGTGTTGCCACCGAGCGAAAGATTTTTCAAATGATTTCCTCAAGTCTAAGAATTAAGGTTTCGAAAGTCAAGGTACATCTTAGGCTCACAACATCTTTATTCTAGCTAGAGTTACATCAATAGCAATGTTCTAAAAATACAAAGTGTTTTATAACATGGCCCTTTTACAGGTTTTATAAATATAAACCATTCATGTACGTATTCTTACAATTACATATACATATAAATGATATCTTCAAAGACCCTCTTAATTTTATATCCTTTCAAAACCGCACATCCTCTTTTTCAAATAGCAAGCTCTTATTTTGATATATAGTAAGTCGTACCTCTTTAAACACTGATTAAGCAGAATGCAAACAACTAATCCTTTAAACCTAGTCTAAGTCCTATGGAGCTATCTCAGGTAGATTTTAAAGGGAGCCCAACACCTTTCTCTTATAAGAACAAAAACCCTTACCCACAATCTCACTGATTAGCAGACTAATAAAGAAAATGACCTTAGTAATTAAATAGGTACCCTAATATACTTTTAAATATTAGGTGACGACTCTCTTTTATCAACAACAGAGAAACCACAAGTTGAATCTTATTTTGACTCGTGCAAAATAGGGTGCAACAAATGGTTAGGCAAGTGTTCTAACAAATCCAAAGCCTTACCCCTCAGTGAGAAGGGAAAAAACCTTAACCGCAAAGCATCCTCTGAAATATTTGTCTGTTTGCTTCCCCAACAGTATCTAAAAATCCTTTCAAATTCTTGTAAGAATTTTGAGTAGGCGCCCCGGTGAAATAACCTCGTTGCTCGAGCAAAGTGAGCACCACATTAGTAATTGAAAGTGTTCCGCCCTAATGCAAGGGGGGACTATGGCACTTGCATACTCTTTATTGGGCAAAATA
Source organism: Nicotiana tomentosiformis (assembly GCF_000390325.3). Classification (NCBI taxonomy): domain Eukaryota; kingdom Viridiplantae; phylum Streptophyta; class Magnoliopsida; order Solanales; family Solanaceae; genus Nicotiana; species Nicotiana tomentosiformis. The sequence goes on along the minus strand of NC_090813.1, from coordinate 170,057,082 downwards.
AGATATTGCGCCGCTTGTGGTTGTGACAGTGGTGGAGGTTGGAACGATAGAGGCACATTGTCTTGTTGCCCACGGCCTTGGCAATTTTGTTGAGTAACTTGTGGAATTTAATCAACTTGTTCCTCTTTGCCATCCACCTCTCTCAATGGTATGTTTTCAAATTCGTTGTTTGCCATTTTGAACCTACAATCACTTCAACAAGTTAGAATTACAAAAATAAAAGAAGATACTTCAAGAAACAAATTGAAGTATATAGATAACACCGAAACTCCCCGACAACGGCACCAAAAATTGATCTCGTCCAATTCACAACCCAACTAAAGGAATATGAAATGGTCGTTATAATAATAAACCCAACGCGAGTCGGGGTCGAATCTACAAGGAGTTTAGAATGGGAGTTGAGGTTAATACTTAAGAGAGAAACTCGAAATAGCTAGATTTAGCTTCCAAACAAAAGTGGGTATCAATTCTTCTAAATTAAACTACTAAGAAATTGATCTAACTAATGAACAAGTAATAATTGAAATGTTTTTGAAGTTTTTATCAAATAGAGAAAGACCTAGGGTTTGTAATCTTAACCTAGGTATAAACCTAATGGGTAGAGTAAATCTATGTTTGCTTGGCAGATTGGGGTTTGTTATGACTCTCAATATATAACCCACTCAATACCTCTCGGTTAAATAGTGATTATGCCCAAATTGGCACTCTCAAGTTCAAATGGGTAGAAATCAAAGCAATTGAGTATGAGTCCAGTTAGATTATCCCTATCTCTAATTCAAATCCTTTAATTAAACTAATCGATACTTCAACTAGTTCAATTTCTTATTTTTCAAGTTTTCCTAGACTAAATTCCTCTTTCTCAAGTAAGAACAAAGTCAAATAGGCATGGATCAATGTTTGCAATCACTAATTGTAACTTTAAATCATAAAGAATGCTAAATAATATTAACACAATCAATAATAAGAATTAATATTAAATACCCATAAGTTTTACACAATAGGGGTGGATCACAACCCTGGATAAAATCTAGCTACTCATGACAATAGACATAGAAAAATGAAAAGAGAAGAAATTAAAGACATAAAGCTAAGTTAAAATGGAAAAGCAATTGGTCCTCTCTAATTGTAGCTCAAAGTTACCCCAAATAGCTATGAATAACTACTAGTTGCTGCTATAATACAAAAAGATGCCCTAAAAAGTGTTTCACGCCTATTTATAGTGCTCTGAAATTCCTAACAAAAATATCCTTCAGAGGGTTCTGCGGATGTACTTTATCATCTGCGGTCCGCATTTTAATGGGTTACTGCTGCGAGTGTTTTCAGTTGGAGGAGTCCTGCAGCCGCACATTAGATTCTGTGGCTGTACTTCAGCTTTTGCAGCCGCACTGAATTGCTGTGGGCCGCACATTAGTTCTCTGATCTTTTAGGATCTATTAGTGTGAACCTGTTTTGGGGACCAAATGCGGATGTACTTTTTGGTTTGCGGATAGATCTGTTTGCGGTTGCATTTCATTTTTTGCAGGTTGCATTTGCTTTTGCGGCCACATATAAAAATCAGCGGACTGCACTGTTCCTTGCATACTTCCTCTCTGCTGATCTTAGCTGGAATATCTCTTCTTTGAGTTATATTTCGTCATTGAGCTCAGATTCTCTAGTGCCCCTGCAATTCAACCATCGCCTTCCATAATTTAGCTCAAACTCGTGTCATGCACATGGACACCAAAAACATGTGAGATAACATATAAAAAAGGCATAAAGACATAACATGCGGATATAATATCATGATTTAACAGTATGACTACGGCTAAGGCAAATAGCTCAACATAGCAAAAATAGCCCTATCATATCTCAAACAAATACACAAATAACCTAGACATGATTCCAATCTTTAGTCATACAAATGGGAAAAATAAGATATCAAAGAAGCCTAATAGCAAAACAAGGCATATAATAGCCTAAGATTTTTTCGGATAATGAATAACCACTGTGCAATGCATACACGCTCGTCACCTTGCATATACGTCATCCCCAACCTATAACAAATATCACAGCCAACAGGAAAATTACCCTCAAACGAAGTTTAGACAAGATACTTACCTCATCCGGGCTAGTCTTCAACCTCGAATCGCGTCAAAACCTTGATATATCCCTCTAATCACGCAAATCCAAGACAAACATCATGTAAGGAAGTTAAAAAATTCATAGGAAGTGACCTCAATCCATAACGCTTTGATCTTTAAAGGAATTCCCAAAAGCCAACTCGGGCACACGTGCCCAAAATCCAAAACCAATACAAAAATACGGTGACCCATAACCTCCGATGTAGTAGTGAATTGCTCTTCAGAATCTCCTCTTATCGAAGTCTATAGCTCAAAAACTAAAATAATGGGAAAAGTCCCGAAATTGGCAACTTAAATATACTGCCAGTTAATACTCTTATCGATCACGGTCCAATCCGTGCGATTGCAATGTACCAAGAACACATTGGCCCTAACACTGCTCCTAGAGCACATATTGAGCCATGCGAACGCGATGTCCAGCTGGCCCCAAGCTATACGAACACAGACGATGAGTCGTCAACACAAATTTTGCTGACTGCTAACCCCCAACTCATCTCGAACATGATGCTTGGCACGCGAACGCGATGAACATCCCTCACAACACTACAGGAACGTGCTTCCCCTATCGTGAACGTGCTGCATAAACCACCTAGGACCCCAAAACACCCTTCGAGATCACAAAGCTCCTGCCGCGATCACGATGCTCATCATAACAACACCAAAAATCAGCAATGCAAATACAACCAAAAATGGTTCGAAACCACCGTGACTCATACCCGAGCCTACGGGACCCCGTCCAATCATACCAACAAGTCCAATATCCATAGGCTCAAAATACCACAAATAACATCAAAACGAAGAATCGTCGATCAATATCAATCTTTTAAGTTTATAAACATCCAACTTCAAACCAAACATTTGATTCAAGCCTAACCAATCCAGAATGAACTCAAACTTTGCGCACAATCCCAAATAATGAAATGGACCTTTTCCAATTTTTGAAACAACAATCCGACCCCGATAGCCGCAATGTCAGCTCCTAGTTAAATTTATGAACTTTCTGAACCTTCAGATTTCTAACTTTCAATAATTAGGGCCAAATCAACCTAGAAACCTTACTTTTTTGAAATTTTTCGCTTTCTTGCCTTATTATATTATGGGAGTATAATGTTTATAGATAGTATGTTGCATTGGTTAAACCTTTAACCTCACATCAGTGCCTAGGGCCTAATGAAGCGCTGCAGATCCTAGCAGAGTATCATGAATGAAGGCCTAAGTGATGCTCATCAGTGTCGGGACAACGCCAAAAAATGAATAGATAGGTGATTTAGTATAGTTTTAAGTAAATATCAAAAAAAGAGTCTGTTAATTATATACCATATTTTGATGGTTGAGTGACGAAGAATGAGAGCGATTGCATCCCGACTGGCAAGCGATGAGGAGAAAAGAATCCCAATGTATGGTCCTAATTTAAAGACGCAACCTACACAACTCACTACATAGGTTTAAGGAATGCAAGATAATATGGTTCCTCATCCCTCGATATAAAGAAGTTTAGAAGGCAAGAATGATAAGCATTCGGGCCTCTAAAGAAAGATTAAAGTTTTCTTTTGGATAAGAAGACCTAAAACACAAGTCAAGGGAAGAAGGTTGATAACATAAGGGAATCTTTCTTTTTTAGTTAAGTCTGCGCATGAATGATCCACTTGTCGCCGTTGACGTGACCATCTCCAAAAGATATGACTCAATCCGTGGCTAGATCAACTATACGAGGAATGTGTTTAGAGACGACCTCCGGCCGCGATAGTATGAGCCTCCATTTCAAAATCGTCTACAGATTTAGAGAAAATAACAAAGTGACAGACTCTTTAGCAAACTTCGACTGCGATTCTCTGTTTGACTATAGGTTTTCCTCTACAGCTGATCTTCCTCAACGAATTCAGGTTTTTTCTCTCAAAAAAGTGGGCTTATGAATATCATATTGGTTTAGCTTTTTTCACTTTTATTTTATTAGCAGTAATACTTTTGGCTGTCTTGTAGCTCTTTTTGAGCAGGTATATGTACTTACTTTTATGGGTAAGGTTTTGACATCCTCCCCCTTAACCCCCCAACGGGGGTAGATGGAGTATTGACGAAGATGCTTGGGACTGAACATATCCCCCTTTACTTAGTAGGGCATAGGAACGATGTTGGCAAATGATTGTTTAATATAGTTACTCACCTCACAGCCCAATTTCCTCTGTGGGGTGTATACCGGCTAGGTTGCTGCCCGGACAACCAAACCTGACTGCCGAGACAAGCTTGGTATATTGTCTCCCCTTTATCAGCAGGCAAGATAGTTGCATTGTAATTATTCCACCAGTACAGATCACTTTATCCGGATGTAACAGTGTAGTAGCAACTGCAGATGGGGTCGTCATAAGACGTCGGTTCTTGATTAACATCCTTTTGCCACTATTTTTCTTTCTGAAAAATGCAGCCCCTACATCCAAATATGAACATATGCATAAGTACAAAATCACCTTACGAACCTATTAGAACCAGTAAAATACTAATCCGAGATCATTTACTCAAAAGTCAAACTTTGGTCAACTTTTCCAACTTAAAGCTTCCGAATTAAGAATTATTCTCTAAAATCAACTCCGAACCTCTCAAAAATCGAAATCAACCATATACCTGAGTCATACTACATAATGTGAAGCTAATCAAGGTCATAAATCACGGAACATAGTGATAAAACCCAAAATGACCGATCATGTCATTAAAGTCATGCTTAGTCAAATCATTGCCTTTGCTCATGTGGAAAATGCAGTCATATGGTCTCAAGGATTAGAAGTTCCATCATACGTAGGAATGTCTGGTATCTTGAATATCTTTGGTATGGTTAACAATGCTACCCTAGGTTTCTATGGTTGTTGTGAATACTTGTCTATATCCACACCTTTAATTACTAACGGTACACTCGAGGTTTTCTCTATCTGTTCATTCTGTTCCTTGAGTTCCTTCTGTAAGGTTAGAAATAAATTTATCAAATCAGAATTATTTGGTGTACCTGAACCTCCTGTTCTAGAGCTATTTGAAATCTCTCTACTGCCTAAATATTTCAGCATGAATTAGGATTTTCTGTGGTAGTATTAACTAGCGACGGCATTGGAACTATGTTGGGTGCATTTTCTGACAAGGCTTACAATGCCTCTACAATTTGTTGAGCAATGAATTACATCAACTCATTCAGCAAACCTGACTGCTCTTCATTTCGCTGCTCGATGTTACAATTAGCAGATCTGGCTGGTGAGTTATCACATTGACGTCGTGGAGAATGCATAGGTGAATTCCTTAGAGGCGATCCCCCTTGTCCATTCCCTGCTAAGTAATTTGACCAGTTTCAAATATAATTTATTAATATAATGTAAGTATAAATGGAAAGTTGTAAGACTGTTAGATTTCCCGGTAACATAACTAATTACTTAACCCAAAAGTCATTTTTGAAGTCAAAGCAATTAAATAAAATAATGTGGGTTTCTAATAATCGATTTACTTCACTTTTTCAAATATAATTGATGCGAGAAATGTATAATAATAATAATAATAATAAAGAAATAAACTTAGAGAATAAAGAAAATAAAAATCTCATTGATGATTGCACCCTTTCTCCAATAGGTAAAGTTTAATCTTCCAATAGAGAATAGTAGGAGAATTCTATAATTGACAATATGACTTAGTAAAACTTTCGACGAGGATAAATAGTAGTACTACTTATAACTATTTGCTTTATTTAGCTCCTGCCCGTTACTATTATTTATTGTATTAATTACTCGTTACATGGTTGTTTTGTAACGATTGAGATAATGGTAGCAAATCGCATGTAATCAAGGATTGACTGATCCTTTCCTTATTTGCAGCTATTAACGACTTCAATTATCAGTCTCGTGGCTAATCTCGTATGTTTAGCACAGAGGCTAATATGCAGAGTACTTATAGGAACAACCCCGAGGATGTTGTTTATACTTTCCGAACACGTCATTCTTCTTTGTCGTATTAACTCCCATGACACCTGCCGTTGCAGCATAAGTCCGCGTAGTAAGTTTATTTTATCCTAATACATTCATCATCTTTTAAAAAGTAAAAATGTCTAGAGAGTTTTGCCTAAGTCATATGCAAGTACGCATGTTATTGTGTTCTAACTTCTGTTAGCGACTTTTATACGATGTCTTGAAAACAAATACCGAATATTAATTGAACCTAATCTTACTGATACCGAAAGGAAAGCGAGATGATTGAGATGGTTTTGAAAAGTTTAATTTCGGTTATAAAAATAGAGTACGAAAAATTAGTATACTACAAAGTTTATAAAATAATCACATCCTACAATCATTGTTTCCAAACATCCTCTTGCTTTAGTGTCACGTCCCGAACTACCCTCTAGACGTGATTGGTACTTAGCTAACACCACCCGCCACGCGAACCCTTTTAGTATATATTTAACAATTTACCCAAATATTGAGAGAAAATAAGTGCAGGTCTAAGAGTATTACTAATAATTAAAGACGAAATAGTTATCAACCAATATCTTAGTCAATTTATAGGAAAACTAACAATCACTCAAATAATAAAACTCTAGCCCAAATCCCTCACTAATACCATGGAGCATCTAACAAAGTAATGAGTTTAGCTTACGGGTATTAAAACCCCAAGGAAAAGAAAATAAGTAACACGAACTAGATAAAGCTGAAATCAAAGCCTCCACGAATAATGCGGTGGCTCACCTCAGCAATAAGATCCACTCGAACGAACTCGTCAACCACTAACTTTATCTCCCACAATGGTATCTGCATAGAGATGCAGGTAAGGAGTGAGTTATACATAAATATAACCCAGTAAGATCTTCGACTCGCCACTTTGAATACCTCTGGAACAAGGGTTAGAAAATACAAACACACCACAACAAAAACGATATGATAAATATGATAATTATACAGTAACTCAATAGATATGTATTAACAGAGTTAATAAGAATTAACCAATAAGAGTACTGTAAGGCCCCGCAGGAATTTCACCTAAAACCTGGGATTTTGCAGTACACACTTTTTGGGTTGAACAGTGCGTTGGGGAGTTGAAGAAAAATTATTCCAGAATGGGGCGTTTCTGCGGTCCATTATGCGACTGCAGAAATGATCTGCGGACTGCAGATCCACCGTAGAGTGAAGCAGAGAAATGGGCAAATTTTGGAAGTTATTTTGCGGTCAATTATGCGACCGCATAATCATTTTGCGGGCCGCACATCCGTCACAGAACCAGCATGAGGAATTTCGGAAGGAGGTCTTAAGGTCCTTTATGCGACCGCAGAACTATCGCATACCTGCACAGAAGTGCCCAGTTCTGGAGGACCATTGTGCGGTCCATTTTGCGTACCACAGAAGTGTTATGCGGTCGCATATGCGACCGCATATCTGCATCGGGGCTTCATTTTTCTAATTTTATAACTGTAACGATCCGGCCTATCATTTAGAGTATTATAATCTCGTTCTCCCATTTACTGCTCAATTTATACCTTAAAATTGATTTATGACTTTTCGGGTTAGTTGATTCGGGTCCAGAAGGATTTCGGAGTGAAATGAGACACTTAGTCTCATAATTGAAAACTTAAGTTAAAATACTGACCGGATATTGACTTATGTGTAAATGACCCTAGAATGGAGTTTTGATGATTCCAATATCTCTGTATGCTGATTTTGGACTTAGGAGCGTGTTCGTAAAATTATTTGGACGTCCGTAGTAGAATTAGGCTTGAAATGGCGAAAGTTGAATTTTTGAAAAGTTTGATCGGGGGAGGGGGGGGGATTGACTTTTTGATATTGGGGTCAGAATCTGATTCCGGATATTGGAATAGGTCCGTTATGTCCTTTATGACTTGTGTGCAAAATTTTAGGTCAACCGGACTTGATTCGATAGGTTTCGACATCGAATGTAGAAGTTGGAAATTTCATAATAGACTAAAGTCAAGTGAGTTCGCACAAGACTTAACTTCAAATGAGCATAACTCTCAGGACACGAAGTTTTATATGGTTTATTATCTATCAAGTGAAAGATCTTTAAGTCTAGTTTCTAACGCTTCAAACCATTCATCATTTGGATATTTCTACAAGAAGTTATGACCAAATTACCAAAGGCTGGAAAAATACAAATCTGCGACCAATTATGCGATCGCAAAACAGTTATGCAATCGCAAAACTGCTTCTGCGACCGCAAACTGGTCGCATAATGGACCAGAAGAGCCCAATTCTGGGCAACAATTTTGCAATCAATTTTACGGCCCGCATACCCATTCTGCGGTCCATTATGCGACCGTAGACCTGCTTTCGGAGGGTTAATTTTTTTATTTTTATAACCCGACCCCATTTTGATAAATAGGCTTTGGGGCTTATTTTGGGGCAATTATCTGATGATTTTAGAGAGAAGTGAGAGTGTTCTAGATAGAGGAAGTAGATGAAGTGTCTTGTTCGTCAAATTCTTGTCCAAGCCTTGAAATCTAACGAGAAATCCCTCAAGTTCTTCATCAAAGAGGTAAGGTTCTAACCCCTAATCTTCAATTTCGAGTTTGGGTAATGATGGGTGATTAAGAGTATGATTCTTGGGTGTAAGAGTATTATTTATACGTATCAATAAGGTTTATGGAAAGATTCTTGAGTTCAAATGGATAAAGATTGAGTTGAAAATGGTAGAAATCTTCAAAAACTTCAATTGAAGATTTGAGGGTCGGGTTGATGTCGGAATTTGGTGAAATTTGTATGGTTGGACTCATGGTTGAATGTGCGTTAATATTTTGTAACTTTTGTCGGGTTCCGAGACATGTGAATTTTGAGTGTAAATTCAGATTTTTGTAGAAAAATTAGTATTTTGATATGGAATAAATTCCTATAATTTGGGTTGACTAAATCAAATACTAGATTCGAGCCGTTCGGAAGTTGTTACGCGTAGAATGGAATTTCTGGAAGCATTGTTTAGCTTGCTCGATATTGGATTCGGCTTGTTCGAGGTAAGCAACTCTTCTAATCTTGGAGCTGAGGGTATGAACCCTAAATATACATATTATGTGAATTGTTTGGAGGTGACGCACATGCTAGGTGAAGAGCGTGTGGGCGTGCACCGTAGGAATTGTGACTTGGTTAAATTCAATGGGACTGTATAGTTAAATAATCTGTTGGTATCCGTACATTCTCTACGTGTTAGAGAAAATTGAGCTGAGACTCGTATTAAAAATCATGCTTAGGCATATGTTGTTATTGTTGGTACCCATTTGGGTCATTTTGGTGGTTGAATAATATGTTCAAATTGTAATTTTTCACTCAGTCATATTTATTCATTTCTTATCATACCTCAGTCTCTCTTATTTATTGTTGATGCATCATATCATTGTTGTTGGGCTACTTATCATGATTTCTGAGAGCCCCAGAGACTGGAGAGGTTGATGACTGAGTGAGGCCGAGGGCCTAATTGTGAGGATATTTATGGATCGAGCTGCACGCCGCAGCATGTTTATTGATTTATGCCATGATTGGCTTGATATAGCACTTGGGCTGAAGGAGCCCCTCTGAAGTCTGTACATACCCCCAGTGAGCGCAGGTACCTACTGAGTGCGAGTGCTGAGTGATTTGGGAGGATTGAGTGACTGTGAGGACTGGGTGACTGGGAGGACTGAGTGAAATGATACTCTGAGAGTATGCATATGATTTTATCGCTGAGTTGCATCGCATTGACATGCACACATGACATACAGGCATAGAGATGGATTTTTTCTCATGCTGTACAATATCACATCATTCATGATTTCTCACAGATGTTGACAGATGGGCATAGTGATGCAATTGTTTTATACGGGTTATTTGGAAAGAAAATGAAACATCCCATTTATTATTGAAAGGATTTTGGAAAAATTACAGTTTTCAGACTTACTCATATTTTGGTGATTTTAGTGAACAAAATTGAGTTTTACTATTATATTTGAAAAGAAATTTTTTTATTTTTTCAGAACTGTGAACGAACTGAGCACTTTATTAGTGAGTTATTCATTGTGCTGCCTCAATTCTGTTGTTATGAGATTTGTTTTCTGGATATTGTTGTGCACTATTGGTTTTGGACCTGACCTTGGTAAAAGCTCGTAACTGCTTTCAACCTAAAGGTTAGGTTTGTTACTTACTCAGTACATGGGGTCAGTTGTACTGATACTACACTTCTGCACCTTTCGTGCAGATGTTGGCTGCTGATGTTGCTGTGTTCGATGGAAGCTAGATTTGAAGATGTATCTGCGTTCCGGTTGTAGCTGCCTCATATTCATGGTAGCCTTAGATTTATAAAACTTTGTTTATGTACTTCTCAAACAGATGATGTATTTATTTCATACCAGCTTTGTAAACTCTATTCTTAGAAGCTCATGATTTGTATTACCAGTTCTTGGGAAAAAGTATTGGTTTTAGATATTTTTTTTTAATTAATTTCATTGGAATTGGATAGTTAGTAATTGGCTTACCTAACGGGTTGGGTTAGGTGCCATCACGACTAATTGGATTTTGGGTCTTGACAATAACCCGACCCCATTTTGTTTTATTTAGTCATAGGGGTGAGTTTTGAGGGGTTATCTGGTATTTTAGAGAATGGAGAGAGCTATTTTAGAGAGAGAAAAGGGAGGATTCAAGGATTTCACTATTCAACTTGGATTAAGCCTTGGAATTTCATCAAAAGAAACTTGCTAGGGTTTGTAAAAGGTATGAATTTCTTCCCTCAATTCTCCAATTTCCAATTCTGGGTTGGCTATGGGTGATGAGAATAAACATATCACATGCAGGAGCTAATAGAGATTGTGGGGAAGTTGTTGGACAACCTTGGGTGGTTTTGTTGTTAAATTGGTTGTGAAAAGGTTAGGTTATCATTGTAGCAGCTCTTGCCATATGAATTCCTCTAATCTTGCTTGTAATTCTCCCCCTCTTCTATAGATTGGCATCGTTAGGAGTGTCGGGACATTGTTGTTACACCACGGAAGGCTCCTTCGAGGTATGAATGCTAAACTCTTCTTCTAGTATCGGAATTTCCGTATCCTTACAAGACTCCATCGTGTGTAGTTCAAACTTGAAACACTCTTGAGGTGGGATATTCAAGCTGGTAAATTGATTCTCAAATTGCATAACGTGTCCAAACCCTAATGTGTTAATGATTTTCTATTTTGACTTAATTATGCTATACCCCTTTTTAGGAAAATATTTTTGTACGAAATCAATGTGATCAAATTCTTGTTTCTCATATGATAAAATCGTATGAACTTATACTTGTTAAGGCCAAAGGTTCTAAATGGTTGATTTGAAAAGAAATCTTTTGTACAAACAATTATCGTTTTGGAAATCCAGAGTGTGGCATTGTGAATACCCCTCCACCCGCATACATTAGGGTGAGGCGGCGAGGCCGATTTGTGTAGAGATTGTGATTGCGAATACACTTCTACCCGCACACATTGGGGTGAGGCGGCAAGGCCGCTTTGTATAGAGATTGTGGTATTGTGATTGAGATCATATAGAGGATTCCCAACTTGAAATTTATAAATATTATTGAAAGCTTTAAATTAATTTGCTATGGTTTTTAATGGCTATGAATCACTCTTTTGGTCTAGTCGATGGAACCGATTTAAGCTCTTCTATTGCTTGCATGTTTCGTCACATTCATGTTGCGCTTCTAATCCTTGAAGGGGGTGTTTGGTTTTTATTCTAGTACTATTCGACATGTACTAACGCCCTTTTTGTCGGGGGCGCTGCATCTTTAATGAATGCAAGTGGTTCCACAACAGACGTCTTTGATCAGTGATAGCGGTGCACCTTCTTTCCAGCTGATTTGGTGAGCCCCACTTCATTTCGGAGTTGTATATCTTTTGCTCCTTATGCATTTAGTTTTGAGGTATAGCCGGGGCCTTGTTGCCGGCACTATCATTGCACTCCTTTGTATATATTAGAGGCTCCGTAGACATGGTGTGGGTAGTATGTTAGTGTTGGGAAGGTCAAACTAGTAATGTTGTATTTGTACCACATGTTCCACTTCAAACCATGAAAATGTTTGTATTTTGAGACTTAAAAATGATGTAACTAATGAAATGTATCTTTTCTCTATTCATGAGTGAGTTCGAATAGAAGGCATTGTACAGGCTTGCTTGGCCGGGTTATCTCGGTTGAGCGCCGGTCGCGCTCCCGAGGCCGAGGCATGACAAGTACCCATATCTTAACACAGTACACACTAAGGACTAGTCATAATTTCAGTGAAATAAATTAACCAACACTTCTATAAGTCCACAACGGCACCACAATGCCTCAAATATGTAATAGAGCATACACAATGCCCCAAATTTATATCAAGAAGCATACACAATGCTCGGCTGATGTACAAAGGCATACACAATGCCCCAACATCATGGCTCACAACCGTATCAAACTATCAAACTCAACATCATGGCTCACAGCCGCATCACGCTATCAAACAACTTATAAAGTAATTTATTTGTAATTTTCATAAAATAATATATTTGCGGCTAGTCTAAGACCACCGATTCTGCCAAGCGCACGCTTGTCCCAACACATGGACCAGGCAGAGAAAACATATTTTTCAAAGCAGGTTTTAGAAAAGCAAGTATCAAAGCTTAAAGTCTCACTTATCTCGTTAATGGGAAATTCCCTAACCTTGCAAGGTTTAGAACACCAACCAAACGGCCTCCAATGGTCTCAATCTATTCAAAAAATTGAATAACACATCCGAATTAGTCTATGTATATAATTTCCATAATCTTAGGACAAATCAAAATCAAAGACAACCCCCAGTCCAATTAATAAAATCTGTATATATATTTAAATATCAACCAAAATAGCAGAAACAGTGCTTCGTTGCAGAACACATTACGTAGTAATTATTTTTATCCTCCTAACGTCATCTTTACAATTTCCAAACATTGCTAACCATTGAATGTTATTACTCCCAATCATGAAAATCATGATTAAGTTCCCATGTCCCATACGTTTAGTACCAAAAATAAGAATTTGGTACTGTCAGAATCGACTTCAATGTGCAATGCAGCATCTATTCTCAATTTAAATTCAAGAACTCATTTTTTTGCATAATCATTGTGATCTAATCATTATAAAGGTAGAGATAATAACCACTTTCTACAAACTCAGTGTAATACACCCAGTTAGGAACAATCTTACAAATACCTGATTTATATAACTATTTCATCCCCAAAAGATTCCCCTCATTATTGTCTATTCCTTAGCTAATCATTACAAAGATATGAGTAAGAATTACATGTACCTTGTTATGATTTTTCCTCCCCAAAATTCTTCCAATTGTGATAGTCGCAGTAAGTCTTTCCAGGACTCCTTCACGTTAGTTTAGCTTTCTGATCTTTCTTTTTTTTCCCTATTTTTTCTCTCTTAATTAAGACCTAATTTACTCTTTTTTTCCCTACACCTTAAGTTATTGGACGTGGTCCATGTATGGGTCTAGCCCATTTCATTACCATTATTTAATATTCTAAATATTTTATTATCCAACTTAATATGTGTAATAGTTAATTAGGTTCACTAACCCTCTGATAAATTTCAATCTCATAAATTAATAAGTATGTAATTTTTTTTTTCCGGTTATTACATTTATCTTACTAATATTTAGCAATTGATATGTGATGCATGGTAACCATTATTGAAAATATCATGAGACAATGAACTCAATCGTAAATCATAATGAAAGAGTATATGAAATAAAAAAGGGCTAACAATGGAGAAATGTACTTGATCAGAACCACAAGTTAATTACTTTATATACAAACAAGAATGAAATAAGAATTTGATGGAAACCATGTTAACTCTTTATCATCATCATTGTTCCCCATTCCGAACAAGCAAAATTGCTCTATACATAGTTTTGTTTTTTCTTCCTACCTAGTTTCTTTTATTTGGAATTGCATTTTCATCTATCTGTGATGATTGGCGTGACATGGACATGACATTGAGTTGTTTTGGATGATAAGTTGAGATTCTATTCCCATTTTCATCATGTAAAACCGTGTCATCATCCTCATGATTTGGGACTTTACATTTCTCTCCTAAGATGATTTGTTTCTTCCAAATTGACTCTTCGTGTTTCAACTTGGAATTCTTCTCATGCCGTTGTGATAATGCCCCCGAAAATGCCTTCATGCTCATGCTTGTACTTAATTTTCCCTGTAGAGATTTCATGCTTGAATTCGACCTGGAAACACGAGTAGGAGCCATTGAATTGGTCCTTAAATTACAAGAAGCAACTGCCCTCATAGCTGGTGGTGGTGGCAATGGTTGTTGCAAGAATTTTTCGTCACTTTTTTGCTCTGGTTTATCGGTTGATTCCTCATTTACATCTGAGATTTTTGCAATATCTGCCTGAGATAACTCATTGCTAACAATGGTTGCATTTTCTTTGGCTTCAATATTATCTCCTGCAGAAGGGTCAGGAGATCCTTTTATTCTCTCTAAGAGACCACAAAGAGATGAAACTATACCAATGGTTGCAGCAATGCAAGCAGTAAGAAATAAAAAATATATGAGAGGATGATTGGGATGAACCTCTCCTAAAGGAATTTTTCTTCCCATGAATGAGTAGAAAAACGGGCAAAAAGATTAGAGAAAGAAAGCACTTCCTTTCTCTTTCCTTATCCCGCTATTAGGAATTCCTCTCTTTGCTCCCATATTTCATCTCAATTTAATTTCCTTTTGGAAAGATCAAGGGAGCTTGAGGCTGCAATATTCTTTTTGGTGTTTGCTATAAGGGAAAAACAGAATGCTTGAAACTAGGACTCAAGACCAAAAGGTGAGGCTACAAAATTCACCCTACTTGCTGCCGGTAGATTATTTAGAGTATATATTGTTTACATTTTCATAAACTACTTTACAAACGAACGACGACGATACTGATTTAGGAGGAGTTTAACTTTTATATACTGATAATGTAAAAACGCTTTTATATTATCAGGTTGACTAAAAGATAATTATAAATAACAATTCATAAAATGTAGGAGTCATAACTTAAAGAATAAGCGTTGGTTACCTCTTTCAATTAGTTTGAATACACTTACAAAATCTTGTTTGAATTGTCTTTCTTATTACATTGTGACTTTAATTACAATATTTTCTTTCATTATCATCTTAAATTGATTATATTTATATTGTTAAATAAATTGTTATGTAATAAAAAATGTCCTATATTATATAATGACCAATTTGGTTGGATGAGATTGTTATTATTTTTATGTTCCATTCTACCCTTACTTTTGTAATGACCAGTTTGGTAGATGTAGTCCTTTGTCCTATTATACAATAAAGGTCCAAATGTACCTCTAAACTATGCAAAATGGTGCATGTTTGCTTATCATTATTAATAATTGAGGTCAGATCTACCATTTGTTATAAAAGAAAAGGCTAGATTTACACTATTAAGACTAATCCCCAGCATTAATACATATTTCAAGGGAAATTTAGGACAATAATGGATAGCTCAAAAGAAAAATTGGACTATTTGGGACTAATAAAGATTTTGAGTATTCCAGTGTAGAGCTCACCAGCGAAAGGAGGCTGGACAAATGCTACCGACTTTTCTAAACCGTCAAAATACCCAAAAAAATCCAACCCTTTTATATATTAAAGTTTCTATAAAGTTTGACCGGCCAAAATTGATGTCACGTCCCAAAAAAATCAGTGATCGTGATGGCGCCCAACGCATTTGGTAGACAAGCCGAACATAATGATAACGAATCATAATAACAGAAATGACGCAAATGATACAAGTCTAAAGCCATCAACATAATATAGTAGCGTTGGTACATAATAAATCCGCAAGAACCGATAAATATAGAGTCATGAGCTCTAAAACGAAAATACAAGTCTAAAATACCAAATAACAATACTATCATAATGAAATACAAAAGTACAAAATGAAAAGAGACGTCAATACTGCGGCCGAGAGGAAACTCTACATCGTCTCTCAAAAGATAGCTCAGTAACAAGCCTCAGCTACTGGTGGCTCGGTACAACCCCTGAATCTGCACAATTAAGTGCAGAGTATAGTATGACTATAGCGGACCTCATGTACTCAGCAAGTATTATACCTAACCTCCACGAGGTAATAGAAGCAAGAATTATATATCACCTATACAATTCATAATCCCAACAAGTACAGAACAATAATATGATCAAATCATGAATCACAGATAAAACCACCTTAATGCACACAATAACTTAATGCACTATGCTCAATCAACAATCCAGTATATAAAGAAGATATGCAAATAAACTAGGTAAACAACCAAAGAAATTGTAATTAAAAATGAAATATAATAACCAAATCAAACAATGGCCAGCCTTTCCTCAGAGTCTCAATAACCGAACCAAACCATTTATCATCTTTCCTCATACCTCGTGGACACAATCAAGAGAGAAACATGAGAGAGTGACCTTAGGGGGATGGATCCATATCCACACGTTGCACGAACAACTTACATGCTACACGAATAACTCACGTGCCAATAATATACCAACCGCACGGACAACTCATGTCCTGCATGGACAACTCATGTACCAATAACATCAATATCTCGGATCCGCACGGACAACTCATATATAAATAGTAACAATATCTCATATCTGCATTGACAACTCTTGAGCTGCGCAGACAATTCATATACCAATAGTAACATTATCTCATATCCGCAAAGACAACCCACGTGCTGCAAGGACAACTCACGTGCCAATAGTAATAATATCTCAGATCCGAATGGATAACTCATGTGCTATCATATCTCAACTGCACGGACAAGTCACGTGCTAATAATCATATCCGTAAAGACAACTCACGTGCTAACAGTCTAATCCACACACACATAAGGAAAATATACAAGATTACATGTACGTGATCAATGAATATCAATTTCATAATCCAAGACTAGTATAAGTGACATGTTAAAGTGTATGCATGTGTAAAGTATATTATCATAGCTCAAGTCAATTAATTTCATCACAAAAGTAGCAATTATCAAGTTTATTAAGGAGATTAACCTCTATGTAACCACAAACATGGTACAAATAACTCACAAAAGGGGTACAAATAGGAGAAACATCAAAATATGAAGCTTAGCAATCAACTCAAGTCATATCATAGTCTAAGCACTATCCCGAGCATGACTAATACCTCGATGAATGCACATGGGTACAACCCTACACATGTTCGCCGCCCATAGCATTTAGCTATTATAAATATCTCAGGTAACTAGTGCCTCTGTCACGCCCCGAAATTGGGGAGCGCGACCGGTGCTCAACTGAATGAACCCGGCCGAGAAAGCCTAATAGATTTTCTTCTACCCAAACTCATACATGAATAAAGAGAAGATGTACTCCATTAATCAAACATTGAAAAGATTTCATTAACAACTCTCATTTCATTTCCATTAGCAGCTTCATTCATAATTTCCAAAATATTACAAGTTTATAGATATAATGAAAAACATGTTTGCCAAATACCAACATTTCTAGTTCAATTCCCAATATCAACACTACCCACAACATGTCTACGGATCCTCTAAGTACAACATAAGTGAAGAATGAAAGTGTCGGCGACAAGACCCCGGCTATACCCCATAGTACAAAATACAATGTCAAATGACATAAAGCCCGGAATAGAGTAGGGATCACCAACTTGCTGAAAAGAGAGTGACTGCTAATGAGGACCAAAGTTGACTGCTAATGAACCACCTGCATCCATTGAAGATGCAGCGCCGCCGGCAAAAGAGACGTTAGTAAATATGGAATAGTACTAGTATGTAAAGCTAACTATCCCCTTTCAAAATAGAATGCCAACATAAAAGGAAAAACAATGGAAACAACAATAAACATCCCTTTCTATCAATCATCTCATCCCAATTAAGGGGAATAATTTTATCACATCAATCTCATCCCAAATAAGGGGAATAATTACAATCCACTCCTACACCGGCACGTGTAGTTTCGAGGTTAGGTTATTTCAACCTACCCTTCCTCGGTAACTATCGATACTCCCAAAAATATTTTTTATTTGCTTACAAAGGAAACAACAATACAAATGCATTTACCTCATAACCTTTCATATCGTATATAGCCTCATAGGCACTTTCAACAACTTTCAACATCATTATTTTATTGGCTCTCTTGGACATATATATGATTCTTCATTCATGGCACAATGGCCATATATCATATTCCACACTTTCATTTCTTCTCTTTCATGGATCATCATCATAAATATCAACAAATAGAATATTCCGAAAATCACAACTTTAGGTTCGTTAGTAATGAAGGCTTTAAACACAATGGATTTCTTTTCAGGAAATGGAGTAAAATGATTGGCAATCGAATCACAAGTTAAAATCATAAACAAGTAACACATCATTTATTCTTGAAATACTTTTTTCCAAAAAGGGCAATACACAATCTCAACTCACTAATATGTAAGAACGTAAAACACATCAAAACTAGTTACAAGGCATAGCATTAGTTAAAACAGCCACATATGGGCATCACTTGAGTTCATAAGCTTTTAGGCAATTCTATTTTTGAAGTCAATTTCGGAACAGTAGAATCAAAGCTTATTTCATAATCTTTCTCACATCATCTTATTTTATTGGCACCACTAGCCACAAGTATAATTTTTATTCTTGGCACGGTGGACACAATTTATATTACCAACTCACTTCTTTCACTTTCGAGCATCTTTATACATTATCAACAAAAAGGCATTTCCAATCAAGACTTTAGGTACACATATGAGCAATTAAGGGTCTTAAGCACATAGAGTTTTTCTCCCACAATTTGGCATGATAACTTTCATTTGAAACACTACTCAAAGCCATAATATTTTAATACACATATCGTTTTTTAACACATTCCCGAAGGATAACATAATGAGATAGGAACACATTTTGGATACATAATTCTCGACACTTTGCTTACTCGGGACAATCAAATTTTTAGGGAACAACTCGAAACATAAGAATAAGAAACTTGAGCCAACCATACTTGTAACTTACGGGAACATCATGGAATTCAATTCTAAAAGAGTAGTTTAGCCAACATACCTCGCTTTGAGCTTTCCTTAAATTACTACAATGTTCCGAAAATTCTAGCAATCCCAATCTATTTTGAGACATAACAAAATTGAACACAAATTAGGAAGATATTCATGGTTTCAGCTCATTTGAGCATTTCATCAAACACTTGGTGTGCAAATTTAACTACAAGATCCTTCTACAAGATTTCCTTCACTCCTCAACCCAATCTTTACCCATTTGAGCTCGACAATCTTCCCAAAAACCTTATTGGTACATGCATGTATAAATAATACTCTCATACACAAGAATCATACTCCTAATCAACCATCTTCTACCCAAATTCGAAATTGAAAACTAGGGTATGGAACCTTACCTCTTAGATGAAGAACTTGTGAGATTTCCTTGATGGATTTCAAAGCTTTGACAATATTTTGATGAACAAAGCACTTGAGATTCTTCCTCTCTCTAGAACACTCTCACTTCTCTCTAAAATTATCAGATAATAGCCTCAAAATAAGCCCCAAATGCTATTTATCAAAATAGGGCCGAGTTATAAAAAAAGGAAAATGGACCCTTCGAACTCAGGTCTGCGGTCGTACAATGGACCGCACAATGGGTATGTGGTCCGCACAATAGACCGCAAAACTGATGCCCAGAACTGGGCTGCACTGGTCAGGTTTGTGACCATTTTGCGGTCTGCAGACCACTTTTGCAGTTCGCATAATGATCCTGCGGTCGCACATCTGACCGCAGAATCACATTCTTCCAGCCTTTGGTAATTTGGTCATAACATCTTGTACGAGTGTCCAAATGACAAATGGTTTGAAGCATTAGAAACTAGACTTGAAGATATTTCATTTGATTGGTTGTTCATCACATAAATCCTTATATATATATATATATATATATATATATATATATATATATATATATATATATATATGTGTGTGTGCTCGTTCAACATTTGGTCTTGTGCGTACTCATTTGGAACTTTAGTCTATCATGTAATTTCTAACTTGACTTAGACTTATGGCTCTCCTTAGACCCCACACCACTTATAATATTCCTCATACACTTGTTATCATATCCAATTAATATCCATCATATTAATAGTCCCCGTCTGCACACAAAATAATATAATTAGCACATATCAACTTTCTTAATAGCGCTTAAGTACTTCAAAATTTTTCGGGGTGCTACAACCTCATCCAAGTTTAGGTAAGATACTTACTTCAAGCAAGCCAAATCAGTACTCTAAACGGTCCTTCCTGCATGAATCAACCTCTGGACGGCTCGAATCTAGCTAAAATAACTTAATACCATCAATAAAAGCCATAGGCAACAATACCAAATAATAAAGCTAAGATCTTGAATTAATTATGCAAAGTAAACCCAAAAGGTCAACCAGTGGCTTGCACCCGAAAAACCCGATCAAACTCATAAATGTCGAACATCCATTCCGATATGAGTCTAAATATATGATTTTTATCTTATTCCAACCTCAAATCGACACTCAAATCATCAATTCTCACTCTCCAAATACATAGTCCAAAACCCTCCAAATTTCACCTTAAATTTATATAAATTAGGTGTAATATCTATGGGTAATCAATATCTAACACCAAAATTAAGTAATGATTACTTACCTGATGAAAAGGACTCCAAATAGCGCCTCCAAGTGAGTTCCACAACTCAAAAAATGAGAAAATAGAGAAACCTTTCGATATTAAATCATGTCCAGCAGCTTTGCATCTATGGATACTTAACCGCATCTGCGGTGCCACTTCTATGGTAAAAGGACTGCATCTGAAATCCCCACTAAGCTCCTAACCTCCCACTTCTACCACTCTCCAATCTTACCTGCGCTTTCGCTTCTACTGCCACCCCTCGCAGAAGCACATTCGCTTTTGCGGAAACCATCTGCATCTTCCCATTTGCTCTGACAGCCTCGCACCTGCGCAACAAAGGCTAAATCTACGGTTCCTCTTCTGCGGACAGACCTCCGCAGATGCGAAAGCACTAGAAACCCAAAAATCTTCAATAATGCAACATAGTCCTAAAATGATCCGAAATCAATCTGAAACACGGATCGAGGCCTTCGGGACCCCGTCCAAACACACCAACGAATCCGAAAATATGACACAGACTTACTCAAGGCCTCAAATCACATAAAACAATATCAAAACCATGAATCGTATCTTAATTTAAGACTAAGAAACTAATCCAAATTTCTAAATTCAAAACTTACCGAACATGCCTAAACAACTCAAGATAACCTCAAATTTCGCATGCAAGCCCCAAATACAATGGCCCTTTCCTAACTCCCGGAACCAAAATCCAAACCCAATATCAACAAAATCAACTCTTGGTCAAACCTATCAACCTTCCAAATCTTCAACCTTCCAACGTTTTTTAATTCAAGCCAAAATGACCTAGGAAGCTCCAAATCCAAATCCAGACATACGCCTAAGTCCAAAATTACCATACGAAGCTACTGAAACCATCAAAACACCATTTCAGAGTTGTCTACATAAAGGTCAAATTACGATCAACTCTTACAACTTAAGCCTTCAAGCAAGGGACTAAGGCCTCATTTGTTTTTTTTTAAGATTAAGCCGTCTAAATCTGAATACACATCTTAATATCAAGATGTGTATTAAGATTAAGATATTTGAATCTGAATATTAAGATGTGTATTACGATATGAATACTATATGATTAAGACTGTTTGATTTTTAACATCTGAATGTATAAAATTTATATTTATTTTAAAATTAATAAACATAAAATTCAAATGAATACTAATTAATCTAATATTTTATCAATAAAATACATAATATTTTAAAAATATAGTAATTGTTGGTGGTGATGGCTAACGGTGGTTGATGGTGGTGGTTCATGGTAGTAGTTAGTGGTGATTAGTAGTGGTGGCGATTATGATTGAGGATTGTAGTTGTGGGTGGTGATATTTAATAATGGTGGGTGGTGGTGATAGCTGTGATTGAGGAAGGCGGTGGTGGGTAGTGGTAGTTTATAATGATAGGCGGTGCCGGCTATGGTTGTTGATGGTGATGGGATGGTTAGTTGTGGTAGTTGAGGTGGATGAGTGTTGGTTATGGTTGAGAATGATGGTGCTCGGAGTGGTGGGGATGATGGGTGGTGGCAGTCCATAATGATGGCAGCTATGATTGAGGATGATTGTAGTGGTGGTGATGGTGACGGTTGTGGTGGACTAGCGGTAGATGATAATGGTAGGCAGTGACGGCAGTTAATAATGAATATAGATGATAGCATCTTAATGAAATTAAGTCTCTCTTATAGATATTAATCATACAGGCCTATTCAGACACATTAAGTGGTTGTGATATGAAAAAAAAATACACTTAATGATTAAGATCTGAATAATTAAGATTCACACTTCAAAAGCAAACACACTTAATGTCTGAGATCAGAATGATTAAGATTCAGACATCTATTAGGTGCAAATAAATGAGGCCTAAGTGTCACAACTCAAACAAAAACTTCTCTAAAACCAAACCAACCACCCCGCCAAGCCTCATAATAAAACATACACATATGTAAAGCATCAAATAGGGGAAACGGGGCTAAAATACTTAAAACGATCGGCTGGGTTATTACACTCTCTCCCTATTAAGCAAACATTCGTCCTCGAATGAATCTAGTATCATACCTGGAGTCTCAAAAAGGAGAAGATATCTGCTCCGCATCTCTTCCTCGGTCTCTCAAGTAGCCTCCTTGCCTGAGTGACCACTCCAATGAACCTTCACCGATGCTATATTCTTCAACCTTATCTTTCGAACCTGACGGTAAAAAATGGCCACCGGCTCTACTACATAAGTCAAATCCTTATCCAACTGCTCGGTGCTAAAGTCCAAAATATGTGACGGATCCCCATAATAGTTCCGAAGCATGGAAACATTAAACACTAGGTGAACTCCCGATAGACTAGGTGGCAAAGCAAGTATGTATGCTGCTTTACCTCAGAAGGACTAATATACCTAGGGCTCAACTTTCCCTTCCTATCGAACCTCATCACACCCTTCATGGGAAAAACTCTGAGTAGAACCTTCTCACCCACCATATGTGCCATATCACGAGCCTTCGTGTAATCATAAATCTTCTGCCTGGACTATTCTATATGAAGCTGCTCATGAATCAACTTCACCTTCTCCAAAGCATTACGGACCAAATCAGTTCCCAACAATCTAGCCTCCCTAGGCTCAAATCAACCAACCAAAGAATGACACAACCTCCAATATAAGGCCTCAAAAGGAGCCTTCTGGATACTCGACTGATAGTTGTTGTTGTAGGGAAACTCTACTAACGGTAGAAACGGATCCCATGATCCTCTGAAATTAATGACACATGCTTGTAACATGTCCTTCAAAATCTAAATAGTGCGCTCAGATTTCCTATTCGTTTGGGGATGAAATATTGTACTCAACTCGACTTGTGTGCCCAACTCATGATGTACTTCTCTAAAACAATAAAATGTAAGTTGCGTACCTCGATTCGAGAAAATAGACACGGGCACACCATGAAGGCGAACAATCTCCTTAATATAAATTCGAGCCAGCTGCTCTTTAGAGTATGTAGTAATGATTAGAATGAAGTGTGCAGACTTGGTCAGTCTATCCACAACGACCCACTCTGCATCGAATCTCCTCAAAGTTAGTGAAAGCCCAAATACAAAATCCATAGTGATATGCTCCCACTTCCACTCTAAAATTTCAAGTATTTGAAGCAAACCACCGGGTCATTGATGCTCATACTTCACATGCTAACAGTTCAAACAACGAGCAACATACTCAACAATATCCTTATTCATCCTACGCTACCAATAGTGATGCCTCAAATCATTATACATCTTTGCAGCCAACTATGGGTCTCCTTAAGAATCAACTCTCGCAACCCATCCACATTTAGAACATAGACCCGACCCTAAAGCCTCAATACCCCATCACCTCAAATTTTCACCTCATTAGCATCATCGTGTTGCACCGTGTCCCTTAGGACAACCAAATGGGGATCATCATACTTATCCACCTTGATGCGCTCAAACAAGGACAACCGCGATACCACACAAACAAAAACCCTGCTTGGCTCTGAAATATCAAACCTCATGAACTGGTTGGCCAAAGCCTGAACATCCAATGCTAACGGTCTCTCCCCAACTGGAATGTAAGCAAGACTCCCCATTCTCTCAGTCTTCCTACTCAAAGCATCAGCCACCACATTGGCCTTCCCCCTGTGATAAAAAATGGTGATATCATAGTCCTTTAGTAGCTCTAACCACCTTCGTTGCCTCAAGTTCAGATCTTTTTACTTGAATAAGTGTTGAAGACTTCTATGATCCGTGAACACCTCACAAGAAGCGTTGTAAAGATAATGCCACCAAATCTTGAGCGCAAGAACAATAGCTGCTAACTACAAATCATAGCACCAGGTAATTCTTCTCATAGAGCTTAAAGTGACGCGAAGCATAAGAAATCACTCTACCCTCCTACATCAACACATATCCGATGCCAATATGTGAAGCATCACAATAGACTATATAAGAACCTGATCCCAAAGGTAAGACCAGAACTGGAGCTATAGTCAAGGCAACCTTGAACTTCTAAAAGTTCTCCTCACACTTATCATACCATCTGAATGGGGCACCTTTCTGCGTCATTCTAGTCAATGGGCCTGATATAGATGAAATACCCCTCCACAAATCGGCGATAATACCCAGCCAACCCATGAAAACTTCAAATCTCAGTAGCGGTAGACAGTATGGGCCAACCCTGAACTGCCTCAATCTTCTTCGGATCCACCTTAATAACCTAACTAGACACCACGTGGCTCAAGGATGCCACCGAGTCTAACTAGAACTCACACTTGGAGAATTTAGCATATAGCTTCTTCTCCCTCAAAGTCTGAAGCACGATCCTCAAATGTTGCTCATGATCCTCCCAGCTGCGAGAATACACTAATATATTATCGATGAAAACTATGATGATAGAATCAAGATAGAGCTGAAATACCTTGTTCACCAGGTGCATAAAGGCTTCTGGGGCATTGGTCAGCCCAAAAGACATCACCAGAAACTCATAATGACTATAGCGGGTCCTGAAAGCCATCTTCAGAATAGCTAAACCCTGGATCTTCATCTGATGGTACCCCTATCTCAAATCAATGTTCAAGAAAACCCCAGCACCCTGAAGCTGATCAAACAAATATTCAATAGGCGGTAGTGGGTACTTGTTCTTGATAGTTACCTTGTTCAAATTCCTATAGTCAATACACATCCTCATAGAACCATCTTTCTTCTTCACAAATAGTACCGATGCACCCTAAGGTGACACAATAGGCCTGGTGAAACCCTTATAAAGAAAGTCATGTAACTGCTTCTTCAACTCTTTTAACTCCACTGGTGCCATGCGATATGGTGGAATAGAGATGGCCTGAGTTTCGGCACCAAATCAATACCAAAATCAATATCCCTGTCGGGTGGCATGCCCGACAAGTCTACAGGAAACACATGTAGGAACTCCCTCACTACTAGAACTGGCTCAACAGTAGGAGTATCAACACTAACATCCCCCTCAAAGGCCAAATACACCAAGAGAACCTCTCCACTCCAACCGAGGCAACCTCGGCATCGCCAACGTCACGGTCTTGGCATGACAATCAAGAATAACATGGTACAGAAATAGCCAATCCATACCCAGAATCACCTCAAAATCAACCATAAGATATAAAAAATCACCATAAGAAATAAAAAAATCAACTCTAGTCTCATTACCCCCAATAGTAACCACACACGACCGATATACATGATCGACCACAATAGAATCACCCACTGGTGTAGATACATGACCAGGCATATCTAAAGAATCACGTGGCATATCAAAAAAATGAGAAAAATAGGATGACACATAAAAGTAAGTTGAACCGGGATCAAATAACACTCAGGCATCCCTGTGGCACACTGAAATAATACTTGTGATCATGGCGACTGAAGCAACCAGGAAAAGGATTGGGATCCTCTCTGCAAGGAATTGTGAACCCTATTGCTCCATTTTCGAAGAAAAATACCTTTCGCTTGGGCTTTAAACCAACATCAGCTGACATAGACAGAGCCAAGGCCCGCAAAAAGACTGGTTGGAATCTGTCCAAACCAATCCCTCACATTGCCTACTCTTTTGTCAAGCCACAATTTGAAGAAGTCCAAAATCCTTCTACTCAGGATGACATTGACGGAGTTTGCCAGGGTCTCAAGGAGATGTTCTATGAGATCAATATGGTTTAAGTTGGGGAGGGCCCTAGCCGTGTAAGTGTTCAACTTATTGGTCCAGATACCTCGCTCAGCAACTGGGAAGCGACTCCTCTTCCCATCGGGAAGGAGTCTTGGTAGCCTGTTCTGTTGTTTTTTCTGTATTTGGATTATTTTAAGGGTTGTAATCCAGATATTTTAGTTTAATTGCTTTACTGTGATGTTAACCCTTCTATCCTTTCAAATTCAATGAAATGAAGTTCCATTTTCGTAGTAAAATTCTATCTTTTTATTTCCCTATTTTTTGTTAATTTCTTATAATTTTCAGTTTCGATAATGCTAGCTTTAAAAACATGACATGCATACGGAATGCATGCCCAGATCTTAAAAAGCTGTCTAATCTCGAAATAATGAATCAAGAAGTTGAGTATGACGAAGATGAGGCTTTTAGAGAAATAAAAAGGGAATTGGATCAATTTGAGAATAAGCCTAAGCCTAACTTAAATGAAACTGAGGCAATTAACCTGGGAAGTCCTGAAGAAACCAGAAAACAAAAACAAGCATTCATACTGAACAAAAGATGAGAGATGCCATAATTCAAGTTTTGTTCGAGTACAGAGATGTATTTGCTTTGTCGTATGATGACATGCCGGATTTGAGTGCCGATCTAGTGGGCCATAAGCTTCCCACACATCCTAATTTTCCACCAATCCAGCAAAAACAAAGGAAGTTTAAGACAGACATGAGTGATAATATTAAAGAAGAAATCACGAAGCAACTAAGTGCAAATGTGATCAGGGTCATCCAATACACTACATGGTTAGCAAATGTTGTGCCAGTGCCAAAGAAGGATGGGAAAATCAGAGTTTGTGTTGACTATAGGGATTTAAACAAAGCAAGTCCAAAGGACAACTTTCCCTTACCCAACATTCATATCCTTGTTGATAATTGTGCTAAACATGAAATCCAATCTTTTGTGGATTGTTATGCCGGATATCACCAAATTCTGATGGATAAAGAAGATGCAGAAAAGACCGCCTTCACAACTCCATGGGGAACTTATTGTTATAGGGTCATGCCATTCGGTTTGAAGAATGCAGGGGCAACTTACATGAGAGCCATGACTACCATATTCCATGACATGATGCATAAAGAGATTGAAGTGTACGTTGATGATGTGATCATTAAGTCGAGAACACAAGCTTACCATGTGCAAGACTTGAAAAAGTTCTTTGAAAGGCTACGAAGGTACAATCTCAAACTCAATCCAGCCAAATGTGTATTTGGAGTTCCTTCTGGGAAGCTTTTGGGTTTTATAGTTAGTCGAAGAGGCATTGAGTTAGATCCCTCCAAGAAAAAGACCATTCGAGAGCTACCTCACCCGAAGAATAAAACAGAAGTCATGAGTTTACTCGGGAGGTTGAATTACATTAGCAGGTTCATCTCGCAGCTTACAACCATATGTGAGCCTATTTTTAAGTTGTTGAAAAAGAACGCCGCTATCAAGTGGACAGATGAGTGCCAAGAAGCTTTTGATAAGATTAAGGAATATTTGTCAAATCCCCCTATTTTGGTCCCGCCGGAACCTGATAGGCCTCCGTTTTTATATCTATCAGTAATGGATAGTTCCTTTGATTGTGTTCTGGGTCAACATGATGCCAAAGGCAAAAGGGAACAAGCAATATATTATTTGAGCAAAACGTTCACCACTTATGAGGCCAAATACACTCTTTTGGAAAGGACATGTTGCGCCTTAACCTGGGTCGCCCAGAAGCTTAGGCATTATCTTTTGGCCTATACAACTTACCTCATATCTCGAATGGATCCCCTGAAGTATATCTTTCAGAAGCCGATGCCAACAGGCAAATTGGCAAAGTTGCAAATCTTGCTCACAGAGTTTGATATTGTTTATGTCACTCGCACTGCCATGAAGGCACAAGCTTTGGCTGATCATCTGGTAGAAAACCCGGTTGATGATGAGTATGAATCTTTGAACACATATTTCCCAGATGAAGAGGTTAATTTAGTTGAAGAAGTAGTCCAAGATGACAGTCAAATTTGGAAACTATACTTTGATGGGGCTGTCAACATCAAAGGCGTAGGGATTGGGACAATTCTGGTATCACCTACTGGGCAACATTACCCTGCTATGGCGCGACTTCATTTTTTCTGTACAAATAACACAGCAGAATATGAAGCTTGCATCATGGGTCTGAACATGGCAATAAATCTAAATGTGCATGAATTGTTGGTGATGGGAGATTCAGATTTGCTTATTCGGCAGGCTCAAGGTGATTGGGAGACTCGAGACATCAAGCTCATTCCATATAGACAATGTGTGGAGGATCTTAGCAAAAGGTTCAAGTCCATCGAATTCAGGTACATTCCCAGGTTTCACAATGAATTAGCTGATGCCTTGGCCACCCTAGCCTCAATGCTTCCATATCCGGGTAATACTCACATTGACCCATTAGAAATTCAAATTCGGTATCAACATGGTTATTGCAATACAATTGAAGCAGAAATAGATGGTGAACCATGGTATATCTGGAACATGCTAACAGGGATCAAAAGAGAACTATTAGGCACTCTCTAATGGTTTCTTTTTGAGTGGGGAAATCCTATACAAAAGAACTCTCGATTTGAATTTATTGAGATGTGTGGATGCCAAAGAAGATGAAATGATTATGAATGAGGTGCATTCGGGAGTTTGTGGTCCGCACATGAATGGATATGTTCTAGCAAAGAAAATCCTTCAGGCAGGATATTATTGGCTTACTATGGAACGAGATTGCTTTCGTTTTGTTCGCAAGTGCCACCAGTGTTAGATTCACAGTGATTTGATTCACTCGCCACCTTTAGAGTTGTATCCTATGTCGGCTCCTTGGCCTTTTGTTGCTTGGGGAATGGATGTCATTGGCCCAATCGAGCCAAAAGTTTCAAATGGGCACAGATTCATCTTGGTTGCAATTGATTACTTCACCAAATAGGTGGAAGCTATTACATTGAAAGCAGTTACCAAGAAAGTAGTAGTAGACTTTGTTCACTCCAACATCATCTGTCATTTCGGTATTCCAAAAACCATTATTACAGATAATGCTGCTAATTTGAAAAGTCATCTGATGAAGGAGGTATGTGAACAATTTAAAATTGAGCATCGCAATTCTACTCCTTACTGTCCCAAAGCTAATGGATCTGTTGAAGCTGCGAATAAGAACATCAAGAAGATTCTTAGGAAGATGATCCAAGGGTCTAGACAATGGCACGAGAAACTGCCTTTTGCTTTTTTGCGATACCAGACAACTGTCCGTACATCAGTTGGCGTAACGCCCTACTTATTGGTTTATGGAACTGAAGCGGTCATACCTGCTGAAATTGAGATTCCCTCTCTCCGAATCATTGTTGAAGCAGGGATTGAGGACACTGAATGGGTGAAATCTGATTGGAACAGTTGAATTTGATTGATGAAAAGCGTTTGGCGGCAGTTTGTTTTGGTCAGTTATACCAACAAAGAATGGCACGCGCTTACAATAGAAAAGTGCGCCCAAGACAATTCGAGGTAGGACAACTTGTTTTGTAACGTATATTTCCGCACCCGGAAGAAGCAAAAGGAAAGTTCACCCCAAATTGGCAAGGTCCTTACCTCGTCAAGAAAGTATTGTCAAAAGGAGCTCTACACTTGGCAGATATAGAAGGAAAGGTGACTGATATATCCGTCAATGCAGATGCGGTCAAGAGATACTATGTATGACATGGCTCTGTTGGGGCATTCTTATATTTAGCATTTTCAGGTTGGGATGACGAAAGGCTATCATTCTCACTACCCAAACACTGGTCAACCCTAGTTATCCCTTTGAAGCCTTGTTTATATTTCTTTGTTTTCCCCTCTTTTGGAACCAATGTACTTACAAAAAAAAATCATCAAAACAAGTTCATGTTAATTGAACTACGTTCGACCTGATTCCGAAAGGATACGTAGGCAGCCTCACTCTGGGGTTCGGTCACACCAAAACAAAAATCCACATTTTACCAGTATTCAAAGAAACTAGGCATGATTTTATTTTATTTTCGATGGTTGTTCCATCAAAATGGTTCCAAAAGTTGTAATTCAGTTGAATAGTTCTTTTTACCTTTCCCTGCTAAGAACTTTTGATCAACTTTCGAGAATGCTAAGTCAGTATACTACGGGTAATGCCTCAGCCATTGAAGAGAGAAAATATAAATGAGAGAGTCTTATTAGTGAAAACCTTCATGGGCACTATAAGGCAATAGTGAGTTGAGAGAAAGGCAAATGAGAGAGGTCAATTGGTGAAAATCCACAAAGAGCATCATTGATAGATTTAAGGCTTCGCACATCCCGACACAAGCATGGTCAAGGCAAAGAATAGATTTTGAGAATTAGACGGTTCAAACGGATCGGGAATCCAGTCCAAAGTGCATGTCATGTTCATTGAAGTCAGCATATTTCCTCCAGATAAGTCCTTTCTTATTCTTTCCTCTAAAAGGGACACTTCTTGATTAAGTTGTATTGCCTATTAGTTCACCTTCTTATTTTCTTTCGCATTACTTTTTTGAGTCTCTTTCAGTCTAATTTTGTCAAAGCAAAGCAAAGAAAAGACCGCAAAACTGGTTACAGTTTCCCCGTTATATAAAGCAAAGATTGCTGGGCATAAACCGTATGGGCAAAGGCATAAAGCCATCTGTGATTTTTCCTCACGAACAAAAGGCTTGAAGGACTGAACAATGCTTCAAGGTTCAACAAAATTTACTCAGTTAAAAGTTATTTTGGGAGAAAGGTTGTTTGCATCATAAACACAAGTGGTGATAGGCGCAAAATAGTCTGGTTTTGATGTTGAGAAAAAGATCTCTAGAAAGTAAAGACAGAATCTCCCGGCAATTTGTACGACCATCGACAGAGTCAACTTTTCTAACAAGTGTAATGGACTCGAGGTCAAGTCACCCAAGAAATCAAGGCCACAAACTGACCACCATTTTAAAACGAACGAATCTTTCTTTGTTCAGAACAGGAACATAACAATTTTAGGAAACAGTTCGTGAAAAGACAAACACCACCAAGTGAAGTTCTCAAATACTTGATTTCCTTCCAATATACATGTAATCATGTTATTTTTAGTTTCATTATAGGGAATCAATACCCTATCTTCACCTCAGGGTACTACATCCCCTGGTTGCATTTCTTATTGCTAACATAGGGTACGACATTCCCTAATAGCATCTCAGAGCGCCACATGCCTCATCTTTTTGCCAACATAGGGTACGACATTCCCTAGTAGCATCCCAGAGTGCCACGAGCCTCATTTGTATTGCCAACATAGGGTACGACATTCCCTAGTAGCATCTCAAAACGCCATGAGCCTCATATTTTTGCCAACATAGGGTACGACATTCCCTAGTAGCATCCCAGAGAGCCACGAGCCTCATTTTTATTGCCAACATAGGGTACGACATTCCCTAGTAGCATCTCAGAACGCCATGAGCCTTATCTTATTTCCAACACAGGGTACTACATCCCATGTCTGCATTACTTTCTGCCAATATAGGGTACGACATTCCCTAGTAGCATCCCAGAGTGTCAAGAGCCTCACCTTATTGCCAATACAGGGTACTACATCCCGTGACTGCCTTACTTTCTGCCAACATAGGGTACGACATTCCCTAGTAGCATCTCAGAGCGCCACGAGCCTCATCTTATTGTCAACATAGGGTACTACATCCCCTGGTTGCCTTCCTTCTTATTAACATAGGGACGACATCCCCTATTATTCAAAAAAAAATGTGTCTTTTTTTTCAATTCTTTATTCTGCAATAGCAAATATAGTTTAATGAATTTTCAATAACTCACAAAATTTCCTAGTGCAAACTGGGGCAGAAAATTTTTGTTCGTTTTGTTTGTTTCTGATGGCTTGCAGGTTTTTCTATAAAGTACGGATTGGATGTACTAGAAAAGACTCCATCTCTCATCAGAGAAAGTGGAATGTTTGATCTCAATACCATCCGCAACCAGCTTTGACGTAATGCATGCGGAGACATAGGGTCTCAAGATCCATCTTCTCATAATCTGATCAAGAATCAAGCCTCGGAGAATATTTCATAGTTTGTTACATCGAGAGCATCAAGTTTTAGTCTAAAGTCAATGAGGGAAGCAAGTCAAGAATCAAGACAAGACTTCAAGTGGCATTTAGATAGAAATTTTGTAACTCTTAGATTTCAAGAGTATGTAATTTTCTTTTCATTTTGATGTAATAGTTGGAACCGCGGATCTGAACCTCGACGGAACTTCACTCGACTCTCCCTCTAAGCATACTCCATCACCCTTCTTTCACTTGAACTACACGTGACATGATTCCCTTATAATTTGGGATATGTAGGCTGCCTAAAGCCAAGGCTCGGTCACATACCTTTCTTTTATCTTATTTTTCATTTTAAATAGTGAGGTAAAAAATCAGTCACCTTGTTCATTTTCTTTGCCTGAAAACGCTTCATGTTTTCAAGCAAAGAGGGGCATGCTGTGAACACCTAATTTTTTACTACACCCAAATTCTATACTATTTAGTGTAAATATTTTTTATAATCTTAATATTTTAAACTTTTATATTACTCTTAATAGGTTTTATTAAAAATAAAAAATAAAAAAAATAAAATAAAAATATGTGGTTTCTTTTAATTAGAATTTTAATAAGTAAATTATGGTATCTTTATTAGTATCATTTAAAGTACATGTAAATATTTGATTTTTCTATATTGTAGGAAATGTTAGTTAATCTTCTTATTTAATATTTTAATTTATCTCCTAAAAAATGAATTCAAAAGTTTGATTTTTAATTAGATAACAATCCCAATCCCATAAGTCCCCATTTTTAGCCTAACTTCCCACCTTTTATGTCCCTCTTCCTCACGTCCTCTCTTACCACAGTTCCATCCCACACTCCCACTCCCTCACATCTTCCATCCATAACTCCTATACATGCCTATATAGTGACTTTTCTGGGAAAAAAAAACAAAAGAAAGAGGGGGGGTGAAGAAGGCAATGAAATTGAGGGGAACAGAAAAGAAAAAATTGGAAAAATACTCAAGAGAGAAAAATATTGAGAGATTGCATTAGCTTTTAAGAGAAGCTCTCACTTTTTCATCTTTAAAAGAAGGAAACTAGAGGAAGAAAACATGGAATCTAGATAGAGGCTAAAATACGAGTCAATATTCGGGTCACCGTTAAGATTTCAATTTCACACGAGGGCTTCAGTTCTTATTGCGGTTTCTAAATCTAATTGTTGCTGTATTTAGTTTGGATTTTCATCATTATAAATTTGTTCCAGAGGTTCTTTCTATCATATATTGAAGAAGATTTGCATCCCCAGGTTTCTTTCTATTCTTTTTTTTCATTCCTTTAAGTGTTAGTAATTTGAGTTAAAAGTTGGTAAAAGATAATACAATAATTTATGAAAGCAAATACTTACAGTTTTGGATGTTTGGACTTTTAATTACCGGCAGAATTGCATCTCCATGTTATTTAAATTTCTTCACTTTAGGGTCAATCATGATACTGAAAGTTGTTATTTTTTTTGTCTAGGTTCTAACTAGTATCCAATAATATTTCCTTTAAATCCATTTCCATGTTAATCCACTGTTGGTTGGACGAGGGATCCTAACGAACCAATATTTAGTCAATTGTTTTTGTCTAGTAGAATATAATGGCAATTGAGGTTGTAGATTTCAAATGTTTGGAAATTTCAGAGAACACAAAGAGAGTTCTCATTATGCCTTAATTTTCAGTATATTCTTTTATCATTTGGAGAATTATTTAAATTAATACGCTACTTTGGGGATTGAATCATAAAGTTACATTTTAAAATTATATTAGATGAAATATATTATTTAGGCCAATAATTAAGTTTAGTGTAGTTTAATTAGTAAAATTTAGAGTTGAAGTATTTTTATTAAAGATGAATATAGGGACACAATAATTTTTGTCATTTTATTTTTTCCTTTTAGTTAAATTCTTCATAGATATATTTCTTCTTCTTTTTTTGTGCGTTATTTCATGAGCTCAACAATGTAAGTGTGGTAAAATTTCGTTCAAAGCTTTCTGTATATAGCTAAGTTAGTAGGATGATTTCATTAGTTTGTATTTTTTTTTTTTATTCTCATTCATATTCATATCTTAAGAGTTTAGATTATAATCTAATATTTAGTGTCATTGATGTTTAACATTTATTATGTGTTTAATAGTTAAATTTGATATTTGTTGGCATTAAATTGTTTGCTTGAATCAATATTTTCATTTTTGTCGAAGAATGACTGAAGAAAGTTTTAAATAATTAAACCACATAATAATTGGCATGTAATAGTTAATTCATTTAACTTCGCCTAATAGGATAAAGCTTGGGCCGAATAGAAGAATTTAGGCCTATCATTAAAGAAAAAGTATTTATAAGGTAGTGAAATAAGCCATGAACTAATTCAAGACTCGTTTCAATAAGTAATAAAGTAATAATAATAAAATATGCAAATAAACAGAATACTTTGAATACTTTAGTATGCTTTAGGCGCGTGTTAACCAATCAATTATTGTAATTATGTACACGTTCGCGTGATATAATTATGATTTTTTAAATTAAAGGCAAATTATGCGTTCGCGCGACTTTGACAAAACAATCCTTAAAAGTAATAAAGTGTTATTGATTGTGTACACGTACGCGTGATATGATCTTGACACACCAAACAAAATGAGTACACGTACGCGTGACTCATTTCAAGATAATTTCATAATCACACCATAATCAAGTAATTAAAAGCGGTAAAAGTTAAAATACACATAGGTTCTAAAACACATAATAATCCGTTAATTAAGCCAGGTATATGATTGTAAAGTGACCGTGCTAAAACCACAGAATTCGGGAGTGCCTAATACCTTCTCCCGGGTTAACATAATTTCTTACCCGGTCTTCTATGTTCGCGGACCAATAAATAGAGTCAATTTTCTCGATTTGGAATTCTAAAATAAGTCAGTGACTTGGGACACCATAAATATTCCAAGTGGAGACTCTGAAATAAATAAATAAATAAATAATCTCATTTCGAATAATGTCACTTAAATTGAAAAAAAACCCTATCCCTAGGGAAAGGGGAGGTGTGACAATATCCGTAGCCGAAGAAGGTTATGCGACGGTCTCCAATATGGATGTCGAGGAAGTGAGGATGATGGGGAAGGACTTACCCGACTTGAAGTGATATTGGAGGGGACCACGCGGACTATTACGATCCCCTTGGATCGAAATTTGCTGGTTGATATGGAGGATGTGGTCCTTTCTCTTGGTCCCTTCTGTTACGCTGTGCAGGGTAAAACCTTGAGAAGCTTAAGGATGCCACTTTATCGAGGAGCATAGCCGGCCTCGCTCTTAGGGCCATTTCTGTCTCTCTCCATTTTTTATGTCGAGTTCAGTTTCGTTCTTACTCCTCATTCTTTCTTTCTTTCAGACCGTGATTTTGGATATCGGGAGCGTGCCCGACAAGAGGAGAGGCGCAAGGCCATTTTCCAAAAGATGGAGCGGAAATATCACGAATACCGTGATAAGCACTGCGAGATCTACAAGCGGTTCGGTAGGAACGGCACTTTCCAGGCTCTCCGAGGTGAACTGAAGGAGAAGGATGACGAGTTGATGAGGGTCATTAGAAAATGCAGCATTTTCGAGGGGGCGTTGAGGGACAAAGAATAGGAGCTCGAGGTGAGTAGGGGGGTCGAGGCCCAATGTGTCGACCTTCAAACCCAAGTGGTCTCATTGCGTGCCGAGCTCGAGGAGTGTCAACTCAAAGTGGTTGCTCTGAGTGGCGAGGTCGTTGAGAAGGCGGAGTTGGCCCAGTTATCAACTGCGAGAAAAGCAGAGGCTTTAGAGGTCGTGATTCGCGTTCTCCGTTCTGAGCGGGAGGGTTCTCTAAAGACGGCCAGGCTCAGAGAGGAGCGGATAGGGGAGCTGGAAAAGGAGACCTCGAGCCTTAGTGATCGAGTTGCTGCTCTCAAGTTCAAGAAGGTGCAGTTATTGGCTCAGCCGTCCTCCTCCCACGCTTCTGCTTTTCCTGATGTTCCGCGGGATTTGTATGAGGATTGTATTCATAGTGAAGCTCAGCTGGATATATTCAAGGATATGATGGGGGCGGTGGCTGTTTCAGAATCCGACTTCGAGGGTTCTCATGCTAAGGCATATAAAGCTCGGTTTACTTATGGCTATGACCCCGCTACATTGGAAGTCGGTGATGACGAGGGAGAGGTCATGGATCGAATTGAACAGGATGCCTGGTACGAAGATGAGTATCCCACTAGAGATGTCGATGGCGAAGAGGTAGGTGGAGATGGCTTGGGTGATCAAGCTAGTGGTGCTGCTGGTTCAGGCGGTGTTTAGTTGTTTTTCCTTATTTTTTGTTTAGTCGCAGGCTTGTGCGTATTCTTTGTAGGCGTATATTCGAGCCTTTGTAAAAAAATGATATTCTAAGTATGAAATGTCAGTTCTGTTATTCGTACCTGATTTTTTTTCTTTGTTCAGGCTGGTACGCTTTTTTGATTTTGTTGATTGGTTGCCTTCGTCGTAAATTTGCTCGAGTAGGTTGAACGAGGTTAAAATGAAGTCTAGGTTCGATTATGGCCGAGGGCCAGTAGTTGTTAGTTCAAATGAGGTCGAACACGGCACATGTTTATTTATGGCCGAGGGCCGATTAGATGTTCATTCGAATGTGATCGAATATAGCCTTCATTTAGCTAAGGTCGTGGGCCGAGTAGGTGTTAATTTGAACGAGGTCGAATATAACCTTTATTTAGCTAAGGTCGTGGGCCGAGTAGGTGTTAATTCGAACGAGGTCGAATGCAACCTTTATTTAGTTAAGGTTGTGGGCCGAGTAGGCATTAGTTCAAACGAGGTCGAATGTAACCTTTTTTTAGTTAGGGTTGTGGGCCGAGTAGGTGTTAATTTGAACGAGGCCGAATGTAACCTTTGTTTAATTAGAGCCTTGGGCCGAGTAGGTGTTAATTCGAACGAGGTCGAATGTAACCTTCATTTGGGGAGAGCAGAAATAAATTTCATGTACTTGTGCTTTGTTTATATTCTTGGAGAGATTTACATATTTTCCGGGCATTGGCTGGTAGTTTAGTCCCAGTTCCAGTCCCAGTCTATCTAGTCCCTTCATTGGTCGAACTGGAAAAATATGAGAGATCGAGCAATGAACTAGTCGTCCATTGCCTTTGTCTGCACGCATTTTAATCCAGAAGTATCCCTATCATCGCCTCGTTAAAAACCTCCTCGAGAAAACCCAATTGGGAAAAAACTCGAGTGAGGGAAAAAAAGTGTGACTTTGGGGACCTCATCCTTTAAAAGTTCAAATACTTGAGGTGTGTAATATTCCAGTTATTTGGTAGTCGCTTTCCTTCCATTGTATCTAGTGTGAATAAACCTTTATTTGCCGCTGCCGTGATTTTATAGGGCCCGTCCCAGTTTGTTCCTAGCTTGCCTTCCTGTGGGTCTTTGCTTGCTTATGTTTTAGCTTTAAGCACGTAGTTCCCTACTTTGAGTGGCTTGATCTTTGCCCTTTTGTTATAGTAGTGTTCTGCTTGTTGCTTTTGGGCGACCATTCTCACGTAGGCCATATCTCTTCGTTCCCTGACTTCGTCGAGTTCCTGCCTTCTACTGTCATCGTTTTGGGGTTCGCTTTCATGGAAGTATCTTAGGTTGGGCTCTCTGACCTCGACTGGTATTACTGCATCAGTCCCATAGACTAACGAGTATGGTGTTTCCCCTGTGCTCATTTTTGGCATTGTTCGGTAGTCCCGGAGTACTTCTGGTAATATTTCTGGCCACAGGCCCTTGGCGTCTTCGAGTTTCGTCTTCATGATGTTCAGTGTTGACTTGTTGGAGGATTCCTCTTGCCTATTTCCCGCGGGGTGGTAAGGTGTTGAGAGTATTCTTTTGATGTGCCATTTTTCAAAAAAGTCGGCGACCTTCTTTCCTGCAAATTGGGGTCCATTGTCGCAGTTGATTTCTTTGGGGAGACCGAAACGGCATATGGTGTTTTCCTTATGAAGGCGATCACTTCATGTTCGTGTATTTGGGCGAATGCTCCTGCTTCGACCTATTTAGAGAAATAGTCAGTTAACACTAAGAGGAATCGTATGTTACCTTGTCCAGCCGGGAGGGGGCCCACGATGTCCATTCCCCATTTGATGAACAGCCAAAAGGAAGTTACTGAGTGTAGGTGTTTGCCTGCCTGGTGGATCATTGGGGCGTACTTCTGGCATTGCTCGCATTTTTTCATGAAATCTACAGCCTCTTTTTTCATGATGGTCCAGTAATACTCCGCTCGTATGAGGCATCTGACCAAAGCTTGATTGCCGGAGTGAGCTCTACAGTGGCCTTTGTGTACTTCTTCAAGGACGTGTCGCGTCTTATTTGGGCCTAATCATTTCTCCATAGGGCCGCCATATGTCCTATTGTAGAGGTTGTTGTGAACGATGTTGTATCTGGCCGCTTGCATTCGCAGCTTCTTGGCCTCTTTTTTATCGTTGGGGAGTATGTCATCCTGCAAATATGCAAAAATACGGTTGCGCCAATCCCAAGATAGCTTTATGGTTCTTACCTCGATTTGGTCTATCGACGAGCTGATGAGGTGGACCACATTCCGGTCTCCTGTTGAAATGTTTTTGGTGGCTGCTGTTAGTTTGGCGAGGCCTTCGCCTCGATGTTCTAGGTTCGGGGGATCTTGTCGAGCTAACATTCGTCGATCTCGGGTATTAGTTTGCAGATTTCGGTCTGGTATTTTTGGAACCTTTGCTCCTTGATTTGGAAAGTCCCTATGACTTGGTTGACCACGAGCTGAGAATCGCAGTGCAACCATAGCCGCTTCGCCCCGTATTTGAGTGTTGGTCCCAGTCCTGCAATTACGGCCTCATACTCGGCCTCGTTGTTAGTCATGTCCGGGCACTTTATGGATTGGCGACTCACTTCGCCTGTTGGGACTTCGAGTACCAGTCTTAGCCCAGACCATGACTCGTTAGATGCATCATCGGTGTACAGGACCCAAAGGTCTTGTGTTTGGGCAGATGTGTGGACAACTTCCTTTTCGACTTCGAGCATTATTTGCGCACCGAAGTCGGCGACGAAGTCGGCGAGGACTTGTGACTTTATCGCTGTTCGCGGTCGATATATAATATCGTGCTCGCTTAGTTCGATGGCTCATTTGGCAATCTTCCTTATAGCTCGGGTTTATGTAAAATACTTCTTAAGGGGAAAGTCATGACTACCGAGATGGGGTAGAATTGTAAATACGGTCTAAGCTTTCGTGAAGCTACGACTAATGCCAAAGCCAGTTTTTCAAGATGGGGGCATTTGGTCTCATCGTCGACTGGTGTCTTGCTAATGTAATAAATAGGAGATTCCGTACCTTTATTTTTGTGGACTAAGACTGTGCTCACATCTACTTTTGACACGGCGAGATAGATGAGGAGAGGTTGTCTTGGTTCTGGTTTTGAGAGAAATGGCAGCGAGGACAAGTACACCTTTAAATCCTTCAGGGCTTGGATGCACCCAGGGGTCCATTGGAGGTCGTTCTTCTTTTTGAGAACGTCGAAGGATTTGTGGCACCTATCGGAAGATCGTGAGATAAACCTAAAAAGGGCGGCGATATGGCCAGTCAACCTCTGGACCTATTTTTTGGTGGTCAAGTGCTTTGGTATTCCTTCGACGGCCTTGATTTGGTCGGGATTGACCTCGATACCTCATTACGACACTAGGAAACCCAAGAATTTTCCTAAGGCCACGCCGAATGCACATTTTTTGGGGTTCAGTTTCATGCTGTATTGTGTGAGTATGTTGAAGGCTTCTCTCAAATGGTCGATGTGATCCTCTTTCCTTTTGGATTTGACCAGCATGTCGTCGATGTAGACTTCCATCATTTTTCTAAGTTGTTCTTTGAATATTTTCGTCACCAGCCTTTGGTAAGTTGCCCCCGTATTTTTCAATCCGAAGAGAATGATTCTGTAGCAGTACGTCCCCTGGTGGGTGATGAAGGTGGTCTTTTCCTGGTTCTCTTCCTCCATGAGGATCTGATTATAGCCCGAGTAGGCATCCAAGAAACTTAGTAGCTCATGCCCAGCTGTTGTGTCGATGAGTTGGTCGATATGAGGATGGAAATGAATCATTGGGGCAAGCTTTGTTCAAGTCGGTGAAATCTACGCACATCCGCTACTTTCCGTTCTTCTTTTTCACCATGACTACATTGGCGACCCATTGGGGATACTTCGACTCCTTGAACGGAGCCGTTTTCCAATAATATTTCCACTTCTTCGCGTATTGCGTCATTAATTGTGGAGTTGAACTTACGCCTAACTTGCCTCACCGGATGGTAGGGTGGATCGACGTTCAATTTATGCATGGCGATTTCCTTTGGGATACCTGGAATATCTGCATGGCTAAAAGCGAACAAGTCTACATTATCAGTTAAAACTTTACGAAACTTACCTGGTTCTTGAAGTTTGTAGCCGATATAAGCTTTCTTGCTGTGGTCGTTGCTATCCAATTAAACTGGGTCGAGGTCTTCTATGGTCGATCTTGCAGCCCCGATCGTATCAGGGTCCCTGATGACGTCCTCACCATCATCGCATACCAACCTCGACCCTATTGATTGTTATGCCTCATTGTCTTTATCCTTTGTTTGTTGGGTGGCCGCGCAGTCTAGGGTGATGCGGTAACATTCCAGGGATATGTGTTGCTCCCCTTGTATATTGAATATGCCCCATGGAGTTGGGAATTTGATGACGTGGTACAAGATGGAGGGTAAAACCCTCATGGCATGTATCCATGGTCACCCTATTATGGCATTGTATGTCGTGTCCTGGTCCATGATGTGGAAGGTGGTCTCCAGAGTGACGCCACCTGCCAGGACGGGGAGTGTGATCTCGCCAGATGTTCGCTCAACTGCATTATTAAAACCTGTTAGTGTGATGCAGTGTGGCACTATCTTGTCCTCGAGTTTTATTTGAGTGATTACTCAAGGATGGATAATACATGCGATGCTCCCATCGTCTACCATAATCTGTTTTATGTCGGTACCTATAATTCGTAAAGTGATAACGAGAACATCATAGTGAGGGAAACCAAAACCGTTGGTATCTGACTTATCTAAGATGATATTTTCTTCGAGTTCATCATATCGTTCGTGGGTGATCGACTGTTTGAGCTTATGGGTTGTGGTAAACTTCACGCTATTGATGGAAGCGTCGTCCCCACCACCGATGATCATGTGGATGGTGCGGGCTGGCGAGGGTGGCTTTGGCGGCCCTTGGTGTTGTTTGCGTCCCCTGGCAAAGCTAGTCCTTCCCCGATGACTCATCAATTATTTGAGGTGTCCCTGTCTCAGCATGTTTATGACCTCATGTCTTAGGGCGATGCAATCTTTAGCTTTGTGTCCTCGCTCTTGATAGAACTCGCAGAGAGCGTCTGATTTTATGATATTCGGGTCCGACCTCATCTTTATGGCCACTTTACCTTTGGTTTGAGCTTCTCCAAGGCGTAGACGATCTCTGTAGGTGACACGCAAAAATTGTGAGCGGATAGTAAAGAGGGCATACCTCTCTCATTCCGGTGAGTCCCTATTCTTG
Organism: Nicotiana tomentosiformis; assembly: GCF_000390325.3. Taxonomy (NCBI): domain Eukaryota; kingdom Viridiplantae; phylum Streptophyta; class Magnoliopsida; order Solanales; family Solanaceae; genus Nicotiana; species Nicotiana tomentosiformis. The sequence continues at coordinate 170,014,954 of NC_090813.1, read as the reverse complement.
ATCGGGGTGGGCCTTCTTCATGGCGAGATGCGGATGCAGCGGTAGTTCTGACATATGGGAGATGTCATTCCCGGTTTGGTCGTGTAGCCATGTGATCTCTTCTGATATCACTTCTCCGATCCTTTCTAGATTCTGCTTCTACTGAGGTTAGTAGATGGGTTGGCCCATTGAGGTCATCTTCGTCTGCTCCGACTTCGGCACAGTATGTATTATGTATTTCGTCCCAAGTTGTTGGGGGATATTTCATAAGCCGACTTAATAATTTTCTTGTCGCCCTTGAACCATTTCTTCTTAGCCCATTTTGAGAAGAAGCTACCTCCATCCCTTCTGATACATTGGTAAAAATCATTCTTACTTAGTTAAAATGGGCGAGGAAGTCCCTCAGCCCTTCTCCCGGGGACTGTTTGATAGCAAGGATGTCATTCACTCTTGCCTCGGCCTTCTTGGCCCCGACATGGGCCGTCACGAACGTATCAGCCATTTCCTCGAAGGTTTCGATGGAACGTGTCGGAATTTGCGAGTACCAGGTCAAATGCACCTCCCGTGAGGGTTTCACCAAATTTCTTTAGCAGAATGGAGGATACTTGTTCCTTGGCGAGGTCATTGCCTTTTACGGCGGTGACATAATGGGTCACATGATCCTTGGGGTCGGTTGTGCCATCGTATATTTTCAGATAAGGCGGCATTTTAAAGGTCTTTGGCATGGCATGTGGGGCAGCGCTATCGTTGTATGGTTGCTCGACGAACCGACTGGCATCTCTCTTCGACAATAACTTAGGAGCACCCAGTATTTTATCGACCCTTTCTTGATGTTCTCTCATTTGGTCCCGAAGTGCCTTGTTCTCGTTTTCCATTTCCTCCATCCTTTTCAGAATGGTTGTGAGAGTTTCGTCACCTGCATGGTTAACAAGACTGTGAGTAATACATGTCGTCGGGGGTGGAGGAGGGGGTTGATCATGTTGCTCGTCCACTGGTGGTACAACATAGGTTCTCGTATTTACTGCGGCCACATTCTGGACGGGCTTATGGAGGGCGTTGGTCAGTGTATCAGTTAGCCAGGCTTCAATGAGCCTCTTTCTCGATTGTGGTGTCTCCTCTCTCACGGATGTAGAGGCTGTCTTGCCAAGGGATTTTGTGATGCTGCAGTGTGGAGGGGGTGATCCCCCTCGTCTAGGAGAGGCATTGGTTATTGTATCATCGTCCACTGCTTCTGAGCTTTCGTGGATGATGTTCATGAGGTTGGTTGGGAGGTCACTCATTATTCATGTTCTTCCTTCTCCGTTACCTACCATATTAGATTTATGCATGCAGGGAATAAAAGGTTCTTGTTTCCTTTTTTTGTTAATAACCGGTGTCGATTGTAGATCTAGAAGAAACTAAAAGACATAACTAGAAAATTCCCACAGATGGCGCCAAATTGTTTTACCAAAATGTGTGACTTCTGGTTAAACTATTAAATTTATGTTATAATGGGTTAAATCTAGTTGAGGATAATAACTCTAGATGCTAATCTCGAAAATGTGCAGGAGATGGGGACAGACCCATAAATGATTGATAAAAATAAGTGCAAAATACTTTTAAAGTATGAACATTAATGGAGATATATCTAATAATAAACGGAAATAAATGGCATTTAAGTAAATAAGGAGAATGATTCACCAAATAATGGATGGATTGGACAAATATTTCTCCTGACAATGATGAGTGACAGAAAGGTCCAAGGTTCGTATGAACAATCCTCGGATCTGGTGGAAAAGGTTGGGAATAATATGAGCAAGAATCTTTATCAAAAGGTAATCTTTGTATTTTTATTAGAGAGAGAGAATTTTTTTCTCAAAAGTGTTCTTATCAAATGAATATTACCTCCATTTCTTTCTTTTCTTTTTCCTTATATATTCAACACATATCCCTAGTAAAACCTAATAGTACAAATGTAGGTAATATTCATAAGAATATTCTCTTTAATATCTTATTTTGAAAACTAGCCGTCATTGTCCTTTACGCAGTGCTTGACCTCGATCATGGTTGACACCTCGGCCACGAGTTTTGTTACCTTCTGGTCGGCCTCGATTGACTCTTTCCTTAATATTGTATTAGACCAAATCTACCCGTAGGGCATATTTTGGACCATACAAGTATTTCTTCACCTTGGACACCGACTATAAGAATAATATTAATCTTTGAAACTAAAATCTAATAGAGACTGGACTAGGAAACATAGTGCGTATTCTATCCCTTTCAAATATAGTAATACAAAAGCGGTGGAAAGGTTGAGATCATTAAGCTTCAAAATATCCGGACTACAACCCATTTTTAGCTACCTAGTCTTCCACTCTACTAGTTTCTCTAAACACATTATTGAGATTAGCTCAAAACTAGAAAAATCAAGCTCATGCAAGACCTCCAATGGAGGTTCTCGAGAGGAAAGAGAGAGAGAGAGAGAGAGAGAGAGAGAGAGAGAGAGAGAGAGAGAGAGAATAAAGAATAGAATATGAAATGATATTCTGCTTATTTCAACATTATTGCAAAATGTGTATATATTATGTACATGTACACGTATGATAGCTAATACTACTAGACTAATTGTATAACTATGGTATAACTACTACAACTAACAGTGTATAGTTACATGCTGACTCAGTACAGATCTGTACAACTACACAATAATTTAAGACTCTCAATACCCCCCCCCCAAGTTGTATGGGAAGATCTCACAACCAACTTGCCAAGGACAGCAGCATGTTTAACTCATGTGAGGGCTTTAATAAGGATATCAGTCAACTGATCATTAGTTGCTACATGATGGAGAGAAATCAAACCTTCCTGGAGTTTAGTTCTGACAAAATGGCAATTCACCTCAATATGTTTGGTCTGCTCATGGAACACAGGGTTGTGAGTAATGTGGATGGCAGATTGTCTATCACAGAAGACAGCAATAGGACTGGACTGTGGGATAGTAAGTTCCCCAAACAACTTGTTCAGCCATACTAGTTCTCTAACAACTTTTCTAAGAGACTATTCAGCTTCAGCTGATGACAAGAAAATGGTCTCTTTTTTCTTGGATTTCCTGTTAATAGGACTATCTCTTACTAGAAGAATGTAGCCAGTAACAGATCTTCTGGAATCAAGACATGCTGCCCAATCAGAATCACATTATGCAAATATGGAGCAATCAGCACTATTGGAGAAAACTATCCCTAGTGTGGGATCCTTCATGAGATATCTGAGAAGGTGGAAAACTGCAGTCAAGTGTGTGTCTCTAGGTGTTTGCATGAATTGACTGAGGAGTTACACGTTGTATGTTATATCAAGTCTGGTGTTTGTCAGGAAGTTCAGCTTGCCCACTAGTTTTCTGTAATATATGGGATCTGGCAGCAGAGTCCCTTCATTGGCCTTTAATTTCAGAGTAGGATCAAGGGGAGAAGATAAGTTGTTGTATGCAAAACAGTCATATTCCTTTAACAGGTCTAAGGCAAACTTTCTTTGAGAGATGAGAACTCAATCTGGTTTGTAAAAATCTTCTAAGCCTAAGAAGTAGTGAAGTCTCCCTAAGTCTTTGATTCTGAATTATCTAATAAGAAAAGCCTTCGAGTTGGCTATATCTACTGAATTAGTACCAGTGATGATAACATTATTAACATACACTGCTACAAAGACAGTGGAGAATGAGGTCCTTTTAGAGAATAATGAATAGTCATTCTTAGAGTGTTTGTACCCCCATTGATGACAGGGCCTTAGTTAGCTTGGCGTACCACTACCTGCTGGCTTGTTTCAGTCCATACATGGATTTGGTTAGTTTGCAAACCATCTTATGTGAGCTGGAGTGATCAATCAAAAGACCTGGTGGCACCTCCATATATACTTTCTCATACAAGTCACCATGAAGGAACGCATTGTTCACATCAAGTTGGAATATGTCCCAGCCTTTCTTCACTGCAACAGTAATCAAGGCTCTAACCATTGTCATCTTGACAACAGGAGAAAATATATCTGTGTAATCAATCCATGCTTGTTGAGTATAGCCTTTTACTACTAGTCTAGCCTAAAATTTTTCAATGCTTCCATCTGCTTTATGCTTAACTTTGTAGACCCACTTGCAGCCTATTTCTTACTTTCTAGTAGGTAGGGAAAATAAATCCCAAGTATGATTGGCATGAAGAGCTTTAAATTCTTGTGTCATGGCTGCCTACCATGCAGGATTAAATGCTGCCTCTTCATATGAGGATGGCTCACTATCATGGCAAACACTTGTCACTAAGTGCCCACAAGTTTCTGTAATATGTGGGATCTGGCAGCAAAGTCCCTTCATTGGCCTTTAATTTCAGAGTAGGATTAAGGGGAGAAGATAAGTTGTTGTATGCAAAGCAGTCATATTCCTTTAACAGGTCTAAGGAAAACTTTCTTTGAGAGATGAGAACTCCATCTGGTTTGTAAAAAACTTCTAAGCCTAAGAAGTAGTGAAGTCTCCCTAAGTCTTTGATTCTGAATTGTCTATTAAGAAAAGCCTTCAAGTTGGCTATATCTACTAAATTAGTACCAGCGATGATAACATCATCAACATACACTGCTACAAAGACAGTGGAGAATGAGGTCCTTTTGGAGAACAATGAATAGTCATTCTCAGAGTGTTTGTACTCCATTGATGACAGGGCCTCAGTTAGCTTGGCGTACCACTGCTTGCTGGCTTGTTTCAGTCCATACAGGGATTTGTTTAGTTTACAAACCATCTTATGTGAACTAGACTGATCAATCAAAAGACCTGATGGCACCTCCAAATATACTTTCTCATACAAGTCACCATGAAGGAATGCATTGTTCAGATCAAGTTGGAATATGTCCCAGCCTTTCTTCACTGCAACAGTAATCAAGGCTCTAAATGTTGTCATCTTGACAACACGAGAAAATGTCTCTGTGTAATCAATCCATGCTTGTTGAGTATAGCCTTTTACTACTAGTCTAGACTTAAATCTTTCAATGCTTCCATATGCCTTATGCTTAACTTTGTAGACCCACTTGCAGCCTGTTGCTTGCTTTCCAGCAGGTAGGGGAACTAAATCCCAAGTATGATTGGCATGAAGAGCTTCAAATTCTTGTGTCATGGCTGCCTGCCATGCAGGATTAGATGTTGCCTCTTCATATAAGGATGGCTCACTATCATGGCAAACACTTCTCACTAAGTGCTGACTTTCAGAACATAGAGCATCAGTGCTTATGTGATTATGATTGGAGAATAGTGCATTTAAAGAAGGTGAGCATTGAGAAGTAGTAGGTTGGGTTATGTTAGGAAGGGTGTAGATATAGTCTTTGAGGTGGCTAGGGGTTTTGTGTGTTCTATTAAACTTTCTGATTGTAGTTATTTCTGATTGATTAGATGTGGGTGAATTAAGGTCAGGAGCCTCATAAGAAGATGCAGGAATAGGGCTATAAGAGTATGAGTTATTAGATTGTGTTGAAGTGTCATTAACATGAGAGAATTTAGGGTGTTGGTGCAAACCTGGAGATGTGATATCTACAGCACCTTGAACATCAGGAAGTGCATTTTCACTTTCAATACAAGCAGGAAATGTGACTGATTTGAAAATATTGTATGGGGAAACATTCTTGGAACTCAAAGGAAAAGGAAAAATATTTTCATGTAATATGACATCTCTAGAGATGTGTATCTTCCTAATGGCTAGGCTTAGCACTTTGTAACCCTTTGTCCCAAAAGGATATCCCAAAAGGCTTAGCTGTTTTGGGCTCAAATTTATCCATATGTACCTTAGGTGTTGTAGGGTAACAAAGACAACCAAAGCTCCTCAAGTGAGAATAATTGGGTTTCTTATGGTACAAAAGCACAAAATGGCATTTGTTGTTTAGGTAGGTGGTAGTCAATCTGTTAATTAGGTAGGCGACTGTCAAAATGCATTCTCCCCAATATCTAGTAGGTAATATGGATTGAAACATAAGTGCCCTAGCAGTTTCTAGGAGATACTTGTATTTTCTTTCCACTACCCCTTTTTGTTGTGGTGTGTAGGGGAAAGTTTTCTGATGAATGATGGCTTTGGATTGGTAGAATATGGTAGCTTCATGACTGGTAAACTCCAGCCCATTATCAGATCTGATGGTCTTAACAGAGGTGTTAAATTGATTGTCAATCATGGTTGTAAAGGCCTTGAGGGTTTGAAGAGAATTGCTCTTGTAGCTTAATAAATGTGTCCAAGTGGATCTACTGAAATCATCCACTAGTGTGAGGAAATACTTGTAATTGTCATGAGTATGGACATGGTAGGGACCCCATATGTCATTATGTATCAACTCAAATATTTGGGTAGAGGTAATGGTTCTTTGTGGGAATAGAAGTCTGGCTTATCTAGCCATAGGGCAAATTGAACAGATAAATAGTTGTCTGGGTGAGAAAAGTACAGGTATGGAGGACATTCCTCTCATTTTGACAAAGGGAACATGACCAAGCCTATTGTGCCACATAAGATTCACACCATACTTATCAAACACAACTGAGGACTCATTCTTATTATTGTGAGTGGATGTATTTGCATTTGATGAATGATGATATGAATGAGTAGGACTTCTGAAGCCTTCACTATTTACACTAGTAGAGGAAAAATAGTTGCAACAAGAACCTGATACATCAGAATTTGAGAAAGTGCTTTTACCCTTTAGACACCTGGAACACACATAGTATAGTCCCTCCCTGCTACTACCAATCACCTGAGGCCTCTTCACTGAAGGGGCATGTAATAGACACAGTGCATTAGTGAAGAGCACAATACATTTAAGATGCATTGCAAGAGAGTGGACAGAAATTAGATTGTATTTGAAAGAAGGAACATAGAGGACTTTGTGTAGGATGATTTCAGGACTAAGTATCACAACTCCAAATTCAAGTACTTTCACCATATATCCATTTGGTAGGCTAATCAATAAAGGATATGGTAGAGTGGTGATATTACTAAGTGATGTCTTATTAAAAGTCATATGGTTAGATGCTCCTGAGTCTATGATCCAAAGGTCAGACTTTGATTCAAAGCATTTGCATGATGGTTTGTCAAAATCAATAGAAGAGGTGCATACTACAATACCTGCGAAATTGACAGCAACATTAGTGATGTTGGCATTGCTGGAGGGTCCTCCTGTGTTGCCTGTCAGAAAGTGTTGTAGCAGACTCATTATCTGCCCATACTGCTCTCTTGTTAGGTTGACATTTTGATTCTCATCATGTGCAACTGAATTATCTTCCTTCTTATGAAGTAAATCAGCTGGAACTCCATGTACATTCGCCACAGCTCATTTTCCTCTATTGAACTTGTGACCCTGAGTCTGAGTTGAGCTATTATTCTGATTGAACTGTTGAGCATTGGTCCAATTAAAATTCTGATTGTTGTATGAGTTGCCTTGGGGATACCTATGTAACTTGTAACATTTCTCCTTTGTGTGACCCGGTTTCTTGCAATAGTCACAGAATGGGCGACCTTTGTTGTTTGTAGTATAGTGTGTTTTGAAGTTCCTAGCTCCGAATGGATTTTGATGTTGTGTATATGTGGCATTCACATGTAGTAAAGTAGACTCAAGATTCAGTTGATTACTTGGCTTGAATTCCCTTTATTTCTCTTCCTGTATTAGGAGGGAGAAAGCCTGTGCCAAAGACGGTAGAGATTTCATCATCAAAATGCTTCCTCGCACTATTGTATAGACCTCATCTAAGCCCATCAAAAATTGAATGAGTCGTCGATCCTGTTCTACTTTATGCATCGTTTCCTTTGATCCACACATGCAAACACAACTGCACTGAGACTTAGCTCTCAATGTGTTTAATTCTTCCCACAGTCTCTTCATTCGTGTATAGTAGGCAGTGATGTCTAATGAGCCCTGAACAAGGTCGTTGATCTCCTTTTGGATTTGAAATAACTTCGCTCCATTTGTTTGATCATATCGATCTTCCAGCGACCTCCATAGCTCGACTGAGTCATTAACATACTCAACACTGTCAGAGATCTCTTTTGCGAGGGAATTGAGAATCCAGGAGGTCACCTGTCACGACCCAATTTCACCTATAGGTCGTGATGGCGCCCAACACTACATCTAGGCAAGCCAACGTATTAAATTAAGCATATATTGACAAAATTTAAAACCAAGAAAAATAATAAAATACCAAATTCTACCAATGTGTGTGCTAAGACCTGGTGTCACAAGTGTATAAGCATCTAGTAGATTATACAAAATCTCAAATACTGTTTGAAATAAAATAGACAGAATGAAAAATACAAGGAGAGAGAGTAGTAGTTGCAGAACGACTCAGAAAAGGCAGCTCACCACTATGCTCCGGATAATGTGGGTGTAAGACGATAGGTCCCTCACTAGTACTTGCCTCAAGTCCTGCACAAAAAGTGCAGCAAGTTTAGTATGAGTACGTAAACAACGTGTACCCAGTAATGATCAAGCCTAATCTCGAAGTGGTAGAGATAAGATGACCGACTTTAACACTCACTATGGGTCAATAATAATAATTGAAACACAATTAGGATATTTAAATCAGCATGATTTACAGAATTTAAAATAATTTATTTAATCAGCGGAAATAATTAAATTCCTTCAAATGCAACAATTCTCAATATATTAATTAAATTCCTTCAGTTCAAATAATTTCTAATTTATCAATTAAATATCATTTACAGGAATAATAATTAATTCTTTAACAAGCAAGAATAATAATTCATTAAATTTCAAGGATTTTCTAATTTATCAATTAGCTTCGCAAGCTGAAATAAACTATTAAAGTATCATGTAATTATTATTATTAAGCACGATTCCTGCTGAGGACGTAAATATATCAAAATATTTTTATATCAAAAGCACCATCCTTTAATATTTTTATCTAAAAATTCACAAAATATATATAAATATATCAAATAATATTAATTAAACAAGTAATACAATTTACACAAGTAATTCATACTTTGAGTCTTAAACTACCCGGACTTTAGCATTAATAGTAGCTATGCATGGACTCTCGTCACCTCGTGTGTACGTAGCCCCCGCAATTATCAACAATTATTCAATTTAATCCCTATGGGGTAATTTCCCCTTCACAAGATTAGACAAGAGACTTACCTCGTCTTGCTCCAATTAATCCATTAGAAGGCCTTTTTCACGATTATCCAACTCTTTCTGGCTCGAATCTAGCCAAAAATAATTCGATACAATCACGAAAAATTATAGGAATTAATTCTATAAGAAAATACTACATTTTCAATAAAACTTCGTCCGTGGAACCCATGTCTCGGATTCCGACAAAAGTTACAAAATATGAACACCCACTCAACCACGAGTCTACCCACACCAAAATCACTAAATTCCGATAACAATTCGGCCCTCAAATCCTCAAATCTATCCAAGAGGGTTTTCAATCTTTTCCAACTCAATTCACCAATTAAATAATAAAAATAGTGATGGATTCGGGTAATTTAACCAATATTGAGTTAAGAATACTTACCCTGTTGTTTACTCTGAAAATCTCCCAAACATCGCCTAAATCCGAGCTCCAAATCGTTAAAAATGGAAAATGGGACGAAGTTAATCCGAGCTCCAAGTCCCATTTTCAGAACTTAAACTCTCTGCCCAGTGATTTCTTCTACGCGATCGCGAACTTCCTCACGCGATCGCGTAGCACAAATTTTACTGGCCAAACATTAACCCAACACGATCGCAAAGCACAGTCTCTGCAAGCCTACATGATCGCGAGCCTCCTCACGCGATCGCGAATCATTAAGCGTGTGGTCAGCTTCTGCTTTGTTTCCCCTTCGCGAACGCAACCTTAGCCACGCGTTCGCATAGCACAACTGAATCCAACCTACGCGATCGCAGACTTGCCCACGCGATCGCATAGAACAAATTCTCAGCTGCCAAATTAAGCCTACGCGATCGCAACCCAATCCACGCGATCGCGTATAAGGAAATCAGAAGAAAATTTCCAGCAGCTATCAACAATGTTCCAAAAGCCAAAAATGATCTATTAGTCGTCCGAAACTCACCCGAGCCCCTCGGGACCTCAACCAATTATACCAACAAGTCCTAAAATATACGAACTTAGTCGAAACCTCAAATCACATCAAACAACGCTAAAACCACGAATCATCCTCCAATTCAAGCTTAATGAAACTTCAAATTTCCAACTTCTTCATTCGGTACCGAAACCTATCAAATCAAGTCCGATTGACCTTAAATTTTGCACACAAGTCATAAATGACATAACGGAGCTAGGAAAATTTTCAGAACTGGATTCCGACTACGATATCAAAAAGTCAACTCCCCGGTCAAACTTCCAAACTTAAATTCCATTTTTGCCATTTCAAGCCTAATTTAACTACGGACTTCCAAATAAAATTCTGAACACGCTCCTAAGTCCAAAATTACCATACGGAGCTGTTGGAATCGTTAAAATTCTATTACGGGATCATTTTCTCAAAATGTTGACCGAAGTCAAACTTAGCACTTTAAGGCCAACTTAAGGAACCAAGTGTTCCGGTTTCTACCCAAACGCTTCCAAATCCCGAACCAACCATCCCCATTAAAATCATATACGAGAAGTTTTGTTTTAGGGAACGGGGTTCTAAAAGTTAAAATGACCGGTTGGGTCATTACATTTTCCACCTCTTAAACAAACGTTTGTCCTCGAACGGGTTTAGAATTGTACCTGGAGTGCTGAATAAGTGTGGATATCTGCTCCGCATGTCTTCCTCGGCCTCCCAAGTCGCTTCTTCGACTGATTGGTCCCTCCACTGGACCTTTACTGCAGAAATCCTCTTCGACCTCAACTGGCGAACTTGTTTATCAACAATGGCAAATGGCTCTTCTTCATAACCCAAACTCTGATCTAGCTGAACTGTGCTGAAGTCCAACACATGTGATAGGTCAGCATGATACTTCCGGAGCATAGATACATGGAAAACCGGATGAACTCCCGATAGACTGGGAGGCAATGCAAGCTCATACGTAACCTCCCCAACTCGTCTCAACACCTCAAATGGGCCTATATACCTTGGGCTCAACTTGCCCTTCTTCCCGAATCTCATAATTCCCTTCATCGGCGAAACCTTCAAGAGAACCTTTTCACCTATCATAAATGATAAATCATGCGCTTTCTGATCTACGTAACTCTTTTATCTGGACTGTGCTGTACGAAGTCGCTCCTGAATCAACTTTACCTTTTCCAAGGCATCCCTTACCTAATCAGTACCATATAACTTAGCCTCACCTGGCTCAAACCATCCGATAGGTGAACGGCATCGAGAACCATATAAAGCCTCAAATGGATCCATCTCGATACTGGATTGGTAACTGTTATTATAAGCAAACTCGGCCAAAGGCAGGAAACTATCCCACTGAACTCCAAAGTCAATCACACATGCCCTGAGCATATCCTCCAAAATCTGAACTGTCCTCTCTAACTGCCCGTCGGTCTGTGGATGAAAGGCTGTGCTGAGCTCTACACGGGTCCCTAGTTCACTCTGTACTGCCCTCCAAAAATGTGAAGTAAACTGAGGGCCTCTATCTGATATGATGGAATTTGGTACACCGTGTAACCAAACTATCTCCTGAATATAAATCTGGGCCAACCTCTCTGAAGTATACGTAGTCACAACAGGAATAAAATGTGCCGACTTGGTCAATCTGTCAACAATTACCCAAACTGCATCAAACTTCCTCAAGGTCCGCGGCAACCCAACTACAAAGTCCATAGTGATGCGTTCCCATTTCCATTCCGGTATAGTCATCTGCTGAAGTAGGCCACCTGGCCTCTGGTGCTCATATTTAACTTGCTGGCAATTTAGACACCTAGCTACATACTCAACTATGTCCTTTTTCATTCGTCGCCACCAATAATGCTTCCTCAAGTCACGATACATCTTCGTAGCACCTGGATGAATAGAGTACCGAGAACTGTGTGCCTCCTCCAGGATCTTTTTCCTCAGTTCATCCACATTAGGAATACACAGACGATCCTGGAGTCACAAAACACCATCTGTACCAATAGTAACTTCCTTGGCACCACCTCGTAGTACCGTTTCTCGAAGAACCATTAAGTGTGGGTCATCATACTGGCGAGCCTTGATATGCTCAAATAGTGAAGACTGAGCTACGACACATGCAAGAACTCGATTGTGCACTAAAATATCTAGCTGCACAAGTCTGTTGGCCAAGGGCTGGATATCCAAAGCTAATGGCCTCTCTTCTGCTGAAATAAAAGCCAAACTACCCATACTTTCCGCCTTTTTACTCAAGGCATCTGCAACTACATTTGCTTTACCTGGATGATATAGGATAGTAATATCATAATCTTTTAGTAATTCCAGTCATCTGCGCTACCTCAAATTTAGGCCTCTCTGCTTGAACAAATGCTGCAAACTGTGATGATCAGTATAAACTTCACAAGACACCCCATAAAGATCAAATTTTAAGGGCGTGAACAATCGAAGCTAACTCCAAATCATGCACCAGATAATTCTGATCGTGGGGCATAAACTGACGTGAAGCATATGCAATAACTCCCCTTCCTGCATTAATACACAACCCAAACCAACGCGTGAAGCGTTGCAATACACTGTATACATCCCCGAACCGGAAGGTAATACTAACATTGGTGTTGTAGTCAATACTGTCTTGAGCTTCTGAAAGCTTGACTCACAATCATCGGACTATCGTAACTGAACACCCTTCTGGGTTAATTTGGTCAAAGGTGCTGCAATAGATGAAAAGCCTTCCACAAACCGACGATAATAACCTGCTAAACCCAGAAAACTCCTGATCTCAGTCGCCGAAGTGGGACGATGCCAATTCTGAACTGCCTTAATCTTTTTGGGATCAACTTTAATACCATCACCCGATACAATATGTCCCAAAAATGCTACAGACTCAAGCCAAAACTCACATTTAGAGAACTTAGCATATAGCTTTTGTTCCCGCAATTTCTGAAGCACTACTCTCATATACTGCTCATATTCCTCCTTACTGCGCGAGTATATCAAAATGTCATCAATGAAGACAATCACAAACGAATCAATATATGGCCTAAATAACTTGTGCATCAGATCCATAAACGCTGCCGAGGCATTAGTCAAATCGAAAGATATTACCAGAAACTCATAATGACGATATCTAGTACGGAAAGCAGTTTTCGGAACATCCGAATCTCAAATCTTCAATTGATGATACCCCGACCTCAAGTCGATCTTAGAGAACACCCTAGCACCCTGCAACTGGTCAAATAGATCATCAATACGCGGTAACGGGTACTTGTTCTTAATGGTGACTTTATTCAATTGGCGATAATCAATACACATCCGCATTGTTCCAGCCTTCTTTTTCACAAATAATACTGGTGCACCCCAAGGCGATACACTCGGTCTGACGAACCCTTTGGCTAGTAACTCTTCATATTGTTCTTTCAATTCTTTCAATTCTTTCGGAGCCATGCGATACGGTGGGATAGATATAGGCTGGGTATCTGGAACTAAGTCAATACAAAAATCAATATCACGATCAGGTGACATACCTGGAAGATCTGAAAGAAATACATCGGAGAACTTTCGAACTATTGGCACTGAATCAATAGCCGGAGTCTCTACAATAGTATCTCAAACATAGGCTAGATAAGCCAAACAATCCTTCTCAACCATGTGTTGAGCCTTTATAAAAGAAATAACCCGATTAAATGAACTAACCGACGAACCCTTCCACTCCAGCCTAGGCAAAGATGGAATAGCCAAGGTAACAATTTTGGCATGACAATCTAGAATAGCATGATATGGAGATAACCAGTCCATACCCAGAATAATTTCAAAATCAGTCATCTCGAGCAATAAAAGATTTGCTCTAGTTTCATAACCACTAAATGTAATAATACAAGACCGGTAGATCAGGTTCGCAATAACAGAATCGCCTAAAGGAGTGGACACATAAACAGGAGTACTCAAGGACTCATGAGAAACACCCAGGAATGGAGCAAATAGAGATGACACATATGAATACGTGGATCCTGGATCAAATAATACTGAGGCATCTTTGCCGCAAATAGAAATAATACCTGTAATCATAGCATCTGAGGCCTCTGCATCTGGTCCAGCCAGAAAAGCATAGAACCGAGCTGGAGCGCCAACTGGCTGACCTCCGCCTAGCTGACCTCCACCTCTAGGATGGCCCCTACCCACCTGTCCTCCACCTCTTGGTGGTCAGACTACTGGTGGAGCAACTGGTCCACTAAGCATAGACTATTGACCCTGCTGTACTGGTCTACCCCGAAACCTGGGGAAAAACCTCTGCATGTGATTGGGATCCCCGCACTCATAACAACTCTTCGGTGCGATGGGCTGCTGACTAAGAGTCTGGCCTTGGGGACCTGAATACCCACTGGGAGGACCCTGAATAGCAGGTGGGCGGTAAGAACTCTCTGGTATAGCACTGAGATAAGGTTGCACTGGAGTACCCCGAGGAGGTGGTGGTGCAGGAAATGGGGGTCTGCTGGACTGCCCCCTCACGAACTGACCTCTGCCCCCAGACGGAGCACCTCCAAACTCTCCAAAGTACTTGAACTGCTTATCTCTCATAATCTGCTCTCGGCTCCGCTGACGCACACCCTCAATCCTCCGGGCTATCTCCACAACTCGCTCATAAGAAGTACCCATCTCAACCTCTCGAGCCATAGTGGCCTGAATACCAGTATGTAAACAAGCTACAAACCTCTGCACTCTCTCCGCCTCAGTAGGGAGTATCATAAGTGCATGGCGAGATAATTCATAAAACCTTGCCTCATAATCAGTCACTAACATCTGACCCTGCTGGAGCTGCTCAAACTGAAACCGCAACTCTTCCCTCTAAGAGGGTGGAATATACCTGTCCATGAAGATACGAGTGAACCTGTCCCAAGTCATGGGAGGCGAATCTGCTAGTCTACCAAGAACATAAGACTGCCACCATCTACGGGCTCTGCCCTCTAGTTGAAAAGTAGCGAAATCAACCCCATGAGATTCCAATATCCTCATGTTGTGTAGTCTGTCCCTGCAACGATCAATGAAGTCCTGTGGATCTCATGTCGCTCACCCCCGAAGACAGGAGGATGTAGTCTAGTCCATCGGTCCAATAATTTTTGAGGATCGGCGGCTACAACTGGCCTGGGCTCAGGTGCAGCTGCTGCTACTGGCTGGGCTCCACCCACAGGTAGTGCACCCTGGGTCTGATATACAATAGCTGCCTGTCCATGAGCCTGCGCGGTAGGGGTCTGTGCTCCCCCGCCCGCCTGAGATGTGGCTGGGTCTGCCAGAAATAAACCGGCCTGAGTCATATTGTCCATGAACCGCAGCATACGACCCATGACATCCTAAAATCCCGGTGCAGATGTGAAATCCACCGGAGCTGGCTTTGCCACAGGCACCTCATCCTGTTCCTCAACAATGGGGTTCTCTGCTGGACACACTGGCGGCATAACTGGAACAGTCCTGGGATGTCCTCGCCCTCTACCACGGGCTGGAGCCCTGCCTCGGCCTCTAGCAACTGGGGGAGTAGCTCTTCCCGAGTTTGGAACCTCATTAGAGCGTGTTCTCACCATCTGTGAGAGAATAAGAGAAGCATATTTAGTACTACATTAATTGCACGATGGAATATGAAGAAAGGTAGTTTTCTAACACCCTATAGCCTCTCGAAGATAAGTACATACGTCTTTGTACCGATCCGTAAGACTCTATTAGGTCCGCTCATAACTTGTGAGACCAACGTGAACCTAGTTCTTTGAAACCATGTTGTCACGACCCAATTTCACCTATAGGTCGTGATGGCGCCCAACACTACATCTAGGCAAGCCAACTTATTAAATTAAGCATATATTGACAAAATTTAAAACCAAGAAAAATAATAAAACACCAAATTCTACCAATGTGTGTGCTAAGACCTGGTGTCACAAGTGTATAAGCATCTAGTAGATTATACAAAATCTCAAATACTGTTTGAAATAAAATAGACAGAATGAAAAATACAAGGAGAGAGAGTAGTAGTTGCAGAACGACTCAGAAAAGGCAGCTCACCACTATGCTCCGGATAATGTGGGTGTAAGACGATAGGTCCCTCACTAGTACTTGCCTCAAGTCCTGCACAAAAAGTGCAGCAAGTTTAGTATGAGTACGTAAACAACGTGTACCCAGTAATGATCAAGCCTAATCTCGAAGTGGTAGAGATAAGATGACCGACTTTAACACTCACTATGGGTCAATAATAATAATTGAAACACAATTAGGATATTTAAATCAGCATGATTTACAGAATTTAAAATAATTTATTTAATCAGCGGAAATAATCAAATTCCTTCAAATGCAACAATTCTCAATATATTAATTAAATTCCTTCAATTCAAATAATTTTCAATTTATCAATTAAATATCATTTATAGGAATAACAATTAATTCTTTAACAAGCAAGAATAATAATTCATTTAATTTCAAGGATTTTTCAATTTATCAATTAGCTTCGCAAGCTGAAATAAACTATTAAAGTATCGTGTAATTATTATTATTAAGCATGATTCCTGCTAAGGACGTACGACCTGATCCAGAGTGTCGTGTACACTGCCGAGGGACGTGCGGCACGATCCATAGATGCATCTATCCTGCCGAGGTATTCGGCCCGCTCCACAAGAAATGAGGGCATTTTCTTATGTACCTCTGGAACGAGAGTATATTTATTATAAGATAAATTCGGGAGGAAGAATAATTTCTTTTAATAATTAATTAATTTAAACAGAAAATCAAACATATAAATTTTTCATCCTTTAATATTTTTATCTAACAATTCACAACATATATATAAATATATCAAATAATATTAATTAAACAAGGAATACAATTTACACAAGTAATTCATGCTTTGAGTCCTAAACTACCCGGACTTTAGCATTAATAGTAGCTACGCACGGACTCTCGTCACTTCGTGCGTATGTAGCTCCTGCAATTATCAACAATTATTCAATTTAATCCCTATAAGGTAATTTTCCCCTCACAAGATTAGATAAGAGACTTACCTCGTCTTGCTCCAATTAATCCACTAGAAGGATTTTTTCACGATTATCCACCTCTGTCTGGCTCGAATCTAGCCAAAAATAATTCGATACAATCAATAAAAATTATAGGAATCAATTTTATAAGAAAATACTATATTTTCAATAAAAAATCCGAAATTAATTAAAAATTCGTCTGTGGGACCCACTTCTCGGATTCCGGCGAAAGTTACGAAATATGAACACTCACTCAACCACGAGTCTACTCATACCAAAATCACTAAATTTCAATAATAATTCGGCCCTCAAATCCTCAAATCTATCCAAGAGGATTTTCAAACTTTTCCAACTCAATTCACCAATTAAATGATAAAAATAGTGATGGATTCAGGTAATTTAACCAATATTGAGTTAAGAACACTTACCACGTTGTTTTCTCTGAAAATCTCCCAAAAATCGCCTAAATTCGAGCTCCAAATCGTTAAAAATAGAAAATAGGACGAAGTCGCATTTTCAGAACTTAAACTCTCTGCTCAGTGATTTCTTCTACGCGATCGCGAACTTCCTCACGCGATCGCGTAGCACAAATTTTACTGTCCAAACGTTAACCCTACGTGATCGTGGAAAGTCCTATGCGATCGTATAGTACAGTCTCCACAAGCCTACACGTTCGCGCGTGGTCAGCTTCTACTTCGTTTCCTCTTCGCGAACGCAGCCTTAGTCACGCGTTCGCATAGCACAACTGAATCCAACCTGCGCGATCACGGACTTGCCCACGCGATCGCATAGAATAAATTCTCAGCTGCCAAATTAAGCCTACGCGATCGCAACCCAATCCATGCGATCGCATATAAGGAAATCAAAAGATAATTTCTAGGAGCTATCAACAATGTTCCAAAAGCCAAAAATGATCCGTTAGCCGTCCGAAACTCACCCGAGCCCCTCGGGACCTCAACCAATTATACCAACAAGTCTTAAAACATCATACGAACTTAGTCGAAATCTCAAATCACATCAAACAACGCTAAAACCACGAATCATTCTCCAATTCAAGCTTAATGAAACTTAAAATTTCCAACTTCTTCATTCGATACCGAAACCTATCAAATCAAGTCCGATTGACCTCAGATTTTGCACACAAGTCATAAATGACATAACGGAGCTATGAAAATTTTCAGAATTGGATTCCGATATCAAAAAGTCAACTCCCCGGTCAAACTTCCAAACTTAAATTCCTATTTTAGCCATTTCAAGCCTAATTTAACTACGGACTTTCAAATAAAATTTCGAGCATGTTCTTAAGTCCAAAATCATCATACGGAGCTGTTGGAATCATCAAAATTCTATTCCGGGGTCGTTTTCTCAAAATATTGACCGAAGTCAAACTTAGCACTTCAAGGCCAACTTAAAGAACCAAGTGTTTTGGTTTTAACCCAAACGCTTCCAAATCCCGAACCAACCATCTCCACAAGTCATAAATCATTAAAAGCACATACGGAAAGTTTTATTTTAGGGAACGAGGTTCTAAAAGTTAAAATGACCGGTTAGGTCATTACATCACCATATTGTCGCCTCTCTCCCATTGGCGAAATTGAGGTGAATTAGGGCTAGGTTTCCTACATTCCCCATTTATGAACCCTAATTTATTTTTAGCCGATAGAGCTCGTAACACATTTCTTCTCCAAGACCTATATCCAATTCCATCAAATAGAACCGGCACTAGCATTACTCCAGGACTGTCCGAAAAATGAATGTACAGAGGACTGCTCGCATCGATGACCGACTGGTCATTTCTGGTCGTATTGGGCATTGTTTCTTTGCTTTGATTGATGGCCATTTGAGAAGCTCTAATCGATGAAATTAACCAATATATCAACCGACTTTGTGAGTAGATAGATCAGTTTCACTGAAAATCTTCGATTCGTATGAAAATTGCAGTATGAATCGAGGAATCTAAAAACTCTAGTATACGAAAGGGAAAAAGAAATTTTGAGATACTGAAAGAGGAATTCCGGTAGACTTCGAGTACATACGTTCAACCGGGCTCTGATACCATATCGAGATTAGCTCGAAACTGAAAAAATCAAGCTCATGCAAGACCTCCAATGGAGGTTCTCGAGAGTTCAAAGAGAGGAGAGAGAGAGTAAAGAATAGAATGTGAAATGATATTATGCTTATTTCAACATTATTGCAAAATGTGTATATATATACATGTACACGTATGACAACTAATACAACTAGACTAATTGTATAACTACTACAACTAACATTGTATAGTTACATGTTGACTCAACACAGATCTGTACAACTACACAATAATTTAAGACTCTCAATACACATGTATCAAAGTAGGATACCGCACATCAAATAGTAGAGACCTGCAATCATCAATTCAAATTACTGCACGTATTGTTTGTTATACGGACAAAAATTCAAATTCGAATATCAACAATTTGTTCTTAAAACATATATTTTTTGTGTTTAGTAGATGAGAGTATAAATTTTTTCTAAAATAATCCAACATATTTTTTGTGTGTTTAGTAGATGAGAGTATAATATTTTTCTAAGATAATCCTTATTAAAAACTATTAGTGCAAATATTAAGGATTAATAATAACATTTAATTGGTTGGAGCAGCAATACCAAGATAAGAATGGAATAGTTATGAAGGAAGAAAGTCATTATTTCACTTTCAATGAGACATATATTTGGAAAAATAATTTCCGCCGTATTAAATGCACTGTCTTCATTGTTACGAAACTATCAATAACCGATGCTTCCAGCCGATTGAGATTTGTGTTTCCGTTGGCACTGTAATAGTATCCCCCACATTCTATTTTTCTACTCCTATTATTTGACTGAGTAGCTTATAAGTAAGGAAAGAGTAGACGTAGGGAACGGAAATTACATTCATAAATGGTAGTAGTAATTGTTTAATATTTGGTTTCTTATTGTCCATATTGACATCCACGTGGAAGTTTTATGTGGTTCTGCTCTTCTCATATCAATTTCATTCTCTATCCTAAAATACTTCATCTTTTTTGTCACACTTTCACTGGACCCATCACTTTAATCCTCAACTAACCAGTTGAAACCACGCACATTCCCCTATTTGGTTTCATGTCTTTCATTAAAACAGAAACATTTTCAGCTCAGGAAAGTAAACCAATGACAGCTTCTTGTTGAATCTTGAAGGATTTTTTCTGCGTAAGTTTACTGTCTGTTCATAATTCTTGTTCATCTTAATGCTTGGTCAATTGTGTATCTTTTACTTTTTGTGTGGAATTTGTGAGAACGAGGAGTGTGCTTTTTGAGAAGAGCATCTTTATTTCTAAAGAGGATTCTGTCTCATATTATGCTATTACGAATCTTGAAAAATGCTTTTGGATTTCCTTTTTTATTATAGTGTTGAATCACCAATAATATGTCTAATTTGTGATCAAAATTGAATATTTTTAAAAACCAATATGAAGAATATATTCGAGCCTCCTTGAGTTAGGAGAATATATTATGTAGAGTGAATGGCTTAGAGTAATATAATGTTCTTGCCATATATATTCAATATGTTTCAGTGAAAACTGAAAAAATTCCTAAATAGTGTAAAAAAATACTTTACTAAAAGTCTACTAGTACCTAATTTCATAAAGAGTTCCTTTTTTAAGTTTGAAAGTAAAAGTACTTTCCTATTATTGAAAAGAAAATTTGAACGGAAGGTTACATTTCAAGATTAATATGATTTCTACAATTTGAAATATCACGTTTCGTCTTAAATTTTTCTAATTCTAGTGAATTGCTAGTTGCAGTTTCAAAGTCCGATGTGCAAAACATAATTAGAAAGATAAATTAATAATCAACGGATTTAAGATATAAACATTGACGGTGTAAAGATTGTTTTTATCCTGTAGTTTAAGTGTTTAACCTATGACAGTCGATTACTTATCATTTTATTTCGTGACCAATTAATTACCTTATGTGTGACTTGCTTGGTAAACAACAATTACAATGAGCTTTTTAGCAGGGTCTTCAAGTCATACTTGGCCACCTATGACAACAGATACAACAACTCCAAGTTATTGGTTGAACTGGAGATTCTTACTGTGTGCAATATGGATATTAGCAGCTATGGTGGTTTCAATTCGCATAATATGGAAGTATGAAGAATGTTCTTCAAAGTCGAAAAGAAGCCAGCAAAGAGAGAATGGGGAAAAGAAAGCAGGGATTTTATACAAAGATGATGTTTGGAAGACATGTTACAAAGCAATCCATCCTAATTGGCTGCTTGCTTATAGACTAATTGCTTTCGCCGTGCTTCTGTCTTTGCTCATTGCAGATGTAGTTCTTCATGGCGTACGCATACTTTATTTCTATACTCAGTAAGGATTTTCTCCATATTCTTTTGCTCCACATTTCATCTTGGCATTACTCTGTTATGCCTTTACTGTATGATAGGCGGATATCTATGATTTAAACTTGATATGTTCAACTTTTAAGGTTCTTAGACTGAACACGATGTACTTTTTAAAATTATGGGTTTAGACATTAGTATTTGTTTAAATTGTAGTTTTGTTTTTTAACATATATATCTATGCTTCACGGGTCAAAACGCTAGGTCAGTTGAACCCGTTGGAGATAGGTTGCATCCTTTTTCGGTGACAACCACTTCTTTGAATGTAGATGTTGTGGAGACAGTAATTTTTGATGAAGTCATGTTTAAAGCCTGATTAATTTATGGATCCACTCATTCCTCAAAAACTAGCAACAATTTCCTGATCAACACTTAAAAGGTTTACCTTCAATTTATCGTGATGTCCCCTTGTAGTATTGAAGTGCTATACTGTTAATTATTTCCCTTTAATACACAAACAGCCTCACTAGAAGCCTCAACAGCTCAGACAGTAACTAAGAAGCTCTTCAAAATCTAAAGATAACAATGTCAAATAAAATTCACTTTTGACCAAAGTTATGTTAACAAGCTATTTTATTGATTGAAATATGATCGATCTTATCTTTTGCTTTTCATTGTTCTTTTTTTGTACTGAACAGGTGGACATTCACCTTAGTTACAGTCTACTTTGGGGTATGTTATTAATCTATGACCATCTTTATTAGTCATATCTGGATATGATATTGATTATCTTTAGATGTTCCCCTATTCGTTTTCAATAAGAGAGTAAAAGTTAAATTGCTGTGTTCCTCCTGCGAGGCAGACTATTTATTACTTCGCCCTTATTTAACTGATCGGAGAATTTATGTCATTCACCACACCTTCCTTTTTCATTGTAGTGTTCCTTATTTCTTATATAATTTGGTAATGCTCTCAACTAAATTTCCTAGCTAGGATCTTCGCTCTCCATTCATGGCTGTTTCCAATCTCGCAAGGGAGGTAAAGGTGAGAGTGGTGATAGTGTTGATACAGAGAGAGGCACTTACACGGCTCCAATTCCTGAAAATGCAAACGTACTTATTGTTTCCAATGGCTTGAATTCCCATGGAGAACCACATGTTAGAGAAGCTGCAGGTCCTTGGAGCGTTGCCTTTCAAATAATATTCCAGGCATGTTCTCTCTACATCCATTTACCTTACCTTTTGTTGCTACTTATACAACAACCAGACATGCAAACTTCTTTATCTTTTCTTTCTTTTGCTGTTGGGACAGAGTCGCAGAAAGTCTATCTACTCCCATGTGGTATATAGAATCTTCTATAATTTCTCACATTTGTCATAGATGTTGGATTATCTATTTCTTTTCATCCTGCGTAATTGCCACTAATTAGCGATCTTTCACCGTTCAATCCTACAAGTAAGATTTTCTGAAGGTTCATCTTTTTATCATCTGTCGTATACCTTCACTATGATATTACATCTCCTAAATTAAGTAAATGTCTGAAATGATGTAATATCGAGTTAGGCACATTCATAAAAGTGGTTTAGTGCTTATTCGTGCTGCATTCTATGGGTACTTGGCTAATTCTTTCCCCTCCCCCAAATAATTTGTAGATGACTGCAGGTGCTGTTGTTCTTACAGATTGTGTTTTTTGGCTCGTTATCTACCCATTCCTCACTGACAAAAATTACAGATTGCATTTTGTAAGTATTAGACTTTTGCTTTCTTATCTTAATCTTCTTTTAGTTCAATAAAGTTTTGCTTGATTGTGTTCGTCTTTTATGTATTGCTTCAATTCAAGGCTCATCTGTAAAAGTATTAATGGAATCAAGCTTGAGCATTCACTTAGTGCAAGGACCGGAATTTTTGGGCAGTTATACATATCTATCCAACTTTTGTAATCTTCAGCTTATTAACTAGCCACTTCTTGCCATCAAAAGATGACAAGTGCATTTTTTCCATGCCATCTTGATCTTTTCCCCCCTGATTGTTTAGTTTAGTTTCAGTTATTTCAATTTTTAGTTTTTTTTCTTTTTGTTTCTGACTTTCTTCTAATATTTTCTATAAGCATGAATCATCAAAAGCTACATAGAGTAAATTCATTGTCAACTGCCGCTAAGTGCTTTTTGATGTCCACAAAGTTTAATCTCAGTGTGCATGTGTGTCGTGCTTTTACTATTGACTCTGGCTCAGTTCTCAAAATAAGGGAAAAAGTTAACATCGTACTTCAATGATCCACATTTACAAGAAAACTTCACTGGATTATTTCTTTGGTGGTTCTTCCGTCTCACCATTTGAAAGAAGACAAGCTACTACATACCTGCATGCCAATCATCAAAGTCTCCATCTTAACTTACGGACACAGAAAGGCTTCTCTTACAACAGGGACCAGTAGATAGTAGTTTCATTCGTTTATGAACCAGTAGAATGGTCGTATTCACACCTACATGTAGACATCATGATTAGTTAGTATTGTGTGATGAACATAGGTTATACCTGATTTATATGTGGCCCGCCCTCTCCTCTCTCTGCATTTGTACGATAAGCTGATAGTCTACCTGTTACTGCAGCTGGCTGTTTGTATGCATTCTGTCAATGCCGTTTGCCTTCTCGGTGATGTGTTTCTAAATCGTCTAGTAAGTTTGAAATTCCCTACTATCTAAGCTTTACGTATTGTGCATATATAAGCGGTGGTTAATACTCTGTCTTGCTTCCTTTCCAGCGGTTCCCTTTCTTCCGTGTAACATATTTTGTGCTCTGGACATGTGTATTTGTCATTTTCCAGTGGATCCTCCATATTTTTGTCTCAATGAGGTATATTTGCAATTGATCATGGTATTGACCATTAGTATTATGGGACATCTAACTCATCTAGGCTTATGTTGTTTACTGAAACTGTTAAACTCTTGTTGCCACAGGTGGCCTTATCCCTTTCTAGACTTGTCATCTCAATATGCTCCCCTTTGGTATGTGTACGACCTCATACGAGAAATCAGTATATGCAGAGTAGTCAATGTGCTTATTGTGCTATTCATGCTTGCTCAAAAATGTGAAATTGCAGGTATTTTGCTGTTGGTATTCTCCATCTCCCTTGTTATGGCTTCTTTGCGTTGCTAATCAGAATGAAGAAATGTTGGTTATCCAGATTATTTCATAGCTCCGTAGGGATATAATCAGAGTTGGAGATGCTCAATGAGTTCAAACTCCAGTAAGAAGCCCAGGATTACACGGAGCGGAGCTTAGAGCCTTTACTTTAGGTAAACCGCACTATGTAATCACTCAATGAAAGCTCAAAGTTGTCTGGGGCAGGAGAAAACTCATATCAAGCACTGCCCCGGCATCAATTGGTAAATAACATTATTTTTAGTGCCACTCAAATAAATCAGTAGGGCAAGACATCCGATTTATTTTTTCCAAATGACTTGATTTACTTGTTCCAGTTTGTGGTGTAGTTGTTAATTGATTGTTGATTTAATTTAGCACTGGACATTAAACCATGATTTTACAGGGTGGTTCTACACTACAAAATGAGATATTCTGGTTTTAGGTTTGTCATGTATGTCTTTTTATCTCCATTTCATATTTTCTGTTACTGCTGATGCTAGTTAAGATAGCCTAATTCTCTAAGCTGGTATCATAATAAGTATTTAGCCAAAATTAGCAACGCTGCTGCTAATATCACCATGTTGTGCCTATGTATAGCATTTTTTGCAGTAATTTTATAGACTGAGTTAAGACTGCTACATGTTCTAAAAGTCTTAACTCTATTTTCACTTTGGTGCATTGGCATATACAATTATTGTTTTCTTGGATGCTTTATGCATCGGACTGCCTTTTTTTTTTTCCTTCTGATAACCGAGAAATTATAGGTCCAACTGGTGTGGATCATGTCGTTTCGAAAATCAGGTCGCTGCTAAACTAAGTCAATCTGGCTATATATATTTATCCTAGATGCTTCCTTTGAACTCCCATTTATGCACATATTTGGTTGTTTTTAATGTAGTACATGAACCAGATTACATGCTTCGAAGAAAATTCTTCTTCAATGAGGATGTGTTTGGTACGAAGGAAAATATTTTCCGGAAAATGTTTTTCAATTTTCTCATTGCCTTAAATGTTTTGGAAAACATTTTTCTCATGAACTCATTTAAATGTTTTCCCTATCAAGAAAATGGAAAATATTTTCCAAAACTCTTTTCCAACCTTCCCCCATTCTCCATTCCCCATCCCCACCAACCCACCCCCACACCCCCACCATCCACCCCCACCCCACCCCCACCCCCACCCTAAATAGAAACATTATTAATAGGACTTTTATTTTTTTTTCGTAACTAAATCTTTCATTAATCACCAGTAGAAAAGTTACAAACTCATAGCTTAGCTTAAATACAACTAGCTATCTAAACAAAGACAAAACACCACCAATCAATAACATAGTTTACTACATTCTAAAATATTCTTAGAAAACGCAGTGTTGTAGCATAGCTCTAATTCCTGGAGTAGCTCGGACATTGCAGACATAAGCAATCTGCTTCGCGATGTTCTCCCAATTGGTACTCTGCTTCTCAAATATTCGTTGGTTTCTCTCCATCCAAATGGCATGGATACACTCGGCATACACCATCTTATATGCTTAAGCTGCTTGAGTTCTTCCCTTTGAATTCTTGATTGCCCATTCCACAAATTGTTCCCAGTGCATAGGTAGTACTGGACCTCTCTGTAACCACTGCATCAACTTGTTCCATAGATTCCTCGCAAACACACATTGAACAAATAGATGCTCACAGGTTTCATTAGCGCTTTGACAGAAAACACAACTCAATGTCATAGTTAATCCCCATTTAACAAGCCTATCACAGGTTAGCAGTCTTCTCTACAGTTGGAGCCACATAGTGAATCTTGCCTTTGGTCTAGCAGCATTCTGGAAGACTAGACTTTTCCATGGAACTCTTGGATATTGGTGCAGCAGTTGAAGATATATGCTCCTTATTAAGCTTCTTCTAGGAGTAGGATTACAATGAACTTGCTCTAGTATTCTCCTAGCATCAATGATTTGTCTTACTATCCAACATGCTTGATTTGGCACTAACATCTCAGTCAGTTGTTGCTTATGAGCACTTTGACGTAATAGCAGTGGATCCATCTGACCCATAATTTATCTTGCTTATGAGCAAGATCCAATAGGTCATTGCTACAGCAGCCTTGTTCCAAATGTGCAAGTTGATCAAATTTAGTCCTCCCGTTGACTTTGGAGTACACATTCTTTCCCAGGCAATTAGAGCTTTTTTTGGTGATAACACTTGTTCCCGACCAGATATAGCTTCGACAGTACGAATAGGACTGTTTGCACCAATTGTATTCTCCCAGCATAGGAGAGTTTCTTTGATGTCCACGATGCAATCCTGGCAATGATCTTCTCAATTAGTGGTTGCCACTGAATCAGTGACATTTTCTTTGTCGAAAGTGGAATGCCAAAGTATTTGAATGGCAATTCCCCTTGTCCAAGCCCCAGCTGCTGCAAAATAGGTACTTTATCCAGATTTGATATCCCTCCAAAGTATATTGAGCTTTTCCCCATATTTGCTTGTAGTCCTGATGCTTTGGAGAATTCCAGGAAGCAATTATGTAGAGCAGTGACAGAAGATAGATCCCCCCGAGAAAATAGTAAAAGGTCATCTGCAAAACATAGGTGTGTTACCCCTAATCTTGCACACGTAGGATGAAATTTAAACTCTTTTACTTTCTTTAATCCAGATAGACATCTGCTAAGATACTCCATTGCTATGGCAAATAGAAAGGGGATATTAGGTCCCCTTATCTAAGGCTCTTAGCAGCATTAAAAGGCTCTGATGTATTTCCATTTATTAGGATAGTATAATTGACAGTCTTTACACATTCCATGATCCATGCAGTGTATTTTCAGGAACCCCAATTCCACAATGACTTGTTCCAAGTAGTCCCATTCAACTGAGTCGTAGGCTTTTTGTAGATCAATTTTGATCAAACATCTGGGGTAATATGTGCTTCCTGGTGTAGGACTTGACCAACTCATGTGCTAATATAATGTTGTCTGCAATTTTCCTTCCCGGGATAAATCATGCCTGAGCATCACAGATGATAGTGGCTATAACTTTTTGCATTCTTGAGGCTAGGATCTTAAATATCAGCTTGTATAGCACTATACAACAAGCAATTGGCATGATTGTAGTAGGATTTGCATTTTTGGGAACTAATGTGATTGAGGTACAATTACAAGCTCTGAACATCTTCCTAGTGCTAAAGAACTCTTTAACAGCTACTATCACTTCCTCCTTAATGATATGCCATGTTTTCTTAAAGAAATGTGCATTAAAACCATCAATACCTGGGGCTTTATCATCTCTAATAGAGGTCAGTCCCTCATATATTTCTAGCTCAGAGACTGGTGCACATAGTTCAACTTTTTGTGCTTGTGTTAGCATTGGTCCTCTCTGCATTGTAAGTTTATTACCTGCCGGTAAGCTTGGTGCAGACAACCCCATCAGACCTTTATAAAATTGTATAATCTCCTCCTTGATGTCATCTGGCTCAGTTAACTTGATACATGTCAAGGAGGTAAGTTCCACTATATGCTTTCTATGATTCCTTTCCTTCACTACTGCTGAAAAGTACTTTGTATTTGAGTCGCGTAACTTGATCCATGTAGCCCTGGATTTTTGCTTGAGGACACTTTCTTCAATCATAGACCATCTTTCTAGTTGTTGCATAGTACTCTTCTCCATGTCCAACAGCTGATCCATGTACTATTGTGAGATTTGCTGTTTGATTTTCACTAAGTCATTCCTAGCTTTCTCAATCTTCTGAGTGATGCCTTTGAATTCCTCATGATTTAACTTCCTCAAAATTGGTTTCAGTGCCTTCAATTTTAGATAAATGTCTTTCATTTTTGAATTAGCCAGTGATTGAGACCAGACTTTCTTCACAGATTCAAGGAAACTTTCATGCTCTGTCCATATGTTAAAAATTCTAAAAGGGCTTTGACCTTTCCATTTATTCGAGTGAAGATTCAGTATAATAGGAGCATGATCAAAGATGCCAGGTACATTATATTCAGTGGTTACTTGTCCCCATTGCATCATCCATTCATAGTTACCAAAGGCTCTATCTAGCCTACTACAGATTCTATCATCCCCATGTTGCTTATTAGTCCAGGTGTAATACTCTCCTCTCCAATTCAATTCATTCAATAGAAGATCATGCACACACTCAGATAAGCCTTGTATTTCAGCATAACTAACAGGAGTTCCCATTAACCTATCATCGGAATACTATAATGCATTAAAATCCCCACATACTAGCCATGGTGAATTAATTCCCTGTGCTATCCCATTTAGATCATCCCATATAGCCTTTCTTTGTTCAATAGTATTGAATCCATAAACTACAGTCATCATGCAGTCGACATTGTTTGTTCTTCCTTTGATTTGACAATGGATGTATTGTGCCCCCATTACTATCAGAGTAATTGTATACCAATTAGTATCCCAGATCACCCATAATCTCCCGTTGGCAGCATGTTGGTGGTTTGTTATTATTCCCCAACCAGGATGGATATTATTTAAAACCCTCTTGACATTGTTTTCTTTAACTCTTGTCTCTATTAATCCAGCAAGCTTTATATGCTTTATTTGTAAGTATTGTCGAATCCCTTTTTGATTGTACCTCTTATTCATCCCTCTCACATTCCAAAATAACCAGGTCATACTTGGGTATTAGAACATCCCCCCCTGTCCACAGGTAGGGTTGTGATCCCACATGTCCCCTCAGTCAATGCCTCAAAGCCATTCTTAGTTTGAATGGGGGATAACACTGAAAAATTACTTAGATTGAACTCAGGATGTTTCTCTACTGCTTTGCCCTTTGATTGTTGAGTTGGCCTAGCACTGTGTTGTATCATCTCATTCTGTTGCTGCTGCAAATCATTAGTACTTATAGTATCTTTTTCCTGGGCTTGTTGTTGCACTCTTTGGGTAGACATAGTTGAGTAGTCTCCTCATTTTTATTAATTGGTCCCTTGTATCTCCACTCCTGGGTGACCTTTTTTGTCTCCCTTCCTCTTTTTTACTGATTTACTTGCTGATTTCCATGCCTAGTTTGAGGATTGTATT
The DNA here is from genome assembly GCF_000390325.3 of Nicotiana tomentosiformis. Taxonomy (NCBI): domain Eukaryota; kingdom Viridiplantae; phylum Streptophyta; class Magnoliopsida; order Solanales; family Solanaceae; genus Nicotiana; species Nicotiana tomentosiformis. Next base: position 169,985,385 of record NC_090813.1, on the reverse strand, counting down.
TATGCCCAACAACAAGACATCTATCACAAAACTCAGGCTTCCAATCATAGGCGACACTCTGTTGGAAAACATTTCCACTTGGATCCATGACTGCTATCTCAGTAGGTAATGCCTTAGTAACATTCACCTCAATTAACATCCTAGCATATGAAATCCGGCTCTGTTTAGTAGTACATTCATCAGCAAAAATAGGTTTTCCCAACAGCACTAGCTATCCTACTTAAGGATACTTTCCCCCAACAACTCATCGGCAACTTAGGAAACTTTACCCATTGGGGAATTTCAGTTGGGAATTCCACACTGAAATCAAGATTTGCAGTCCATGGCTTCAAAATAATAGGTATATTGTTTATGGTATATGGGCCTGCATAGAATATCTCAGTTTTGTCTGCCAATATTTGGAATTTGATGACATAGTAACCTTCATCGTGCAAGAATAACTCAGGTTCAACAGTACTTGCCCAATTTAAGGCAATGTACCTCTTCATAGCATATCCCGGCATCTCCCCAATTATGTAAACAATTAGGGCGCACTTCCATTTCTCAGTTTTCTGTTCAACCTCATCTCTGTCTAATTGAACTACAGGTTGCCCATTCACAATTTGGGAGGGATATAGGTCAAGGTCATACCGTTTGTTGCAGATCTGTTCTTCTGGAACAGGTTAGTCCAAGGCATTTTCGGCTGCGTGTTCGTTGCAACTTTATCCATAGTGGCAGGTTTCAGCGGCACAGTTACATTGGGAGGACTAGGTTGTCGATTTGCCTCCTCTGCTGAACAGGGGATATGTAGGCTATTTGCATGTGCAATTGGAGAAGGGGAACTCAAATCTAGCTTCTTCATAGCTCCAGTAGTACTGGACGATGATCCAATTTCCTTCGGCGAAATCTCAATTTCTGCCGAATTCCAAGTCTCTTGTGTTTGACCCGGTGTGGAAACTACTTGGTCCTTGTTGACATCAGCTGGTATATGAGCTCCAACAGAGCTTCCAAACGTAGCAATTGGTAGTGTTCTGGGCCGGCCACGCCCTCTTCCTTTTCCTCTCGCCATGGATCACGATGGCATATGTTTAGCTAACATGCGCCTAGAGAGCAGAGAGCGAACTTTTCCTTTCCACCCTTATTGTTGTGGGACTTTCTTTTCATGTTATAAATAGAGTATTATTTTTTTTAACAAAAGAAAGTACATTCTTTTCATGATGTAGAAAATATATTTTCTTTTATTTCAATAAAATTATATAATAAAAAATATTTTCTTTCATTTTAATAAAATATTGTAGTAAAAAATATTTTATTTTATTTCAACAAAAAGAGTATTTTTTTCATGATGTAGAAAAAGTATTTTCTTTCATTTCAACAAAATGAGTATTTTCTTTTCATGATGTAGAAAAAGTATTTCTTTCATTTTAATAAAACGAGTACTTTATTTCCATGTTGTAGAAATAGTACTTTCTTTTCAACAAAAAAGAAGAGTTTTTTAGTTATGGAATACAAATTTCAACGTTATTTTTGCATAAAAAAGTAAAGCAACACAATAGCTCTTTTGGGTTTGTGTGAATTTTTAGAAGAATAATTAAATTTTTGAAGAAAATATAGTCATGAAAATATTGGGCATATTGGGGGGGGGGGGGGGGGGGAAGAGGAGCATAGGAAACATAGGGACTTGAGGAAAGGGGGTGAGGAGAGTAGCATAAACAATTATCTTTCTAAAAAATATTTTCTACTTGTATACGGTCAAAACCGGTTTCGACCTTCGTATGGTTAGTCAAGATTGGAACATAATGGACCGAAGGTCATCTTCATAATATCGAGATGAGATCTGAATCTAGGTTACCAAGCTCGAATTTCTGGGACCGATCAAATACCTAGCTCGAAGTCATTACCGAGCTTGAGTCCAAATCGAACTATGAAGTGAAGCGGTGTCATCGAGCTTAAGAGCCAGAGACCGACCAATATCAATCCCGATTCAATACCGAGCTCGAATCAATATCGAGCTCGAGTTAATATCGAGCTCTAAATTTGGAAATCGATCAATACCAAATCCGACCAAGATCGAGCCAAGAGACAAGAGCCGTTACAGCCGCACTAAGGGAGAGAATCTTGGCGGAAATTAGGGAAAAGCTAATCTATCATGGGATCCCCATTATGTATTTTTAATTATATCTAAAGTAGAATTTCTCCACTATAAGAGGGATAACTACTATTTCTGTAGGCATCCAAGATCAAGGCATTGATACACTCTCATATTATTGATATTCACAGAGAAAAATATACTGATATTCATATAGAGATTATCCTTTTTTGGGTTTTGTATATTGATTCGTATTGCTTGTTCATAAACCGTTTTCCACTCAGTTTGGTTCGTATTTTATTCTTTATACAATCAATACTCAATATATTTCTACTTACTTTCCGATTTGTGCCAAGTAATTTCACGTTTCCTTAGAACTACGCATAAATTCAACTCTATCCGTTTTTCGAGTAAACAGTTTGGCGCCCACCGTGGGGTTAAGGATAACATTGGTTATTTGGTACGAATCTCTATAAAACATACCATTTTACGCTTGCTCTTGTAAGTATCTTTGATTTCAGGTTGAAAACGAGGAATTCTCAATTAATGGCCCTACCTATCGACAACGAAGCTGGCCTTCAAGATGAGAACAATAATTTAACCCCCGGGGTGGAAGGCCACTCGTCGATCCCATTGGAGCTTGGGTCGAAGAGCCAATAGACATTAATTCACATGTGTCCATCGAGGCGAACCAACGTTCTGACCCTAAAAATAGCATTCATGGTGAAACTCGGTCCGCGGCTCGAAATACCCAAAACGAGGAGAACAGAATCGACTTGCGTATGATTTTCGAAATGTTGCAAGCTCAACAAGTAGCAATAGCCCATTTACAGAGCCAAACCCAGGCACCGACCAAACTCGAGCCCAGTCCACCCCAAGAAGTCACCCACAAAATGGGGCCAGCCATAGTAAGGTCAAATGAGCAAGAATCGGGGACTAATCCTGAAATCGTTAAGATGTTCAAAGAACTGACAAAATGAATAGAGTCAGGAGAAAGGAGAATCGAAGCAAACGACAAAAAAATGGAAACATATAACTCCAGGGTTGATTAGATCCCGGGGCACCTCCAATATTGAAGGGCTTAGATTCCAAAAAATTTATACAAAAGCCTTTCCCCCCGAGCGCGGCTCCTAAACCAATCCCAAAGAATTTTCGCATGCCCGAAATTCCTAAGTATAATGGAATGACCGACCCTAACGAACATGTCACCTCTTACACGTGTGCCATTAAAGGGAACGATCTAGAGGACAATGAAATCGAATCTGTATTATTGAAAAAATTTGATGAAACCCTATCAAAGGGAGCAAAGATATGGTATCATAATTTACCGTCTAACTATATCGATTCTTTTGCTATGCTTGCAGATTCTTTAGTAAAAGCACACGCCTGAGCCATAAAGGTCGAGACAAGGAAGTCGTTCCTTTTCAAGGTAAGATAGAAGGACAACGAGATGCTGAGAGAGTTCGTATCTCGTTTCCAAATGGAACAAATGGATCTATCACCGGTCACTGACGATTGGGATGTACAAGCTTTCACTCAAGGACTGAACGAGCGGAGCTCGATGGTTTCACGAAAGTTGAAGCAGTGGTTCTCTTGATTGAGTCATTTTCGTGATTGAATACATTTGGATTGTTACTTATTGGTGCATGGATTGCACGGTTTGTGACTCTGAGTAGTATTGGTGTTGCATGTCAGTAGAGTAATGGGTATTTGATAAGATGGAGTCGTCGGATCTAGGATGGGTGCTATCGGATCTGATTGCAGTATATTTGGAAGGATAATATCGGAAGTCGGCTTAGGAATTGGCTATAATTCTTGTTGAATGAGAGGGAGCTCCATGGCTTGTTGATTTGATGAATGGTTATGAGTTTCTGCGTGTTCTTTCATTATCGTCAGTGTACGAAGGTTTAGGATGAGATTTTGTTAGGTACGAGGTTTATTACCGGGATTGGGTTATTCTGAACAGTTACTGTGATCGGAGATTTTTGCTATGGGTATTTGAGTCATGTGGTATACCCGGTTATTGTAGCTTGGGTTATGGTTGCGGGTTGGTACAACTTGTTCAAACTTATACAATGTGTAGGTCGCGAGATTCAGATCTTATAAGGAATTTCGGATGTTGGAAATATTGGATTCTAAGGCTTTTGAGCTAGGTTGAATTGAGAAATTCCAGTTATATTGTGTTATCGGACCTATATGGGATAGGGTGATGTGGGATCACCCTTGGGTATGTGTATGGTAAGGTTATGCGGCGGTTTAATAATTTTGAGAACATCTCTTGTAACGTTCGAGGACGAACATATGTTTAAGTGGGGGAGAATGTAACGACCAGACCGGTCGTTTTGAGCATTTGCACTTCCCTCAGTAGTTTGGGTGCACGAGTAGCTCCGTATAATATATTAGGACTTGTATGCAAAATTTGAGTTCATTCCGAGTTGATTTGTTATGTTTCGGCACGCGTTTTTGAAAGTCGAAAGTTCATTAAGTTTGATTTGAGGTGCATTTTGTCGTTTCGATGTTGTTATGCGTGATTTGAGGCCTCGAGTAAGTTCGTGTTATGTTATGGGACTTTTTAGTATGTTCGTACGGGGTCCCGAGGGGCTCGTGTGAGTTTCAGATAGGTTTGGGTTGCGTTGCGCTCGTTTTTCTTATGTTTCGACGCCGTTTCTTCAAGCATAAATGATATCATATTGAACAAATGAGTTCTGATTTCTGTTTTGATTGAAACATTACATCCGTATCTTAATTACGGACCTGTAGCAAAAAATAATCGTCGAATTTGGACACCGTATTAGGATTTTATGGTCATTTTATTAAGAATTGGGTTGCGAGATTTTTCAGATTAATTACTACATTGCCACTGACTTCGTAAATAAAAATCTACACATTTTCAAATATTGAAACCAATATTTCTCTTTCATTATAAGATCAAATGGAGTGATTCAAAAGCCTATCATAACTCAAATTTCACAAGGAATCCATTGGATGCATCAAAAGTTAGTTTTGGGATCATTTGGCATGCAAAACGAGGCAGAATAGCGGGGCAAAAATACTTAATATCGAAGGTTTGTTCATTTGGTCATATTTTGAGTTGTGGAGCTCGGATTTGGACAATTTTTGGAGGCAATTTTGACCATATGGATTGGGGTAAGTGTTCTATATTCTATTTTGGTTATATTTCATGAATCCATCTTCGCTTTTGGCATTTGATTGATGATTTCAAAGTGAAATTTAGGGGTTTCGTCTAAAATTTCATAAAGTAATTTTTTGAGTTTTGCACATCGATTCGGAGTTGGATTTGAGTGAAAGTAGTATGGTTAGACTCATAATTGAATGAGTTGTCGAATTTTATAAGTTTTGTCGGGTTCCGAGGCGCGGGCCCGGGTTTGACTTTTTGGTCGATTTTGGGATTTTAATTAAAGATTCGACCTTTATCGATTGAGTTTGTTTCTTTTGGCATTATTTTATGTATTTGAGTTGCTTTTGGCTAGTTTCGAGCCGTTCGGATGGTCGTTACGTGCGGGATTGCCTTTTTTGGAGTATCGTTTGGCTTGCTGGGTATTGGATTTGGCTTGTTCGAGGTAAGTAACTCTTCTAAACTTAGTGCTGAGGGTGTGAAACCACGTAATACGTATTATGTGATTGGTATTGAGGTGACACACATGCTAGCGACAGGCGTGTGGGCGTGCACCATGTGAATTGGGACTCTGTTGCTTCCACGACACTGTATAGTGGCCCTAGTTTGTTGATATTTGTGTTTTCACCATGCGATAAAGTAATTGAGCTGTCAATCATGCTAAATATCATGTTTAGGCTTCATGATGATGTTGTTAGGACCCATAGTGGTTGTTTCTTGTTGTCATCTCACTGATTTCATTGATATTTCATACTCAGTCATATTCATGCATGCATATCATATCTCAGTCTCAGTTGTTGTTATTGATACATCATATCATTGTTATCGGGCTAGTTTCATGACATTGTGAGCCCGTGAGTGAGACTGGAGAGAGTGATAAATGAGTGAGGCCGAGGGCTTGAGTGAGGGTGACATTTTGGGATCGGGCTGCATGCCGCAACATATTATATTATACTTTATAGGATCGGGCTGCACGCTGCAACATATTATATTATACTTTATGGGATCGGGCTGCACGCCGCAATAATATATTGATTATATTTTATGGGATCGGGCTGCACGCCGCAATGATATATTGATTACATTTTATGGGATCGGGCTGCACGCCGCAGCGATATAGCGCTTGGGCTGAAGGAGCCCCTCCGGAGTCTGCACACTCCCAGTGAGTGCAGTTGACTATATATATATGTGGATCGGGCTGCACGCCACAGATATTGTTGTACAGCGCTGAGTGATTGAATGTGCTGAGCATTAAGCATAGTGAGAGAGGATGCGAGACAGTGAGATTGAGTACTTTGAGAGTGTGAGTACATGATTCATCTCTAGGATACATGGCATTTGCATGCACACACGACATACAGGCATAGAGATACATTTTTTCTCATGCTATATAGTATCACGTCATTCATGACTTTTACACACATTGATATGTGGGCATAGAGAGGTATTTTTCACTTGTTATCTCAAAAGAAAATAAAACATTTTATTTATTGTGGAAAGAATATTTGAAAAAATTACAGTTTTCAAACTTACTAGTATTTTTGACATTTTGGTAAAAGATTTTGGGTTTTCACTGAGATACTTGAAAAGCATACCCATTTTCTAGAACTGTGAACGAGCTGAGCATCTTACTTCTGAGATACATCTTTTATTACCTGTATTGTGTTGTTATGAACTGATGTGGAATATTGGTATTGTATAAAAAATACCAATATTTGATTTACTTGTTTAAAAAATTGTTAACAAATGTACATAATATGAGTTAAAACTTAAAACTACTCGATTCAGATGTATTCACTATGTCCGCCCCGGTAAATAAGCCACTAAAACCGTTATATAACAACCATTTTGCGTGTCTTACGGTAAACCTCACCCCCTTTGCTTGCATCAATATTCAGTACTATGAAGTCAGAATCATATTTCATCCATTATCAGTGTATAAGAAAACATGGATTGGGAGTTTTCACCCCTCAAATATGGTTTTGGCTTCAGCCATATCCCTTTTTTAAAATTAAAAAAAAAAAATTCTTTTAATTGATGACCCTTTTCGAGATATGTGATTCAAGAAAAAAATTGAAAGAAGAAAAAGTCAACTTTTTGAAAGTGAAACTTGGAAATAGATGGTAAATGATCATTGCTAGAATGTTATTTTATGTCAAAATTAAACTTTCGACCGAAATCGAAGGTTAACAAAATTTTCTTCCCTTCGAGGGAAGTAAATTAATTTAACGAACTTTGACATCATGTGTATTCTGTAAGCTTCACAAGTTCAAAATGTTGGGTATGCCCAACTAACATTTTGTATTTGGAGAGATAAGGTATTATGCCCTTTTTCTTCATGTTTTCACTTTTAAAATGTTTGATAATACACAGGTTGCAGGTCAACGCTTAAACCCCCTCCTTCACAATGGTGGCCTAAATTTTTTTTATTTTTTTTATAAAAAAAGACGTGATTTTTAACAGTCGAAAGCAACGAAAAAGAAAAAAAAAATCTTAACGAAATACTGTAGTTAATTGATTATCCAATAAAACAGGGCAAAATAAGACATGTAATAGCATACAAAGATGCACAGAGGATAAAAAATAGACCACAAATCTCAAGAATTTTACTTCGGGGAATCTTGGTGTTACTATTCCAAAATCTCACCTTTAGGATTGCGATGACACGTAATTCCTAGGATCAGGTAAGCCTATCACATAGCAAGATCAATAGAACCAAACACAAACTTAAATAGATATGAAAACTGAAAAATATTTAACATAACCAAAAGCGGAAATACAAAGTCATACAAATCCCAAAACCGGTGCTAGCGAGTCATAAGCTCTACAAAGTGTACACGCGAAATCTCAAAATACAATAATGTTTGGAAATACAATAAATAGTAGTAAGAAAATCAGCAGAAGGTGACTCCAAGGCCTGCGGGCTAAATAATCGATATACCTTGAAGTCTCCATCATGATCCCGAAATTAGCTCACTAACGCCCGACACGCTCAAAGATACCTGAATCTGCACAAAATGTACAGAAGTGTAGTATGAATACACCACAAACGGTAACTCGATGGAGTATTGACGAGGTTCAAGTCAAGACGCTCATTAGACATATAACCTGTGGAGAATATCAAAATAGGGCTAACAAGGGAAAGCATAAGCAATAAATGGCAACAAAGAGTAAGCATATCATAACACGATGAATTAACGAGAGCAAGTAATACACAAAGTGAAATCAGTCAAGGGAATAATGAAATTAAAGTTCAAATCATCTGGCCGTACCAATCACAAGAATAATAACAAGAATCAACTCAAGGTACCAGATCTTATAATCACAAGTCACAATTCATCCTTATGGCGCCGCATGAGCTTCACATTTTAAAAAAATTGTCCTGAAATAGTTTCACGCGCTTTAGCTCCCTTATCTCGCCGCGTGTGCATCACAATGAAGTATTTCCCCTTACTAACACCATGCGGATAAGCCCCCTTATCTAGTCGCATGCACGTCAATATACACATCACCCTTATGTCATCGCATGCACATCTCAATCACAACACAACAATCAACCACACACCACGTACCTATATGTCACAACGTTGCTCAAGCAACAGTACCGATGCCACAACAATACATAGCCCACAACTCAACAACAATGTATACAAAATCTAGTACAACAACACGAAGGTACGGAAAAGTAAATCAACAATGAGATGTGTTTCATATAACAATAACTTCAATTCAAGGAATATTAATAGTCTAAGAGTCTAATCCGGTCAATTACCACACATAAGCCCGTATACACACTCGTCACCTCATGTACACGTTCTTACACATAGTACAAATAGTGCATTTAGATCAAGTCCTATGGGGTAATTCTCCCACAGAAAGTTAGGCAAGATACTTACCTCAATTAGGCCAATTCAATATTCAAAATAGTTTTTTCTTTAAAATTCACCTCCGCTCGGCTCAAATCTAGTCAAACGCGACTTAATATATTATCAAACAATGCATGAGAAACCAATTCCAATTAATAAAGTTAAGATCTTTACTCAATTTCCCAAAAGTGAACCTCGGGCTTGCCCGGTCAAAACCCGAGTCGAAGGGTAGATCTCGACTACCCATAACCGCACGAGTCTAAATATGTATTTAATTTTCAAATCCGATCCCAATTCAACTCTGAAATTTCAAATTTTTATTTTTCAAAACATTGTCAAAATTTCCCAAAATTTATCTTCAAATTCCATGGATTAGATGTTAAAACTCATAAATAATCAAGTTATATAATAAAAAATAGATCAAAATCACTTACCCAATAGTGAAGGGAACAATGAAAGTTCAAATCATCAAGCCGTATCAATCACAAGAATAACAACAAGAATCACCCCAAGGTATCACACCTCATAATCACAAATCACAAGTCGCAATTCACCCTTACGACGCTGCATGAGCTTCACATTTTAAAACATTTGTCTCGAAATAGCTTCACGCGCTTTAGCCTCTTATCTTGCCGTGTGTGTATCACAATGAAGCATTTCCCCTTACTAGTACCATGCGCATAAGGCCCTTTATCTCGCTGCATGCGCATCAATATAAACACCACTCTTATGTCGCTGCATATGCATCTCAATCACATCAAAACAATAAATCGCACACCACGTGCCCATATGCCACAATGTTGCTCAAGCAACAATACAACACATAGCCCACGACTCAACAATAATGTTTACAAAATCTGCAACAACAACATGAGGGTACGGAAAAGTAAATCAACAATGAGATGTGCTTCATATAACAACAACTTCAATTCAAGACATTTTAATAGTTTAAGAGTCTAATCCGGTCAATTATCACATATAAGCTCGTGTACAGACTCGTCATCTCATGTACACATTCTTTCACAGAGTACAAATTATGCATTTAAATCAAGTTCTAAGGGGTAATTATCCCACACAAAGTTAGACAAGATACTTACTTCAATTAGGCCAATTCAATATTCAAAATAATTTTTCCTTTAAAATTCACCTCCGCTCGGCTCAAATCTAACCAAAGTTGACTTAATATTACCAAACAATTTAAGAAAAACCAATTCTGATTAATAAAGTTAAGATCTTTATACAATTCCCCAAAAGTCAACCCTGAGCTCGCCCGGTCAAATCCCGAGTCGAAGGGTAGATCTCGACTATCCATAACCCCACAAGTCCAAATATGTGTATGGTTTTCAAATTCGAGTCCAATTCGACTCTCAAATCTCAAATTTTTATTTTTCAAAACATAGTCAAAATTTCCCAAACTTTCTCTTCAAATTCCATGGATCAGATGTTAAAACTCATAAATAATCAAGTTATGTAATAAAAAAATGGATCAAAATTACTTATCCAATAGTTATGTATGAAAATCTCCTCCCAAAATAGCCTTCCACGGAGTCTAGGGTTCAAAAATATGATAAATGAGACTAAGTTCCGAAATTCTACCCCTTCTGTTCAACTGCGAATGTCCAAAATGCGACTTGGGGGTTTACAATTGCGACCCCTCGCAAATGCGACACAAGGATCGCGAAAGCGAACCTTGTCAGCTCACATAGATGTCGCAATTGCGACATGGGCTTCGCATTTGTGGTTACAACCTCTTCACAAATGCGACTAAGTGGTTGCAAATGCGACCTACCCAAGCCTGGCACTGACTTTGCAAATTAGATCATGGTGTCACGTTTGCGACATTTGAAGTCCCCTGCCTTCTTTGAAATTGTAATGATGGTGCTCGCAATTGCAGTAACTGCAGCACCGGCACACCAACAACCTGAAAAACACATCCAAACCAATCTGAAACACGATCGAAACTCACCCGAGCTCCCGAGTCCCCACACCAAACATCCACACAATCTAAAAATATCATACAAACTCGCTCATGCACTCAAAATATCAAAATAACATCTGAAATCATGAATCGGACATCGAAACACATGAATTGTCACAATGAACACAAGAACCGCTAGAATCACAACCAAACGTTCGATTCCGATCAAACAAACAATAACAAAACAGACCTATTTTAAATTTCAAAAATAAAATCCAAAGCCGATAGCGATAAAGTCAACCTATGGTCAAACTTAAGAACTTTCTAAACCTTAAAATTGCCATTTTTCGGCAAAACAAGCCAAACCAATCTAGGAAGCTTCGAATCCAAATTCGGGCATACGCCTAAGTCTAAAATCACCATACGAACCTATTGAATCCATCAAAATGCTATTCCGGGGTCATTTTTGAAATCGTCAAACCTCGGTCAATATTTTAAAGTTAAGCATCGAAACTAAGAGCCAACTAATCCAAATCATTCAAAAATCTCCCCGAAATGAAATCAACCATCCCCGCAAACCATAAAAATACAAATGCACATACGAAAAGCTTCAAAAGGGAAAATGGTGCTCAAATATATGAAACAACCGGTCGAGTCGTTACACTTTGTATCTCAGTTTGTTTGCTACCTGAATTTTACTTTGTTGGCGAGAGTTCGATTTCTCACTTTATAATCCCCGTCTCCATTTTCACTTGCCTCTATCCCCCATATATAATTTTAAATTAAAAAGAAAAATAACTTTACTTCAGCCCCTCCTACTATATTATTATGTATTATATATCTTATGCAATTACTTTTAAGAGTCCAAATTTTTATATTGTCTTATTTGGTTAAGAATGCATAGACGAGGGAGTAACCAACAATAAATTTTACGTTTGTTAAAAGTATATTTATCTTCCTCTTCAATTCTTATTTTTCCTCCTTTCTTTTACGTGTCTTTGAGATTTCACTTTTCAATTTCAAATTTACTTTCTTTGATTTAGCTACTTTTATTGACCCATTCATTAGAACAAAAGATCTTTTTTGTCTCATTGTTGTATGGATTTGTGAAATAGAGTTCTTACTACAGTCTGGCTTAGTCTCGCTTTAGGCCACCAACTTTGTTGAGTCACCCCTAACTTACACCATGAGTGAAAAAAGGCACATAGTCCAATTAAGAGTCATATAGAGTAATGATAAGATTGTTCATTGCTAGAAACATCCCTTTGTATTCTTCAAAGAAGCTTTGGTGCTATTACAAAAGAGAGTAAGAAACTAAACACTTTTGAAAAAGAAGACATTAACTGATAAAAGTTCCATAGCAAGAATTTGAAAAATAGCATGAGGGAGAAAGAGAGGACACAAACTAAGGATCCTCGCAAATAAACTACTTCAGAGTACCATACCCAAATGTCGAGTTGTGCCCCTTTAGAGAAGAGGATAAGGCAAAATTTTAGCATATTTCGTATATCTTGATATATTGAGGGAGCTAGTATTGCTCAAGAGACAAATACATACCTCAATCATAAGACTCCTTTGAACCTTTCCTTGATGAATAATCAGTCTCTACCAAAATAAACAAATGAAAAAAAATCAGATTTCATGAAACATTGGAGAAGATATAATCAGACATAACGTTTCCTTTAGTGTTATTCCGTCCGCAAGAGCATCACATGCTCGAAATGCACTGAAAGTAGATTGAATGTTCATGTGATATGTTTCTCCATCAAATTTTTTTATCTATTGTACTTTTTTTGCAATTTCATCAATTTACAACACATTATATTCAATTTGAAATGACGGATAAACAAGGAAAGTAACAAAGTTATGCGATGTCAAAGTTACCAATACACTCCACAGTAAGCATGCTAAACCATCTTCTTTGTCTGTTCTCGATCTTAGTAGATAAACACACATGAAATATCTCATGGTAATTGTATAGTGCCTTAGATTTTTTCTGAAGTAATTCACAAATAAAACTCAATAGCTAACAATGTGTCACGACCCAAAATCTCACATTTAGAATCGTGATGACACCTAATCTCTAGAACTAGGTAAGCTATTTACTTATCAATTTTTAAAGCAATAAAGACATGATGTACTGAACAAAGTTAAACATAAATACGAAAATAACGGTGATACAAGCCAACACGGCGATAATAACTACATATCCTAGAACTAGGTAGTATAGAGTCACGAACTCTAATTTAATACATAGAATTTATCTCAAATATATATATATATATATATATATATATATATATATATATATATATATATATATATATATAATATACTGTTCGAATAGAGAGTTGACAATATAGTTAAAAGGAAAGGACTCCAAGGGACTGCGGCAATCGAGAAGCTCTACCTTGAATCCTCGCGATCAAAAAAGCTAACACTGCCTGGCCCACTCACACGGCAAAGACCTAGTACCACAGTATAAGTCACACTCGCATGGGAAACCCCTCGTGCCACAATATAAGTCACACTCGCACGACAAGACCTCGTGCCTCAACAAATACCACAACCTCACATCAAAGAACTCGTGCCGCCATGTATATCGTATCCGAGTCAATTACCAATAAAATGTTCAAGAGAAAATTTTCAAGAAATCAGATAAATTAATGCACAATAACAACTACCTTTTTATTTATATCCGTTATGTTACCAAGAACTCAATGGAATATGAGATGAAAACTCCACGTAGGTAAACCCAGCTTGATAACCAAATCATTATGAAATAACATAGATACAGAGTAGCACATAGGAAACAACACAATAAATCATGTAAAATGCATGACACAAAAAGGAAATCATAAGCATGTCACGACCCAAAATCCAACTAGTCGTGATGACACCTAACCCAACCTGCTAGGTAATTCAAATAGCAACAATCCTATTCAAATGAGATTTACGGAAAGAAACAATGATAATATAACTGAATTTCTATACAAAAAATTCCCAAGGACTGGTAGTACAAATCATGAGCTTCTAAGATTCAGAGTTTACAAGCTGATATGAAATAAATATATCATACATTTGAAATATACATGAACAGATTAATACTTCTAAAGAAACCAAGAACAAGAGGCAGTTATGACTGGAGCACAGGTACATCTTCAAGGCCAGCTCCTGTCATACACAACAACATTAGCATCCAAAATCTGCACGCAAGGTGCAGAAGTGTAGTATGAGTACAACCTAACCTTAGGTTGAAAGCAGTGACGAGCTTGGACAATGGTTAAAGTCCAACAAAAATAGACAATAATAACTCATATCAATATAAAAAAAGTAGTACAGAAAATAACTTAAAAGTATGATGCTCAACTCGTTCACAGTTACGGAAAATAGATATGCTTTTCAAGTATAATAGTGAAACCCAATTTTTTCACCGAAATCACCAAAATATGAGTAAGTCAAAAATCTTTGATTTTTTCCCCAAAAACTTTTAACAATAGAGAGATGTTTAAATCTCAGATAGCATGAAGAAAGTATACCTCTATGCCTATATGTCAATGTGCATGTAAAGTCATATATGCCACAAAACAGTATAGCGTGAAACAACGCATCTCTATGCATGTATGTCAAGTATGCATGTCAAATGCAATGCGTCACAGTGATGAACTCATGTACTCACACTCTCATAGTACTCAATATCACTGTCTCACACTCCCACTTATCATACTCAATCACTCAGCACACTCAGTCACTCAGCACTGTACGGTACCTGCTATGGCGAGCAACCCGATCCCATCATGAATCAATAAATACTACGCTCACTGCTGGTATGTCAGACTCCGGAAGGGCAAATCTTATCCAAGCGCTAATGAAACCTATTGAGGCGCGCAGCCCAATCCCGTCGTAAATCAATAATATCCGATGCGGCATGCAGTCCGATCCCATTATGAGTCAATAGTACCCTCTACAACGTGCAGCCCGATCGCATCAATATCACTCACAAACAGGTCCTCAACCTCACTCAGTCATCAATCTCTCTAGTCTCTCATGCTCACAAATCTCATGCCAATCAGCCCAAATAATGATAACATGAAGTGACAACAAATGATAACAGAGACTAAGATATGATATGCAAATGAATGAGACTGAGCACGTAATTGCTATTTAAGCAAATAACTCAACAACAACAATGACCTTAGTGGGTCCTGACAGAATAAGTATATAGCCTAAAGTCCTAAACATGATTTCTAATATGGATCACAGCTCAATTACTGTAGCACGCAGGAATTCATGGATAGAAACAAGATTAAGTAACTATACAGTACCACGAAATCAACCGAGTCTTAATTTACATGGAGCACGCCCACACGCCTGTCACCTAGCATGTGCGTCACCTAAATACCAACACATAACACGTATATTCAGCGATTCATAACATCAACACCAAGTTTAGAAGTGTTACTTACCTCGAACAAGTCGAATCCAATACCGAGAAAGCCAAACGATACT
This sequence comes from Nicotiana tomentosiformis, assembly GCF_000390325.3. Lineage (NCBI taxonomy): Eukaryota > Viridiplantae > Streptophyta > Magnoliopsida > Solanales > Solanaceae > Nicotiana > Nicotiana tomentosiformis. The sequence goes on along the minus strand of NC_090813.1, from coordinate 169,969,888 downwards.
CTAGAAATGCAATCCCAAGCGTACCGAACTCCGAACGACTCGAAACTAGACAAGAGAAACACAAGAACATCAAATATTACCAAAGGAAACAAACCTAATCGATAAAGGTTGAAGCTTTAATCAAAATTCCAAAGTCAACCAAAAGTCAAACTTGGGCCCACACCTCGAAACCCGGCGAATCTTATAAAATCTAACAACCCATTTAATTACGAGTCCAACCATACTAGTTTCACTCAAATCTGACTCCGAATCGATGTTCAAAACTCAAAACTTTACTCTATGAAACTTTAGATAAAACCCTCCATTTTCTCTTTTGAAATCATCAACCCATTGCCAAAAATGAAGTTAGATTCATGAAATTTAATCAAAACTGAGTAGATAATACTTACCCCAATCCATATGGTGAAATTCACTTAAAATATCGTCTCAGTCCGAGTTCCATAGCTCCAAATATGCAAAAATGGCTGAAACCCCCGAAAAAAGAGTACTTATAATCATTGGACGAATTAATGAATCGTGATCGCGGAAAAACCATCGCGATCGCGAAGAAAAAAGATGCACTACCCCAGAAATTACACAACGCGACCGCAATAACAACCTTGCGAACGCAATAAACAAGGCTCACAAAGATATGCGATCGCGGGAATAACATCACGAACGCGAAGAGGAAACCAGTCGCCTGCCAAGCTCAGCCCAATCACTACGCAAACACGGCCTTTACTATGCGAATGCGTACTGTATCCAACACCAAGCTACGCGATCGCATTCATCCAATGGCGACCACGATTAAGAAACTGCGTGGCTCCAATTTTCCCTCTATGCGATCGCATCTCCTAATTCTTGATCGCAAAGAACACTTGGTGCACCAGACATCAGCAGAACCAACAGTGCAATTATGAAGAAAAATGGTCCGAAAATAATTTGAAGCACATTCGAGCTCCTCGGGACCCCGTCCGAACATTCTAACAAGTCCCATAACATAACACAGACCTACTCGAGGTCTCAAATTACGCATAACAATATAAAAATCATGAATCGTGCCTCAAATCAAACTTAATGAAGTTTGAACTTTCAACTCTCAAAACTCGTGTCGAACCATATCTAAACAACTTGGAATGAACTCAAATTTTGCGCACAAGTCCCAAATGAAATAAAGAAGCTATTCTGATTTCCAGAATCACAATCCGAATCCAATATCATCAAAGTCAACTCTCGGTCAAACTTATGAACATTCCAAACTTTTAAATTTCCAACTTTCACCAATTAGTGCCAAACCTTCTAGAAATATACAAATTCAAATCCGAGCATACGCCTGAGTCCAAAATCACCATCCGGACCTAATGGAACCATCAAAACTCCAATCCGGGGTCAAATACTCAAAAGTCAAACTTGGTCAACTCTTCCAACTTAAAGCGTCTTAGTTGAGAATCATTCTTCCAAATCAAATTTCGGATAACCTGAAAACCAAAACCTACGATACACACAAGTCATAATATATCATACGATGTTTCTCAAGACTTCAAATAGCTGAACAAAATATAAATGCTCAAAACGATTGGCTGGATCGTTACTTTCTACCCCACTTAAATATACGTTCGTTCTCGAACGTGCTAAGAGTCATTCCAAAGCCATCCAATCGCCGTGTAACCTTACCAAGTACATACCTGGGGGTGATCCCACGTCAACCCAATCCATACAAGCCTGATAACACAATGTAACTGAAGATCATTACTTTAACCTTAGTCTGTAAGCCTTAAAACCTAATTCCTAACATCTGGAATTCCTTGCAAAACCCCAATCTCACATCTACACACTGTATAAGTATGAAAAAGTTGTATCAATACATAACCAAAGCCCAAATATGTAATCATATGATATATCACATAATGCGCATACTCGTAGCGATAGTTTTTGACCACAATAACTACTCAAAATAAACCTGGCACCGGTAATAAACCTCATATAAAAATAAACACCGTTCAAAACCTTAGTACACTGCCGATGATGAAAGAAACACATAGAAACTCATAACCACTCATCAGATCAACCATTCGTGGAGCTCTCCCTCCTTCGACAAGAACTATAGCCAATTTCCAAGCTGATAGGTGATGTTATCCTTCTCATCAAACACAACCATTCTATTGACATACAACACAAATAAAACTTAAAGTCACAAACGGTGCAACCCGTGCACCCATACACAACAATTCAAATGCACCCAAAAATGGAAAATTATTCAAATGAGAGAACCGTCCCGCAAGCTCAACAATTACCACCACAACCGCAATGCTATGAACCCATCATACATAGTAAAACCAAGACACACGAATCTAACACAAAGGATAATATCCTAACATAGCCCCACTACAATGCGTAACACATCCAAACACTGGTCCAGATGAAATACCTTAAGCCACCATGCTCAAAATAAATAACTACATGCAATTCGACATCAAATACACGAAGTGCATAATCATAAGCATTAAGAAGCAATAACATAATATACCACAACTTGGAGAGAACATAACCAAGGCGCAATCAACCATTCAACACCCCAATAAACATCTCGCTCAAATTCCCTTACAAGGCCCGAATAGAACCACATCATGTATGCATATAACCAACAAGTCACAACCCCTCGTAGCATAAAAGAGTAACACATAGCACATATCAGAATACGAACAAGCTCAAGTCTAACCGAATGACACACCTTTCAGCAATAACGGTGCTGAGTCAACAAATCCAACCTGGTGTAGAATACACATCCTCCTCGGGCCTACCAATGGACCCCCAAATCAACTCCGGTAATCCCCAAATGGATAAATGGCTCTCCAAAAGTCCACAATGACCTAACCATAGCACGTACTACCATCTAGCTAACTTTGACCACATCTTCACAGTCTGCAACCCCAAAACAATCTACTTCTGAGATCTCCCAGTCCCCAAATCCATAGAACACATGAATCACCATAGCCGATCCCAACTCCACCACTCAAATAACTAACACATATATCATACATAATCATCCCCACGAGAAATACTTCTATAATTCTTCCATGCCATATAGCAAAATCTGAACATTAGCAGTCGATCAACCAGGCAAGAACTGCAATACCAATGAAACATCCGTAAGTCAAAACTCAGTGCACCTTCTGAATGTACACTCTTCTCAAGTAATACAAAGTAGTAATAACATTCATCTAGTCATATGAAACCGTCTATCTTGTCTAAGAATTCCTTCCCTTCCCTTTCAAAACTGAACTGTGACCTTGCACATAATAATCTCAATCCCACACAACACACCATATCTATCATTTCATCATATGAAAAGTACGAGAATCTTATAATCAATCTTAGTCACCAGTAGTACATACTCGATCAGCAGAAACCTTCAATTAGATAGAAAATCACAATACGTAACATGCTCCTCACGTCGGTAGGAAATATCCATCTCAAACGGTGGTAGAAACCATTGAGAACTCTTGGAGACCTATTTTCACATAACCAAGCCATCAGAACTGAATCTCTCTAATTCAACCAAGCCACACAAGTTGCCAAACCCAAGAGTATTGCCACAAAATACCTGTAAAAACTCACCACATCATAAGTACACCAAAGAACTGATCATATCCATTACCGTGTTGATCCAACCTACTGCCACAAACTGTCCTATTTCTCCGAGTTCCTTCTGAATTACCTCCAATTTGGCATTTCTCCTTTCCAGAACACCACTATCCTTACCCACAGTTTTCCACAAGCGATCCTATCATAAAATCACACGGCCTTAAGGCCCATAAGCCATTTTATTCCCTCTTAAGTACCCCAAAAGTACCACAACTGAGATACCCACTCTGAAGAGACCTTCTGTGAATCTAAAGTCGTTTCCTTTACCTTCCTGGTACTGAAATATGAAATCCATAATGATATAGAAATACCGTAAGTCCCGATACAATCCGATGCAAATCTCAGATTATATCCATATACAAGTCCGGAAAATTCTCAATTGCCACATATAAACTTTAAATCCATTAGAACCTCCTCGAGAGTCATCCATGCTCAAAATCTCAATTGCACCGCCCAAACGGGCCGAACGACCTATGCCACATTAGCATAACACCACCCAAAGAAGTAACCCTGCCTTAACGCAACCGAGCAAATTCCTACTCAATCGCACTACATCCTTCTCGAATAACAACTCAATTATTCCATAATTTTCATATACCTATAACGTGTAATACACCATGCATCCAGAAATTTTCTTGCTTAAGTCATCCTCAAAACCAGCCTCTGCAAGTCATAACCGATCCACAAGTAGTCCTTAGACAACTTACAGTCACAAGAATACTAGGGGTGTTCATAAAAACCCGAAAAACCGAACCAAACCGACCAAAAAAATTGATACTTTTGGGTTTGGTTTGGTTTTGGTTTTGAATTTTAAAAACCAATCAAATTTGGCTTGATTTTGGTTTAAATAAAAAAATAACCAAAAAAAACCCGAACCAAACCGACTATAGAAGTAGCTATTTCAAAATTTATTTTTACACCTATATATATGTATGTTTTTGTACAAAGTTTCTAAACTTTTATGGTATATGTTAATCGTTTGCACTTTTATTAAAATTATTTGCCTTTACATTCTAGTTTGATTGGTAGTTTTCTTTTGCTAAGTATAAGAATTCATTTCATGTTAATCTATTTTTAATTAAGTCCTTAAATTATTCATCACTATTTGATTCAATTATCATCAATATATCTTGGTAAATGATATATTTCTTAAAGGGCAACTGATTTGATAGTGTTACATTGAAAATGTAGTCACCTGAATATGTGTTTGGTAGTGTATGTCTCATATTTAAGAAAAAAATAATAAATAACCGAAAAAACTGAAAAATCGAAAAACTTACAAAACCCGACATAAACCGAATCGATAAAAAATCGACTTGATTGGTTTGGTTTGGTTCTAATATTTGAAAAATCGACTTGGTTTGATTTCTTTTTAGGGAAAAACCAATCTAAACCGAACCATAAACACCCAGTTGTGGTATATGCGGATTTTCTCAAAATCTAGTATAAAAACTTAAAACACTTTTTATTTATTTTTATCTAATTAGGAAAAGAATAAAAAACAGTTTAAAATACCAAACCAAAGAATGATACGGTCATTTCAATCATTACGTCAAATTCGCGGTTCATACTTAATTTCAAATGGAGATTTTGGCCATAAAAAAAATTGGAATTTGGTTCATACTTCAATAAAGTATGTTATTATCTTCTTCCATCTAACTTCCATGATTCAAGCTTTTACACTATACGTGCATGGCTGCAAATACCTCTATGATGGAGCTAAAGATTGAACCTTGTGAATCCAATATTGTTTTTGTTTATCCGAAAAATGGTACAATTGAATTTGTTCGTAGTTTCTAGACAAGTGTATTAATTTAATCCAAAAAGTAATGAAATAACTGATGAAATATAAAATACTTAGCCTTAGAATGTAGATGAAATAACAGAGCTAATGATTCTGGGAACAAGGTTTCCGGGCACAACAATGATAAGACCAAAAGTGAGAGAAAAAAATTATATTAAAATGCTGTATAGAATGTAGTGTAAGTTAGCCTGAAAATTCGTCCCCTTACAATGGTAACTGGGCTCTCTATTATAGCTATGTCTAGGGAAGGAAGTCCTAGGATCATGCCCTTCTTTAATGTCAATTATGAGGGCTATTGATGAAGATGTAACGTTAGACATAAATGTCAAATTTCTTATAACGGGCCATCATCCTTAATGCTGCAAAATATTCCGTATTAAATATAACCGGACGCAAAGCATTTAATACTTCTTTTATGATCGTTATTCTTCCGGTGACAAGCAGAATAGCTATGTTCGGTGGAAATCTCTATCTTGTGTTCCACGTGTCCTTGCTTTAAGCGGCCACGTGTCATGTCATATTTTTTCCTATACAGATAGTCCCCCTACTTTCCGGTGACATAACTTTGTGTTACCGAAAAGTTGGTAGAAATACTCTTTTGGCGGGAATTACTATAATTCCTTTTGAAGGCTACTGGCAGTTGATTAGACGCCTGTCCCTCCACATTTAATGCCCCGAACACGTATCTTCTCATGATTTAGCACGTCTTTTGCCGATTATCGAGGTAATCATGACCATGAAATTAGCCGCCAAAATTTTAGTTATATGCATCATTCTTCTCTTACGTACTACATAATCTCTCAAATTTCTACTTTGCATCTGTATTTCCCAACTTTTCTCTGATCTTTTTCGAACAAGAAATTTTCCTTCGTTCAATTCCAATGTCTTCCTATTCAAAACGTGCTTGTTCTTCAAAGGGCAAGAACAAAACCGAGGATTCCGTTCCTCAAACGGTAGGTTCCATCATCCCAAGAAGGCTTAGTACTTCGAAGGATTTTGTAGAGAAACTTCCTACTGCTAACCCTCGCACATGGGCTATTAGTAGATACCCTTCTTCTATTTACCCCTCCAGTATTCCTGCTGTGAAGGAGGACTACCGATGTCATGAGTTGGACATCATTGCTCCTGACCTATCGGAGCGAGTGACCCTTCCCAGAGAAGGGTTTACATATTTTTTTACGTATCCCTTTACTTTGGGTGCATTTTCTTTGAGCGGAGAGATTGATTCTGTGATTGCAGAGTTTTTCCTTCGCTACAAAGTGTGTTTGACACAGATAAGTCCTTCACTGTGGAGGACGGTTGCCTTCCTTCGACATATGTGCCTAGAAACTGGAGAGGAGCTAACCCTAACTCATATGATGAATCTCTATTCCCCGAAAATCATCCGTGGGGGAATGATAAACCTTTGCAAGAGTGGCCACCATACTTTGCTGTCTAGCATGGATGAAGACAACGACCATGGGTGGATGGAACGGTTCGTTACAGTTTCCACCAGCGACATTATTCCAACAATGATATCATCCTTTCCGGTTGCTTGGAACCGCTCTCGTAAGTTCTCTGTAATATATCTTTTCTTACTAAATAATCTTTCATGCTTGTATTGATCCTTCAACCTTCGTTTGTTACAGCGACTCGATCGAACCACCGGTAATAAAAGGCTTGGACCAGTGGGTTCAGAAGATCTTGGACATCACAACGCCTGAAACCAGTTTGTGAAAAGAACTGTCCATTAAATATGGGTGAAAGGCCAAAAATCATGGTAACTTTAAATTACCTCGTTTATAGTTTTTTTTATATGGAGAACTTATTTGAACCCTTTTGAATTGTTCACGAAATTAGGTCTACCTACGGGCTTAGTTGACGTTCCCGAGGAGGACATTTTGGCTGACGCTGCTGATGCGGCGAGGCTGCTTCAGGAGACACTTACTAGAACGGTCCAGAGAACAAGAAACCAAAAAAAAGACGTTCCTCTGCGGCCAGGGAAAAGAATAAGAGGGCAAAGGTTGATTCCCCCGAGTCATCTTTGGTGGCGATAGTGACTGGTCCTCCTTCCGGGACCGTCATAAACACTGTGATGATCGACGATGATGAATAAGCTAGTGATGAGGGAGCGTTTTTACATAGAAGGATACGATCCTCATCATCTCAACAAGATGCTCGACATGTTGAGATAATTGTAACAGCTGAAGATGACGTCACATTATTTTGGAGAGAATTTGATTTGGTGAATAATTCCAATTCCCGCTCTCGGGCCCCAATTGTTGTAACCGATACTGCGAGGCTGAGTATCGGGTCCATGCCGTCTTTGGTTGGCGAGCATCAAACAACCAGCACTTCATTTGATGCAATTGTTTCTCACTCTTCAACTGTATCAGCTTCATCTCCACATTCACCATCACCAGTAACTGCTACATCATTCCCATCTTCATCACTCTTCCAACAACGGTTGCTATATCATCTCCATCGGCCACGCCCGACCATGAAGAAGGTGCCCCTCCTCCACAGTCCCCGCTTTATGAAAATTTGTGGCAAAATTATGCCACCCCTTTTGAAGATCCACAGAGGAGGAAGAGTGTTACCCTTTCGGTCTACACCGGGTGCAACATGCTCTCGAGGCCGGTGGAACTTGCTAACTATCTGAAGCCTTTGGCTTCAGATAAAGACTGGGAGAAGATTCAGACACTCTCTAGGGAGTGTTTGTTGAACAATGCTATGCATAACACTGCAGCGGTACGTTCCTTTCTTCCTCTATTATTTCTTCTACTTTTGAACAAAATATACTCTAAGTTTTACCTCTTCTTGTTTTGTAGGCCAACTTTCTTGCTTTTGAGGGCCTTCAAAGTCTAATTCGTGAGAATGAAGAACTTACTTTTGAACGGGGTCAGCTTCGGTGAAATGGGACCAGACTGTCCTCCGCCTCTCGGAACTTGAAACCAAGGCTACCGAGGCTATTGTTTTGGAGGCTCGTTTGCAGCAAAGCGAGCAAGAAGTGGTAACCCTTAGCCAAAACATTAGGCTGCTGAGGGTTAGATTTGATGAAGCTAAGGCTAAATGGGCAGAAGTCTAGAACACCGTTCTTGCTGCAAATGATCGTGAGGTTGCCTCCGCCGAAAGAGTGATTAACTTAGAGGCAGCCTTAATCTCTAAAAGTGAAGAGCTCACTACTGTGGTAGCGAAACATGCCCAGTTAGAAGAGAAGTATAGGAAAACTATCGAGCATAATAGGCTCTATAATTCAACTGTTCGTGAGCTCGATGTCAGTCTCAAATCTGTTAGGTCCGCCCGGGAAAACCTTTCTGCCGAAGTTGCTCAACTCAAAGAAGAGCTCAAGCGCGACTTCCCTCATTATTGAAAAAACTTATTCTATGTATAGTATGAGGATAAAAACCTTAGAAGAGGACAAAACTGGTATCATTGACATTGATTCCGAAATTTCTAAGGCTAGAGAGCTTGAGTTGGCTGCAAAAAATGGACTCCCGGCGCAGTCTGATGCTCCAGGTTCTTCTGATTCTGGTGTCGAGTTTTTGGAAACTAAAGAAAGATCGGAAGGTCATGATGTAGAAGACCAAGCTGGGGAAAATATTGAGCCATCTGTGGAACCGACTCCCAGGAATACAGATACTTCTCTTCCTCCTGATTCCGGAGACGCTGCAGCTTAGATTTTTTCTTTCTTTTTCTATTTTGTACCTTTATCACTCTGACGCGCCTTTGTAAATAAGAACATATTTTTTTCTCGAGTATCGTTTGAGACTTGTTTTGAATATGCAAGTCTTTAACTTTCGTATTTGCTTAAGTATTCTATGCATGTTGTTCTATTCACGCTTTATTATGTGTAACCTCAGATGCTTTTTCTTTGAAGAATTTCGATTCCGAGAATTATCCCTTTTACATGAGGGTTTAAATAAGTACTTGCGCAAATTTGCTTTTTGCGTCTTTTTTGTATGCAGCTTCGGGTGTATTTTTCCTCGATGGCATTATGGATTCTGGGCATTGGTTTTTCGAAACCAACCCTTCAATGTGAGGGTTTTTATAAGAGAGGGCCCTCTTAAGTTTACGGGGCTCTTGAAGAAGACGTCTCTTGTTCATTACGGCACAAACATTTGAAGTACTTGTTTAACTTTCAAATGATAAAATTAATCATTGTTCAGATAAGAAACAAGATAAGAAAAAAAATGATTTCATTTTATTTAATTCCTTCTATTTTCAAATGTACATAAGCCTTTTGCTATGCAGAAAAGAAATTGCCATGACTTGTGGCTATCTTGAACATCGTGTTTCTATGGGGCTGGCTGCATAGACATCGGTCCCGATGATGTATTCAATTTCGGATTTTTGTTCCCTAGTTGATGTGGCATTCAGTGTTGCATGGAATTCAATGTTGTCGTATTCTCATATCATTCCCCCTAGTGTTCAAATGCGAATTTGGAACACTGGAAGTCTTGTGTCTTCGAAGATCCCACCAATGAATTATTAGGTAATCCTTCACTCGGTAACATGTATTGTTTCCCATTAGGAACCTATGCTATCGAGCGAAAGAATACCTAACAGTCCTCTAGTGGTTTGTGCTCGGGAACGATCGGGTAACCCCTGTTCGATAACAAACTTAACTTCCCGGTGGGAATTTGCTATCGAATAAAAGATTATCTAATCATCCCCGAGTGGAAACTTGCTTGTTTTCCTTGTTATCAAAGGTCTTATCACTGTTGTCTTTGTAGTATGCTTTTCGTCACTACCTCGTTAAAAACCTTGCTAGAAAACCCTGATTCGGACAAAAGGTGAACGAAGGAAAAAAGAGTGAAGCACATGCTTTCCATTTGACTGTTGTTCGTCAGCAGTAATATCTTTTGAGGTGAGACACGTTCAAGTTATTGGGTAATTTGTCTCCGTTTTTATTCTCCAATTCGTATGATCCTTTCCCAGTGATAGTTGAAATTCGATAAGGGCCTTCCCATGTTGGGCCTAACTTGCCCACGTTGAGTTCCCGGGTGTTTTGGGTTACCTTCCTCAAGACCAAGTCTCCTACTTTGAAATATCGGAGGTTTGGCTCTTCGATTATAATACCGCTCCATTCTCTACTTTTGGGCCGCTATTTTGACATGCGGCAAGTCCCTGCGTTCATCGAGCAGCTCCAAGTTGCTTAGCATTGCTTCGTTGTTCGAATCTTCGTTCGCCTGGGAATACCTTAAGGTTAGTTCCCCCACTTCCACTGGTATCAAAGCTTCTACACCGTATAAAAGGGAAAAAGGGGTTTCTCCTATGCTTGATTTGGCCTTAGTTCGGTAGGACCATAGAACTGCAGGTAATTTATCGGGCCAGTTGCCTTTTGCTGCTTTCAACATTTTCTTGAGGTTTTGAATAATGATTTTGTTTGTTGATTCCGCTTCACCATTTGCGCTCGGATGGTAAGGCAAAGAGGTAATTCTCTTTATCTTCAAATCTTCAAGGAACTTTGTAACTTTTGCGTCAGTAAACTGTGGCCTATTGTCGCATGCAATCTATTTTGGTATTTCAAATCTGCAAATTATATTTTTCCACAGGAAGTCGACCACTTCTCATTCTCCGATCTTCTGATAAGGACCTGCTTCCATCCATTTAGAAAAATAGTCAATTTAAATTAAGAGATATCTTACCTTTTCGGGAGCCGGTGGTAGTGGTCCGACGATCTCCATCCCCCATTTTATGAATGGCCACGGGGACAAAACCAAATGTAGGGGTTATGTCGGTTGATGTACTAGTGGTTCATAGCGTTGGCACTTATCACATTTTCGTACGAAGTCTTTGGCATCTTGTTCCATATGGGGCCAGTAATATCCTGCCCGAATTAATTTCAGCACCAAAGAATCTGCACCTTAGTGGTTGCCGCATATCCCTTCATGGATTTCTCTCATGGCATAGTTAGCTTCTGATGCTCCTAAGCACCAGGCCAACAGGCCTTGAAAGGATTATCTGTACAATTGGCCTTTCTTGAAGTTATAACGTGCAGCTTTGGCATGCAACGTTTTTGATGCTTTGGGGTCTTCGGGCAACTTTCCATGCTCGAGATAATCGATTATTTCATTTCTCCAGTCCCAGACCAAACTAGTCGCATTTACCTCTTAGTAACCATCTGTGTCCAAGGCTGAGTTCATTAGTTGTACTACCGTCCCTGATTCCGATCCTTGAATTTATGTTGATGAGCCCAAATTTTCCAATGCATCTGCCTCCGCGTTATCTTCCTTCGGGATATGCGTTAATGACCACTCCCGAAATCGTGCTAATAAAGCCTGAACCTTTACCACGTATTGTTGCATACGTTCCTCTTTGGTGTCAAAAATTTCGTAGACCTGATTTACCACCAACCGCGAGTCACATTTGATTTCGATGATTTTGGATTCAATCCCCCGGGCCAATTCGAGCATAGCAATCAAATCTTTATACTCTGCTTCATTGTTAGTTAGAGGAATCGTCTGGATGGCTTGCCTTATGTTTTCCCCCGAAGGTGTGATTAAAACTATTTCGAGACCGGACCCTTTTACGTTTGAAGCTCCGTCCGTAAATAAGGTCCAAACTCCCGATGTTGATTCTGACACCATTATTGCCTCCTTAGCCGCCAGAGGCAATAGTCCCGGACTGAAATCAACCACAAAGTCAGCCAAAACCTGCGACTTAATTGCAGTCCTCGGTTTATACTCTATATCAAATTCGCTCATTTCGACGGCCCATTTGGCCAATTTACCCTAGTGATAGGGTTTATGAAGGATATTCCTTAAAGGTAATGTAGTTACTACAGCTATCGGGTGGCATTGGAAGTAGGGCCTTAGTTTTCGAGCGACGACTACGAGAGTTATGGCCAGCTTTTCCAGATGTGGGTAGCGAGTTTGTGCTCCCGATAAAATTTAGCTAACATAATAAATAGGAAATTGTGTACCTTCGTCCTCTCGGACTAAAACTGCACTCACCGCAACTTCTGAAACCGCGAGGTAGAGTAGAAACATTTCACCTTCCTTTGGTTTTGAGAGAAACAGAGGGCTTGACAAATATTTCTTCAAGGCTTGCTGACATTCCGGTGTCCACTCGAAATTGTTTTTCTTTTTGAGTAGTGCAAAGAAACGATGATATTTTTCGATGAACGGGAGATGAATCTGCTCAAAGCTTCCAACCTCCCATGAGCCTTTGGACTTATTTTACGTTAGATAATTGATCCAGGATGTCCACTATGGCCTTGATTTTGTCGGAATTTACCTTAATTACCCTTTGTGATTTTAGGAATCCTAGGAACTTACCCGAACTGACCCCGAACGCACACTTCTCGGGGTTAAGTTTCAAATTATGCTCCCTCAGGATGTTGAATGTTTCTTGCATAAGCTTCAAGTGATCACCTGCATTCAAAGACTTAATGAGCATATCGTCTATGTATACTTCCATAGTCTTTCCTATTTGTTTTCAAACATCTTATTCACGAGCCATTGATAAGTGGCTCCGGCGTTTTTAGCCCGAAGGGCATCATATTGTAACAATATATACCAAAATTCGTTATAAATGAAGTCTTTTCCTGATCTTCTAGGTTCATCTTGATTTGATTATACCCAAAATAAGCATCGAGGAAACTCATTAGCTCATGCTCGGCCGTAACATCAATCATCTGATCGATATTTGGCAATGGGAATGAGTCTTTCAGGTACGCTTTATTAAGATCCTTATAATGTACGCACATGCGAAATTTTTTATTCTTCTTAGGTACTACTACTACGTTGTCTAGCCAGTCTGGATATCTTACCTCTCGGATTGAACCAATCTTAAGTAAACGAGTTACCTCTTCTTTGATGAATTTATTCCTTGCTTCAGCAGTAGGGCGCTTCTTTTGCCTTAACGGAGATATGTTGGGATCCAAGCTTAACGTGTGTACGACTATCTCCGTTGGGATGCCTGTCATATCTTCGTGCGATCATGCAAAACAATCAGTGTTAATTTTAAGGAATTCAATAAAAGCATACCTGTGCTATGGGTGCAGTCCTGTTCCCAAATGGAATTTCCTTTCTAGGAATTCAACAATGCAACCTGCTCCAGTTCCTCTACCATGGACTTCATCGCGTCCGTCTCCTCCAGTACTTGAAAATACCTTGGTACCCGATATTGTTCCGACTCTTCTATCTTCGGGTTAGTTTCCTCTAGTTCGTGGGCCGGTGCAGGTTCCAGTAATTGCTATGCCACACGTTCCTTTCCTTTGCTACTGGAAACTGAAATTGCATTCCTTTCCCTTGCTGTCGGTTGATCACCCCTTATCTGTTTGATCCCATCGAGTGTCGAAACTTTTAACAATTGGTGATATGTTGAAGGCACGACTTTCATCTCATGTAGCCATGGCCTTCCCAAGATGATGTTATATCCCATGTATCCGTTTACCACTTCGAAGAGCGTTGTCTTCATTACTCCCTCAGTGTTCGTGAGCATCAAAATTTTTCCCCGGGTTGTCACGCTTGCGAGGTTGAATCCAGCGAGGAGTTTTGTTGCCGGGACAATCCAGCGAGCATCAAAAGTTTAGCTTGCTCCAGTACTCTCCATTGTATGATATAAGCTGAACTTCTTGGATCCACTAAAACAAGTTTAATTTTAAAATTTAACACATTTAAAGAAATTACTAGCGCGTCATTGTGCGGTAGTAGTAATCCGTCTGCATCTTCATTTGTGAACATGATATCAGGTGTCCCAGAGACTTTTACTATGAGTTATCGATACTTTTGTCTTATTTGCTGCCGAAAAGGTGACCCTATTAATTTCATTCCCTCCGAAGATCATGTTAATCTTTTGGCGTGGAGGTTCTTCTCCTGCTTTTGAGGTTTCCGCATCGCCTCTGTTCCGACCATAGTTGTTTTTAGCTCGATCGCTCAAGAATTCCATGAGGAGACCATTTTTTAACAATGTTGCCACTTCTTTCCGGAGGTGTCAGCAGTCCCCAGTCCGGTGGCTGTTAGTGCCATGGTATTCACACCATAAATTGGGATCCCTCTAGCTGGGATCATATTTCATAGGTCTTGGGAATCATGCCTCTTTGATATTCCTCATGGCCGACACCAATTCTACGATAGTGACATTGAAGTTATATTCTAATAACTTTGGGTAAGAAGAATCTCGCAACCCCGAGATTTCTCTATCCTGCAACGATCTGTTGTTCCGGCCACGATCGGTCCTTCTATCAATGGTGAACCTGTCTGCTGTCCGGAAGTTCCTGCCACGACCTTCTGTCCGCTCGTAGGGTAAAAAATCGGCCTCTCTAAGTCCATCTATCTGTGTCAATATCATCTTTCATTATTTCTCTGTTCTTCTCCCGTCCTTTGGTCGACGATGGAAAGCCAACCTGATCATCTTCGATCTTTATTTTTGACTCGTACAGGTTGTGGACATCCGCCCAAGTCGTCGCATGAAACTCGAGCAGACGCTCCTTCAAATTTCGGGAAGCGTCCGAACTTCTCTGATTTAAACCTTTGGTGAATGCTTCAGCTGCTTATTCATCCGGGACCGCCGGTTGAAACATTCTTTCTTTCTGGAACCGGGTGACGTACTCTCGTAATAACTCGAACTCTCCCTGTGTGATCCTGAATATGTTGGCCTTTCGGGCCTGCACCTTTCTGGCGCTGGAATAAGCCTTGATGAAAGAATCCGCGAGCATCTTAAAGAAATCTATGGAATGCTCGGAAAATAGTGAATACCACATTAAAGCTCCCTTCCTGAGAGTCTCACCAAATTTCTTCAACAACACGGACTCAATATCGTGAGGAGCCAAATTATTTCCTTTCACTGCCGTTATATAAGTGGTAATGTGCTCATACGGATCTGAAGTTCCGTCATACTTCGGTACTTCGGGCATTTTGAAATGCTTCGGGATTAATTTCGGGGCCGCACTCAGTTTGTACGGTAAATGAATATACTTCTTCGAGTTCGGGTCCTTCAATATTGGTAGTGCGCCAGGGATTTGATTCATGCGTGCATTTACTTCCTCCATGAACAGCAAAAGTTCCTTCTTGAACAGATCGTTATCGTTGTTGAGGACGGATCTACTCCCCCCGGACCCATCGGAGCCAACTTCGTCCCTGGGGGTGTTGTTGTCGACTCTCCACGTCGTTTGGTTTACGGGAACCTCGGGAGGAATTGGATCTCGCCTGTTCACATTATTTGAAGCATCTGATAACGCCTGCTTTAGTTCCATCATAACATGATCCTGCCGCGTGAGATGGCCTAGAATGATTGCATGTTGCTCTTGCAGGACCCTCACTGCACTCGCTACATGCTCCTCATCAGCATCATCAGAAGTTCTCTCCCAGACCTGTCGATGGGTATATCCCGTCATGCATCGGTGAAGTGTCGTTCTCCTCATTGCGAGTGTTACTGATTGTATCCTCGAAATGAGGCTGCTCCCCTTGAATTTCAGGGTTGCGTGTGTCGTTAATAATGTTGTCTGCCATTTCTTTTGTGATTTTTGCTAAGACAAAAATAATCAAACTTGTTAGTAAAAAGGCTAGGATCAATTCAATTGCACGGCTGTCTAGGCCCCACGGTGGGCGCCAAGCTGTTTACCCGAAAAATAATACAGTTGAATTTGTTTGTGGTTTCTAGACAAGTTAATTAATTTGATCCAAAAAGTAATGAAATAACTGATGAAATGTAAAATACTTAGTCTTAGAACGTAGATGAAATAGTAGAGCTAATGATTCCGGGAACAAGGTTTCCGGATACAACAATGATAAGATCAAAAGCGAGAGAATAAAATTATATTAAAATATTGTATAGAATGTAGTGTAAGTTAGCTAGAAAATTCGTTCCCTTACAGTGATAACTGAGCTCTCTATTTATAGCTATGTCTAGGGAATGAAATCCTAGGATCATGACATTCTTTAATGTTAATTATGAGAGCCATTGATGAAGATGTAACGTTAGACATGAATGCCAAATTTCTTGTAACGGGCCATCATCCTTAATGCTACAAAATATTTCATATTAAATGTTACCAGGCGCAAAGCATTTAATACTTGATCGTTGTTCCTTCCGATGACAAGCAAAATAGCTATGTTCGGTCCATCTTGTGTTCCACGTGTCATGTCATATTTTTCCTTATACAGTTTTACTCCAAAATTATCTGATTATTTCCATTGTTGAAAACGCTCATTACCTGCCAATTGCAACATCTTCGCCATAATTTTATCAAGAAATGGTAAGTATACTCTAATTTATTTCAAAATCATTTTCCCCCATAATCATTTAATTAGCTTTTGGGGATTTTGCTATTGACTCTTTTCATCTCCGCAACATGAAATTCATCGACGTGTTAGTGAGAAAGTAATTAAGATGATTTATATTTGATCTTTGTGAAATAACTAAAGGCTAGGTTTAGATTAAGTCACAAATATGTGCAGATTAATGAACAAATGAAACCTTTGTGGATGTTTCCCCCAGATTTGTATGCCATGCAATCTGTAATTTTTTAACTTTATTTCTCACATCTTGTGTTATAACTTTATGGGTTTTGAATTTTTGAAAAGATAGCTTATTATGTTCGTGATAAATTATATTTACATAGTGGATTTTAAAATACAACAATAGGGCATGGGTCAAAGGTACTGTGTTTTGCCAAACCTGTAAGCAGAATTGTAGCTCCGCCTCTGCATGTGCCTGTTTTAATATATAATGATGCTTCAATTCATCAAGCAATTTGAGATGGCATACTTATTGGAAGTTGGAACCTTGCATATGTTGGCTTTATAATTTTCTTATCAGTGTGTTTTTTAATCTTACATGACATATATTTTCTTAATTCTGCAGCTATGAAACCTTTATCTTTTTTTTGGTTGGTAAAGTTAAAGAACATATCATCTAAACAAGTATGTGGGAAGTTATCAGATTGATTTCTATTGACCATTCAATTTTTATGATGTATATAGCCTAGACAGAATTTGAGAAAAGTTGTCCTACAGAATCCATTTTTAATTTTAAAGAGTGACGTTTGCTAATATCGAATTCAATATACCTATAGCAATTTTATGTTTTACAGGAAAAAAGAAGGTAAAGAATGAGATGTTTATTCCATTTTATAGCAACTTTCGAGTAAGGAAGGAGCAGTAAAGGTCAATTAATCCAGGAAGCGCATGCCAAGCATACAAGAGAACCATCAAGTCACAAATTTGGTGAGTGATTATTGTTAATCATATTTATTAATATGATGAACATGATATAACTTGCTTTAGATGTAGATGAATTGGTTTACAGAAAGTAATTACCTCCTCAAAACGACCCAAAAAATCTGGTGATGACATATTTCCATCTACTATATGAACCTTTTATCCAGGGAAGAATTCTTTTCCAACTGGCTCATCCAAGTATTTTAGTGTTTATCTCTTGTATTTTTAGGGAGCACTAAATTAGCTGCTTCATGAGCTTTCTAGTATGATTTCTCAGCAGTTATCTGCCCCACGTAGTTAGCAACATGAGCTTAATAAGTACTATTCTCTAAACAAGGCGGGTATATCCATATAAATTGTCACTCTTTTTTCTGTTTGTTCAATTTTCAGACGAGGAGATATGGTAGAGGTGCAAGCGGGTGGTGGCAACACCACGGGAGGTGGAGGCCGCCATGAGGTCCTCCAATTTGCCTTACATGTGGTTCGAGGTCGATGGTTCTCACTTTTTGCCTCTTTCCTCATCATGGCTGGAGCAGGGGCTACTTACCTTTTCGGGACATATTCCAAGGAAATAAAAGGCTCTCTAGGATATGATCAGACCACGCTTAATCTCTTGGGATTCTTCAAGGATCTTGGAGCTAATGTTGGAGTTCTGTCCGGCCTGATAGCCGAGGTAACTCCAACATGGTTTGTGCTGCTAGTTGGCGCGGCCATGAATTTTACAGGTTACCTTATGATATGGCTTGCTGTTGTTGGCAAGATTTCAAAGCCAAAAGTTTGGAAAATGTGCATATACATATGCCTTGGAGCCAATTCTCAGAATTTTGCAAATACAGGAGCTCTTGTGACCTCTATTAGGAACTTCCCCGAGAGTAGAGGTAACATGATAGGCCTTTTAAAAGGATTTACAGGGCTAAGTGGAGCTATAATGACACAACTATACTTAGCTGTCTATGGAAATGATTCTCAATCACTTATACTCTTAATTGCCTGGCTTCCGGCTGCACTATCTGTAGTATTTGTCTATACTATTCGAGAAATGAAAGTCGTTAGGCAGCCAAATCAGCAAACGGTTTTCTTCTATTGCTTGATAATATCAATTGTGCTAGCAGTGTTTCTGATGGTCATGACACTGGTCGAGAAAGCTATAGCTTTTTCCCATGCTGCCTATGTTGGAACAGCCACTGTGGCATGTGCTTTACTTTTTCTCCCTCTTTTGGTATTCATTAGAGAAGAGTTGATTCTCTGGCGTCAAAAGAAATTGCTCCTGGGTCCTCCCAAAATGGTTGCTGAGAATCCGCCAGCATCGGTGGAGAGCGAGCTGAAAGCAATCCCCGAACTACCTCAAATATCAGAAACCAAGAAAGAATTCAACTCGAAGAGCTCCTGGCTCACGGATATTTTCTTGAATAAACCAGCTAGAGGGGAAGATTATACAATCTTACAAGCACTCCTAAGTACTGATATGTTGATTCTGTTTCTGGCTACATTCTGCGGACTTGGATCAAGCCTAACCGCAGTTGATAACTTGGGTCAGATAGGAGAATCTTTAGGATATCCAACAACCACCATTAAGTCCTTTGTGTCACTTCTCAGCATATGGAATTTCTTTGGGAGAATATTTGCAGGATTTGTGTCTGAAAGCCTACTTGTCAGGTTCAAGTTTCCTAGGCCCCTTATGATGACATTAGTCCTCTTGCTCTCGTGCATCGGCCTCCTTTTCATCGCCTTCCCCTTCCCAGGTTCAGTGTACGTGGCATCTTTAATCATCGGTTTCTCATTTGGTGCACAGTTGCCATTACTTTTTACAATCATTTCTGAGCTTTTTGGCCTGAAGTACTATTCCACATTATTCAACTGTGGGCAATTGGCTAGCCCTCTTGGATCATACATCCTGAATGTGAGAGTGACTGGACCTCTTTATGATAGAGAAGCATTGAGGGATCTTGAGAAAAAAGGCTTGACTAGAGCATCTGTCAAAGAGTTGACTTGTATGGGTAACCAATGTTATCGGTTGGCTTTCATAATCTTGGCTGGTGTCACATTCTTTGGTGCTCTAGCTTCATTGATTTTGGTTGCAAGAACTCGACAATTTTACAAAGGGGATATATACAAGAAGTTTAGAGAGCAAGCAGAGGCAGCAGATACAGAAATGGCTTCACCAAACAGTACTAAGACACGGTGAGAAATCAAAGAAATTGGGAAAAAAGCATAATTAAGTCACAGAAAAACACAAATAGCACCCTAACATGAGGGACAAACAAAAACAATGTTGGCCTTATTTTGAGATTTTGTTAGTTCTCTTTTTTGTATATCATCATTGGACCGAGGCGGGCTTAAATGGAGCGACATGAATTATGAGGACTTACATGGCACATCTACATAGACTCAGGGATGCGGTCAGTTAAACACCCTTCCTCGAAAATTTATAATGTGTATGTAGGTCAAATATAGTTACCTTTTTATACGTACATATCAAATAGTGAATACCGTAAGGGTAATTCCTGGCTCGCCACTTTATATAGTTGACTGGATACTTGCTTAGGATTTAGTAATAGTAGTAATTGTAGTAATGCTAGTTGTTACTCTTTCCTGTATATATAATACTATTTCAGGGGAGGGAGAGTAGGAGCTACGGGTTCGGCCGAATTTAGTGACTTTGGTGCAAACCATGTATTTGTCTTAAAAAATTCATTCATTATTTATAAATTATTAATTTAGAACCCACTAACATATAAAATTTAGAATCCCGACTCTAAAGGCTTCAAATTCTGGCTGCCCTTCTATGCTGATTTAGGATTATTAGTAGTAGTACTAGTTGTTGTTACTCTTTCCTGTATATACTGTGCTGCTATAATTTCCTTATATGTGATTACCTCTGAAGGGAAAATAGAAAATCTTTGCTGATTTATTTTCTTATCTATTCATCACTAAAAAAAGGTTGCCTAATTAAGTGAAAATTGGCATTAAGAATTGTGAATTTGTATGCAACTTGTTATTCTAATTTGGCGGTTAGCAGATCAGAAGTCTGGAATATTCATGAATCATGATAGACCAGTTTTGCTTGTTTTTGGTAGCAATCAGGCCAAAAAATTGGTGACTTGAAGCCTGCCGAAAACTAGGTCACACCCTTGTTCCTACCCTTAGGGTAGGGCGGCCCCCTATAATTTTGAAAAAAAAAATGTATGAGTATGTATGCATATATATCATAAATAATAGGTTTATATTTTGATGGCCACCATAAAACTTAAAACTTAAGCAGCTACATTGGTCGATTTGGGAGAGTAGGGGAGAGACACAACTTGATTTTTAGTCCGCTGTCTGGGTTCGATTCCCACATCAGCATTTGCTCAAATTGTTATTCGATAGTGGTGCCCCTGCCACTTTCAAATTCAAGGTCCGCCTCTGACAACAACAACAACAACAACAACAATCACATATCAATACAACGTTAAGTATAAACCTATAAGGGGTTGTTTAGTATGGTGTATAAAAATAGTACTGAATATGATGTATTAGTAATGCTAAAATTGTAAATATGACCTCATTGATGGGAAGTGTACAACCGGATAAACATTAAACTATGACCTCATTGATGGGAGCTATGATTCTTCTTATCTATGGAAATAGCAAACAAGAACATGTGTCAGCAAGTGAAGAAAAGACAAAAGCATATGATCATCCATCACTATGCTATTTTGGCTTATAACTGTAGTTCATTTAGGATATAAATTCTATCGAATCTTGCATGCAATACTCCCTCGAGCAAAATTTACTTTACGCATTTTATTTTTTGTTTTTATTTTTCCCTAGTGATAATTCACTTTATATAGTTACAAACTTAAAATTAAACCTAAATGCTGCAATTTAAGTCTATAATCTCGAGGATAATTGATTTCGTGCAAACTCGAGTTTTTTTTTTTTTTTTAGGGTAATATAAATTCTATCAATACAATATGATATGAGAAGTAGAAGAAGGTCTGAATTACACAAACAATACAATGCATTTTCTCAACAATAATCTGGTATTTATAAGATCATTTTTTTTCTCCTTCTATTTCTCTGTCACTGCTAAACTTGAGAGAATTTGTTTCTTCTTTTAAGCTAGTGGTACTTTTGTTTCTCAAGTGCAAATTATAAATGACAAAAGGGTTTCCTTTACTCGTATGAATCCATAAAATATTCATGGGGCACCCTATTTAGTCCGTACCATTTAAGTTGTACCCATTTAGATCTTTGATGGTATTAAAAATTTGGTATTGATTTGAAATTGTTTGGTATTAATTGAATGATTGTTCAAAAAAATTTTGTTTGCTTTAGCCGATAAATCGCTCGATAATCGTTAATCCGATACCAATTCGATTATAAATATGTTCTGCCTAATCAAATGCGGCATTGTCACACTTCTATTTGATTGGCCGAAAAGATTTTGTTCTCATCACAACTCTTCTCTTCCACAACTCTAAATAGGGGTTTTCATAACCCATAAAACACACAAGAAGTTATAACAAAAGCAAGACAGAGCTCGTGGATCAAACGCCGTAAATTTCTCTACAAGTTTCAAGCAATCAAGTTCAAGTTCAAGAAATCGAGTTCAAGCTCAAGAACAAAGAACAAATCAAGGATCAAGGAGTACAAATCAAAGTTCGTACTAGTTGAATTCAAGATCATCGTTCGTGGCAACAAATATAATTTCAAGATCAAGCTCAAAAGTCCTTGAATTTATGTTGGAAAAGAAGAATAAGATGATTTATAGAGATTGTAACACTCATATTGTTTGAAATCAAATACTACGATTATTGCAAGATTTTTCGGTCTCGATTATTTTCTTGACTCAAAATTGATTATCTACAAACACATCTTTGGTATGTGTATTATCTAATAAATAAAATTGAAGGAGCACTAATGCTTAGAAATACATATGGTAACAGTTATCCCGTCATTTAGATTTCGTGACTGATTAGATTTATATCTCTTAATGTGCGTTTTCTTCTAATTAGTCGGAATTAGAAGTATGCGCAGATTCTTTATCGGACGTTGTTGTCCAAGTAAAAGTAGCATGACATGATTACTAATATTACAAGTTCATCCTTTATGGATAATAGTTTTAAAAAACTAATTTAACTTTGAAGAGTAAACAATTCTGCCAATATTTTGGAGATATATGTTAACATTCGTACTTTTATAATAACTAGTCTCTATGTACGTGCGTTGCACATAATATCAATCAACTATTTATTTGAAAGGATAACAAATTAATTGGTGAAAAAAGAAAAAAAGATAAATAATTAAACTTAGCAAGATTATATACATGAACACAATCATTGTAATTGAAGCATGTAACATGTAAAATGCAGTAACTTTTCTAGTGCTGAAAATCAATGTTATTAAATTAATAGAATACTTGCATTAAAAATGATTGACTATTGTCTTAACCTTCGAAAAAAAGATTGACTTAATTAAGTTAATTAAACAATATTTTTATTTATAATGTAGAAACACGAATGTGGTTGTATTTTTTAAGACGATATTTTTTTGTGTATGTTCTTTACGTCGCTTTACCTACTATCATCCTGCATCAAGGAATTAGATGTATGCCTTTTCTTTTTATGTATAGTTTTTATTAATAAAATTTCACACGGACATCCGAGTTTGGAAGCTGGATGGCTCCCCTATCAAAAAGTGCAATAAATATATATTACAACCAAAATATAATCTAATATCTAGGATTGTCTTTGGTCCTATCCTATGCTTTATTGTCGTTGCTAAACATAAGAACTTGCATGATCGTCTAGCATGCTTAATTGCTTCTCCAAACAATCTCTTTTTTCGTCTTTAGTGTATGATCACAGTTTAGCTCAGTCGTCATAGCTTAGAATCAAAATCTATTGCCAAAATATCAATCTCAATTTATGCAATTGATCGAAGGTCTCAACCCTCCTACAAATTAATATATAAAAAGATGAATTAAAACGCCCAAATTGGTTATTTAAAATTCGCCAACCCATTGATGCCTTCAGCACTGCATCTTCAATTTAATCCTTGATGCAACGATTTATGACGCAAAAAAACAATGACTCCTTTGTTTGCCACGCAAAATCGTTAAAATTAATTACATCTTGATATCTTTCCTCCGATTCATATGTACTTCACACTCTCTTCAACGAATATTGCAACAAATATATACCCGACAAGAAACGAAAAATTACGTAAATAATTTTGCAAAAGTCAACAAATAAACAACTGAAGAACAGAAGATTTTGTCCAAATATTAGGAATGATAAAGTGGCTAAAAGTATGTGGATTTCACACAACTTCAACTTAAACTCTATCTATCGCAAACTTTAAATATGATAAAAGGTGCATAAAACTAATATGCATGAAGTTTATTATGTCAAAAACATACCTGTCATTCTAGAACATATACGGCGAGAGGTAATGCAGCCTTCACTTTAAAAAGATACCTCTAACATGTAGGCATGTTGCCGTTTGTTAGGGTGTAAACCATGACTTACAACACTACAAGTTCCTCAAACAAAACGGGTTAAAATAGTGAAGAATTGATTGAAAAATAAAAGTAACATAAAATCACTCTAAATGTACTCATACCAAGTCCAATAATGAACTGAAATAATAGCTTTTTTGATAGGAGTATTTGGCTTATTCTTTTTTTACAAGGGCAATAAATTTAAATCCCTTACAAACTAAAATCCGAATGGTCTTAGATGATAGGTTTGCATGTCGGCAGACTCTTTGATGAGATATCTAGGTTGTTAGTCGGTAGAATCCTTCACAAGTTGATACATAAATTTGATTCATATATAATTAGAACTAAAATAACTTTGTAGGAGTTTACGGTAGCGTATTTTACTGCATATTGGATATATTATTATAATATTGTTAGAATAAAACTAAAGGAACTTCGTACCAACTTAATGTCGATCCGCCTCTATTTACTAAATTGAAAAGGAATTTTATCCTCAGATAATATGTGTGTTGATGTAGAACTTAGATGGGAGTGTTGTATTTTCACTTGTATCCTTTTCTTATGATTGCTTATGAAAATTAATATATAAATAATTAAGGGTATAAAAGTCTAACAATGTTATTAAGCAATTAGTCACTAATATTTAATAAAATTCAATAAATAAGATAGAATAAGATTAATTGTGATGACCCAAAAGGTATCTTTAAATTTAATAATAAATTCTGTGTTCTAAGACTTTAAAAAATACTATTTATCATTCATCGACTTGTGTGCACAGTCCGTATAATTTTCCGAAAAGTTTTATGTGAAAAATAAATTAAAATGTGAAAATAGAGCCTTAATACTCAATTGAGTTGATTTTGGTCAATATTTTGAGCAAACAGACTCGAATCAATATTTTGACAGTTCCAGTAGGTCCGTATCGTTATTTGGGACTTGGGCGTATTCCCGAAATTTAATTTGGAGGTCCCTAGCTCAAGTTATGGCCATTTAACGGAAACTAGAAATTTAAAGGCTAAAGATTTCCAAAGTTTTACCACGGATTTGACTTTTTGATATCGGGGCCGGAATCGAATTCTAGAAATTAAAATAGCTCTGTTATATCATTTATGACTTGTCTGTCGAATTTGGTGAGAAACGGAGTTGATTTGACATGATTCGGATGTTCGGTTGTGAAAATAGAAGTTTTAAAGTTTTCTTGAAAATTTCATTTGATTTGGTATCCGATTCGTAATTCTAGGTATTAAATTATTATTTTGATTGCGCGAACGAATTTGTATGATATTTTTGGACTTGTGTACATGTACGATTTAGAGCCACGAGGGCTCGGGTGAGTTTCGGATAGCCTACGGACCATTCGCGTTCGCGAAGATAGGCACGCGATCGCGGAAGGTTAGTTCCTAGTACACCGCGAATGCATAGAATGGATCGCGTTCGTGAAGAAGGAATGAGGCAGAAGCTGAAGCACAAAATTTGTGCTACGCGATCGCACAGTGTGGTCCGCGATCGCGGAAGGCTGAGAAGTTATGCTTCGCGTTCGCAAGAGCATTCCTGCGATCGCGTAGTGCAAATTGGTAGCCTGTGCAAATTGTGCTTCGCGATCGCGAAGCCATTCCCGCGATCGCGAAGAGTAAAATGGACCTAGGCAAAAATTGTTCTACGCGATCGCGAACGAATTTTCACGATCGCGGTGAGTAAAAATCTGGGCAAACAGAACTTAAGTTCTTGAAATGGGATTTCGTCCCATTTTCTACCATTTTCGATTTTGAGCTCGGGTAAGATAATTTTTGGGCGCTTTTCACGGAAAAATATTGGGGTAAGTGTTTCTTATCCTATATTGATTATATTTCATGATTCAATACTAATTTATATCATGAATCCGTGAATTTATTGAAGAAAAATCAGATTTTTATAAAATCTTCCAAAAATGTAAAATAAAGAGTTGAAAGCCAATCTGATGTCGGAATTTGATAATTTTTATATGGTTGAACTCATATCAGAACGGGTGTTCGGATTTCGTAAGTTTTTTCAGGATTCGAGACATGAGCCCCACTGTCGATTTTTAGATGAATTTCGGATTTTAATCCGGAAAATTAGTAAATTCATATGGAATTAATTCCTACGATTTATATTGAGTATATTGAATTGTTTATGACTAGATTTGAGAATTTCAGACACGAATTCGCGAGGCAAAGGTGTATTGGATACTTGAATTTGGTTGCAAAGCGAGGTAAGTGTCGTGGTTAACTTTGACTTGAGGGAGTAGGACTTATTTATCTATTTGCTACGTGATTTAATATGCGGGTACAACATATATGTGAGGTGACGAGTACTTATGCATTGTGGTTGAGTCAAAGCATGCGGGTGGAATATTTTCAGAGAAAACATTTGGGTAAGGTTTCTACACTCATTTTTGAATAGTATCCACTAATCTATCATTAATTTCTTCATTTAATTAAGGATTTGGGTTGAGATATTTGGGTAAAAATGGTGAAAGTTCTTGGACTGAAATTTTGGGATTTGAAAGGCCAAATGAAGTCGGATTTGAGTAATTTTTGTATGGTTGGACTCGTTATTGAATAGGAGTTCGAATTTTATAATTTTCGTCGGGTTCCGAGATGTGGGCCCGGGTCGACCTTTTGAGGTGATTTTTCAATTCATTGCTTAAGTCGTAGATTTATTATTTAAATTAGTTTCTTATAGTTATATTTATAGTATGTAATTGTTTTGGCTAGATTCGAGCCGATTGAAGTGGTTAAGTCGAGGGAAAGGCATTCTTATTGATTGATTGTGCGAGATTTGAGGTAAGTGACTTGTCTAACTTTGTGGGGGGAGGGGGCGCCCCTTATGTTTTGGTATTGTTATGGTATTTGCAATACGTAAATGCCATGTATGCGAGGTGACGAGTGCGTACTCGGGTTAAATGTTAAAAACCTAGTTCTTGCTAAGTAGTTTCCTTTTTAATTCCTTAACTGAGTTACTCTAGCATGTGTAGTCGCCAAGTCTAGCCTAATGTCACATGCCTACGTGTCTTATCTCTTACTTGCAATTTGTGTAATATGCTTAGTTTTTTACCTGCTTCCATGATTTTGTATTCAGTCTTTAACTGTAGGATTCCTTGTTGTAATTTCATTGTCCCATTGGTTACCTGTTGCATATATTGCCTATTTAATTAAGACATTCTGGTTTAAGTTGATTATTGATTATTTGATCATTATTCGTGAAATTATTATTCATTTAATTATTGTTGAATATTTCAGAAGGTAAAGTCGGTATTCTAGTATTTAATTGATTGATAAGTGCATATCCCCGCATTTAAATACTCTTCCAAATTTATATTATTATTTTCATGGTAAGGAAGAGTGTAAAAGCACGAAGGGTGATGCCATGCCATTTTTATTATTTATAATATCATTATCATGGTAAGGAAGAGTATAAAAGCACGAAGGGTGTTGCCGTGCCATTTGTGAGTATAAAAGCACGAAGGGTATTGCCGTGCCATTTATGAGTGTAAAAGCACGAAGGATGATGCCGTGTCATTTTCAGAAAGAGTAAAAACACAAAGGGTGATGCCGTGCCAAATGAGAGTAAAAGTACGAAAGGTGGTGCCGTTCCCTTTTCATATTATCAATTGCTCATTTTATTGTTGATAAATTAAATGGCTGCTAAGTGATACTTCTCCTGCTGAAATTATTATATCATTCCCCTTCGCATGTTCGCTCTCATTTATAAATTGATATTTATTGTATTATTGTTACTTTCTATTTGTATATACTTGTACAGGTGGTTTACGTACGTGTCTTGTCATAGCCTTGTCACTACTTGGTCGAGGTTAGGCTCGGCATTTACCAGTACATGGGGTCGGTTGTACTGATACTACACACTGTACTTATTGTACAGATTTTGGAGTTGGTCCCAGCGGCGTACCACAGACTTGCTCGGATTCAACTACCCAGAGGAGACTTGAGGTATAACTGCACAGCGTCCGCAGTTCTGAAGTCCCCTTCTATCTTATCTCAGCTGTGTATTATATTTTAAACAGCTTGAATTTTATTCAGACCTTTATTTGTATTATTCTAGAAGCTCGTGCACTTGTGACTCCAGTTCTGGGATGGTATTTAGATATCGCGATTATTATGAATTATTCACTGTATTTCAAACTTTATTTCAGCATTTGTTTCCTTGTTATTAATTAATTTAAGATTTTGTTAAAATGACTAGTTATATTTTAATGTTGGCTTGCCTAGCAAGTGAAATGTTAGGCGCCATCACGGTCCCGAAGGTGGGAATTTCGGGTCGTGACAGTTGGTATGAGAGCCCTATGTTACATAGGTCTCACGAGTCACGAGCAAACTTAGTAGAGTTTGAAGGATCGGTACGGAGACGTCTGTACTTATCTTTCAGAATCTATAAAGTTTAGGAACAATATCACTTCTCTCATATTCTGTCATGCGATCTTATTCTATCATCGATAATTGAACCATTCTATTCTTATTCTCTAGTAGATGGCGAGAACACGTAATACATCTACCGACGGACAGGGACCAGAGCCCCCGGTGGCAACTATGACCAGGGGTAGAGGTCGAGGTCATGCTAAAGGCCGAGGTAGAGGCAGAGGTAGAGCTCAGTATAGAGCTCGAGCAGCAGCACCTGTTGTAGAACCTCAGATGGATCTTCGGGAGGAGTTTCCCATTCAGACTGTACCGGTTGGACCAGTTCAGATCCCAGAAGGATTTATAGCTACTCCAGTGCTTCAGGACGCTCTAGTCCGTTTGGTAAGTCTTATGGAGGGAGTGTCCTAGAATGGTACATTTCCAGTGGAACCAGCCGTCTCACAGGCTGGGGGAGGAGCACAAACTCCCACTACTCCCGCTCCGGAGCAGATGGCTCCCTAGAATCAGGCTCCAGCATCCCCGCTAGTTGGGGTAGTTCAGTCAGTTGTTGCGGCACAGACCGATGATAGGCCCGCCATGTCTTCTGAGGCCTTATTGAGACTGAATAAGTTTACTAAGCTCTTTCCAGTTCACTTCAGTGGTATACCTTCTGAGGACCCACAGGACTATCTTGACCGCTGCCATGAGGTACTGCGGAACATAGGTATAGTTGAGACCAATGGGGTCAATTTTGCTATATTTCAGATGACGGGTTCCGCCAAGAGGTGGTGGAGAGATTATACATTGACCAGACCAGTGGGATTGCCTGCATTGACCTGGGAACAGTTCTCACGGCTACTTCTAGGAATTTCCTCCCTATCTCATTGAGAGAGGATTACGGCAGGCAATTTGAGCGTCTACAGCAGGGTAGTATGACTATTACTTAGTATGAATCCCGTTTTATGGATTTAGCCCTTCATGCTCTCCTTTTACTACCTACTGAGGGAGAGAGAGTGAGGAAGTTTTTTGAGGGACTCACTCACCATATCAGGCTTCAGATGGCCAAGGAGGCCGAAAGTGAGATTTCCTTTCAGGAGGCTGCTAATGTCGCAACGAGGATCGAGATGGTTCTTGCACAAGAGAGAGGGCAGAGGTCTGATAAGAGGCCTCGTCAGTTCGGTGGTTTCAGTGGTGCCTCGTCTGGAGGCAGGGGTAATTTTGGTAGGGGTTATCCTCCCAGGCCATTTCATTCAACACTCCAGGCATCATAGAGTACACCACCAGCTCCTATCAATGTACCTCCGATCCAGAGTTTTCAGGGTGGTTACTCAAGTCGACAGGGACAATTTCAAGGTCAGCAGTCACAACAGCCGAGGTCCTGTTATACTTGTGGTGATCTGAGAAACATTGCTAGATTTTGGCCCAGGTCTCAGGGTAGCATGCAGCAGCAGGGCTTTCATGCTATGGTTCCAGCACTGGTTGCTTCACCGCCTGCTCAGCCAGCTAGAGGTGGAGGTCAAACCATCAGAGGTAGAGGTCAGGCCGTTAGAGGAGGAGGCCAGCCAGTTAGAGGCCGTCCCAGGGATGCAATTCAGAGTGGTGGGGCCCAACCTCGATTTTATACTTTTCCAGCTAGGCCTGAGGCCGAGTCATCTAATGCTGTGATCACATGTATTATTCCAGTTTGCGATAGAAATGCTTCAGTTCTATTTGATCTAGGATCTACTTATTCCTATGTGTCCTCCTATATTGCTTCATATTTGGTTGTGCCTCGTGATTCTCTGAGTGCTTCTGTGTGTGTATCTACAATGGTGGGAGACTCTGTTGTAGTAGACCATGTCTATCGTTCGTGTGTGGTTACTATTGGTAGTCTTGAGACTAGTGTGGATCTTCTACTTCTTGATATGGTAGATTTTGATGTCATTATGGGTATGGATTGGCTGTCACCTTATCATGCTATATTAGATTATCACGCCAAGACGGTGACCCTAACCATGCTGGGGTTACCTCGGTTAGATTGGAAAAGAACTCCCGGTCATTCTACCAGCATGGTTATTTATTATATGAAGGCTCGGCATATGGTCGAGAAAGGGTGTCTAGCCTATTTGGCTTATATTTGCGATCCCAGTGCGGATGTTCCTTCTATGGACTCAGTACCAGTTGTTTGTGAGTTTCCAAAAGTATTTCCTGTAGATTTATCGGGGATGCCACCCGACAGAGATATTGACTTCTGTATTGATTTAGCTCCAGGCACTCAACCCATTTCTATCCCACCATACAGTATGGCCTCGCCGGAGTTGAAAGAATTGAAGGAGCAGTTACAAGACTTGCTTGATCAGGGATTCATTAGACCCAGTGTATCACGCTGGGGTGCACCAGTATTATTCGTAAAGAAGAAAGATGGTTCAATGTGAATGCGTATAGATTATCGGTAGTTGAACAAGGCTACTATCAAGAACAAGTATCCACTACCAAGTATTGATGACTTATTCGATCAGCTTCAGGGTGCCAAGGTATTTTCAAAGATCGACTTGAGGTCTGGTTACCATCAATTGAAGATTGGGGCATTTGATATCCCTAAGACATCTTTTCGAACTCGGTATGGGCATTACAAATTCCTAGTGATGTCATTTGAGCTGACAAATGCTCCAGCAGCATTTATGGATTTGATGAATTGGGTGTTCAAGCCTTACTTGGATTCCTTTGTGGTTCTGTTCATTGATGATATCTTGATTTACTCCAGTAGTCGAGAGGAGCATAGGCAGCATCTTCGGAGTGTACTCCAGACATTGAAAAATAATCAGTTATTTGCCAAATTTTCAAAATGTGAATTTTGGTTAGACTCAATTGCCTTTTTGGGACATGTTGTATCGGCAGAAGGCATAAAGGTGGATCCTAAGAAGATTGAGGTTGTTCAGAATTGGCCTAGACCTACTTCAGTTATAGAGATCTGGAGTTTCCTGGGTTTGGCAGGTTATTATCGTCGGTTCGTGGAGGGGTTTTCATCTATAGCAAGCCCATTGACCAGAATAACCCAGAAAGATGTTTTATTCGGATGGTCAGACGAGTTTGAGTTGAGCTTTTAGAAGCTCAAGACTGCTTTGACTACGGCACCAATGTTGGTATTACCCACAGGTTCAGGATCTTATACGATGTATTATGATACATCTCGCGTTGGATTTAGTGCAGTATTGATGCAAGATGGCAGGGTGATTGTATATGGGTCGGGGCAGTTGAAAGTTCGCTAGAAGAATTATCCTGTTCATGACTTAGAATTGGCAGTCATTATTCATGCGCTGAAGATTTGGAGGCATTACCTCAACGGTGTCTCGTGTGAGGTATTTACTGATCATCGTAGCCTTCAGTATCTATTCAAACAAAAAGATCTTAATTTGAGGCAGAGAAGATGGTTGGAGTTGTTGAAAGACTATGATATCACCATTCTGTATCACCCCGGAAAGGCTAATGTGGTGGCCGATGCTTTGAGTAGAAAGGCTGTGAGTATGGGCAGCCTTGCTTATATTCCGGTTTGTGAGAGACCGTTAGCTATAGATGTCCAGACTTTGGTTAATCAGTTTGTGAGGTTAGATGTTTCAGAACCTAGTCGGGTTCTAGCATTCACAGTCACTCGGTCTTTTTTATATGAGCGCATCAGAGAGCGACAGTATGATGATCCTCATTTACTTGTCCTTAAGGACACGATACGGCACGATGATGCCAAACAGGTTGTTGTGGGGGAAGATGGAGTTCTGCGAATGCAGGGTCGTATTTGTGTACATAATGTGGATGGGCTTCGTGAATTAATTCTGGAAGAGGCCCATAGTTCCAGATATTCTATTCATCCAGGTGCCGCCAAAATGTATCAAGATTTGCGGCAACATTATTGGTGGAGGAGAATGAAGAAGGATATAGTCACATATGTAGCTCGGTGTCTAAATTGTCAGCAGGTCAAGTATGAGCATCAGAGACCTGAGTGGAAGTGGGAGCGTATCACTATGGATTTTGTTGTTAGACTCCCACGGACTCAGAGAATGTTTGACGCAATTTGGTTCATTGTTGATAGGTTGACCAAGTCAGCACATTTCATTCCAGTGGCAGTTACCTATTCTTCAGAGCGGTTAGCTGAAATTTACATTCGTGAGATTGTCCGCCTTCACGGTGTGCCCATGTCTATTTTCTCAGATCGAGGTACGCAGTTTACCTCACACTTCTGGAGGGCTATACAACGTGAGTTAGGCGCGCGGGTTGAGTTGAGTACAATATTTCATCCACAGACGGACAGACAGTCAAAGCGCACTATTTAGATATTAGAATATATGCTTTGCGCTTGTGTTATAGACTTTGGAGGTTCTTGGGACCAGTTCTTGCCACTTGCGGAGTTTGCTTATAATAATAGCTACCAGTCGAGCATTCAAATGGCTCCATATGAGGCATTATATGGAAGGCGATGTCGTTCGCCAGTTGGATGGTTTGACCAGGGAGAGGCTCGGTTGCTGGGTATCAATTTGGTACATGATGCCTTGGATAAGGTCAAGATTATTCAGGATCGACTTCGCACAGCTCAGTCTAGGCAAAAGAGTTATCCCGACCGTAAAGTTCGTGATATTGCATTCATGGTTGGAGAAAGAGTATTGCTTCGGGTTTCACCTATGAAAGGTGTAATGAGGTTCGGAAAGAAGGGCAGGTTGAGCCCTAGGTATATAGGAACCTTCGAAATTCTTGAAAGGGTGGGCGTAGTAGCCTACAGGCTTGCATTACCACCTAGTTTATTAGCGGTTCATTCGGTGTTCCATGTGTCTATGCTCCGAAAATATCAAGATGATCCGTCCCATGTGTTAGATTTCAGCTCAGTCCAATTGGACAAAGATTTGACTTTTGAAGAGGAGCCGGTGGCTATTCTGGCCCGACAGGTCCGACAATTGAGGTCTAAGCATTATCCTTTGGTTCGGGTACAAAGGAGAGGTCAATCGATTGAGACAACTACCTGGGAGTCCGAGTCTGACATGCGGAGTAAATATCCACACATTTTTACCAGCTTAGTTACTTTTCTAATTCCGTTCGAGGACGAACGTTTGTTTTAGAGGTGGAGAATGTGATGACCCAAAAGGTCATCTTTAAATTTAATAATAAATTCTGTATTCTAAGACCTCGAAAAATACTATTTATCATTCCTCGACTTGCTTGCACAGTCCGTATAATTTTTCGAAAAGTTTTTATGTAAACAATGAATTAAAATGTGAAAATAGAGCCTTAAAACTCAACTGAGTTGACTTTGGTGAACATTTTGAACAAACTGACTCGGATCATTTTTTTGACAGTTCCAGTAGGTCCGTATCGTTATTTGGGACTTGGGCGTATTCCCGAAATTTAATTTGGAGGTCCCTAGCTCAAGTTATGGCCATTTAATGGAAACTAGAAATTTAAAGACTAAAGATTTCCAAAATTTTATCACGGATTTGACTTTTTGATATCAGGGCCAGAATCTGATTCTGGAAATTGGAATAGCTCTGCTATGTCATTTATGACTTGTCTGTCGAATTTGGTGGGAAACGGAGTTGATTTGACATGATTCGAACGTTCAGTTGTGAAAATAGAAGTTTTAAAGTTTTCTTGAAAATTTTATTTGATTTGGTGTCCGATTCATAATTCTAGGTGTTAAATTATTGTTTTAATCACGCGAGCAAGTTCATATGATATTTTTGGACTTGTGTGCATGTACGGTTTAGAGCCCTGAGGGCTCGGGTGAGTTTCAGATAGCCTACGGAGTATTTGAACTTTGGAAAACAAATCTGGTTTTTTGAGCTTCTGCTATCATCTGGTGCATGGTGCTTCACGATCGCGAAGAGGAAATTTTGAGCCGTGAGTTTTACCCTTCACGTTCGCGAAGATAGGCACACGATCGTAGAAGGTTAGTTCCCAGTGCACCGTGAACACGTAGAATGGATCGCGTTCACGAAGAAGGAGTGAGGCAGAAGCTGAAGCACAAATTTTGTGCTACGCGATCGCACAGTGTGGTCCGCGATCGCGGAAGGCTGAGAAGTTGTGCTGCGCGTTCGCGAGAGCATTCCCGCGATCACGTAGTGCAAATTGGCATCCTGTGCAAATTGTGCTTCGCGATCGCGAAGCCATTCCCGTGATCGCGATGAGTAAAAATCTGGGCAAACATAACTTAAGTTTTGGAAATGGGATTTCGTCCCATTTTCTACCATTTTCGATTTTGAGCTCCGGTAAGACAACTTTTGGGCAATTTTTACGGGAAAATATTGGGGTAAGTGTTCCTTATCCTATATTGATTATATTTCATGATTCCATACTCATTTATATCACGAATCCATGAATTTATTGAAGAAAAATCAGATTTTTATAAAATCTTCCAAAAATGTAAAATGATGATTTGAAAGCCAATCCGATGTCGGAATTTGATATTTTTTATATGGTTGAACTCTTATTGGAACGGGTGTTCGGATTTCATGAGTTTTTCAAGGATTCGAGATGTGGGCCCCACTATCGATTTTTAGATGTATTTCGGATTTTAATCCTGAAAATTAGTAAATTCATATGGAATTAATTCCTACGATTTATATTGATTTAATGTGCGGGTACAACGTATTTGTGAGGTGACGAGTACTTATGCGTTGTGGTTGAGTCAAAGCATGCGAGCAGAATTTGTTTATTATGAATAATTGCCTATTTAATTAAGACATTCTGGTTTAAGTTGATTATTGATTATTTGATCATTATTCATGAAATTATTATTCATTTAATTATTGTTGAATATTTTGGAAGGTGAAGTCGGTATTCTGGTAGTGAATTAATTGATAAGTTCATATCCCCGCATTTAAATACACTTCCAAATTTATATTATTATTTTCATGGTAAGGAAGAGTGTAAAAGTATGAAGGGTGATGTCGTGCCATTTTTATTATTTATAATATCATTGTCATGGTAAGGAAGAGTATAAAAGCACGAAGGGTGTTGCCGTGCCATTTGTGAGTATAAAAGCACGAAGGATGTTGCCGTGCCATTTATGAGTGCAAAAGCACGAAGGGTGATGCCGTGTCATTTTCAGAAAGAGTAAAAGCACGAAGGGTGATGCCATGCCAAATGAGAGTAAAAGTACGAAGAGTGGTGCCGTGCCCTTTTCATATTATCAATTGCTCAATTTATTGTTGATAAATTAAATGGCTGCTAAGTGATACTTCTCCTGCTGAAATTATTATATCATTCCCCTTTGCATGTCCCCTCCCAATTTATAAATTGTTATTTATTGTATTATTGTTACTTTGTATTTGTATATACTTGTACAGGTGGTTTACGTATGTGTCTTGTCATAGCCTCGTCACTACTTCATCGAGGTTAGGCTCGGCACTTACTAGTACATATGGTCGGTTGTACTGATACTACACTCTGCACTTATTGTGCAGATTTTGTAGTTGGTCCTAGTAGCGTACCACAGACTTACTCGGATTCAACTACCTAGAGGAGTCTTGAGGTATAACTGCACAACGTCCATAGTTCTGAAATCCCCTTCTATCTTATCTCAGCTGTGTATTATATTTCAAGCAGCTCGAATTTTATTCAGACCTTTATTTGTATTATTCTAGAATCTCGTGCACTTGTGATTCCAGTTCTGGGATGGTATTTAGATATCGCGATTTTTATAAATTATTTACTGTATTTCAGACTTTATTTCCGTATTTGTTTCCTTGTTATTAATTAATTTAAAATTTTGTTTAAATGACTAGTTATATTCTAACATTGGTTTGCCTAGCAAGTGAAATGTTAGGCGCCATCATGGTCCCGAAGGTGATAATTTCGGGTCGTGAAATTAATCTTCCAATTGAAAAAACGTTAGTATACTGTATTTGTAAAATAATTCTAGAAAAGGAATATAACATATAAACAGAAATGTAAAAGAAATAGAATTTAATCTGAGCCCACTGAATTCACAGTGTTTCCTTAAAGAACTTAATCCCCTCCTAGTACCCTAGGTTTTGGATTATTTCCTCCTAGGATAGCACGAATTACACATTTGCATTAGCGGAGATGGTTGGAAACACTCTTATTCTTCAGAGCGGCTGGCTGAGATTTACATCAGAGAGATCGTTCGCCTGCATGGTGTCCCAGTTTCCATCATTTTAGATAGGGGTACTCAGTTCACATCGCAGTTTTGGAGGGCCTGCAGCGAGAGTTGGGTACTCAGGTTGAGTTGAGCATAACTTTTCACCCTCATACGGACTGGCAGTATGAACACACTATTTAGATATTGGAGGACATGTTGCGTGCTTGTGTCATTGACTTTGAGGGTTCATGGGACCAATTTTTGCCACTCGCGGAGTTTGCATATAACAACAATTATCAGTCAAGTATTCAGATGGCTCCGTACGTGGCTTTATATGGGAGGAGGTGTAGATCTCCAGTTGGATAGTTTGAGCCGGGTGAGGCTAGGCTCTTAGGTACAGACTTGGTCCAGGACGCATTAGATAAGGTGAATCGATTCAGGAGCGGCTTCGCACGTCCCAGTCTAGGCAGAAGAGCATTGCGGGGTAGAGATTTGACCGGTTTGAGGTAAGTAACGATTGTAAATCTAGTTCTGAGGGTATGAAACCACGGATTTTGTATCGTTCTACTATTTTTAGTGACGCATATGATAGGTGACGGGCGTGTGGATGTGCACTGTTGGGGATTTGTGACTTGGTCCATCCCGTAGCAACTGTAAAGTTGCATACTTTCTTGAAACCATATGATACTTATATGTTTTCGAAAGAATTTCTGTAAATTTGGTTGAATGCTATGTTTGGGCCTTACGCCAATGCTGTTTGGACCCTTAGGGGCTGTTTCTTACCATCCTCTCATTGTTTTCGATTGAAAATCTATACTCAGTCATGTTTGTACTTGTTTACCGCATAACTCAGTTTTATGACTCTATTTTGATGCATATAAATATTTTGGGCAGAATGCCCTGTTTTACTGATATGCCCAAGTGGCTTGAGAGGTTTATGACTGAGTGAGACCGAGGGCCTGATTTTTGAGGATGAGTGTGGATCGGGGCTGCCCGCCTGCAGCATACTTTATTATTATGGCACGTGAGTTGTCCGTGCAGTACATGATTTATCCATGCAGATTATAGCACTTGGGCTGAAGGATCCCCTACGGAGTCTGTACACACCCCCAGTGAGCGCAAGTACCTACTGAGTGCGAGTGCCGAGTACTGAGTGACTGGGAGGCATGAGTGATTGTGAGGTATGCCCGAGTGACAAGAGTAATTGTGAGGTATGCCCGAGTGGCACGAGTGACTGTGAGGTTTGCCCGAGGGGCTGTTTATGAGTGATGTTTTGCCCGAGGGGCTGTTTATGATTTCATCATTTTTGCTCACCTTTGCATTTTTTCTCTGTCTGAAAACTGTTGAAAAATATCTTTAAATGACTTTTACTGGAACTAGGTTTAAACGAGATGTTTTGATTCAAATCCTGATTTTTAAAGCATGTGGTATTTTACTGAGATCTCTTGATATGAACGTTATATGCTTTATTGCTCGTCAATACTGCTCAGTCTTTATTTATTGTTGTTACTTACTGAGTTGGCGTACTCACGTTACTCTCTGCACCTTGTGTGGAGATTCAGGTGTAGCTGGATACGGTAGCGGTTATTGATTGTTCTGGTTGCATATTTTCTTGGAGATAGCAAGGTAGCTGTTTGGCGATCGCAGCCCCTGCTCTTCTCCCTCTTATCTTCCTCTAGTTGTATTTAGCTATTTTCAAGGCTGAGTTAGCCTTGATATTGTTAGGTAAATTGTAGTAGATGCTCATGATTAGTGACACCCCGATGTCGGGCTTTTCTTTTCCGCACTTCTGTTTTCTTTGATTTGAACTCCTTAAATGAAGGTTTTATATTAAATAGTATTGAAATTATCTTTGAAATAAAAATATCGGTTTATTTGGAAATGAGTCAGGTTGCCTAGTTCCACGATAAGCGCCATCACGACAGATTAAGTTTTAGGTCGGGACACCAATCGACTCACATTCCTTTTTATATGGATATATATATTTTTAAAGAACTCAACATTATCTGATTCTATAACCGTATTATTATGAATGTTGGGATTTTCTAATTTATAAACCAGAAATCGATATGATTTACTATTGATCACATATCCTATGAAAACACAATCAACGATTTTCGGTCCTATTTTTACCCTTTTGGGTTTAGGAACTTGCACTTTTGCCAAACACCGCCATACTTTAAAATAATTCAAGTTGGGCTTCCTTCCTTTCCAATTTTCATATGGAATGGATTGTGTTTTGCTATGGGGTACTCGATTTAGTATCCGGTTAGCCGTAATAATGGCTTTCCACCACAAGTTCTGTGGCAAACCAGAACTTATCAGCAATGCGTTCATCATTTCCTTTAATGAACGATTCTTTCTTTCCACAATCCTATTGGATTGAGACGTGTAAGGGGCCGTTGTTTGATGAATAATTCCATATTCTAAACATATTTCGTCAAAAGAAGATTCATATTCACCACCCCTATCACTTCTTATCATTTTGATTTTCTTGTTAAGATGCGTTTCAACTTTATTTTTGTATTGCTTGAATGCGTCTATTGATTCATCTTTACTATTAAGTAAGTAAACATAGCAATATCGAGTACTGTCGTCAATAAAAGTTATGAAATACTTCTTTCCACCGCGAGATGGTATTGACTTCATGTCGCAAATATCTGTGTGAATTAAATCTAAAGTATTTGAATTCCTTTCAACTGTCTAAAGAAAAGGAAATAACGTATAAACAGAAATGTAAAAGAAATAGAATTTAATCCGAGTCCACTGAATTTACAGTATTTTCTTAAGGAACTTAATCCCCTCCTAGTACCCAAGGTTGTGGATAATTTTCTTCCGGGATAGAACGAATTATACACTGGTGTAGCGGTACTTCAAACCCCAGTGTTTCAGCGAACACAATGATCGGTAGCAAATCACACTTACTGTTGCTTTCTTTGTAGTTAAAACAATGCAGAAGAAAGGAGGAGAATTCAGAATTTCATATGGAAAATCTGAGAGAATAGTGTGCTATTTATAGCCAACGTGTTGAGGTTAAACGAAGAGGTGCAACTCTTCAGAAGGGCTATCATGATTGTTTACGTAAAACGGCCATAACGTAAATGGCTATTTACGCAAAATAAAACGGGAATTCAAAACGTGGAGGAAACTTAATTTTCCGTTACAAAAACGGAAAACGGACGTGGAGGAAACTTAATTTGGATTTAATATTAATTTTTCATTACAAAAACGGATATTTAATAATAATACGTTAATATTTACTATTAACAAATAAATTTGGTCCAAAAAATTAATCAATCAATCATTTGACCAAATTTGAAGCCGAAGCCGAGTCGAGCGACGACGACGGCGGCACGAGGCTTGCCTTCTTCTTAACTCTTTAAGAGTTAGAAGAAGAGCAATTGTATATATACCCATCAAAAGTCTTTTCTTCTTCCAATATGGGACAACGTCCCTTTGTCAAGGAGGGAAACTCAAATATTTCATTTACCCTCTATTTCTCATTCACCCTCTTTTAAGCTAAAATAATCTTAAAAAACCCAACAAAAAATACAGAGAAAATAAGGTTAAAAGGTATTACAGAAAAGGGAGAAAAGACAAGTACATTCCTTCGTCTAGGAGAGGTAGCACGTCACCGCTCTATAGATCAAGGCTATATATATACAAGATAATGAAGCTTTAAATACCAATATACGCTAAATAATCTTTGAAGTACATCTTCTCTACAAATCTGGCGCCAAAGGATGTTGTCAACTAATCAAGCTTGTAAGTTTGTTAAGAAAATAATGGCTCTAACTCTCTCGCACCAGGCCTTGTATATTAGTATATTCCTTTGTGGCCTTAGAATAAATGACATTCATCAATAGATATCACTCTTAATAAATATTTTTTTGGGTAGTTGTTCGCTCCCTTCTTGTTTAAATGTATTCATAAGAATTTATATGTGCTTTGCGTTCATTAACGAACCAAAATATGACTTAATGATTAGTGTTATAATTTTTCTAGAATGAAATTGATCTTTACTAATCAATCACCTTTTCATTACACTACCATATATCTTCATGAATCTTAAAATCATACATAAAAGTTTTTGACAAAAATAATCTATAAAAGAAGAAATCAGCATTTGAGTAATAAAATAGAAGAAATTCAATACTAATATAAAACATAGAAAAGAACCGGTAATGTATCATTTGGAGGATGTAGATGTTAGCCTTAATTTTTCTAGTTAAGTTTTGTTGTGCGAACGTTTTTTTTATTTTCAAAAATATAAAAGAAAAGTACAATTAGAAAAAGAAGAGAAAAAAAAATAGAAATCAAGAAATGGATATCCTCTTTGACGGAATCCAATTAAAAGTTTCAGTTTTTC
Organism: Nicotiana tomentosiformis; assembly: GCF_000390325.3. Lineage (NCBI taxonomy): Eukaryota > Viridiplantae > Streptophyta > Magnoliopsida > Solanales > Solanaceae > Nicotiana > Nicotiana tomentosiformis. The sequence continues at coordinate 169,929,020 of NC_090813.1, read as the reverse complement.
TTTTTATCTTTTCTTATCCTTTTTTTCTCTCTTTGTTTATTTGGTCATGACTCCTTCCCTTTTTTGTTCACTAGTATTAGTACCCACACTGCGAATAATATTATGATCCTACTAAATTCTAAAAATTAAAAAGAACAAATTATATGAATAACTATTGACATAAACTAAATATTATAACCCCATATATAGTCGGTGATACAAACAAATAAAAATACAATATGATTAAAAAATAAATACTCCTTCCCTTTCAATTTACATATAATATTTTTCTTCTTAGTCTGTTTCAAAAGAATGACGCATTTTTGTATTTGGAAATAATTTAATTTTAAATTTTTTATTTTATCTATTTTACCTATAATGAAAAGTTCTTACACTCATACAAATATTATGGCCCCACAAAACTTTTAGGACTATAAATTTTAAAAGTCTTCTTTTTCGTTCTTAAACTCTTTGCCAAGTCAAACTACCCCATCTATATTGAAACTGAGTGAAGTCATACTATATAGAGTAATAACTAATAAAATATATTTAGTAATATTTTAATTTTAATTACAAAATATATTATATTATTATCTCAACATAATAACGTCTCACATCAACATGAACTTCTACCAACCTAAAATTACACAATGACAAATTAATATATACATACATGATAATTTATTAACAACCAATATATTCTAACTTTTGGGAGTTACCAACTTATAAAACAGTGAAATCCTAATTTGCTCAATAATTTTAATGTTACCTCAATTTTAACCACACAATTAAAGTCACTTTGTTTTTAACAATTTAAATGATGCCTTTGGGATATAGTTAAGATTAATATATTATAATAAAATAAATGTTAAGCTACTTTAAATATTTTTCTTCTACCATGCACATGTATTAAAAGAAGATGAGTTCTTACATGTAATGCTTAATTAAATGAATCTTACCTTATGATTTTTGCAATTCACTTTATTTTGTGTAAATAGCAATCCCGGATAGTACAATTCTATTCATCTATATGTTTACCTTATCCGAATCTATTTCATTCTAATTGACACATATATATATCGACCCCATTGGTTGCTCGGTCAATTGGCTCATACAATTTGAGAGGACATAAATATCAACAACGGGCTAAAAAATCATAGTCCATACCTGAGCCATAGAGAAGAATCTATCCTCCCTTCTTATATATTTTAGCATAGCAACTGCTAGCACTAATAGAAAAATAAAAAAATAAAAATAAATGTATGTATTGCTTCCAAACAATTGAGATATAAAATAAATTATAAAATATTGGATAATTAATTTTACCATAAGGCAACACAATTGACATTTGTTCAGCCGATGTCCGAGTCGATTCATAGTTTAAAACATTATCCCATGGAAATGTATGTCATCAGTTTCTTTATTCTCATGTAATTTTATAATTGATTAACTCCCTTCCAACATTATCAGAGTTGCTTTAAAATTGATCGAATCGAACTGCATTTATGTGACCATTCTCTTTCTGAGAATTATTTTAAAAGTATTCGACTTCAAACCACATACATCACACATCTTGATTCTCAAAACTCAAATGCTAATTGAGCAAGAGATATAGATTTATTTTTAAATTAATTAAAAGTATTAATTTACCCACACTATCTTTATACCCCCTCTTTCTAAATTATTCCCTCTACTATGAAATTTTATATAATTATTTCATTTATATGGAAGTGTGACTTTAAATTTCCATTTAGATTAACTATATAAAAATTTAAGTTATATTTAGTTTTTTTTAATTTGTTTCTCGGAATTATGTCAATTATTTATATTTTATTTTTTACTTTTATCTATTATAACGGTTTAAAAAAATTATATGTTATTTTTTTATTTTGGTAATTAACTTTTTGTATTAATTACGAGTAATAACTGTATAAGAGCCGTAGCTAGCTAACTTAGCTAGCTATCATATTTACAACTGAATCTCAGATCTCTTCCTAGGCTTCCTCTAGAATCTATATCTATGTACTATCTCAGCTATTTTAGGAGGAGCTCGTAAACAACATACACATGCAATCTCCTTTGCTATTCAATCCCATCCTACACTTGCCTTCTCAAATATTCTCTTATTTCTCTCAATCCATATACAATGTACTGCCTTTGTGTATAGCATCTTGAAGAGTTGGGCTTCTCGTGATTTCCCCTTTGCTCTCCTGATCACTTCCTGCACGTGTTGTTCCCAATCTGTCACGACCCAAAATTCTTTCGAAGGAGTCGTGATGACACCTAGTCTCTAAAGCTAGGTAAACCTAACACATACCGAAAAGATAGCAGATTCTACTAACAACTATTGAACATGAACCAGAAATCCTCAATAAACCAATAGTCTCAGTATGATACAATATTTCAAAACCAGTAGCACAAGTGTCACGATCCGAAATTTCTACCTTCGGACCGTGATGGCGCCTAACATTTCACTTGCTAGGCAAACCAACGTTAGAATAATATTAACCAATTTTTTAAACAATCTTTAAATTATTAATAATCAAAGAAACAAATGTGAAAGAAAAGTTTGAAATATAGTGAATAATCCATAAAACAACGGTGTCTAAATACCATCCCAGAATTGGTGTCATAAGTGCACGAGCTTCTAGAATAAATACAAATAAAGGTCTGAATAAGATAAAGCTGTCTGTAAACAAACACACAACTAAAGTAAAGTAGACGGGAACTTCAAAACTGCGGACGCCATGCAATTATACCTCAAGTCTCCTCTGATAGCTGAAATCCGAGCAAGTCTATGGTACACCGTTGGGACCAACTCCAAAATCTGTACAAGAAGTGTAGAGTGTAGTATCAGTTCAACCGACCCCATGTACTGGTAAGTGTTGAGCCTAACCTCGACGAAGTAGTGACGAGGCTAAGGCGGGTCACTTACATTACCTGTACACAATATTAGTAACAACAACAATAATAAAAATAAATCAGGTAACTCGTTTATAATAATTGTAGCCAACTCAGCAGTCACAACCAATTATCATTTCTGTCAATTCTGTTGCAGCGTGCAACCCGCTCTCACAATATATTCACATTCAATTCTGTTGCAGCGTGCAAACCGCTCTCACAATATATTCACATTCAGTTCTGTTGCAGCGTGCAACCCGCTCTCACAATATATTCACATTCAGTTCTGTTGCGGAGTGCAACTCGCTCCTCTAATATATTCATTTTAATCAAGTCTGTTGCGGCGTGCAACCCGATCCCCTAATATATATATATATGTATGTCGACTTTTAAATAAGTCTGTTGCGGCGTGGAACCCGATCCTCCAATATGGACTTTTAATAAGTCTGTTGCGGTGTGCAACCCGATCCTCAAATATGGACTTTTAATAAGTCTGTTGCGGCGTGCAACCCGATCCTCCAATATGGACTTTTAATAAGTCTATTGCGGCGTGCAACCCGATCCTCCAATATATTTATTATAATCAATCTTGTTGCGACGTGCAACCCGCTCCTCCAACATATTCATTTACCAATTCTTATAGAAGAATTTTTCCCAATCAATGCAACAATTAATATAAAATTACAAGACAACAAGCATACACTAATTATGATTTAATTACGAACAAACAAAGGCAAATAGTAAATTATTATAGAAATCAGAGAGAAAATATACAGTTTAATATTTAATATGCTAAATGTCAAATAACAATTAAGGCACATAATTCATATAGCATGTAACAATTAATGCAGGAATTCAAGAATTAATATTTGACAAAGAATAGGAGAGAAACAAATATTATAATAATTAATTCATAATTTAAAATAATTTATGATTTTTCAAGTAAATATGCAAACAATTAATTGGACGACGTATAGACACTCGTCACCTCGCCTATACGTCGTTCACATGCATTTCACATAACAAATAATTTAAGGGTTCTATTTCCTCAGGTCAAGGTTAACCACGATACTTACCTCGCTTTGCAAATTCCAAGCAATTATTCAACCACATCTTTTCCTTTTAAATTTAACTCCGAAAGCTTCAAATCTATTCACAAACAATTCGATATATTCAATACTAATCATATGAATTAATTCCATATGAATTTACAAATTTTTCGGATAAGAATACGAAATTTATTTAAATATTCGACAGTGGGATCCACGTCTCGAATTTCGAAAAAACTCATGAAATTCGAACACCCGTTCCGCTACGAGTTCAACTATACAAAAATTGTCCAGTTCCGATATCAAATGGACCTTCAAATCTGAACTTTTCGTTTTTAAAAGATTTTATAAAAATCTGATTTCTTCCATCTAAATCCGAAATAAATGATGAATATAGACATGGATTTGTGAAATATAATTACTTTTGGTTAAAGAACACTTACCCAATTCAAAGTCGTGAAAATCCCCCTTGAAATCGCCCAAATCCGGGACTTGAAACTCAAAAATGAGTAAAAATGGCGACTTCCGAATTTATGGGCTCTGCCCATCATTTTCGCATCTGCGGATAAAAGTTTCGCGTTTGCGGACTCGCATTTAGGAGACAAAGCTCGCATTTGCGATGCTAGGCTGCCAGGTGAAGTTCCGCATCTGCGGACACTCCTGTCGCACCTGCGACATCCGCTTCTGCGCAAAATGGCCGCACCTGCGAAGACCCCAGGCCAGCCAAGTCCTGCATCTGCGTGATTTGGTGCGCATCAGCGAACACGCTTCTGCGATCAAAGCCTTAGCACGCCTGGGCGCATCTGTGATGGAAGGCTCACATCTGCAAGCTCGCACATGCGAGCAAAAATCTGCAGGTGCGATTACAACAGAAGGAAAGAAATTCAGATTTTGCTTAAGTCCAATTCTTGATCCGATTTCAATCCGTATCACTCTCGGGGTACTCGGTACCCTGTACGAATATACCAACAAGTCCAATAACATAATACGGACTTACTCGGGGTCTCGTATCACGTCAAACAATGCTGAAATTATAATTCACGCCCCGATTCAAACTTTGAGTTTTAAACTTTTCAATTTGCAAACCTCGTGCCAAAATATATTAAATGAATCCGGAATGACTTTAAATTTGGCACACAAGTCATAAATGACATAACGGAGCTGTTCAAATTTCCATAATCGGATTCCGGCTCCGATATCAATAAGTCAACCCCGTGGTCAAACTTGGAATCTTTAGCCTTTAAATTGCTAGTTCCGTTAAATGGTCATAACATGAGCTAGGGACCTCCAAATTAAATTCCGGGTATACGCCCAAGTCCCAAATCACGATACGAAGCTAGAGGAACTGTCAAAATACTGATCTGGGTCCTTTTGCCAAAAATGTTAACCAAATTCAACTCAGTTGAGTTTTAAAGCTTTATTTCACATTTTAATCTATTTTTCACATGAAAACTATCCAAAAAATTATACGGATTGCGCACGCAAGTTGAGGAATGATAAATGGTGCTTTTCGAGGTCTTAAAATACAAAATTACTTATTAAATTTAAATATGACATTTTTGGTCATCACATTCTCCACCTCTAAAATAAACGTTCGTCCTCGATCGTAGTTAGAAAAAGTACCTGAGCTGGAGAAAGGTGTGGATATTTACTCCTCATGTCCGACTCGGACTCCCAGGTAGATGCCTCTACCAGCTGACCTCTCCATTGTACCCGAACTGAAGGATAACTCTTAGACCTCAATTGTCGGACCTGCCGGGCTAGAATAGCCACCGGCTCCTCCTCGTAAGTCAAATCTTTGTCCAATTGGACTGAGCTGAAATCTAACACATGGGACGGATCACCATGATATTTCCGGAGCATAGATATATGGAACACCGGATGAACCGCTGATAAACTAGGTGGTAATGTAAGCTTGTAGGCTACTTCACCCACCCTTTCAAGAATTTCAAATGTCTGATATACCTAGGGCTCAACTTTCCCTTCTTTCCGAACCTCATTACACCTTTCATAGGTGAAACCCGGAGCAATATTCTTTCTCCAACCATGAATGCAATATCACGAACTTTACGGTCGGCATAACTCTTTTTCCTAGACTGAGCTGTGAGAAGTCAATTTTGAATAATCTTGACCTTATCCAAGGCATCCTGTACCAAATCGGTACCCAACAACCGAGCCTCTCCCGGTTCAAACGAACCAACTGGCGATCGACATTGCCTTCCGTATAATGCCTCATATGGAGCCATCTGAATGCTTGACTGGTAGCTATTATTATAAGCAAACTCCGCAAGTGGCAAGAAATGATCCCAAGAACCTCCAAAGTCTATAACACAAGCGCGAAGCATATCTTCCAATATCTGAATAGTGCGCTCTGACTGTCCGTCTGTCTGTGGATGAAATGCTGTACTCAACTCCACCCGCGTGCCTAACTCACGCTGTACAGCCCTCCAAAAATGTGAGGTAAACTGCGTACCTCGATCTGAAATAATAGACACGGGCACACCGTGAAGGCGGACAATCTCACGAATGTAAATTTCAGCTAACCTCTCTGAAGAATAGGTAACTGCCACTGGAATGAAATGTGCTGACTTGGTCAACCTGTCCACAATGACCCAAACTGCGTCAAATTTTCTCTGAGTCCGTGGGAGCCCAACAAAAAAATTCATAGTGATACACTCCCACTTCCACTCAGGAATTTCTAACTTCTGAAGCAAACCACCAGGTCTTTGATGCTCGTACTTAACTTGCTGACAATTCAGACACCGAGCTACATATGCAACTATATGCTTTTTTATTCTCCTCCACCAATAATGTTGCCGCAAATCTTGATACATTTTGGCGGTACCTAAGTGAATAGAATACCTGAAACTGTGTGCTTCTTCAAGAATTAATTCACGAAGCCCATCCACATTAGGCACACCAATACGACTCTGTATTCGCAGAACCTCATCTTCCCCCACAGCAACCTGTTTGGCATCACCGTGCCGCACCGTGTCCTTAAGGACAAGTAAATGAGGATCATCATACTGTCTCTCTCTGATGTGCTCATATAAAGAAGACCAAGCGATTGTGCAAGCTAGAACCCGACTGGGTTCTAAAACATCTAACTTCATGAACTGATTAGCCAAAGTTTGAACATCTGCAGCTAATGGCCTCTCACCAACCAGAATATATGCAAGACTGCCCATACTCACAGCCTTTCTACTCAAAGTATCGGTCACCACATTGGCCTTTCCGGGGTAATACAAAATGGTGATATCATAGTATTTCAACAACTCCAACTATCTTCTCTACCTTAAATTAAGATCCTTTTGTTTGAACAGATACTGAAGGCTACAATGATCAGTAAATACCTCACACGAGACACTGTAGAGGTAATGCCTCTAAATCTTCAGCGCATGAATAATGGATGCCAATTCTAAGTCATGAACAGGATAATTCTTCTTGTGAACTTTCAACTGCCGTGATGCATATGCAATTACCTTGACATCTTGCATTAATACTGCACCAAGCCTAATGTGAGATGCGTCACAATATACCGTATATGATCCTGAACCTATGGGTAATACCAACACTGGCGCCATAGTCAAAGCGGTCTTGAGCTTCTGAAAGCTCAACTCACACTCGTCTGATCATCTGAATGGGACACCTTTCTGGGTCAATATGGTCTTAATAGTTGTTCATAATCAATTACAGAATCGTCAATTAACTTCATGTTATCAAAAATCTCATTTCAAACCTTCACAATACTAATAACGAGATGCGAGGCATGAAGGCCTCATATTTATTTACCCGAATTAATGAGTCACATTTAACGCCACCAGGGCGGGCACCTACCTCGTAGGTTACAACTCAATATTACAACACGAATTTGGCAAGTATGCACAGAGAATTTCATACAAAAATTTCTCAAATAAGCCTAGCAGGCATGACTCCCTATTAGTACTATAGTACAAATTTAATTTTTCACAATGGAGAATTTAAACACAAGAATTTTTATCACAAGGATCTCGTCTTTATATAACTTCTACCGCAGCTCATAGCCCGGTTTAAACATATCAATTTATTTTAAAATACGAGGACCTCGGCCTCAGTTCTGAATCACAAGTAATATGCACATCTTGCCAATCGAAACTTTCCATTTTCTCCTTTTAAATAACTTTCGTTAAACAAAATCACAACACATAATGAACCCCACACCGGTATGGCATATAATTCACAATTTGTAATTAATTATTCGAAAATACATCAAAACATACCGAAATAAGTACCAGAAAAGGAACCTTTAGCCTCACAGATCTTATTAGATTCCATCATGGAATGATAGGTGTAGTTATCTCCATTAAACCTTCCAACAGAAGTAAGCACATAAGTAGATTATAGAATTACGAAGCTCACTCATAAATGGAGCACAATAGGAGGACTCGTCTTGATATTCAGAACCAAATCAAGTTATGGAAATTATTCCTTTATTTTAAGTCGAGGTCGTACCTATAACGACACCATCTGATGTAACGACCTCCACCATACCATAAAACAAATATAACAATGGTTGGATCTCCACCTCTAGGACGCCTTCTACCCGCCTATCCTCCACCCTTAACTGATCGTGTGGGTGGTGTAGTAACTGCAATGGGGCACGTAGCCTGAGTTCTTTGATGAAATATGCCTCTCCCAAGTTTGGGATAATTTTCTCATGATGTGCCTAGTATCGTCGTATTCATAATAACCCATTTGCGGGTTTGGCTGCTCATATTGAGTCTGTGCCAGATAAATGGGATAACCATTGTAGGAAACTCATGTCAGTGGTGCATTAAAAGAACTTACTGGAGAACCTCGATTAATCCGATGTACAAAATGGGTTGGCCGACTACCCGAGCCCCTGCCATAATGATTTATACTCGCAGAGTAGAATCCACTGAATCCCCCAGAACCTCGAGACGTCTTGGTCTCCTTAGTTTCCTCACCCCGAACACGTTCTAATAACTTGGCAATTTCTACCACTAGTGGAAATGAAGTATCAGTCTGTAGCTCCCGAGTCATAAAAAATTTTACGATCTTAATTAAGTCCTTTAATGAGTCTGTGGACTCGCTCTCTGGCTGTAGGAAGCAAAGTAAGAATATGTCGGGCTAACTTATTGAACCTGATGGCATATTATGACACCGTCATGGTGACCTGAAGCAATCGTTCAAACCCTATGCGCCATGCATTACGGAGAGTCCGGGAAACAAACTCTTTCAAAAGTATTTTTGAGAACCGAGCCAAGTGGGCGGTATTGTATTGGCTGGTCTGCCCTCTTTATAGGCTTGCCACAGACACCTATGGAGAATTATCTCTCCCAAGGCCAATTTCTTCTTTTGTTATGCTGACTCAACACTGTTGAGCTGACCCATTTCTTAACATACTCTTCGATTCTTCTTTGGGGTAAACTTTACCCCTATTTATATACAATGATCACAAAAGTAGAGCTCCATACAGATAATTCTTAGTCCAGAATCTCGTCAACCACTGTACTTCCTCCCAAGCACCCCAAAATCCACAACTCTGACGTCCACGCTGAGTAGACCTTTTGTAGATTTAATGTTATTTCTCTAACTCCTTTGGTACTGAAGTATAAGATTATTATGGAGGCGGACATACCGCAAGTCCCAACCTTATTCTCTACAAGATCTCAAGCCTTAAACACATGTAAATTTTGGGAGAACCTTTCAGTACCACATATATACATTTCAGGCCAAAACTGATATAACACATGACTCGCAATCCATTCATTGATACTGGACTCTCCCACTCGGCGCAAAGTCATAGTTCAACATGTCCGATGGTCCACAATATTAACCTTCACAACTCGTATAAATCAACCAGATGGCATGGTACGTTGCACCCCCCACATTATTCACTGGGTGATCTCTTTATACGTCCGCATCTTCAGTCAGAATCACACGTTGAGGCAATGTTTGAGCATCTCTGGCTCTCTCGTAGTTCATCTGCCGCATCACAAACCGTCGACGCACAACTGATACCGAGTGCGCAATGTCATACACGAGTAGATACAAAGGAATGTGAGATATAGGTTTCAAGCAAAATCAATGCCGCACGATAAGGAATGAAAGAGGTGATATTGTTCCTAAACTTCATAACCTCTGATAGATAAGTACAGACGTCTTCGTACCGATCCTTCAGACTCTACTAAGCTTGCTCGTGACTTGTGAGACCTAGGTAACCTAATGCTCTGATACCAACTGTCACGACCTGAAATTCCCACCTTCGAACCGTGATGGCGCCTAACATTTCACTTGCTAGGCAAGCCAACGTTAGAATAATATTAACCAATTTTTTAAACAATATTTAAATTATTAATAATCAAAGAATCAAATGCGGAAGAAAAGTTTGAAATATAGTAAATAATCCATAAAATAACGGTGTCTAAATACCATCCCAGAATTTGTGTCACAAGTGCACGAGCTTCTAGAATAAATACAAATAAAGATCTGAATAAGATAAAGCTGTCTGAAAACAAACACACAGCTAAAGTAAAGTAGACGGGGACTTCAGAACTGCGGACACCATGCAATTATATCTCAAGTCTCCTCTGGTAGCTGAAATCCGAGCAAGTGTATGGTACGCCGCTGGGACCAACTCCAAAATCTGCAGAAGAAGTGCAGAGTGTAGTATCAGTACAACTGACCCCATGTACTGGTAAGTGCTGAGCCTAACCTCAACGAAGTAGTGACGAGGCTAAGGCGGGTCACTTACATTACATGTATGCAATATTAGTAAAAACAACAATAGTAGAAATAAATCAGGTAACTCGTTTATAATAATTGTAGCCAACTCAGCAGTCATAACCAATTATCATTTCTGTCAATTCTGTTGCAGCGTGCAACCCGTTCTCACAATATATTCATATTCAATTCTGTTGCAGCGTGCAACCCGCTCTCACAATATATTCACATTCAGTTCTGTTGCAGCGTGCAACCCGTTCTCACAATATATTCACATTCAATTCTGTTGCGGCGTGCAACCCGCTCCTCCAATATATTCATTTTAATCAAGTTTGTTGCGGCATGCAACCCAATCCTATATATATATATATATATATATATATATATATATATATATATATATATATATATATATATATATATATACTTTTAAATAAGTCTGTTGCGGTGTGTAACCCGATCCTCCAATATGAACTTTTAATAAGTCTGTTGCGGCGTGTAACCCGATCCTCCAATATGGACTTTTAATAAGTCTATTGCGGTGTGCAACCCGATCCTCCAATATGGACTTTAAATAAGTCTGTTCTGGCGTGCAACCCGATGCTCCAATATGAACTTTTAATAAGTCTGTTGCGGCGTGCAACCCGATCCTTCAATATATTTATTATAATCAATCTTGTTGCGACGTGCAACCCGCTCCTCCAACATATTCATTTACCAATTCTTATAGAAAAATTTTCCCCAATCAATGCAACAATTAATATAAAATTGTAAGACAACAAGCATACACTAATTATGATTTAATTACGAACAAACAAAGGCAAATAGCAAATTATTATAGAAATTAGAGAAAAAATATACAGTTTAATATTTAATATGCTAAATGTCAAATAACAATTAAGGCACATGATTCAAATAGCATGTAACAATTAATGCATGAATTTAAGAATTAATATTTGACAAAGAATATGAGAGAAATAAATATTATAACAATTAATTCATAATTTAAAACAATTTATGATTTTTCAAGTAAATACGCAAATAATTAATTTGACGACGTATAAACAATCGTCACCTCGCCTATACATCGTTCACATGCATTTCACATAACAAACAATTTAAGGGTTCTATTTCCTCAAGTCAAGGTTAACCACGATACTTACCTCGCTTTGCAAATTCCAACCAATTATTCAACAATTGCTTTTCCTTTTAAATTTGACTTCGAAAGCTTCAAATCTATTCACAAACTATTCGATATATTCAATACTAATCATATGAATTAATTCCATATGAATTTACAAATTTTCTGAATAAAAATACGAAATTTATTTAAATATTCGACAGTGGGACCCACGTCTCAAATCCCGGAAAAAAAACTCATGAAATCCGAACACCCGTTCCGCTACGAGTTCAACTATACAAAAATTGTCCAGTTCCGATGTCAAATGGAGCTTCAAATCTTAACTTTTCGTTTTTGAAAGATTTTATAAAAATCTGATTTCTTCCATCTAAATCCGAAATAAATGATGAATATAGACATGGATTTGTGAAATATAATTACTTTTGGTTAAAGAACACTTACCCAATTCAAAATCGTGAAAATCCCCCTTGAAATCGCCCAAATCCAAGACTTGAAACTAAAAAATGAGTAAAAATGGCGACTTCCGAATTTATGGGCTCTGCCTAGTCATTTTCGCATATGCGGATAAAAGTTCTGCATTTGCGGACTCACATTTGCGAGACAAACCTCGCATTTATGATGCCAGACTGCCAGGTGAAGTTCCGCATCTGCGGACACTCCTGTCGCGCCTGCGACATCCGCTTCTGCGCAAAATGGCCGCACCTGCGAGGACCCCAGGCCAGCCCAGTCCCGCATCTGCGTGATTTGGTGTGCATCTGCGGACACGATTCTACGAGAAGCTGTCCGCTTCTGCAATCGAAGCCTTGACACGCCTGGGCGCATTTGCGATGGAAGGCTCGCATTTGCGAGCTCGCACCTACGGGCAAAAATCCACAGGTGCGATTACAACAGAAGGAAAAAAATTCAGATTTTGCTTAAGTCCAATTCTTGATCCGATTTCAATCCGTATCACTCTCGGGGTACTCGGGACCCCGTACGAATATACCAACAAGTCCAATAACATAATACGGACTTACTCGGGGTCTCGTATCACGTCAAACAATGCTAAAATTATAATTCTCACCCTGATTCAAACTGAGTTTTAAACTTTTCAATTTACAAACCTCGTGCCAAAACATATTAAATGAATCCGGAATGACTTCAAATTTGGCACACAAGTCATAAATGAGATAACAGAGCTGTTCAAATTTCTAGAATTGGATTCCGACTTCGATATCAAAAAATCAACCCCATGGTCAAACTTGGAATCCTTATCCTTTAAATTGCTAGTTCTGTTAAATGGTCATAACTTGCACTAGGGACCTCCAAATTAAATTTCGGGCATACGCCTAAGTTCCAAATCACGATACGGAGCTATCGGAACTGTTAAAATACTAATCCCGGTCTGTTTGCTAAAAATATTGACCAAAGTCAACTCAGTTGAGTTTTAAAGCTTTATTTTATATTTTAATCTATTTTTCATATGAAAACTTTTCAGAAAATTGTATGGACTGCGTACGCAAGTCGAGGAATGATAAATAGTACTTTTTGAGATCTTAGAACACAGAATTACTTACTAAATTTAAATATAACATTTTGGGTCATCACAACAAGTCATAAGCCTTTCTAGGAGAAATTTTACATAATGAATACATCAATGTTCCGGAATAGAAAGAGACAATGGAAATAAATACATTAGAGGGTGACTTCGGAGCCTGTGAACGCCCGACAGGTGTACCTTGAAGTCTTCAGCCATACCAAGCATGAGTCTCAAAACTTACTCAATCCGAAGTACCTGGCTCTGCACAAAAAAATATGCAGAAGCGTACCATGAGTACATAGCGGTGGTACCCAGTAAACATCAAGCCTAACCTCGGTAGAGTAGTGACGAGGCTAGGTCAAGACACTCACTGAACATCTAAACATGTGCAGAATATGACATATAGCTAACAAGAAAGGAATATTTGAAGAAATACCAATAGCAAACAGGAATCAGATTACAAACAGTAGTACGATAAGGGAAACACGGCCGGCAACGAGAAATAACCAAGTAATTAGACAACAACATAGTTAGGATACAGACAAGGGTAAACATGCTCAAGTAGGGAAAACGATGTCAACTCAACCAACCAATTCGTTTTAATACATGATTCCAATAATTTCAAATTCTTGTACTCTCATACCATAGATCACATCTTTCAAACCTTTTACACACACCCACATCTTTTCATATTACCTTGCACGGAAAAATCCACGTACTACTCAGTACATAATATCCGTGACTCGTGCTAATAAGGATGTTCAAGAGACTATGCATATATAGAAAAGTAATAGTACAACTTCTGAACAAAGTAGCAAATCAGTGAGAAAATGAGTTTATTCTAAAAATCATTTGGGTAATAAAAATAACCTTTTTCAAATAGACAATCATCAGATAAGCTACTGAATTGAATGTAAAATTTATTAAATTACAATATAATGACAATTCCTTTTTAAGTAAAATAAAAACCTCAGACAGGCCAGGGAGATTTAGTTGAGAAATCAATTGAAGTAAAATATGACAACTAGTAGAAATGGTAAGTATCGAAATAAACGGCGGGTTTTAACTTAAAAGTCACACAAGGCAGCATGATATTAATTCTTTTATTTAAAATCACTATATTACTAACAACTCAGCAAGACAGGTGGCAATGACTCAACGTAGTAAATTTATCTAGAAAATTAATTTACGGAATAATAGTATTAGGAAGAAGAACTCATGAAATGGCGGCAAGGCGATAAGTCAACGACAATAACTAAATCCTCAGAAAAACAATGAAGAATCGGGAATACAAGTTCTCAGTATCTCGTACGAAAGAACCGGAACCAATGCAATAGAACTGGGAATACAAAATACAAAATATGTTGCGGCGTGCAACCCGATCCCACCATATAATATCAATATCATAATTCACCCTTATTCCACCATATCAATTCACCCTTATTTCAGCTGTTGCGGCGTGCAACCCGATCCCACTGTATAATGTCAATATCATAATTCACCCTTATTTCCTCATAACAGTCCACCCTTATTTCACCTGTTGCGGCGTGCAACCCGATCCCACCATACAATATCAATATCATAATATAAATATCCTCCCTTATTTCACCTGTTACGGCATGCAACCCGATTCCTCTTACAATAATTTAAATCAACAACAATAATTTAAATCAACAACAATAATTTAATGATTTCATTACAAGAATTTCTACAATCAAGGGTATCAGTACACAACAACAAAGAAACCACATAAAACCCGAAGGAGCACAACAATTTTACAAAAATGACATGGCAGATAAGGTACGTGGTAACTAAGTATGCAATCATAATAATTAAGACAAGTAGCAGGTAAGTGCAAGACATAAAACAATTCAATAATTAAGCGGTAACAAGATAATAAGGAAAGCAATAACTTCAATTACGACATATAAGGCCAAATAACGAGTAAGGAGTACAGTAGGTGCTAGCAGCGTCAAATAAGGCATGTAAGAATAGACTAACAACGAGATTCCACATGTTATGACAATCCAATTAAAGGCATGGAAAGACACTAGACAATCTAAACCGGTCAAATATCATAATTTGATTTTTGACTTAAGAGTTTTCTAATTTTAATATAGTACTAATTTCTCGACACGTGCGTTACACGTGTATACTAAATCATATAATACATGATTTTAATAATATTAATATTATTAGTATAACAAAGCTTCGAGTAGGTATAACTGGAAGAATAAAGTATAAGTTTCTATGAATAACGTAGATTTGAGAGTGCATTAGGTAACACTTTCATAGTCTGTTGCCTCTTGGTGATTCAGATATCATTAAGAGCATGCCTGCGACCAGTGAGATAGTTGTTGATGTTTGATCGTTCTTCTAATGGATTTGCTCAATCTTAATTCAGGGAATCTTAATGACATGAATTTTTTTTTCCTGAATGAAAAAAGTAGTGGATGCACGTGTATCCACAGTTATGGTTCGGACAATGAGGGTGTTAAGCTAAGCTTATAAATTATGAAAACGCAACTAGAGGTCATAAAATGCAAACAACAAATAGAGAAAGATCCTTAGAAATACCATAAAAATCTAAACTAATTAGCAAACTATTTTTGAACTTTTTAGGAGTAATTTTTATGTAGAGCAAAAAATTATGTGCTCATACCTATTAAGCTAAAGGTGCCATAATACAAACGGGAAGAAAACGTCCTAATGTAAGAGAGGATTAGGTAGAGGACTTTGAAGATCCTTCGGTATGAGTAGCTAGTGATTATGGTATGGTTGTGGAGGTATAGTGACTCTAATATCTGCCCAAAAATGCTTTGCAACGATGCATTCTAGGAAGATGTGGTGGATGGAATTATCTTCACGATTACAGGCGGGGCATGTGGTAGGTAGATTGACACTGATGTGGTGGAGGTACAACTTAGTAAGAAGACGCCCACACGGAAGCACGGCCAAAGGAAAACTTTAATTTTGTTTTGCATATGAAGGTCACAAATCCATTGATAATTGGTGTCACTAGGGACATCAGGGACAATGAGTTTGTAGACAAAACTAGTGGAGAAGAGGCCATTTGAAGTGTGGGGCCAGATAGGAAGGTCTCTACTAGCTCCGCCCCTATGTGGCTTCATATCAATAAAAAGAATACTCCTCATTTACTCTTCAGATTAGACCCACTACCTCCTCACCCCCCTCTTACCTCCCTTAGCCACACTGTCGCCACCTTTGTCTTCCCTACGACCTACCTCCTTTCTCACCTCCACGTTATTGAGATAGGAGGAAAGGAGGAGGAAGATGGAGGAACAAGAAGGTGTTAGAGATAAAGAATGATGGTATTTTGTTTTAGCCATGAAAGTATAGTAGAAACTGCTCGCGCGCTCAAATATAAGTTAGTCATTTTTTGTGCCATATCAATGTTTTGTGTTCAGTAGGCACGATTTAATGATAAATTAAGTGTTCAATAGGTATAAATATAAATTGATGTGTTAAAATAAAAATTAGCGTCAACTTTAAAAGGTTGTCTATGTATTGGCTAGAAAAACGGTGAGGCTTGAGTTATGGTCGTCTAGATGGTAAAACTAGATTAAAGCATGCAAAGTGAGTCATGAAATTGCAAAGTATATCAGTTTTGAAAGTATTATTAATCTGCGTATTACTAATTCTTGCATTATTAATTCATGTATTAGTATAACTTGATTTTACCCCAAACGACCCTTTAGAATTATATTTCAGCATTTGGGGGCGAAAGAAATTATAAGCTGGATTGACGCTTAAACATACATTATGCACAATACTACCAAGTTTGCCAACTATATTAACAACATCACAATGATTAAAAATGAAATTAATGCATAAGATTAAAAGAGCGCAAAGTCGGGCAATTGTGAGGAGGCTCTTTATTTAAGGCCTACAATTGAGTCTCTGTGAAAACATTTCCCCTTGCGGCCCTTCGATACTTTTTATGGTATTATGATCTAAATTATACAAAAAGTACCCCTTGCCACGTATGTAAAGTAGGAGTTCACCATCTTGGATGCTCAAAAGTTTTATCCACAAACACAGCTCCCTAAGCCATCGTATTTCGTTGAAAGGGAAACAAAACGGGAACATTGTCTCATGAATGAGATTAACCTTGTACCTTTTTCTCCATCTCCTCATTTCATAGTCCTCCAAGATCCATATATCCACAACATACCGATAAATATGCAAGTGACACAAAGGCAAACAATTCTCCTTCGCTAAGACAGTCATACTATGATGCCCTAATTGCTCTGAGTTGCACACACTTCCAGGATGAGGCATAGAAGAGAGTTCTTCCTTATCCATTCTAAAAACCATGATTGCATTTGCACAAAGAGGACTACATTTTTCCTCTGAATCAAGGTGCGTAATCCAATGCAATGCTCCATTAACATCTACTGGAAAGTAATGTGGCAACAAGTTGAAAGTGGATGAAGGAATTTTTCTCCAAGTCCTCGTCTTGAATATGTATACTAAATATTGAAAGCAACTGCCTCGCTCTTGTTCATAAAGAAGCTTGAATTGTTTTGTTAATGGACAAAAATAAAGAGCACATAAGTAGCCTGGGTGAAGTGTATGTTGTACTGTTACTTCCTCCTGTGTTAGCGGGTTCAAAACATAATAATAAGTAGAGTCCCACTTAAAATCTATAAATTGGACAACTCCTTGACAAGAGTATCGAAGAGAAAGGATGTGTTCCGAGCGCTTATTGATCGTAAGTCGAGTTCTGAGATGAACTTTCCTGAACACATAAGGATTTTTAATACCAAACACGTAAAGATCCAGCTTTTCGGGGTAACTGAAATGTCACTGCATGAGATGCATGGGTTTAGCTCTACTGAGATGTAAGTTGGTAAAATAGTGTGATCAGATCAAAGCTCTCAAGTCACTACAATCCCTTCGACATCTAAGAAGAGAATCTGTTGGAAGTCTACTCAGGATATCTATGATGAGACAATCAGGCAAACGTCCGAAAGTTTCAGCAGATTCTTCACCTTTGTATATTGCATGAAATAGTGAACCCAAGATTTCTATAGTCCATGTGAAACATTGAAGTGCCATGTCCTATATATATAAAGCAGAAAATAAGAAAACTAAGGTTTGATATGGCAGAAAATATATATTGATTGATCATAAAGAAAAGAACCGAGTAAACACAACCATGACAAACTGGGATTTTTTTCTTTTATAGTGTAGTATCATTTAGAAATGTGAAAGATGGGTATAATAATGGAAAAGGAAAATCAAATCATATAATATGGACATGATTAAAACTCAAATCACGCGAAAGCTTCATTATATAGGAAGTAACCAAAAACATACACACATACAAGTGAATATTTTTTATAAAAATATAACCACAGCAACTCTTCATTCTTTTTCAACATCACCTTTAATTTTAATTCTTCAGAAAATCCAACTTTTTGGACTGTTATTTCCTTTGTTGAGTACATCCCAAGACTGCTATAAACTAATATTTTAGGAAATCTAAAGGAAAAATTGAATAAGCTATTATATTAAAATTTTGAGTAGTATATTAACAATTGTAAGTATTAAAGAGTATAGGTAGACTATAGTTGTAACACAGTTGGAAAAGATTGTAGCTTCAAATTACAGAAACTAATACCATGGTAACAAATGAGAAAGATAAAGTCATTCAAGAAAAAACAAGTTGTCAAAAGTACCCTAGATATGAGCATGTATAAGAATGTACCTCATATTTTCGAGCCTTGCAAAATTTGCAATAATCTAAACTAGATTACCAAATTAAAATGAAGAGAGAAAAAACAACACAAACTAGAAGAATTTCATAATATTATCACATCGTCGGTAACGTTGCGCCCGGGCGCATCATGGGACTAGTATATATATATATAGAGAGAGAGAGATAGATAGATATATGTGTGTGTGGGGATCCAGGATTATTAATCAATAGGAAGAGGAACTTACAAATTGTCGAACCAAATAGCAGAGCAAGAGCGAAGGGAAGACCGAAGGAGGTAAAATTGAGGGAATTCTGAATTATATGTTGCTCAAGTACTATATAGGAGACAAAATAAGGCTAAGAGTTTATTTAAATCATTTAGGAATCAATTGTACGTGGATTAGAAGTTGATTTGACTTTGGTTCTGGTTGTAGAATAATAGAATTATTGTTGTTTTGGACGACAATATTGTCACTGTTTGAATTGGGAAAGAATTCTTTTGAGTTATTTTGGATTTGCTTTCCGAAAAATATCATTGGAACCCTAAATTATATTTTTTCAAACTTTCTAATGGGATCTTACATACTAGCAATCTTTCTGTAAGCAAATATTAAATTATCTTACCTTGACTTATGAATGAGGGTCGAATAGGAAATTCAGGAATTGGATTAATCCAAAGACGATATTTTGGGAGCTATGGCCGAGTTTTCAGCCAAAATTATCGTTTATATATCATAGGTAGTAGATTTAACATTTTTCTCCAAATATAGCCCTAAGCACAAGCCTTTTAAAAGTAGCTATTTTCCTAGAAAACGAGGAAAAATAGGTTCAAGCCATTAAATTACAAAAATATATTATTTTTTGTTAGGTTTTAGTTTTAACGATGAAAAATAAAATAATTGCTTTTGGTGTAGGGACTCAAGGAAATCAACCAAGATCTAAGTGCACAAAGAGAAACAATCAAAGCTGAAGGAAGAAATCAATCAAAGATTGATTGAAGCATTCAAAAGGAAAAGAAGCACTGACGATCCGGCGAGATAATCAATCCGAGATTGATTGAAGAGTTAAAAAGGAAAAGAAGCATTGAAGATCCGGCAAGATAATCAATCAGTAGCTATTACTGAAAGGACCCATAATTAAGGAGAAAATCTGACGCTATCAAGACTTAATAATGGAAAGCTGTCAAAGTCCACACATCAAGGAAGAGTAACGGGAATTAACCTTATTCTTGGAAAGAATCAATTTCTTTCCAAGGATCAAATCTCTTCAGTAACGGTCTCCTACAAAGTATTTATACGCAACCTTAAGTCTTAGAGAGATATACTTTGATCAAACCAATTACCCTCTCTTTGTTCTACTTCAAACAAATATTGTAGCTCTATTAGATCTGCTGTGTAACAAGTTAGAGAAGAAATAGAGAAAAATACTGGTGAGGCATTGTATCAAGAAAAGACGAGTGACATAGAAACTAAGTTGTTGGTGTAAACTACACCATTCACTTTGTACTCAAGAAACTCTATCAGAACTCCCTTGCAACCCAAGGGGACTGGACTATGATTCACATTGAATCCGAATCAGTATAAAAACTCCGGTGTCTTTAATTTCTGCACTTTACTTCTGCATTTTAATTCTACACTTCTTATTATCTCGCTATTACATCTAGTCGACTAATTGGAAAACCAGTCAACTTATAATAATTAATTTTAAAATAAGCAATTCACTCCCCCCCCTCCTCTTATACTTTCAATTGGTATCAGAGCAAGGCTCATATTTTTCTTTTGCCTAACAACTTGTGAGAAAAGATCATGGCTAATCAAGTTATTGTTGGAGCACTCTTCCAAGAAGGAACATCGTAAGTAAGGCCGCCATATTTCAATGGACAACATTTCTCTTACTGGAAAGTGCGTATGGAAATATACGCAAAGTCTTATGATGTCAAGGTCTGGCGAGTTATCAAAAAGGGGAACTATCCTCTGCTGGCTGCTGCTCAACCACCTGCTGATCCTGAAGATATAGATGAATATACTGATGAACAAATGACAGTTGTGCAAGTTAATGCTAATGCAAGGAATCTGCTTTATAATGCTATAAGTGGTGAGGAATATGAGAAAATCTCCAACTGCGATACAGCCAAAGAGATGTGGGATAAACTTGAAGATATTTATGAAGGAATCAGTAAAGTGAAAGAAACCCATATCAACATGATGGTTCATGACTACGAACTCTTCCAGATGAAAGAAGGAGAATCCATTGAAGAGATGTTTGCAAGATTTAGCAAAAATATTAGCAATTTAAAAGTTTTTGGCAAACCATACTCAAGTGGTGATCATGTTAGGAAAATTTTGAGAAGTCTACCCACTACTTGGCAGACAAAAGTGGTTACACTTGAATCACAGGATTTGAACAAATTAGCATACGATGAACATCGAGGAGAACTTATAGCTTTCGAGAAAACTCATCTCAAGAAAACAAACCAAGAAGAAAACAGTTGCTTTCAAGGCTACAACTGAAAGAGCAGACACTGATATTGATGACGACCCTGAAGTTCTTCAAGAAGAAATTGCCATGGTATCAAGGAACATGGATGGTTTAATGAGGAGATACAGGAATACAAGAAGAGGCAGGATACCAACTAGGGGTGGGCATTCGGTATTTCGGTTTGGTATTTAAGAATTTCGGTTCGGTATTTTGGTATTCGGTTTATTAATTGTGTATACTAAATACCGTACCAAAATATTTTGGTACGGTTCGGTATTTCTTATTTTGGTTCGGTACCGTTTCGGTATGGTTCGGTTTAAATCAAATTTTTACTATCTCCCTCACTCCATTAACTAATAGGAAGCAAACAACTGAAATATTTTAGTTATTTCTTCTGCCATGGATCAACCAATTCTCCACAATCTATTCCTAATTTCTCGCATGAATGACTTCCACCAAACGTAGTTTTTGGTATATTACATATTTAATTAGAAATATTTAATATTATAAAAAGTATAATAATGAAATAATTTCATTTTATATTTATGGAATAATGATAGTATATTGCATATTTAATTATATAAATGGTATAAGATACATACATACTTAGAAATAAATATTTACAGAATAATATCGGTATAAATATTATATATTCAGAATTTCGCCAAAATATTGATATAAAAATTCTGGAGTATATTATATGTTATAATTCAGTTTGTGGTATATTTATCGTATAAATATTACTATATATTTGGACTATGTTATATAGTTGTATGAATTTCACTTTGTATAATATAGTACTATTATATACAACATATATAAATGACATAATGTACATATATAAACAGGTATATTCCATATAGTGATAGATATATATGTATAATATATCTAACATAAACCATCAAAATCCTACAGAATAATGGAACACATGAAACACCATAGGATGCATTTCAATGTTGGATATTGCCGGATCAAGGAAGTATGTCAAAAGTTCTTTAAGATGGTAGAGAATGTCCAATGATTTATGCATCTTGTCTGGTTATTAATTATTTGCTTAATCTTTATAATATGCCATTAGTGTAAAAAAAATCTTTCATTTATGTAATAAATAAAGAATATTATTATTTTTTTAAATAATTTTTAAAAAGTGCTCACCCATGTCGATTCCTATTTGGAATTTGGGGTGTGGGCTTTAGGTTATTGGGCTAAAAATTAAAAATAAAGTTGGGCTTGGACTAAACTATTTCGGTATTTCGGTATCCCAAAATACCGAAATATTAAAAATCTAATACCGTATACCGAACCGAATTGCCGAAATACCGAAATTTTTGTACCAAAATAAATCGAAATACCGAAAAACCGAAACAGAAATACCAAATTAATTCGGTTTGGTTCGAAATTCGATTTTTCGAATTTTATGCCCACCCCTAATACCAACCAAGCGAACTAGGCAATATAACGAACAAGATAAAAATGATGGCAAATGCTATGAGCGTGGAAGATTTGGGCATGTTCAAGCTGAGTGTCCTGATCTTAAAAGAAAGGTTTCATGAGGTTTTAACAAGAAAAAATCATGGGGAAGGTGGAGTGATGAAGACAGTTCAGAACACGAAGAGATAGCAATTCTATGTTTCATGACAATTCTAGAAAACGACATGAACAAACTCTCAGGGTGCTGGACAGATGAGGACACTTCAGATGACGAATTCAAAGATGACAATGAGAACTGTTTCATGGCGCGGGGTGAAACACGCGAGGTAGGATCTTATAACTGTGAAAGATGTAATGAATTGCAGGATATTCTTGACCTTACTTTGAAAGAGTTTCAAAAAATGATGAATGAACTAAAGAGACTCAACAAAGAAGTAAAAGACTGGAAACTCAAGCTTGAAGTATGCGAAATTGAAAAAGAAGTACTTCAAGATGAGTTTTAGGAATTGCAAATGCAACTCAATGGCATGCGCAAATCCACCAGTCATAGTTCTGTCAAGTCGAACCAGGCGACTTACAAGTCAACTGGAGAAGGACCAGCCAGAACAGTGTCCACTAGTACTAACATAAATGAAAGATCCAAAACTAGATCAGGACTTATGTGTCACTACTGTAACAAAAGTGGACATAAATATTCTTTTTGTCGATTTCGTAAATCAAATATCTCGGGATGGATTTGGAAACCTAAAAATAATCTTGAGTCTAGTAATCCTAACCAACAAGGACCCAAGCAAGCTTGGGTACCTAAAAGGAAGTGATAATTATGTTTTACAGGAACACCACAGAAGGAGTCGCAAAGGAAAATGGTACTTAGATAGTGCGTGTTCCAATTACATGACAGGTGACAAAAACATGTTTAAAGAAGTTACAAAAATAGACGGAGGAAGTGTCAAATTTGGTGATGACTCAAAAGAAAAAATAGTCGGTACCGGAACAGTTCCTTTCAATAATAATTGTGATATCACTGAGGTTTATCTTGTTGACGGACTTAACTATAATTTTCTGAGTATAAGTTAGCTATGCGGCTCAGGATATGAAGTAAAGTTCAAGAAAACAGGTTGTGCTATTGAAGATGAGACAGGTAAAATAATCCTTCCAGGTAAAAGGTATGAAAATATCTATATTCTTGATGGTTTTGGAAATATAGATGGTCATATTTGTTTAACATCTATATCTGATGATCCATGGTTATCACATAAGAAATTTAGTCATGCAAGCATGCATATGATAGAGAAACTTTCCAAGCATGATTTAGTTATTGGTTTATCTAAACTCAATATCTTGGAAAGTTTACAATATCTTTGTATGTGATGCATGTCAGATTGGTAAACAAACTAGAAACTCTTTCAAAAACAAAGATATTGTATCTAATTCAAAACCCTTGCAATTGCTTCGTATGGACTTATTTGGACCCACTAGAACTGCTAGCATAGGAGGAAAATAATATGCCTTTGTTATTGTTGATGATTACTCACGCTTTACTTGGGTGATTTTTCTATCTCACAAAGATGAAGCTTTGAAAATTTTTGAGATCTTCTGTAAAAAGGTCGAAAGAGAAAAGGGGTATCTTATTACAACAATTCAAAGTGATCATGGAGGAGAATTTGGAAGGAGAGCATTTGAAGATTTCTGCAATGATCAAGGATACACCCACAATTTCTCTGCTCCAAGGTCACCCCAACAGAATGAAATTGTTGAGAGAAAAAATAGGACTTTACAAGATATGGCAAGAACTATAATACTAGAATATTCGTTGCCAAATCACTTCTGGGAAGAAGGAGTAAGTACAACATGTCACATTCTCAATCGATGCCTCATAAGACCCATCCTGAAGAAGACTCCTTATGAATTGTGGAAAGGTAAATGACCCAATATAAGTTACTTTCATCCGTTTGGAAGCAAGTGCTTCATTCACAATAATGGTAAGGACAATCTTGGAAAATTCGATCCAAGAAGTGACGAAGGTATTTTTTTGGGGTTATTCATTAAATAGTAGATCCTTTAGAGTCTATAATAAACGCACACTGTGTGTAAAAGAATCAGCACATGTTATCTTTGATGAAAATAATACTTCGACCGAGAAAGGAATTATTACAGGTGATGAAGATCAAATTCAAAAAATTCAGGAGACAAGCAAATCTCAAGAATCGACTAAAACACCTGATGGTGTAATGGAGTCAACTAATGAGATTAGCAACAGTCAATCAGAATCTCTGAAGGAGTCAACTACTCATGCAAGTACAATTCGTCCAAATGAATAAAGAGGCAAACCGGAAAATCCTCAAAAGTTTATCATGTGAGACCCAAGCGAAGGAATAAAAACCAGGGGAGCTCTCAAGAAGAAAGCAAACATAGCACTGATTTCCCAGATTGAACCAAAGAAAATAGAGGAAGCTCTAAAAGACTCAAGCTAGTTATAGGCAATGCAGGAAGAGCTAGATCAATTTGACAAAAATCAAGTGTGAAAACTGCTGCCTAAGCCTGAAAATGCTCCTGTAATTGGAACAAAATGGGTTTTCAGAAATAAGCTAAATAAGGATGGAAAGATTGTGAGAGACAAAGCCAGATTAGTAGCTGAAGGATACACACAACAGGAAGGAGTCGACAACGACAAAACCTTTGCTCCAGTAGCTCGATTGGAATCAATATGAATTCTTCTTGCATACGCATCCTTTAAAAGATTTAGGCTCTTCCAGATGGATGTCAAAGGTGACTTTTTAAATGGTTTCATTGAGGAGGAGGTATATGTAAAACAACCCCCCTGGATTTGAAGATTTAAATTTTCCTTACCATGTGTACAAATTGACCAAAGCATTGTATGGACTTAAACAAGCTCCACGAGCATGGTACGAAAGACTCAGCTCATTTCTTATTAATCACGGATTTACAAGAGGTAAAGTAGACACTACCCTTTTTATTAAAAGATCATCGGAAGGTAATCTCATTATTCAAGTTTACGTTGATGATATTATTTTTGCTAGTGCTAATCCTCTTCTGTGCAAGGAATTTTCAAATCTTATAAAAAATGAGTTTGAAATGAGTATGATGGGAGAGCTAACGTTCTTTCTTAGACTTCAAATTCAACAATCTGAAGAAGGAACGTTTATATGACAGACAAAATACACAAAAGAGTTGATTCAGAAGTTCGGTATGAGTAATGCTAAAGCTATTGGCACACCAATGAGTCCTTCAACAAGTCTTGACAAAGATGAATAGGAAAATCCTGTTGATGAAACTAAATATCATGGAATGATTGGCTCCTTTATTTATCTAACTGCTAGTCAATCAAATATTATGTTTAGTGTTTGTTAATGTGCCAGGTTTTAGTCAGCTCCAAAAGAATCACATCTGACTGCAGTAAAGAGAATTATTCGATATCTCATTGGAACTATTTCTCACAGATTATGGTATCCACACTCTAACAATTTTAAACTAGAAGGTTTTTAAGATGCTGATCTTGCAGGTGATAAGGAAGACAGAAAAAGCACCAACGGAACATGTCAATTACTTGGAAAAACATTGATATCTTGGAACAGTAAAAAGCAAGGATTAGTTGCACTATCCACAACTGAGGCTGAGTATATCGCCATTAGACAATGTTGTGCACAATTACTATGGATGTCTCATCAATTGGGTGACTATGAACTATTCTTTAAATCCATTCCAATTTTTTGTGATAACTCTAGCGCTATATGTCTCTCAAAAAATCCTGTGCATCACTTTAGGGCAAAGCATATAGACATCAAGCATCATTTCATTAGAGCTCATGTTCTTAAGGGAAATATAGAATTATCTTTTGTTAGAACTACTGATCAATTAGCAGATATTTTCACTAAACCTTTACTTGAAGATAGATTTTTCTTTTTAAGAGAATTACTTGGTATTATTTCCATTGATCATTAATATTAGGACCTATGTGGTATTTTTATATTTTGTATGCCTAATGTTTAAACTTCTCTTTTCATAGTCATTAATAGCGCCTCCGAATTTCCTCTCTTTTCCTCTCTTTTCATATCAGTTGCAGCATTCAAGAAAGGAAAACCAATTATCATGCCTGTTCAACTGACACCCTTTCCTTTCATGTACCCAACCGTCAGAAACCCCTTCTTTTAATATCTGAAACCCTCTTCCAATCTCCATCATTCCCATCGCCTAGAAACCTTCTCCAAAACTCTCTTCAACCAGTTTCTTCCATGGTTAAACACTCTAAAAATCCCTCAGCCTCCACCAGGAAAAGTACTCGCTCCAGAGAAAAACCTTCTTCCCAGTCTCCAGAACAAGTAGACCTAGGGTCTGACCACTCAGAAGGCTTTGCCTCATCTCAGGAAGAACTCTCAGATCATTCTAATCCTCTAGGAGAAAAAGCCCTAGGAAAAAGACCTTTGGAAGAACCTCCTGAATCCTTTACTCCAAAGAAATTGAAAATAGATCTCTAAAGTTCTTTAGAGTCTGACCTAAATTTTTGAGATTCTCCAAACATGGATTTTTTATTGCTTTGAAAGACAAGCCAATCGCTCATGGTAGAGTAGTCGACCTTGATGACATGGAAGCTCTAAACTGTAAGGTAAAAGATCTGTTTGTTTATCAAGGCTGGTCAAAATTCTTTTCTGTTCCCCCTCCTAAAGTCTATGAACCCCTAGTAAGAATATTTTATACCAATCTTCGCTCTAGTAAGTCTGACAAGTTGGAATCCATAGTGTTAGGAAAGCGCATCGTTCTTGATTGTGCCATCGTTCTTGATTGTGCCATGTTTGACTCAATTTTCCAATGTAAGTGTTCTGGTTTTCCCATGCTTTTCAAAAATTCTTGGCCTGATGATTTTGAAATCACCTTTGATCAAGCAAAACGTTGTATTGCTGAGTGTTCATCTGAATCCCTCCCGAATCAGTTATGTCCAAGTGATGTTAGCTTTGAAACTCGTGTTCTAGCCCACATTGTTGCAACTACTATGTTCCCTCATACTGGCTCCTTCTCCATGAGTCTGACCATATGTTCTCAATTCTTTTGGCAAAATTATAATTGTATCATAGGCAAAAACTGGAAGTACGGGGGGGGGGGGGTGAATTGCTTATTTTAAAATTAGTTATTATAAGTTGACCGGTTTTTCAATTAATCGACTAGATGTAATAGCGATATAATAAGAAGTGCAGAATTAAAATGCAGAAGTAAAGTGCAGGAATTAAAGATACCGGAGTTTTAATACTGGTTCGGATTCAATGTGAATCCTAGTCCAGTCCCCTTGAGTTGGAAGGGAGTTCTCTTTCATTGATTGAATTTCTTGAGTACAAAGTGAATGGTGTAGTTTACACCAACAACTCAGTTTCTATGTCACTCGTCTTTTCTTGATACAATGCCTCACCAGTATTTTTCTCTTTTTCTTCTCTAACTTGTTACACGGCAGATCCAGTAGAGCTACAATGTTTGTTTGAAGTAGAACAAAGAGAGAGTAATTAGTTTGATCAAAGTATATCTCTAAGACTTAAGGTTGCATATAAATACTTTGTAGGAGACCGTTACTGAAGAGATTTGCTAACCCAAGAGATTTGATCCTTGGAAAAAAATTGATTCTTTCCAAGAATAAGGTTAATTCCTGTTACTCTTCCTTGATGTATGGACTTTGACAACTTTTCATTTTTAAGTCTTGATAGCGCCGGATTTGCTCCTTAATTTTGGGTCCTTCTAATAATAGCTACTGATTGATTATCTTGCTGGATCTTCAATTCTTCTTTTCCTTTTTAACTCTTCAATCAATCTCGGATTGATTATCTTACAGGATCGTCAGTGCTTCTTTTCCTTTTGAATGCTTCCAGCAATCTTTGATTTCTTCCTTCAACTTTGATTGTTTCTCTTTGTGCACTTCGATCTTGGTTGATTTCCTTGAGTCCCTACACCAAAAGCAATTATATTATTTTTCATCATTAAAACTAAAACCTAACAATCTCTCCCTTTTTGATGAGGACAAAAAAAATAATATATGTAAACATCAGTTAACTTTTCTGTATTTTACTCCTAATCAATAAGTGCAGTTGACTCCCCCTCAATAGGTTCCATTGGGACTACTTCTTTTAATTGACTTCTCCTGTAGTATCTATAGTCGACTCCCCCTGCAATGGATGTACCTGCATGAATATATGTATAACATTCTCCCCTTTTTTGACATCAGCAAAGAGGGGATAAAAACAACAATATACCAGATACTAAAGCAGAATTTGTAGCATGATATGCATGCAGAGTTAAAAAAATCATCCAACGATTGGTTATCCAGTCCAAAATAGCACAACAAAAAAATTATTTGAAACTTCCACACTAATGATGCAAGAAATAAGTAAGAGTGTTGCAAATCGCCTCCTTCAGTTGATCAAAGCAAGCATTAGCTGAGACAGTCACTCCATCAAGCCTGTCGTGTACTTCCTTGAATGCCTTGACTGCGTTTTCTTTAACTTTGAGAATTGCAACCCTTATCTTTGAAACATCAGACCCTGTCTCTTTGGAGATTGCATGAATATCCCCAACAGTGGACTGAGTGGCAGCAAGAAGATCTTTGATGGTGGTCAGCTGGTTGTCAATGGCAGTCAGTTTCTCAGCAAGGTCAGGATTACTAAGACTATGATGGGAAACAGAGGCTTTGGTCTTGGGATCAGGTTGAACATGCTTGACCTCACCTTCCTGTTTCTTAACCCCGGAGCCCTTCACACACACATATCCCATACTAGCAAACACCCTAGAATTGTAAGTTTTTGAAACAGAGACGATGGGATATTCAGAGATAGAGATATTATGAGCTTCTAGAATGTGAGTGATGGCCATCCCATAGGGCAGACTGGTGGGATTATCAGCACTTTCAATCGTAAAATTTATGACCAGGAGGACAGTTTGATCTTGAGTTTGGTCACAAGGCAATAGACAAGAAAGGTATCTCTTTGCACCAAGGCGCAAAAGTAAATATTTCAAATTAACAAAAATAATACATATACATCTCGCTATCTAAGTATTTGAGTTTTGCGACTGTTTCACTTGTTCCATTAGGTCCATTCATGGAAATTTACAGATTTTGTTGCCTTTGTATTTGATTTTTTTTTGTCTAAGATCTTTATCAAAAGATGGTATTTTTACTTTTCAAACAAACAATTTGGAGATCTTGATTAAATATTTAAAGTACGAAGACATACCTATCGACGCGGAACGAGAAGAAAAGAGAACAGTTTTGAAGCCATATCCTAGTGCGTCTATTTTATGGTCGAACAATTTAATAATTGAAATTAGTTCTTTTTTATTTTGCTTTGTGTTTAAAGTCGTGCTACGTTTTTCTAACCAGTTTTCCAGCACAGCTTATTAAAAAAAAAAAATAGTTTCCTCATGGGCTTGGATTATTTTTGTTATAGCTTTGCAATAGTGATGGATACTTATGGAAAATTATTTCTCCATTATTTCCATTACAGCTTATTTGAAATGCTAAGGATTATGATATTTCACTGCTAGATTTCATAAAAGCGTTACGGGTGCTCTTTGTGCAATGTATTTGCTATTTTCCGTTTGCTTAAAAAAAATAAAAAATCTTAAACAACATACTCAACATGCACATCTGATTTATGTCGTAAAATTAGTGATATCTCAAAAGGTAATGTCCATCTTGGCTTGGAACATCATTTCTCTTTGAAATATTATTTACATCTACTTATTATTTAGTAAGTTATTTTACAATTAATAGAGTCAAACTAGTCGTTACTAGCGATTAACTAGCCGTTATCTAGTCGTTGGAGCAACATTTATATAACATGGTCTTTGAAGATCTAAGGCACACTTCTAACATAACTTTCTGAATCAACTTCTTCCTTCTATATGCTGGGTTTCTTTCTTGAATTTTCTGCTAGTTCTGTTCCCAGTTTTATAACTGGAAGAGCTTGTTGAATCCTGGAGGATACGCCTAATTTTATTCATTATTGTACAGACGAATTATCTTTAAGGACAGTATCCTTGACACGCCTTAAGTTAACTCTTATTCTCCATAATAATTTTTCCAACAATCTTAAGAATATTTCTACATTTTTTTTATTATGGAGAATCAAATTTAATGTTATCCAAGTTATTGTTCTAATTTTGAAAATGACCTACACTTCAAGTTTGCACAATGGTCTTATGGAGAACACTAATGAAATTCTATGAACTTTAAAGATGTACAGTGGTATCTTTCACTTGATATATTT
Organism: Nicotiana tomentosiformis; assembly: GCF_000390325.3. Taxonomy (NCBI): domain Eukaryota; kingdom Viridiplantae; phylum Streptophyta; class Magnoliopsida; order Solanales; family Solanaceae; genus Nicotiana; species Nicotiana tomentosiformis. Next base: position 169,897,807 of record NC_090813.1, on the reverse strand, counting down.
TTGCGTAACATTATATATAAGTGTCAGGTATGCATAATTGAACTAATATATACCTCTTCAATATTTATTCTTTCATGCTTATTCTCGTGAGAATATAATATGCAGATAAATTTTGACCTCAAGATGATACATATAATGTCCTTTCAATTTTAGATGTGTTTATAATTGTACATTATTTGCTGATGTGAATTTGTATTTATAATTTTGTATGTGCATTTTTCATAGTGAAAGATACTGTACTGATTTTGTAGTTCTCTTGATCTAGAGTGTTTTAAATATTCTCTTTTAACATCTTGAAGAGGCAATATGATATTTGTTATTTCGGTAGTTATAGAATTTCCTAACATGCCAAAAGGACAATTTGTTTATGTTGTTTGAGATCAAGAGAATAAATGGTATTTATATTTATATACTATTTAAATATTGCTGACCTTTTGTCATGAATTTGATATCTCTGGACATACATATTTTCTAATTTGGAGATAAAATATTTTGGGTGAAGCTATATTATTAGCTTGTTATTTATAAAGTAGAACTCTTTATGAGTTGTGAAAAGATTATCTCCTTAGTGGTTTGAAAGTTTCGAAAGTGTGGGGGTTGAGAAAGTATTACCACAGTTATGTAGCCTGATCATAAGGGGAATATTGAGGAAAAATCTTTATTAAAAATATTGGAATGAACCCTTACAAAATTGAGATTTGTTGTGGCAAATATTTATATTGAAAGATAAAAATATGTTATTTTTTTGGCTCTGAAAAATGATCTTGTTTTGGGTCTCTTAGTAATTTAGGTGAAGAAATAATTGAATTATGAACCCTTTTCTACTAATTTGAAATATTTTTGTAGAAGTAAAAGTTGTGTTTATGTTTAGAAATTCTATCTTGGTATTTGAATATGGAAGATACCAAAAAAAATAAATTCTTATATGTGTTGAAAGATGTTCCAAAGGCACTTGTATAGAAGTCAAGTTTTATTTCAATTGAGATGATTTTATGCCTTACTCGAGAAATACTATAAGTTAGTGTTTTGTGTGTGAATTTTCCATTGTATTAGAGGGATAAAATGATGATAGCGAATCTCTGATTCAGATGTGAAAAATTCACTAGTGATTGTGTGATTACCTTTTGGTTGGGTGTTGTGATATTGGATTTGTCTGGCAATGCGGTTGATTAAGCAACCTCTTGGTGAGTTAAACCGACAATAATTATGTCGATAAATTGTGATTGCCAAGGCGCAATAGCCATTATAAGAAATTAAATCTTTCAATGAGAGGAGTAGATACATTATCTAGAGACATATTGTGATATAGCAATTGCTTAGAGATACGAATATTTTATACATATTATGTGTAGTCAAAAGAGGATTTGGCCGATCCTTTGACTTATAAGTGAAACATCGAGGGATTGAGACTTTTGCCAGTTTGAGAGGTATCAACAATGACGGTAACCCAACCTGTGTGATTGAAGATCCCATGAAATAGGTTCATATGGGTAATAACAAGTCATTAGTAGATCAAATATACACTATTAAATTATGTCTCTTCCTATGGTGTGTGTGTATATAGTGTAAGACCACAAGGAATGTGAGGTTGAGTTATTATACTCTTAATCTAATAATCCATAGCCTTTTGTAGGTGGTGTATTGCACTGCAGAATACACTTGATGGATGGACCTATATGAGTATGGAGTGAGGCTGCTCCTATGAAATTTGTGGCAAAAATTCTAGAGCAATCATGATAACCAGGCGCGCGCATGGCCTATTAGCGCAAAACCGCGATAACAACAGAAATTATGGGGGTGTAATATGATGAATAAGGTCCCTAACTTACAACAATAATTTTTTGGTTCATAGAAGTTATCAACTTCACCAATTATTCTATAAGTTAAATCTTATTTATTTACATCTGGTTCATAGTCTATAAGACATCAGATGAATTTCATTATACCCGAAATCCAGCAAATTATACTCTCTTTCTTTCTTTCTTTCTTTATTTACAATTTATTTTTTATATCCCTTTTGAGATATGTGGGGGATTTTTGTAAAATTAGTGATATCTCAAAAGGTAATGTCCATCTTGGTGTGGAAAATATTTTCTCTTTGAAATATTATTTACATCTACTTATTATTTAGTAAGTTAGTTTACAATTAATAGAGTCAAACTAGCCGTTATTAATCCTTAACTAGCCGTTATCTAGCCGTTGGAGCAATACCTATATAAACATGGTCTTTGAAAAGCTAAAGACATGCTTTCTAACATAACTTTCGTATGAGGTAATATATGTTCATATTTAATGATCGCATGAGAAGGCGACACGTGGAACCAAAGGCAGAAGATAGCTAAACCCGGAGACAATAATCTCGCTTATCATCGGAGAGAATGATACTCATAACGACAAAATTAATGTCGTCATCCGGTAGCATTCAATAAAGAATATTCTACAGCATTAAGTGCATGATCCGTTACAGAGAATATGGCATTCACTGTCCACCATTACACATCCTTCAATGGCCCTCATAATTATCATTAAAGAGGAACTTAATCCTAAGACCTAGCTCCCTAGGTGCAGCTATAAATAGTAAGCTCTATCATCATTGTAAGGGATATAAATTTTCCGACAAACATACACTATATTCTATCAAAAGCTCAATAACATTTTATTTTCTTGCTTATTTGTATTGTTCTTATAGCTCACACTGGCTTTGCGCCCGGAATCAAGATATCTGTCGTCTATTTCAATTCTAAGACTAAGTTTTATATTTCTGTCTAATTTATCTATTATTTTTATAAATCACGTATAAATTCAACTGTACTATTTTATGGGTAAATATTTTAGCCCCCACCGTGGGGCATGGAAAGTCGTGTTATTGAATTGATCCCTGTATCTGTTACTAACTTGTTTGATTTTTTATTCTTAGGAAAAATCATTAAAAATGACAGATAATGATGTCAACAACACACACACCATTGAGGCCCAAGGAAATCAACCTCAGCACGAAGATTCAATCAGTGATACCTGCAATGAGGGGGATGAGTCTATGCTGGTCCATGGAGACCGATATTCCTGACATGCTCGAGAGGCAACTCCTGATGATGTTGAAAAAGCGCACGTTGTCGAAGCAGTCAGGGTCTTGCTAGGGGGAACAGATGCGGTCACAAAAACAAGTGTGATCCCTTTAAAATAACTCATGTGATTTATGAGGGAAGTAAATGCCCAAATGGATCAAATTCCAGGCACACCACCAGTGCTGAAAGGGCCGGACTCAAAGAAGTACACACAATTACTGTACAAACCAAGTGTGACACCAGAATAAATCTCGAAGCAGTTTAAAATTCCATACGTGCCGAAGTATGATCGAACTTCGGATCCTCTAGAGCATATCACCACCTATACAACGACGGTGAAGGAAAATGATTTAGCTCCCCACGAGATTGAGCCCGTTTTGCTGAAGAAATTCGGGGAGACTCTTACGAAGGGAACCCTGGCGTGGTATTCGCTTTTTTCCGAGCATTCCATTGACTCCTTTGAGATGCTCACTGATTCTTTCATAAAGTCCCATGCTGGGGCCAGAAAAGTATAGGCCCGAAAGGCCGATTTATTCAGGATTGCACAAGGAGAGTCCGAGTTGTTGCGGGAGTTCATAACAAGGTTCCAAAAGGAAAAGATGTTTCCACCACCCGTTCCAGATGAATGGGCTGCCGAAGCGTTCACCAAAGGTTTGAATCCGACAAGTTTCGACGCTTCCCGGAAGTTGAAAGAAAGTTTGCTCGAGTTCCAAGTAACAACTTAAGCAGATGTTCACAATCGATACAAGTCAAAAATAAGGATTGGAGATGATCAACTCGATTACCCGGCGTCGGTTAAAGGTCAGGACTGAGAGAAGAATAAAGAAAAATTGAAAGACAATTTCGATATGGATCGACGGTCTTCGAGGAGTCGGTTTTTGCCCTATGAACGGGCCGAAGGACATGGCATAGGTTTTCGGTCGGCGGACAAATTTGCTAATGACAGGAGAATCGATCGCGGCCGAAACAATAGTTCGTTGCAGAACAAGGAAATGTCAGATTCTTCCTACCCCATACTTTTCGAATACAACTTCAGCGTCAGTGTAGTGGAGCTGGTATCGGTTATGAGGAATGTTAAAGAAGCACGGTTCCCGAAGCCAATCAGATCTGATCCCAGACAGAGGGATCCTAATTTGTGGTGCAAATACCACTGAACAAACGGTCACCGAACTGGGGACTATCGGCATTTGCGCGAAGAGGTGGAGACATTGCTGAAAAACAGCCATCTTACTGAATGTTCAAGTGATCGGGCGCAATCGTGATAGTGCAGAGCCTTCAAAAAGAAGGAGAGAATCCCCCACTCCTGACGATCAACATGATCTTCAGGGGGAACGAGATTAACAGGGTTACATTTTGGCGGCCAAAAAGACAAAGGTATCAGTGAACCACAACAAAAGACTCCAGGAAGTTGTTGAAGACGACATCACTTTTGCGAAGGAAGATGCTAATGGACTGCTGCTACCACATAATGACGCCCTGGTAATTTCTCTAAATGTCTTAGATTTTAAATTAAACGTGTTCTTGTGGATCATGGAAGTTTGGCCAATATTATCCAATGGAGAGTGTTGAAGCAAGCCAAGCTCACCAGAAGTATTATTCCGGCCATAAAACTCCTCGCTGGGTTCAATCTGGCAAGCGTGACAACCCGAGGAGAAATCTTGCTGCCCACGAATGCCGAGGGGGTGATGAAGACGACCCTTTTGAAGGTAGTGGCCGGCTATATGGGTTACATATCATCCTAGGGAGACCATGGCTGCACGAAATGAAGGTTGTGTTGTCAACTTATCATCAGTTGCTGAAATTTCCAACTCCCGAGGGAGTTAAACAAATAAGAGGTGACCAACCGGCAGCAAGGGAAATGAATGCAATCTCAGTCTCCAATACCAAAGGGAAGGAGCATGTGGCATAATAATTATAGGAGTCGGCGCCTGTTCCCAAGCCAAGCGAAGTCAACTAGGGGGAATGGGGCGTCGAAATCCTATCAGGTGCCAAGGTATTTCCAGGTATGAGAAGATACAGATTCAACAAAGTCCATAACAGAAGAACTTGAGCAAGTCGCATTGTTTGAGAAATTCTTGGAGCGGAATTCCACTTGGGTACAGGACTACACCCCGAACTGAGATCTAGATTTATTGAATTTAATGTCGACTGTTTCGCTTGGTCGCATGTGGATATGACAGGTATCCCGCCGAAAGTGGACGTACACAAGCTAAGCTTGGATCGTAGCATTCCTCCGGTAAGACAGAAAAAATGTCCTATTACCAAGGCTAGAGATAAATTTATCAGAGAAGAGGTAACTCGCCTGCTTGATATCGTTCAATCCGAGAGGTAAAGTATCCCGATTGGCTAGATAACGTAGTAGTAGTTCCAAAGAAGAATAATAAATTTCGCGTGTGCATAGACTATTAGGACTTAAATAAGGCGTGTCCAAAACATTCGTTCCCATTGCCGAACATTGATCAAATGATTGATGAAACGGACGTGCATGAGTTAATGAGTTTCCTCAATGCTTACTCCGGGTACAATCAAATCAAAATGGACTCGAAGGATTAGGAAAAAACTTAGTTCATCACAAAGTTTGGCACATATTGCTACAACTTGATGCCCTTCGGGCGAAAGAACACCGGAGCCACTTATCAACGACTTGTGAATGGTCAATCACATATATCTCGAGGGAAGAAAATACAGAAGCATATACATTGGCTAACCTCATCTCGTCCACGAAAATAAAAGGATCAGACTCTGGTACGATCATACAGCTTATGCACCCGGTACTGGACGCAGATAGCTATTATGAGGTAAACACGACTAACTTGGTCTAGGATTGGAGAAATGAAATTATTGATTATCAAACACGGAAAACTGCCTGAGGATCTAAGGCATCTCTGGCGCTACAAACTAAGGCCGCACGATATAGTTATAATAGACGACAGTTATACAGAAAATCTTTCCAAGGCCCGTTGGCCCGATGTTTGGGAGCCTCCGAAGCTAACTATGTTATTCGGGAAGTCCATGAAGGGATCTGCGAAGATCACTCCGGAGCAGATTCCTTAGTACTAAAATTAATAAGTGCGGGATATTATTGGCCCCAGATGGAGCAAGACGCCATAGCTTATGTTTAAAAATGAGATAAATGTCAATGCTATGCATCATTTTTACATCAAACAGCAGACCCACTGCACTCAGTTCTGTCACTATGGCCGTTTATGAAGTGGGGAATGGATATCATTGGACCACTACCACCGACACCTGGTAAGGTGAGATTTCTTTTGATTTTAACTGACTATTTTTCTAAGTGGGTTGAAGCAGGTCCTTATTAGAAGATCGGCGAACATGAAGTGGTAGATTTCTTGTGGGAGAACATAATTTGCAGATTTGGAATACCAAAAGTAATATCATGCGACAATGGGCCATAATTTATAGGCGCAAAAATCATGAAATTCCTCGAAGACTTGAAAATCAAGAGGATCACATCATCACCTTATCATCAAAGGGCAAACGGACAAGCAGAAGCAACGAACAAAGTGATCATACAAAATCTTAAAAAGGGATTGGAAGCAACTAAAGGAAAATGGCCCGAAGAGCGTCCAGGTGTACTATGGGCGTACCGAACAACAACCAAATCAAGCACATGGGAGACTCCTTTTTCTCTTGTGTACGGGGAAGAGGCCCTGATCCCGGTGGAAGTAGGGCACATATAAGGATAACAGCTCAAAAGCAACGAATAGAGAGATATTATAATCAAAGAGCCAACCTCCGCTATTTCAAAGTTAGAGACTTAGTTTTAAGGAAAGTAACTCAAAACACCCGGGAACTCAATGCAGGAAAGCTAGGTCCAATATAGGAAGACCCCTATCGGGTTTCAGCTATCACCGGGAAAGGTTCATATGAGTTAGAGAATCAAGATGGAAAAACGTTTCCAAGCAACTGGAATGTGGCACACCTCAAAAGATATTATTGCTGATGAATATCACATGTACTGAAAGTATGTGCTGCACTCTTTTTCCCTTATTCCGGATTTTTTCCCAATTAGCTTTTTTTGGTAAGGTTTTTAACGAGGAAGCAACGGAAAGCATATTGTGAAGGAAGTTTCTACAGCAGCAATAAGACCTTTAAATGACAACGCACATAAGCGAAGAGCCACTACGGAGCGGTTAGATAGTCTTTTGCTCGATAGCAATGTTCCTACCGGGAAGTTGAGTTCGCTGCCGAACAATGATTACCCGACCGTTCACAAGTGCAAGCGGCTAGGGGATTGTTAGATAATCTTTGGCTCGATAGCATAAATTCCTAAGGGGGAGTGAAGTTTGTTACCAAACTGAAGACTATCTAGCAATTCACTAGTGAAATCCTCAAAGGTGTAAAACTCCCAGTGCTCTAATTCGCATTCTTCGCATTCGAAAACTGGGAGGGGGGAGGGGGGGATGATATGAGGATATGACAACAACGACTTCCACTTCGACCAGAATATGAAACCTGGAAATATAGTTATGTCATCGGGACTTGGGATTGCACGGCCAGCCCCGTAGAAAAAAGTTGTACAAGTTAGCCACAAGAAATGGCAATTTCTTTTCAGCACAACGAATACTTATGTACTTTTGAAAATGGAAGGAATAAAGTAAAGTCCTTTTATTTCTATTTTGTTTCTTGTCTGAACGGTGAATTGATTTTATCATTTGAAAGTTAAACAAGTACTGCAAATACTAGTGCTGTAATAAACAGGAGGCGTCCTCTTCAAGAGCACAGTAAACATAAGAGGGCCCTCTCTTATAAAAACCCTCACGTTAAAAGGATTGATTTCGGAAGAATTTATGCCTAGAATCCAAATACTTTCGAGAGAAAATACACCCAAAGACATGCACGATCATACACAAACAGTAAAACTTGCGCAAATACTTAAACGAAAAAAGACGCAAAGAGCAAACTTGCGCAAATATTTAAACGAAAGTAAGCAGAAAGGGAAGCCATAAACGAACGAAAAAGTTTTTTTTATTTACAATGAATGTGACAAACGACACCAGTACAAATTTTGAAAAAAGAACGAAGCTGCTACATATCCGAAACTCGGAGGAAGAGAAGCATCCGCACCCCAGGAGAAGTGGGTAGATCTGTCGCCGGTTTGATATCCTGCCCTTCGTCATTTTGACCTTCAGTATCTTTGCCTTCCGGTTCCTCTTCAGTTCTTGAGAGCTCAGAACTGGAACCAGAAGAATCGGTAGCATCAAGCCTGGCCAGAAGACCCTTTTTAGCAGCCAACTCCAGCTCACGGGCTTTAGCGATTTCGGCATCAAAGTCAATAACACCCGGTTTAGTCTCTTACATGGTTTTTCTCCTCGTGTTATACATAGCATATGTTGTTTCAACAATGAGGGAGGCCGCTTGGTGCTTGAGTTCTTCTTTAAGTTGATCAACTTCGGCAGAAAGGCTTTACTGCGCGGATCTAACGGACCAGAGGCTTACGTCGAGATCACGGACACTAGAGCTGAAAAGTCTATTATGCTCAATGGTCTTTTTATACTTCTCCTCCAATTGGGCATACTTTACCCCGGCGGCAGCGCGCTCTTCAGTTTTGGAGTTTAGGGCCGCCTCTAAATTGTTCAATCTTTCAGCGGAGGCAGCCTCATGATCAGATGCAGCAAGAACGTTATTACGGATTTCAACACATTTTTCCCTAGCTTCTTCAAATTGAGCCCTCAACGGGGCGACATCTTGGCTAAGGGTCTCCACTTCTTGCTCGCTTTGCTGGAACCAAGCCTCCAACATAATGGCCTCAACAGCTCTAACTTCCAGCTCTGAGAGACGAGCAACAATTTGGTCCCGCTCGGCCAAAAGTTAATCCCGCTCAAAGGTAAGTTCCTCCTTATCTCGAATCAACCTTTGGAGGCCCTCAGAAGCAAGGGCGTTGGCTTGCAAAACGAAAAATGCAAATTCAAAATCCTACTATATCAAAGATAGAAGAGATAATGAAGGAAACGAAGAATATACCGTGCTGCGTTGTGCATAGCATTGTTCAACAAACACTCTCCCGAGAGAGCTTGTATATTTTCCTTATCTTTTTCTGAAATCAAAGGCTTCAAATAGTTTGCAAGTTCCACCGGCTGGGATAACATGTGGCATCCGGTAGAGATAGAGAGAGTAACTCTCCTCCTCCGTTGCGGATCTTCTGAGATGGATGCATAATATATCCCCAAGTTCCCATGAACTGGGGACTGGGGAAGAGAGGCATCCTCTTCTTGGGCAGTTGCATCCGGTGGAAATGATGTAGCAGTTGCTGGTGGTGAAGGAAGAGTTGGTGAAGAAGGAGATGAAGCTGATTGCGTTGAAGGATGAGAAGTGGTTGCGGCAAGTGCAGAGCTGGTTATTGGTTGCTCATCAACCGAAGACGACAAGGACCCGATACTCAGCCCCACGGTACTGGGCACATCAACTGGGATCCGGAAGTGGGAGTTAGCATTTTCCACCATCTCATACTCCCCCCCAGAGTGCCGAGGCATCATCCTCGGTTGGTGTAACTAACTCAACAGATTGAGTAGTCTGTTGAGCTGAGGAAAGTCGTCGTCTTCTATGTAGAGAATCCCCCTCCTTGATGGATTCCCTATCATCGTCAATCATTATGGTATCTATGACCAGCTCGGGTGGGGGGCTCATCACCATAGCTTCCGGAGACTATTTGGGAGCGGCACTCTTTGCCTTTTTATTTTTTCCCTTAGCCACAGAGGAACATATTATTTTTTGTTGCTTGTTCTCCGGCCGGGGATTTCGAGAAGAAGCACTCACACCAGAAGCAGGCCTAGAGACACTTGTCTGCATAAAAGCTTCCTGCAGCAACCTCGTCGCATCAGCAGGATTAACCAAAACGTCCTCCTCGGGTACGACAACTGAGCCCTGGGGTAGACATGAGTCCAACAGGAGAGAAAGGTTAAACAAATTCCTTACTCGAAAAGGTAAGAACGAGGAGAGTTTGACTTATCGTGATTTTTGGCCTTCTACCCATATTTAAGGGCTAGTTCTTTTCACGTGTGTGTCTCGAGTATCGCAACGTCCAATATTTTCTTGATCCACTAGTCCAAGTCTTCAACCCTAGGTGGACCCCATTGAGCTTCTGAAATAAGTGAAAGAAGAAGGGTCAATAAAAACATGGAATGATCTTTAACGGAAGAAAAGATAAATGGTGAACTTACGATTGCGGTTCCACAATTCCGGAAAGAATGAAGCCGTAGCCAAAATGATGTCACCAGTGGCAACTGAAACGAACTGTTCCATCCACCCACGGTCATTATTGTAATATTCCATAAAAATTTTACCTAAAACCCAAGGTTTCGTAGTGCCAAGGCAGATTTATGTGTTTATGGTTGTATAGATTCTTCACAAGGAGCTTGCTCACCGCGGAACAGACGTTTTGGATTGAGCAGCATGTCGGGGAGTTGAAGAAAAGTTTTGGCAGCACAGGGCACTTTTGCCGTCCATTATGCGATCATAGAACTGATCTGCAGACCGCGTATCTGCCGCAAAGTGAAGCAAAGAACTAGGCAAATTTTGGATGATATTTTGCGGTCAATTATGCAGCTGCATAATCGTTTCGCGGGCCGCACATTCGTCGTAGGTCAAGCATGATAAATTCCGGAAGGTGGTTCTGCGGTCCTTTCTAAGATTATAGAATTGGTCTGCAGACCGCAGACATGTCGCATACCTGCTCAGAAAGGCCCAGTTTTGGAGGGCCATTATGCAGTCCATTTTGTGAACCGCATAATTGCATCAGAGCTTTATTTTTCTAATATTATAACCCGACCCCGTTTCATTCTATTTAGCCATATGGGTCATTTTTGAGGAGGTATTTGGTATCTTAGAGAGAGAAGAGAGCTATTTTAGAGAGAGAAAGGGGAGGACTCAAGGATTTCACTACTCAACTTGGATCAAGCATTGAAATTTCATCAAAAGAAACTTGCTAGGGTTTCTAAAAGGTAAGAATTTCCTCCCCCAATTCTCCAATTTCGAATTTTGGGTTGGTTATGGGTGATGAAGGTAGACATATCACATGCATGAGCTAATAAGGGATGTGGGAAAGATGTTGGACAACCTTGGGTGATTTTGTTGTTGAATTGGTTGAGGCAAAAGTTGGTTTATAAGTATAGCTGCTCTTATCATACGAATTCCCCTAATCGTACTTGTAATTCTCCCATCTTCTAGAGATTGGCATCGTTAGGAGTTTCGAGATGTTATTGTTATACCACGAAAGTCTCTTTTGAGGTATGAAGGCTAAACTCTTCTTCTAGTTTCGGAGTTCCTGAATTCTTGCGAAACTCCATCATGTGTAGTCGAACTTGAAACACTATTGATGTGGGATATTCAAGCTAGTAAGTCGATTCTCAAATTGCATAACGTGTCCGAACCCTCATGTGTTAAAGATTTTCTATTTTGACTTAATTATGTTATACCCCTTTTGGGAAGAAAACCTTGTACGGAATTAATGTGATCAAATACTTATTTCTCATATGATGAAATTTTATGAACTTACACTTGTTAAGAACAAAGGTGACAAACTGTTGTTGGGAAAAGAAATCTTTTGTATAAACTATTATCATTTTGGGAATCCGAAGTGTGGCATCGTGAATACACCTCCACCCGCATACATTGGGGTGCGGCGTAGGGGCCGCTTTGTGTAGAGATTATGATTGTGATTACACCTCCACCCGCACATATTGGGGTGAGGCGGCGGGGCCGTTTTGTGTAGAGATTGTGATTGTGAATACACCTCCACCCCCACACATTGGGGTGAGGCGACAGGGCCGCTTTGTGTAGAGATTATGATTGTGAATATACCTCCACCCACACATATTAGGGTGAGGCAGCGGGGCCGCTTTATGTAGATATTGTATTTGTGAATACACCTCTACCCGCACACATTGGGGTGAGGCGGCGAGGCCGCTTGGTATAGAGATTGTGATTGTGATTACACCTCCACCCATTCACATTGGGGTGAGGCGGCAGGGCCGCTTTGTGTAGAGTTGTGGCATTGTGGTAGAGGTCATATAGAGGATTCCCAACTCTAAATCTATAAATGTTTTTGCAAGCTTTAAATTATTTTGCTATGGTTTTAACAACTATTTAAGGTCTTTTATTGCTTCCATGATTCGTCACATTCATGTTGTGCTTCCAATCCTTGAAGGGGATGTTTGGTTTTCATACTAGTACTATTCGACATGAACTAACGTCCCTTTTTTCGGAGCACTGCATCTTTAATGGATGCAGGTGGTTCCACAGTAGGCGGTTTCTATCAGTGATAGCGGTGCACCCTCTTCCCAACTGACTTGGTGAGCCCCACTTCAGTTCGGGGTCGTATATCTTTTGCTCCTTGTACATTTAGTTTTGAGGTATAGCCGAGGCCTTGTTGCTGGCATCATTATTGTACTCCTTTGTATATGTTGGAGGCTCCGTAGACATAGTGTATGTGGTATATTGATGTTGGAAACGTCAAACTAGTAATGTTGTAATTGTTCAATACGTTCCACTTCAAACTATGAAAGTGTATGTATTCTGAGACTTAAAATGATGTAACTAATGTTAATGAACTGATGTTATTTGCTTGATCCTCTTCATTGTTTAACTAATGAAATAGATCCTATCATTAATCATGGGAGAGTTCGGGTAGGAGTTATTGTACAGGCTTGCTTGGCCAGATTATCTCGGTTGAGCATCGGTCGCGCTCCCCAAGGTCGGAGCGTGACAATTATCATCATCTATGCTGGATAACAGAGCATGGTGGCCACACTTGCTGAAATTATCATTCTCCCGCGGAAGATCTTGGGGGAATAGAGGTTCATTAATCGAGCTAGGGTTAGTCTTCTCTCGTCTCCTGGCACATGCGTCGATCATACAACTTTTCTCCACACCGAAGGACTTACCTGTGCCAAACACACCTGGTAGCGGATGCATAACTCCACCATGACGGAGTCATGCTCTCCACTCAAAGAGAATGGTACCAAGGTGAAGGGATACGTATAAAAATACGTAAAATCCTTCCTGGGTAAGGTTATCCGCTCCGCCAGGTCAGGAGTGATAATGTCTAAATCTTTATAGTGGCAGTCTTCCTTCACATCAGGAATACTTGAAGGATGGATGGAAGAAGGATATATGATAACAGACCACGTACGAGGGTGAGCGGAAAGATACTTCTCTTGAAGTCTTTGGTGGTAACAACACTCTTTGGGATGATGGAGAGCATCGTAGGGGGAGCATCATCATCAACTTTATCTTTGCTCTTTGATGAACTAGGGTTTCTGGAAGAAGAGGCCATTTGTTATCAGAACGGAGGGAAGGTTTTCTCTCAGAAGAAGGTTTGAAGACAAAGTACGAGTTGAGTAAAGAAAGTTTGAGGAAGTGTAGTAAATTATGAAGTGTAAATGAAGAGGTTTGATACGTATAAGTAAAGGTATAGGCGGCTAAAATCGTGGCCATAATTACCTCGATAAACAGAAAAAGTGATGCTAAATCGTGGGATGACGCGTGTTCGAGGCATTAAATATGGAGAGACGTGCATCTAATAAACCGTCAGAAACTTTTCAGAGGGGATCAGAGAATTTCTCGTCAAAAAGGTATTTCTACCAACTTCCTAGTGACCCAAAGTTATGCCACCGAAAAGTAGGGGGGACTATCTCTATGGGATAAAATATGTTCATATTTAATGATTGCATGAGAAGACGACACGTGGAACCGAAGACAGAAGATAGCTAAACCCGGAGGCAATGATCTAGCTTGTCACCGGAGAGAATGATACTCATAACGACAAAATTAATGACGCCATCCGGTAACGTTCAATGAAGAATATTCTACAACATTAAGTGCATGTTCAATTACAAAGAATATGGCATTCACTGCCTACCGTTACACATCCTTCAATGGCCCTTATAATTGTCATTAAAGAGGAGCTCAATCCTAGGACCTTGCTCCCTAGGCGCAACTATAAATAATGAGCTCTATTATCATTGTAAGGGACACGAACTTTCTGACAATCATACACTATATTCTATCAAAAGCTCAATAACATTTTATTTTCTTGCTTATTTGTATTGTTCTTATAGCTCACACTGGCTCTGCGCCCGGAATCAAGATATCTGTTGTCTATTTCAATTCTAAGGCTAAGTCTTATATTTCTGTCTAATTCATCTATTATTTTTGGATCAAATTAATTCACTTGTCTATAAACCACGTATAAATTCAACTGTACTGTATTATGGGTAAACAACTTTCTGAATCATCTTCTTCCTTCTATATGCTGGGTGTCATTAAAGAGGAGCTCAATCCTAAGACCTTGCTCCCTAGGTGCAGTTATAAATAATGAGCTCTATTATCATTGTAAGGGACATGAACTTTCTGACAAGCATACACTCTATTCTATCAAAAGCTCAATAATATTTTACTTTCTTGCTTATTTGTATTTTTCTTATCGCTCCCGGTGGCTCTGCGCCAGGAATCAAGATATCTGCCGTCTATTTTAATTCTAAGGCTAAGTCTTATATTTCTGTCTAATTCATCTATTATTTTTGGATCAAATTAATTTACTTGTCTATAAACCATGTATAAATTCAGCTGTACCGTATTACGGGTAAATAACTTTCTGAATCATCTTCTTCCTTCTATATGCTGGGTTTCTTTCTTGAATTTTCTACTAGTTCTGTTTCCAGTTTTATAACTGGAAAAGCTTGTTGAATCATGGGGATACACCTAATTGTATTCATTATTGTGTTGGCAAAATATCCTTACGGACATTATTCTTGATACGCCTCAAGTTAACTCCTATTCTCCATAACAAAATTTCCAACAATTTGTTACTTGGAAAGAAAAACCAAAAGTTTTTACCTCAATTTATTATTTTGAGGAAATCTTGTGAACGTTAGAAAGTTACTAATGATATGTCCAAAAATGTCAAATGTCCTCTCTGTCTCAGTAATTGTACATATTTAAGTCGGTTTTTGATATTCGAAATGCATTTTTCAGTACATCAGTAACTACTCTGTTCTTAGTCATAGCAAAAGGACAAACGAATACTTTTTTTTTTGTTTTCCCATCAAGTTTTCGGTATCCGTATTGAAGCCCAACTATAATCGGATTGCGCAGCATAGGCCCCATTCGAGGGGAAATATTCCCTACCAAGGATGTTTCCATACTCAGAGTTCAAACTCAAGACATCCGTTAAAGGGAAGAACATCCACATCCGCTGCACCACATCATTTGGTGGTAAGGACAAACAAATACTTCAAAATTAAGAGAAGGAAGACAAAAATATTATATATATGATCTGCTGAAATTGTCCATTAGCGCTATGTAAATATGACCTGCAGCAACCTACATTGATAGTCTACACAACAAAGCAAATAACCAATTATTATATTTATAGCAATCACAAGACTTGATACGGTAAAAGTATTCACATAGTCAATGTATATAGGTAAGTTTTATATACGAGCCACTGTTCTAATTTCTAGCTAATCTTCTATGAGGATCTCAGGAGGTTAATAAACTTAATTAGTTGGCAGCTTAGAAGTTTATTATTTGAATATTAAATGTGCACAAAGGATCAGTTTTTCTATGGAACAGAAGAGGAACCTAGACGACGTAATTAAGATGACTAGTTTTTGGGCACGCACATTATGTATATGTCTTATCTCAATAAATATATAATTTTTAAAAGTTCGCGTAAATTATATATTAACAAATGCGTTCGAATTATAAATAAAAGTTAAAGGAAATGTGTAAGAACTTACTTATTTTATTGCTTTTTGAGGAATTGTCCGGATCTTTAAAAGTTGTTTTTTGTCTTTTACCTTATTCTAAAAGGGAAAACTTGAAAAAGAGAAAAAGAAAAAAAACGAGAGGAAAAAAGTCAAACGACAATGCTATAATAAGATATGAAAAACAAAGATACCTAGATCTAAAAGGAGTTGAAAGTAACGGAAGACTTCACAAAATAATTAGATTCTCGTGTATTATTATTTTTCCTTTACAAATTTATCATATACCATAGGTTGTAAGGATGATTTAATATCAATATTTACTTAGATTTCAAAATTCTAAATATTAGAAAAATAATTAATTTTTTTAATTATTAAAAAATTATTAAAATGTATTTCCTAGATATATACTAGGGAAATAATAAATGACTATTTATCTATTGCGAAATTTATTTTTAAATAGTAAAAAAAACGAACGATATCTTGCTAATGTGATTCATGCTTTTAATATAGTACTAGTCTTAGGGTATGCGCTTTGCGTGTGTATCTATTTCAATAAATATATAATTTTATAAATATCACATAAGTATTACAATTTGTTTAAGTTATATAAAATTATAAAATAAAATTCAAAGAAAATTCGTGAAATGATAGTTGTTTCCATGTAGCTATCTCAAATAAATAAAGAATCTTATCTCATAAAAGTTTTCAAATGCCTTATTGTGATTTATGAGGACTTATGATGAAATATCTTATTAAAATTATTATTATTTATATGACTTAATACTGAACACAACCGTTATCATAAATCTTTAAAAGTTTATCAAATAACATAAATTAAAAATTAAATCTTTTGGTCTTTTAAGAATTTGAGAATGAAAAACACTTGGCTAATATCAATGGGGTCGGATTCCGATTTCAGAAGTTTGAGCAGGTCCGTAATATCAATTATGACTTGTGTGCAAAATTTGGGGTCAATCGAACGTGATTTGATAGGTTTCGGCATCGGTTGTAGAAGTTTAAAGTTTTAAAGTTCATTAAGCTTGAATTGGGGTGCGATTCGTGTTTTTAGAGTTGTTTGATGTGATTTGAAGGCTCGACTAAGTTCGTATGATATTTTAGGACTTGTTGGTATATTTGGTTGAGGTCTCGGGGGCCTCGGGTGGATTCCGGGTGGTTAACGGATTAGAATTGGACTTGTGAGAATTGCTGAAGTGGGCATCAACTTATGTAATCGCACCTGCCGAGTCCCCATCACAGGAGTGTCACGACCCAAAAATTTCCACCGGGACCGTGATGGCGCCTAATATTTTACTTGCTAGGCAAGCCAACGTTAGACAATCATTAAACCAATTCCTTATTTCCATTCAGTAAATAACAATAATTAACTAAGATGAAATATAATAAGTGCGAAATATTATAAAACTGTATTAATTACTACCACCCGGATCTGGGGTCATAATTCACGAGCATTCTAGAATTTACTACAAGTAATAGTCTAAAAGAAATACAACTGTCTGAATAAAAGTAAACAGTAGGACATAAAAGATAGACGGGGACTTCAAGGTCCGTGAACGCCGATAGATCTACCTTGAGTCTCCGGACATCG
The DNA here is from genome assembly GCF_000390325.3 of Nicotiana tomentosiformis. NCBI lineage: Eukaryota > Viridiplantae > Streptophyta > Magnoliopsida > Solanales > Solanaceae > Nicotiana > Nicotiana tomentosiformis. The sequence goes on along the minus strand of NC_090813.1, from coordinate 169,880,405 downwards.
GACCAATAAAAAATTTCTATCAACTTAAGCCGATACCAAAATTTGCACAGAAAGTGCAGAGTGCAACATCAGTACAACCGACCCCATGTACTGGAAAGTGTCGAACCTAACCTCAACGAATTAGTGACGAGGCTAGGACAAGACACCCACATATAACTTGAACAATATAATCATTCTAGTGGCAACAACAATAAATAAAGAAATAACGTAAAAATAATGAGAAGGGGACATACAGTGGGGGAATACAATATAAAGAGTGAGAATAATGAAAAAACAGAATTAAACTAAAAATCCTTAAACGAATTGAGGAAATAAAACAGCAAAGGAAAACTGCACGGCATCAACCTTCATACTTTTACTCTCAACCACACCAAATAAATAAATAGAACGGCACGACATCACCCTTCGTGCTTTTACTCTCAGCGTCACCAAATAAATAAATAGAACGACACGGCATCATCCTTCGTGCTTTTACTCTCAGCCTCACTAAATAAATAAATAGAACGGCACGGCATCACCCTTCGTACTTTTACTCTCAACCTCACCAAATAAATAGAACGGCACGACACTTACCTTGCTTCGAAAGCCACTTAATTCTCAATCACAACTTTTCCTCTAGAATTCACCTCCAAACCACTCGTATCTATTCAAAAATGACTCAATAATATCAAATATTGCTAAAGGAATCAATTATATTGCATAAATTAAATTTCCTAAATTTTCCTCCAAAAAGTTAAAAATCAACCCCGGACCAGCTTGGTCAAAACCCGAGGTTCGGACCAAAATCTATTTACCCATTCACCCTCGAGCCCGAATATATAATTGGTTTTGGAATCCGACCTCAAATCGAGGTCTAAATCCCCAAATTTTCGAAATCCCTAGTTTCTACCCTAACCCCTAATTCTATCATGAAAACTCTAGATTTTAGGTTGATAATTGAAGAAATATAATGGATAATTGAAATAAAATGGTTTAGAAACACTTACCAACATTTTGGGGAAGAAATGACTCTTGAAAAATCGCCTCACACCGTTTGGTTTTTGTGAAAAATAAATTTTTGGCTAAATCCTGTATTTGGATTCTGTTAAGTGCTGGGCGATAGTGTTCATCAAGACTGCCAAGCCTTCGTGATCGCGAGTTCAGTTATCAGTTATCTGTTATCATTTCAGTTTCTCTTTTAGCAGTTATCGTTTCAGTTATCAGTTAACAGTCATTTCAGTATTCTGTTATCAGTTTTTAGTTATCAACTTAGTTTTAGTTCTAGTATTTACGGTTCTTTCTTTCAGTTGTTTTACATACCAATGCAATTCAAATATACTGACATCCCTTTTTGCCCGGGGCCTGCATCTTGCAAAGAAGGTAATGATTTACAGGTTGACGATTCTTCTTGCTAGGACATCTCGTATCAGCTATTGGTGAGCCCAGTTTTTCGGGGCATTATCCTTTTTTTCTGTCTTTAGTCTTTATAGTGTTTAAGTAGTAAGGTATGCCAGGGACATTGTCACGGTAAACAGTTAGCATTACAGTATTCTTAGAAGCTTCGTAGACTATAGTTCAATCAGTCAGATGTTAGCATACATTTATGTCTTAGCCTTGTCGGCTACTCATTTACAATAGCAGACTTTTCTGTGTTTTCTACATCTATGATATTTCAGTTAGACTCTTCAACAAATCATCATATTGTATATTTATATCTAGCTTACAGTTATACCACATGTTGATCTAGCCATACAGTTGGTTTGCTCGATCACATGCTGTCAGGAACCGAGTGCCGTGTTACGCCTAGGCCATGGCGTGAAACAAGGCAAGGTAGAAAGAGGAGATAAGTCATTTATTTGAGCTAGGGCTTGCATATCAAGGAGAACTCGTCCTATACTTCCCTAATTTACTGCACTTTAATCTAGTTAGAGCTTTAATCGTTGGTGTTTTGCACTAATTGTGTGTTTTATGCCTTATAGGAGTGATCCCGAGCTATATAGATGTTATGGAATGAATTAAAAGCTATTCTGGAGATTTGATGTCAGAGTAAAAGCCCAAGGATTAAGTTGGGATCGTGTTTGGGGAACAACGGATGATAGTTAATAACGAACAAAGAATCGAGTAGGCATACTGCACAGTGTCCAGTAAAATACACATAAGTTTCGCTCAAAGATTCGTTTGGGCTCCACAATATATCGTTGGAAATTCGAGGCCGTGCATTGGGCGAGCATATGGGGCAGAACAGTGTGAATAGTGCGCAGCCAAGTGTGCGTGTACACTTCCAGGTGCGCGGCCACGCACGTCCAACTCCGGAAAAGTGTCCTATTTCGCGTAGGAGAAGGTGTATTTGTTTAGGCCCGACCCTACTTGGTATATGTACATGGAAAAGTGGGTTTTTGAAGACTTTTGACATATCTAAGACCTAAGGAGGCTAAGGAGAAGTTGGAGAAGCAAGATCACAAAGAATCCATCATTCAATCCCAACTCAAGATAAGGGTTTGGATTGTTGTATGATTTTCTTTACTTTAAAATTAATTGTGATGAATTACTCAATGTCTATGGAGTAGTTCACTTTAGGGTTTGATGGATTTGGTGTCTTGATTCTTATTAGTGGATATTAACTCTAGTTTTATCTATTAAATCGTTTTGGATGTTTTAACTGTTGCATCTATATTCACTTGTTAATATAATCGAGAGAGGCATAACTTGTGATATCTTTGCATTATATTTTGTTGGTTGAAGTCATTCATTCTTCTTAGTAATTGAAAGAGGCTAGTTGAATTGTTGATTAAACCTAGTTAGGAGGATAATTGAGAGAGGTTCTCCTAAAGACCGATCCACTACAAATTTTTATGTATCTTCACGTACTTAAAATTGGTTCATCTTATGAGGTTGAGTATTAATTGAGAGAGGAGTTTATACTAATCAATTAAATTAATAACCAAGTAAGTTAGAGAGACTCACTTGAACATTAGAAGTGAATTAACTAGAGTTGAATCCCAAACATTTGTCTTGCACCTATCCCATCAACCCTATCTCTCCTAATTGATAACTTCCTTTGCTTAATACTTGGGTTGATTGTCATTAGCCAATTATTTAGACTCTTAGTAAATTTTAGTTTTAATAACCTCACTTGTTGATCATCTTGGATAGCAATCTAACTACAAACTATGATAAATATTGTTTAACTCCAATCCATGTGGATACGATATTATTATTTACTATATTCGACTAGCGAGCCTATGTTTATACGCCGGTATTTTTGCGCTCGTCAAATTTTGGCGTTGTTGTCGGGGATTGGCAATCAATAGTGTTGGAAATAGTTTGTAGTGCTAATTCAGGAATTTTTGTTTTTGTTTTATTTATATCAATACTTAGAACCCAACATAAGGACTCTTCATACTCTCGTCATTTTTAGACCAATACCAAGACGATTTAAAATATTTGTATGACTCTTCTAACATCTTAGCCTCAAAAATTGACTCCACTACATTCCATATTATAACTTGTTTCTTGTGCCAATTCAAAAACCAAGGACTTTGCCAATCCTTTGCAAATCATGTGCACTCACGATCAAACCACAGAGAGAAATAGTTCACACACTAAATATAAGTTCAAGTATAATATAAGGACTCAAATATTGAAAGAATTCACTCGCTCTCACAGTGAAACTCGTATGTCTCCCAAGTTCGTACCATAGGCTTGCCCGTAGTGTAAGACTCAACTAATTTAGGCTTGCAAAATCTAGGATCAAGTAGGACTTTATAGGTTGTAATGTAGGCTAAGGGACGGGTAGGATATTTATATATATATATATATATATATATATATATATATATATAGAGAGAGAGAGAGAGAGAGAGAGAGAGGAAAATAGTGACTAACCCTCCTAAGCACTTTAATACACCACACTTCACTTTCAAGCACATTCTTATCATGACTAATTCAATGTTTTACCGTGAAACCATACACAATTAATCCCTTCTTCATTAAGCACATCGAAATATAGATACTCACTAGACCAAACGAATATATGGTAGGTGTCATTCATTATCATTTTTTTTTCTTTTATGTTTTTTTTTCACACTCTCCATAATTTGGTATTTCCGGCTAGTAAGACTTTTACCCACAAATGCACCTTGCCGGCCTTTTTATGGTTCCACTCAAAAGTTACCCAATCTCTTTCTTTACTCTTTCATCGGCTTAAGTGCTTTCAAAGGTAAAGGGTGAACAAGATATAATTTAGAATAAAATAGGGGTTGGCTCATAATGTGGGTGCCAAAGAAAAAGGTCTGCATTCTCAAAAGGCTGACTACAGATATTGATATGATGCTTGAGTATGTTTTTGAATTGTTTTACTTGCCGATGTTCTTAATTTTAAGTTGCTCGAGGACGAGCAAGAGTTTAAGTGTGGGGTAGTGATAAATGATTAAAAGTGCATGTTTGTGAGTACGTTTGCATATAATTTCTTATATGAGTTGCGGGAGATTATATGTTTATAAACATATAATATGCTCATTACATGTTTATTGTGTGTAGGAATGAATTTGGATGGAAGTTGGCAAGAATTGGATGATTTGATGGAAATGAGATACAAGACCTGGGAGCGTGTCACAATTGGTGCACTATATGAAGGTAGGCGCGAAATGGCCTAGGAGATGAACAAAAAACAGCGAAGTATGGAGGTTAGCGCTGGACTTGGCACGCGAAAGAACAAAGAAGAAGAAAAAATAGCTGGGAGCGTGCTAGAAGTTGCGCGTTGCACCAACTCTAGCACGCGACTCAGCGTGTCCTTCTCGAATTAGGAGAGATCAAGGACGTCCCACATAAACTCTAATTGATATAAATACATCATAAAACATCCTTTTGAATGGGGAGACATTACTTTAGGGTAAGACAACACCCCAAGGAGGCAAGAATACACTAGGAGCAAGAAGAAAGATTCAACCACGAGTTTTTCCCCTTATTCTTCCTATTTTTCATTGTTGGTTATGATTTTTAGTAATATAGTTTTGCGTACTACTATGAATAGCTAATTTATTATCTAGAGTTTTGATGAAACCTCTTGGAGGATGAATTCCTGTTCTGTTTTAATGCAATTTAACCTTTGGATTTATCTACTTGTTCAACTACGTGCTTATTTTAGTTGATTGAATGGCCATCGATTGACTGTGCCTATTTATTATGTGTTGCTTGAGAAAGGATACATATTTAGGTGGCTGTTGAAAAATGTCACTCCTAAGGTATTATGAGAGATCAATACGGCGAGTTTAAAACCGAGATTAGAGATAACGAAGCTTTGACGTGATCATAGTTAGCGGTGAAATAGTGCGAGCTAGCATAATTCAAGAAAATATGACTAGTATATTATTGTAGTTGCTTGAGAGAGAATTATGATAAGTCGAGTGCTCATGATCAATAGAGAATACTTAGGCAAAATCGTAGGAGACATAGCGGGAAGGATTCCGACAATTGGGGAAATCATAACTCTAGGCCTCCTTAATCTTGTCTTCAACCCTTAGTTTTAGTTGTTAATTTACTATTTTAATTTGTTAGTTAATTAGTTAGATATAAAAATCTTAATATTTATAACTTAGAAATTGTTCGCGCTTGCCTTATTGGTGATATTGAACAGTTATAGCGAAACCTTAGTTCTATGTGGGATTCAATTCCGGGCTTTTAGACCGGATTATATTTGCAGCGACCGCTTATCCTTTTCAGGAATAGAGTTGGGCATGATCATTTCACGGACATCTTTGTTTGAGAGCATTAAGGCTCACCAGTATGATGATCCTCATTTGCTTGTCCTTAAGGACTCGATGCAACACGACGATGCTAAGGGGGTGACTATTGGTGATGGTGGTGTACTGCGACGTCGGGGTTAGATTTGCGTTCCTAATGCGGATGGTTTGAGGAAGCTGAATCTTGAGGAGGCTTACAGTTCAAGATATTCTATTCACCCAGGTGTTACAAAGATGTATCGTGATTTGAAGCAGTATTATTGGTGGAGAAGGATGAAGAAGGACATTGTTGGGCATGTTGCACGACGTTTGAACTGTTAGCAGGTCAAGTATGAACACCGGAGACTAGGTGGTTTGATTTATAAAACTGATATACCTGGAAGTGGTAGCGTATCACTATGGACCTCATGGTTGGGTTTCCACGGACTTTGAGGAAGTTTGATGACATTTGGGTCATTGTGGATCGGTTGACCAAATCGACGCATTTCATTCCGGTTATGACTTACGACACCTTAGAGCAGTTGGTTAAGATCTACATCCGAGAGATTGTTTGATTGCATGATGTACCTATATCTATCATCTCGGATCGTGACGCTCAATTTTCATCGTATTTCTGGAGAGCTTTCAAGCGTGAGTTAGGCACACAGGTTAAGTTGAGTATGATATTTCATCCTCAGGCAGACGGGCAGTCCGAGCGGACCATTCAGAACTCGAAGGATATGTGGAGAGATCATATTATTGATTTTGGTGGCTAGTGGGATCAGTACCATTAGCAAAGTTTGCATACAACAACAGTTACCAGTTTAGCATCGAAATGGCTCCATATGAGGCCTTATATGGAAGGCGGTGTCGTTCTCTAGTCGATTGGTTTGAGCCTGGGGAGATTAGATTGATGGGCACATACTTGGTTCGTGATGTATTTGAGAATGTGAAGTTAATTCAGGAAAGGCTTCACACAGTTCTATTCAGGTAGAAGAGTTATGCTGATAGGAGAGTTCATGATGTAGCATTCATAGAGGGTGAGAAGGTTCTTCTTAGAGTTTTGCCTATGAAGAGCGTGATGAGGTTTGGAAAGAAGGGCAAATTGAGCCTGAGGTTTATTGGTCCTTTCGAGGTGTTAAAGAGAGTTGGCAAGGTTGCCTACGGACTTTCCTTTCCTCATACTCTTTCAGGAGTCCATCTGGTGTTTCATGTTTCTATGCTTTATAAGTATCATAAAGATAAGTCACATGTTTTAGACTTCAGCACAGTGTAATTGGATGAGAATCTGGCTTATGAGCAGGAGTCGGTGGCCATTTTGGGTAGGCAGGTTCAAAAGCTCATGTCTAAGGAAATCGCACAAGTGAAGGTCCAATGAAGAGGTTTGCCCGTTGAGGAGGTGACTTAGGAGAACAATCATGATATGCGAAGCAGATATCCTCACCTATTTGGCATTTCATGTGTGATTCTAAATTCGTTCAAGGACAAATATTTGTTTAAGAAGAGGAGAATGTAACGACCTGGTCGGTCGTTTTTGATGTTTTACCCATGCTTGTTTGATATTTTATGACTTGTGGGGATGGTTGGTTTGGTTCCCCAAAGTTTTTGGAGTGAATTGGAACACTTAATTATTTTCTTAAAAGCTTAAACTGTAAGAACCAAGGTTTGACTTTGTGTAAACAATCTCGGATTGGTTATTTGAGGGTTCCAATAGGTTTGTATGATTGTTTTGGACTTTTATGTATGTTCGGAATCATACTTGGAGGTTCCTAGGATGTTTTGGTGCTATTTGCCAAAAGTTAGCAGTTTGACGGTTTGGAGAGTTCCTATGTTTGACCACGAGTTGACTTTGATGATATCGGATTTGAATTGTTGTTTCAGAGGTTGAATAGGTTCGATTTGTCATTTGGGACTTGTGTGCAAAGTTTGGATAAAATCCGGATTGGTTAGGCTTGAATCAGACGCATGGTTGGAAATTTGGAATTTGATGAATAAAATAGAAGCTTAACTTGTGTTTTGATCATCGATTCATGATTTTGATGTTTGTCGTAGAGTTTTGAGCATTCGGACAAGTTTGAATAAGGTGTTGGGAATTGTTGGTATGATTGGATGGAGTTCTGTGGGACTCGGGGTATGTTTCCGGGTAGTTTCAAATCATTTCTTCTTTATTTTGAATTGCTGATTTTCTGATGTTTTGCAATGCTACTCGCGATCGCGAAGAAGGGGGAGCTGGCAGAAGGATTTTCCTCGTCACGTTTGGGTTGGTAGTATCGCTTTCGCGGAGATATAGGAGCAAAAGCATCGCGTTCGTGTGCCCGGGCCACGTTCGCGAAGGTGTGGTGCCAGGAAAATGGATGGCCTTCGCGTTCGGGTAGTCTTAGCGGGTCTGCGAAGCGCGTTTGTGATGGGGTCTTCGCGTTCGCGAAGTAAGGCATCGATTGGGCATGATTTGGCCTTCGCGATCGCGATGGATGTTCCACAATCGTGATGTGTATAACCGAGCAGATCATTTAAGATTTTTATTTTAGGATTTTAGCCCATTCTTCCATATTTTAAACCCTAGACTTGGGAGAGGCGATTTTGGTTTGGATATTTTCAGACAAGACTTTGGGTTACATAATTTCTACACACTTTTTATGTTATTTCAAAAATCTACATGGATTATTAACACCCAAAATATAGAATTTTGAGGGGGATTTGGGATTTTTTCCCTACAACTTAATAGGGTGTATTTTGGGGTTTTGAAGGTCGATTGGACTTGATTTTGCAATCTAATCACATATTTGGACTCGTGGGGTTAAGATTAGTCGAGATATACTCCTTGACTCGAATTTTGATCGTGTGTTCCCGGGTTGTCTTTTGTTGACTTTTGAAAATTTGATTAAAGATCGAAGCTTTATTGTTTGGGGCTATTTCCTTGGCTTTTTTTTACGTTAGTGAGTTATTTTTGGCTAGATTCGAGCCGTTCGGAGGTCGATTCACGTGGCAAGGCCTTTTTAGAGTATTGAATTGTCTCGTTTGAGATAAGTATCTTGACTAGGATTGGCTTGAGGGACTAGTTGCTTGAATTGTTGATGTTATATACGTGTTAGGGGTGATGTACATGTGAGGGGTCGAATACATGTGCGTGCACCAAATTTATCCATACTCGGGGGTAGTCTTTAGGCTATATTGTTCCTTGTTTTGAATATTTTTGATCATTTCTATCATGCTTTATATGTTGTACGACGACGTGATTTCGTGAATTATGTTAGAGATTATATGTAGGCTTATTTTTCCTATTTTGAACATGATGCTCGTTGTTGTGTGGCATATCTGCCATAATTTGATCCATCATTCTAGGGTCGTCCTCTCATGTTTCTCCTTGATGACGTACACGCAGTTATCAAAAACTGATCAGTGTTAGAGTTTTGTGTATCTTCTCTATATGCAAATTCCTTGGATGTATACATGATTTTACTATATATCTCCTATATATGCTAGCTCCGTACTTGTATAAATGTCTTTTTATGCATATCTTCTCTATATGCCGCTTCTGTTGAAAAAACGATACACATTACATATCTTCTCTATATATATCTCTCTGTGTAATTTTGACTTGTCTATTTGTGTATATCTCCTTTATATGCTGAACTATTGTGTTGTTTGATGTTTGTGCATATCTTCTCTATGTGCATTATTGGCTTTATCTGCAATCATGCATAGATTCTGGTATTGTTACTGCGTATTCGTATGTATTTCATGAGTTGTACAGATTTATCACGTCATTATCATTGGGTGATTCTTGCCATTACCTCTCCGAGGTTAGTCATGATACTTACGAAGTATATGGGTTCGATTGTACTCATACCGCACTTTGCACTTAATTGTGCATATCCATGTTTGGGACCTAGCTGAGAGCTATGAATGATCATTGTTGAGTAGTGGAGAGACGCGGTAGATCTGCATTCCGATTGCAGACCATGTTGTCTTTTTCCATTTTTATTATTGTTGTTGTTTAGACAAGAGTGGGTTGCTCTATCGGTAACAGCCTCTCTACCCCAGGGTAGGGGTAAGGTCTGCGTACACACTACCCTCCCCAGACCCCACTAGTGAAATTATACTGGATTGTTGTTGTTGTTGTTTAGACAGTAGTACACATTATCAGACTTGTACTCTTGTCGTAGAGCTCATGACTCTATATTACTAGTTCTTGGGGATTTATGTATTGGTGCATTCTTTATTTATGATATTTGACTCTTAGATTTAAATAACTTGTACTTTGTTATCATAGTTGATTATTAATTTATGATTGCCTTGTCTAGCAAGTGGGTTAGGCGCCATCACGACCAGTGGAGTTTATAGTCGTGATACCAGTGAGCTTCAATTTGATATAGTATATTTTGCGCTCGTCACTCCCACGCGATCGCTATTCACAAATTCCCTCCAATACATTTTATACTTCGCAATCACAAGATTCACTCCGCGATCGCGATTCACTGAACTGCTACTAAAATTCTATTGCTGCCACGCACCCAAAAATGTTCTGAAACCACCCCGAAACTCAGTCGAGCTCCCAGAACCCCTTCAAACCATGCCAACTAGTCCATATACCCTATACAAACTTATCCAAAGGCTCAAAACACATATGATAACATCAGAACTAAGAATCAGTGTCAAACTAAACTATGAATTCTCTTTAGTTATTCAATTCTAACTTTCACAAGACACATCCAAATCGCTCCCAAGCCCCTTGGGTACTAACCAGAACATACATACAAATCCAAAACATCATATGGACCTATTGAAACCTTCAAAACACCAAATCGAGCTTGTTACCCAAAATATTGACTTTGGTCAACTTTCTTAACTTAAGGGTTATAATTATGAACTAAGTGATCCAAATTATTTTCGAATCTCTTAGGACCAGAACAATCTATAATCATACGTCATAAATTATCAAATAAACCTATGAGAAGTCGCGAAATCACATAACACAATGCTATAACTGAAAATGAATAATTGATCGTTACAATTTTTCAAGGGAAGTGTAGGAGCACAGAGTTGAGTATAATGACCATTATCCAAGAGATTTTCTATGGGGAAATTTGTAGAGCCTTAGATAGTGATGAAGCTAAAATCCCTAAGATTTTATCATGTGGTAGCCACGGGCAAGAGTCTAGGGAGTTCTAAGGCTGTCCAACGGGACGGGCCGTCCCGCCCCGACCCGTCCTGTCCCGGTCCCATCCCGTCCCTATCCCGTCCCGCCTCCCGTCCCGTCTCGGTCCACTTAATTCTAAACGGGATGGGCCCATGCTAAATGGGATACGGAATGGGACGGGATGGCCATTTCGTCTCGTTTATCCCGTCCCGCTTGTCCCTCATCCTTTTTTATTTATTATTTTTGAATTATAGCCGTTGGAAAACGACTTCAATTGCAAAAATAGCCGTTCCCAATGGCCAAAAAGGGCCATATTTTCCCCCCACCCCCCAAAACACCCCTACCCCAAACTTTTAATATAACCCCTAAGTTTATTAAATTATACTTTGGCCCTATTTTCTACTATAAATACCCCATCCTTCTTCATTTTTTCCTACAAAAATCAATCATTTTCTCTCAAATCTCTTACATTCTATCTATATTATTCTCTCAATTTTTTCACAATCAAGTGATAAGTTTCAAGTATTTGGGATTGGCTACTAAGAGGCCTAGTTCAAACAGAACCCTTCCTAGAAGGTGGCTCGTAGATTAGGTGCTCTTCAAAAGAATTATATTTGTATGTGAGATTTGAAAGTTCTATTAATAAAATAAAAGGCTCTAAGCGTTGAATTCTTTTTATGAATAATCAGACACTCTTACTTAGTTACTTAATGGCTTAAACTTATGTTAAATAAATTATAACTGTATTATAAATGTATAATTACTAGAATATTTCATTACAAGTTTTTTGTTTTAATATTTTATAATTCTTTACTTAGTTTCCTAATTTCCGTTTAACTTTTAAATGTATTAAATAAGTCAAAAAACTAGACGTTGCAAACTTTAAAAACTTAGTCATTGTCAAAAAAAATAGTCGTTGCCAAACTTAATGCTTAAATATATATATTTTTTAAAACGACACTTAAGGCCGCGAACTCGTCCCGTCCCATCCCGTTTGTTAGCGGGATGGGATGGGCCTACCGTTTGGTCCCGTTTGTCCCGTCCCGTTTCGTCCCGTCCCGCCACCGTCCCGACTAAATGTCCTCCCGTCCCGTTAATTTTGTCCCGTCCAGTTCTATTCTACTGAAACTGTATGTTGCAGTTGTGTAGTTTTTTTTCGATGTAATTCTTCCAGTTTGGTTAATAAATTTGCTTATTTACCCAAAAAAAAAAAAATCAAAATAAGGCAATATTTTCCGTTTGAAAAAAAGGAAAAAGAAAACGAAGAAAAAAAAAAGGAAGATGAGAAAGCGTAGGGGATTGTCATAATATAGTTAATTATATTCTGGTAATATGCCTTAATCTGCCAGAGCAACAAACTGAGATCTTAACATCAAAAACGCAAAGCAAGAAAAAGATTTTAAAACCAAGAAATATTCTTTCATTCCTATTCCCTATTGATCCACGAAACAGAAAAATTACGGGAGCAGAGATGTGGGAATCAATCTGCCTAACGGTAGCGGCGACGGCTGGTAACAATATCGGCAAGGTTCTTCAGAAGAAGGGCACTCTCATTCTCCCTCCTTTATCTTTCAAGCTCAAGGTATATTCAAAACTGGTAAACTTGCCCCTTGTAAATTTTGGGTTTTGTTTATTTTTGGAGTTTTGATTCAATTCTTGTTTCTGTTTCTTTGTTGAGAAAGTTGATTTTCTTGCATTTCTTGGAAAGATTGATTCTTCTGAAGGATTTGGTTTATGGGTGACTGGTTATGTTATCATTCATATATACTCTTATAATTATGTGCATTGAAATGTGGTTCAAATGTCTGCTGATGATTTTGTTATGATATTCTTCTGGGGACTCTTTTATTTATTTATTTAAAAGTTTAAAGATTTGTGTAACTGCAAAAAATGTAAATAATCTAACACCAGAGGAGGCCTAATATATGTTTAAAGATAAATATTGGATACTGGTATGTAAAGGATCCAAATAAAGATGAATCGACATATAGGATTCATGTCGCTGACCTCAACTAATTTGGAATTGAAGCATAGTTTTTGGTGTTGTGGTGCTGGAATGTCGTTTATATGATCGCTATTTGTCACATGGGTTTTATGTTCTTATGTTTGTATTGGATATTTAGAACACATTAATAAGCATTGAATTCAATCATCTAGCTTTCTTTTAATATGAGTGCTAGTAAACAACTGCGTGCAATGAGTTTTTCGGTAGTCTTTTTAAGTTGCTAAAGCTTTTGCCTAGTTTGTTGTCAAAATGTAACACAGAACAGTACTTCCTTACACTTCTTTGAAAGACATAAAACTTAATTTCAGAAAACTACCACCTACTTGGCTATTTGATGATGGAATCGATTTACATTGAGGAACTTCCTTACATAAGTTGGTCATGAGAAGTCTTGAATCTTGAATATCATTGAAAAGAAACTCTTGCTAAACCGTACAATTAGCGATTTCAAAAGCTCACTTGAGGCTGACTTAAACCATTTAGCTAGGTGCAATACCTCATTGCCCATTCGGGCTGTATTGAAGGGGTTGTCACTAAACAATTTATATAGTTAGCAAAGTAATATATCACTTCATGAATGAATATATCAGTGGTCATGAATATGGTGAAGAATACCTTTCTGGGTCATGCTTTATGCAGCTATCATCTCTTTATCAATCAATAGCTTGTTTAGATTATAGTAGAAATCGTGAAAAAAAAGAGAAAGAAGATATTTGGAGAATGAATTGGGTTGATTATTCCCTCAAGTATGCTGGAGTTAAATAATGTTTGCAAGTAATCCAAAAATGGAAAGGAAAATAATTCTTATTCCTATTCACACAATCACATTCTACCCTCCCCAGACCCCACTAGTGGGAATTCACTGGGTTGTTATTGTTACTATTCACACAATCACATTCTAAATACAACAACAACAAAAAACCCGGTGACATGAATTCTACTCCCTCCGTTTCAATTTAGATTATACACTTTCCTTATTAGTCCGTTCCAAAAAGAATGACACATTTCTATAATTGGAAATAATTCAACGTTAAACTTTCCATTTTACCCTTAATTAGAAACTTTTATAACCACACAAATGTCATGTCTCCACAAAGCTTTTACCCCTTAAGCTTTTAAGACTACAAGTTTCAAAAGTCTCCCTCTTTTCTCTTAAACTCCGTGCCGAGTCAAACTACCTCATCTAAATTGAAACGGAGGGAGTATATCTTTTCCATATTTACAAAGGATTAGATATTTGCAGTATTTACAATTTCCTAACAATATTCTTAACAGGAATATTTTTTGTTTATAAATCGAGCGGAAAGTTTCTAGCATCTGGATGTAGCCAATGTCATTTTTACAGTATTCTATTTGTTTTCCATTTCTTTTGGCGACACTGGCCATGCATGATGCAAATTGAATCTAGAATTATACGTAAACAATTAGTTAATCAAATGTCTTTGATTGAATGGTAATTATGAATACACAAAAGGAGCATCTTTAATTGAATGATTATTGAGTGCGAATGCCGAATATTGCAGTAACTGTAAATGTTCGTATGGTGGGCTTTCTCTAGTATTGTGCGGGCTTCATCTCTTTTTTGCCTTCTATGTTCTTTGTTAAATCATGTTGGCCTCCCAACAGCTATCCTGCTTACGTTAAAATTTAAGAACTCGTACATTTCTTCTGTGAAACACGAGCAACTTGGAAAGCTTCATCATCTGTGTCTACAGGTGATAAAAGCTTATGCTTTCAACAAGGCATGGATCATTGGTTTACTTATGGATTTGTTTGGAGCAGTCTTGATGTTGCGAGCACTATCTCTTGCCCCAGTAAGTGCATTTCGAGCAAGCTTTCTCTTATGCATGTTGTGTGTATCGGACTTTATAGATTGAAAATCAATCTATTATCAGGGAAAACCCTAAATATAATGTTTCTATTATATATTGATAGCCACGCGAATCCTTCATACTTTCTGTTTGAATGCTGTACTCCAGGTATCGGTCATTCAACCAGTTTCTGGCTGTGGACTTGCTATACTTTCAGTCTTTTCCCATTTTTATCTAAAGGAGATCATGAATGTTATTGATTGGATAGGAATTACCTTGGCGGGCATTGGCACCATAGGTAATGTAAGTTCCTTAATGCTTTGCATTATTCGTTAAAAGAACTAATAAGGCTATGGAAAACAAAGACACAGCTCATTTTCCTCTGAATTGCTAAGCAAGGTTTCACTGGATAAATGGCCTTATGCGTACAGGGTGAAATATGTATCTATTTACAGTTACTACTTTGTAAACTAGTTATTGTTCCATGGGGAGGAAGTAGTTGCAAGAGGGTGGTACAGCCACGCACCGGGTTTAAAATATCAGATCCGTCAGTTTATCTTAGTTGGAGTGGGAGTGTCGGTTATCCGTCCGCTTTGTTTCTACTTATAAAACAATATTTGGTATCTAAAATCTATTAGTGCTGTTAGTATTAAGATTTCGAAAATTTGGCCGCTATTCTGATTGATCTACACCTTTTGTTCAAGCACCAATGCAGTAAATCTGTCTTATGTTTGGCTGACGTGTAATTTAACTTAGGAACCTCAGAGTAAAGCAAAGAGATTGAAATCTATTTACTGAAATGTTTCACTACGATATGAATTTCTGAAAAAAGTTTACTTATCACTTCTCTGTTCTCTGTTCAGCTGTTGGTGCCGGAGGGGAGGAACAGCAGGCTTCGGCTATCTCAATTTTTCATCTACCATGGCTGGCATGTGCTGTTGCAATCTTGTTTGTAGGTATCTTATTCTATGCACAATACAAGCACACTTTAAGTTATTCACTTGAGAAGGTCTCTTTTGGTACTATATTATTTTAAGTATAGAGCGATTATGCTGAATTCTTTTTGTATATTGGTTGGTATATTAATTATTTTAGAGAAAACGCTTCTGTCCGACTTATAGTACTAATCCTATCAACGCTCTTTTTTTCTCCCTTAACCAAGAAAACTTGCACTAAGTTGGCACCTATAAAAAAAAGGTCGAATAGATGGGAAAGGGAGGAAGAATCACTGATAGCATTTTGCAGCGGCTTCTTTCAGATAGATATGCAAGTAGTTTGGCATGAAACTTTTTGTCATGAAAAGCTTGTTTAGTCAAGTCTCCACGTGTCAAATGTCAGGCTCCATGTGATTGCTAAAAAAGGCAAGAGTGATTGATTTATTTGATGAAGTTGAACATCTTCAAGCATTCCATAACACCATAATCACCACTTCCTTCTAAGGGTGGCAAGTGGGCCGGTCCGGGACCGGGACCGCGGTTCAAACGGGCCAAACGGGCTAAGTGGGCCGGGACCGGTAGGACCGGTATATGTGGGCCTGGGCCGGTTCTTGGCTTTGGAATTTTTTTTTAAAAAAAAAACTAGCCGTTTGGAAAATTTTAAAAACAGCCGTTGGGCTGTCAAAAATAGCCGTTGGCTATTTAGAAAATAGCCATTTAACCCCCCAACTTTGTTTTAACCCCAAACTTTTTATAATTACACTTTTTTCCTATTTTCAATTATAAATACCCCCTCATTCTTTCATTTTTCTTACAAAATCAATATCAGTCTATCACAATCTCTCTCTAATTTTCTCCTATAATTGCTACTATTGCTTACTTTATTCCAAAAAATAGTTCAAAAATATTGAGGTTACAATTTGTGAAAAAATTGTGAAGTTGGTGAATTGAAGTATTCAAGTCTTCAACGATAATCAATTTTCAACAAGTTGTTCGTCAATTCGGTAAACTCGTTCCAACTCTTAAGTCTTAATATTATAGTTTTTGTTTGTTTTATTTATTTGCTATTACTTGATTAATTAAGATGGCTTCCTTAAAAAATTAGTTTTCCAAAAATAAGAATAAGGGAAAATTCAAGAGTGGTGAATCTAGTGGTCATGCTGTTCCACCTCCCCTGGCCCCGGCTCCCCGAACCATACCCCATATCCGTCTTACACCTGCTATTCTTGATAGCGATAATAGTTTATTACAATTTACCGAGAGTACATTTTGCCATAATATAGCACTCGGTGAACAATTAGACCATGAGTTAATGAATGCTCTTTATTCTAATAATTATAATACTATTGATGAAAATGATGATGAGGAAATTGATTTTGATGAAACTCAACCGGATGATGATACACCCACTAGTCCTGCTCCGATGTTAACCCAACTAGTGATAACCCTGCTAATCCAAATGATGCCCCATCTGATACTTCTGTTACTGCCCCTCCTTTTTCTAGACAACCTACCAAACGGACGAAAATATCTCCTGTTTGGCCATTTATTACTCAACTAGTTCCAAAAAATAAGGCTAAGTGTAAAACTTGTGGTACAGAGTTAGCTTTTAAATATTTTGGATCGCGGGGAGGGGGGGATACTACGACTTTGGCTAGACACATAAAAAACACCCTGAAGGTAAAGTCAGATATCTTCGTCTGAAAGCTTTGGCCGAGGGGAAAAGTGTACCTACTCCTAGTCAGGCTGACCCTAGTACCGGTTCAAATCAATTTCAACCAGGAATTAACACTGTTACTGGTGATATTTTATATTATGATCCAAAAAAAGATCGGGAAGAATTGGCAAAAATGGTAACTTTTATGTGCTTACCCTATAGTTTTCCTTCTGACCCTTCGTTTGTGCATTATATTAGAAATTTTTTTAATCCTACTTATAAAGGTTTTCCTCACACAACGGTAAAGAGCGATATTTATAAATATAAGCATGAATATGAACAATATTTGCGCTATTTATTTACTCATAAATTGTCGTGTTGCTATTACAACTGATATTGGTAGAAGTGGCAATGACTGTGATTACCTAACTCTTCCCAGTCATTGGATTGATGAGGATTGGATAATGCAAAAGCTCATAATTGCTTATAGAATAATTAATTCACGTCACACAGGGCAGTTTATTGCTAACACAATTACAGATATTTGCAGATATTTTTGCATTAGTGATAAAATAATGTCGGTTTCAATGGATAATAGTTTCTTTTTCTTCTCAATGGTGGTATTAGCACCTTGTTGTGCTCATTCCATAGGGGGAGGAAGACTAAGAAAGATATTGCCATGTTTTTTTAATGCTATAATAAAATTACAAGGCATTGCTTTGAATATCTCTTTACAATATTTTTGTCTTTAAATTTGAATTAAAATATTTAGGTCACAATTCTATAATAAAATTTACAAGGCATTGCCTTAGATATTTTTTTAACATCTTTTTATCTCTAATTTCTATTTAATTTTAAAAAAAAAATATTTAGCCGTTGGGCCCACTTATCCCACTTAGCCCGCGGGCTCGGCCCGTTTAGCCCGGGACCATGAGTTTGTGGGTCCGGTACCGGGCCGGTTCCTACAAAAAGACCGTTTAGCCCGGAAAAATATGTTTTTAGGAAAATATTCTTTTATGCTACTCTCCTCACCCCCTTTCCCCAAGTCCCCATGTTTCCTTGCTCCCCCTCCCCCCAAATATCCCCCAAAATATTCAATATTTTCATAACTCTATTTTCTTCAACAATTTAATTATTCTTCTAATAACACAAACCCAAAGAACCTAATGTGTTGCTTTAATTTTTTACGCAAAACAATGTTGAAATTTATGCTTCATAACTATAAAGAAAATACTCTTTTTATGATTGAAAGAAAAAAGTACTCTTTCTACAACATGAAAATAAAGTAATCATTTTATTGAAATAAAAGAAAATATTTTTTCTACATCATGAAAAGAAAATATTCATTTTGTTGAAATGAAAAAAAATAGTTTTTCTACATCATAAAAAGAAATTACTTTTCTTTTTGTTGAAATGAAAGAAAATACTTTTTCTATATTATGAAAAGAAAATATTTATTTTGTTGAAATGAAAAAGTATACTTTTTCTACATCATGAAAAGAAAGTATTTTTTTTGTTAAAATAAAAAATAATACTTTTTTATATCATGAAAAGAAAATACTCATTTGTTGAAATGAAAAAAAAAATCTATCTATAACATGAAAAGAAAGTACTATTAAAGTATTAATAACATTTTTATTTAGGGTGGGGGTGGGGATGGGTAGGTGGGGGTGTAGGGGTGGGTTGGTGGGGATAAGGAATAGGGTGAGGAAGGTTGAAAAAGAGTTTTGGAAAATGTTTTCCCTTCTCTTGATAGGGAAAACATTTTTCGCCAATTGGAGGAAAATGAGTTCATGAGAAAAATATTTTTTTGGAAAATATTTTCCGGAAAATGTTTTCCTTCATACCAAACACACCCTAGATCTCATCATATTTTACTTGGAAATAGAAGAATGTCAGAAAGTCACTTAAGTCGTTATGTAACTATCTGCAGAATATCTCAAACATAAATTTAGTTGCCTTAAATGGCTAACAACTAAAGATTAAGGTATTTAATGATAACACTATCAATGGATAAATTTAGTAATGCTCCTTTTTCTTTTTAGATGTGATAGACGTGTGGTACAGTTGATCCAAGTAGTCATGTCCGCTAGTGTTTTATGTGACTGAATGCAGCATGGTAATTCATGTCCATCACATAAATGTCAAACATATTTAGCCTCACAAATAACCAACATGAAGTCCGGTAGCTTTACATTTATACTTGATAAAAAAATAGCTTTACATTTATAAGTTGTTTCACGTCAATTCTTTCTTTTCTTTTTTTATTGTTTTCCCAGCCATATTCCTATTTTAGGGACATATGTTACCTACAATTTTTTAAGCAATACAAGAAATACTTTGGTGTCAATTTCCTGGATAACTTATCCTAAATGAGAATTTGTGTATTTGAGAAGAGAGGAGATATTATCTATCTAAATGTAGTGAAGAAGACTGTGGTGCTGTCTGTTAACGCTCTTGTCAGACACCTCTGCTGACCAACTGTTACGGGTGCTTTGCTCTAATAGCTTTCGATGAAAACAATTAGCTTGGTTTGCCTTGCCCACTGAAATGATAAATAACTTTTCTTTACTCGAGTAAAATATTCATTAATACTGCTCATGTAAAAGATTCTTACTGCTTGGCTTGTACAATGCTATATGATTGATTTTTTCTGAGCTCTATCATCTAGGAAGTTGGTAAATTCATTTTTTAATTTCACATTTTGTTTTTGTATGCATTTCTTTGGAGTTGTACTGATCTTATTATGACTCTCCGCATATGGTTTTGAGATTTTAGGCTGAAGAAGTATCGAATGCTTTTGTACTTTTTGAATTCCGAGATCTTATACTCTTCGATGGATATAGGTTCTCCTTAATGGATGGCTTCGAATTTATAGACGCCAGCGAAGAGAGCAAGAGTTGGTATGAATTTTCCACTTAGCTCTTACATATGATGCTTCTGGACATGCCTGATGCTATATGCGAATTTTCTCCAATGCAGATGCAATATGAAGTAATCGAGGAAATTATATATGGACTGGAATCTGGCATTTTGTTTGGGTAACTACTACAGGGTTCTCAAAGTTTTACTTATCTCTTGTACTTATCTTTTGCTTGTCTGACATTAACCTACATTACTGCAGCAGGCCATAAAATGCAGAAGCCTCATACACCAGATTGCCCTTTAAAGACAGTCACATCTTTATTCAGAAATTTGTGTCAATTGTTGCATGTTAGATGAGAGTAGACTTGTGAAATTGGACTAGTGCCAGACCCCTTTTATCATTGTAAAGTCTATGAATCAGAATAAGTAGACTTGTATTAGATACTGTTTGTCATTTTAAAATCCCGTAAGGCAGAATTCTCAACATCTCCTTTTGTTGCTTGTGTAGTTTTGTTTTAAGCTTGCTTTGCTAGTAACAACTATTGCAATCATGTTAATAGACTTGTATGCTTGGTTGCTTTGAGATAATTCCATTTTATCTCGATATAGTAATGCTTGCCAAAGTCATCTTTTTCTTATGTCAAGTGTTGGTAAGTTATTTAGATGTGGATAATGACTCAATAATATGGTTACAGGATTTCAGCCGTGATATCAAAGATGGGATTTTTATTCTTGGAGCAGGGATTTTCCAAGTTATTGGTGCCCATTTGCATTTCAATAAGCATTTGCTGTAGTGCTTCTGGTTTTGTTTGTCAGGTACTTCTTGTGATTAACATTATTTATATCTGCTATTACCACTTACAAGTAATACTGATATCACGAATCCAAGCCAAGTAATCATGAACAAGTGCTTTCTTCTCTTGTCTGGTTTTGGTCTAAGTTGCTCGGACTCTTCACTTTCGGTGTTGCATCCGTGTCGACATGACATGGGTGTGGGTGTGGGATCCATACCGAATCTGGTCAACTGATTTTAGGTACTTTGACAAAATCAACGGAGAAATTCTGGACAGATATAACGATTTTTGAAAAGCTAGGGTGATATTGAAGAAAATGGAATACCTTGTATAAAGAAATTTCTATGTCAGTCCTTTTCCTTTTATCTTCTTCTGAGATTCTCCTCTTGATCAATATTTTCTCCTTTTCGGAATACCTTGTAAGGTTTTCACCTAATGTCTCATAATTCAGACATATTTTTATAACTCTATTTTTAAATATTTGAATTATTTTTAGTCGAATCCCATCATCTGTTTCTGTACTTGGATCCTTAACCCCCTTATCATAAAATTCAGATCATGAAGGATTCGACCTCTAGATCCGGACCCGTATCGAACACCTGCACCCAAGTCCGAGCAAATTAGGTCTTGGTTAACATTATGTTAACTAGCAAAGATAGATGAGGCCACGAAACGACCATAATCTAACTATCATTTGTTTGCCTTAAAGGAAAAACTATTTATACCCTCTGCCTTATTTATGAACAGCTTTTATTAAGTGCTTCTATTCTTCCAACAGACACGTGGCTTGAAGCATGGAAGGGCAATTGTAGTGTCCACATGTGCGGCTGTTGCATCAATTGTAACTGGTGTACTTGCTGGTATGCTTGCTTTGGGTGAACGATTGCCTTCAGCACCAACATCTCGTCTCTGGCTTTTGCTTGGATGGTACATATGACATCTTTCATTTCTTTGCTTTTCCCATCTGTTTTGCTTGTCAAGCTTCTTTAGTACATTTACAAGAGAGTCATGCCCTCTATGTCTTTCACCTCCTCTTCCATGAGAAATGTTCTTTTAACTGGACTTCTTTGTCAGTTTAATACGAGGACTCTTATTTATTTTTTAACGTGCTTGTGCATCTTTATGACAGCTTTTTCTTGATACTGGAATGACATGTGGGTTTCAAAAACTCTGTGATCCCATCTTTATGATGCTACATATTAGTCCCTTCATTTCAAATCTGAATGTCTTGTTTCACCTTAAATTGTTATTAGGATGTAAGTTTCAGTGAAAAAAAAAAGTGCATTTTCTTGTGGTCCAGGACATATGAACCTAATATTACTGTTTAAATCTTTTAAGAATTAAGTAGGAGAATATTCACACTTTTGAAATAGTGAATGTGGGTCAGCTGTATCTTTTAATGACACAAAATGTGATTGTAAGTTGTTTATCTGAGAAGTTGTATATTGTTCTATTGGTATGCGTGGTCCATAATGGGAACCTGGGGTTATTAGTTCGTCGTTTTGCTCTGCTTAGCACATTATTGTAAGTACAATCAGATTCTTAGCTGTCAGTAGATGTTTTCAAACAAGTACACAGCAGTTCACCATGTCAAATTTAAAATGTTTCAGCTTTTGTATTTGTGGTTTAACTTAAAATATGGCTGTGATATATATATGCCTTAGTCATCTTCCTGGATTTCTGCATTTATGAGGGAACTGGAAGTCTTTTTGCTATTCATAAATGGACATTCTTGTGCAATTGATGAAATTTCATTTACTTATCATCAATAAAACAAAAAAACTGTACACTTTTAGATTTTCTGTACAGGATGTGCATCATTCTTGGTGTGATTCTGCTGGTTGCTTCAACACGACTGATGCGAAGCCTTCCACGGTCTTGGAGACGTGTTCTAAGAAGTGGGGTTGACAAAAACTTGGGAGTAAGGCAATCTGTGCAAAGCCGGAGTAGAGATACTAGTCCTAGCGCTGTTATCCAGGCATCAACTTTACATCATTTGATAGCAACTCCATCTAAAGCAAAGGCTTGACTTGTCTCGTTGAGGAAAAAAAGATAACGCAAAAGTTGGACTTTGCTAAAGGTTCTTGTAAATGTAACTTGAGGGCTGCTGTTAGTAAACACATTGTATCTGGTGTGTGCAGTACAGTGTTGAGCCCTAGTGCAGGTTGTTTGAGGATGATGATTCATTCCATTTATACATGAGAGTCTAGCACATACTACAATGACAATCTTAATGTTCTCTTTAGACACACCTCGTGTGTGATTTTGTAAACATGGTGACTAGTGATAAATCTTATTTTGTAACTAATTGATATGGTTGTCTCCGTTTTACTATGATAAGGCCAATGTGCTGTTATCATTCAATTCATATAAACAGTGCATCTGATATTTTTTTCTCTTTTGTTTTTGGCCAGTGGCCGCAAGGGTAGGTTAGTATAAGCGATCTAACTTACAATCACGGCTTATATAGACTTCTACAAGATCAATGCAATTCAATCTGTTTTTGAAGGTTAGTCATTTTAACGAGTTATTAATATCATTTATTATGAGTTAATTATTTTTATGTATGTTTTAAGTCACCTGATTGTTGATAGTATAAAAACCATATATGCATATGAGTTAAACCCTAGTATATAAATTACTTACTACTCCTCCCTCCGTTTCAATTTAGATGAGGTAATTTGACTCGGCACGTAGTTTAAGAAAAAAAAAAAAGACTTGAAATTTATGGTTTTAAAAGCTTAAGGGGTAAAAGCTTTGTGGGGCCATGACATTTGTGTGGTTATAAAAACTTCTCATTAAGGGTAAAATGAAAAGTTTAAAGTTGAATTATTTCCAAATTTAGAAATGTGTTATTTATTTTGAAACAGACTAAAAAGGAAAGTATCTCAGCTAATTTGAAACAGAGGGAGTATTTAATAAGCGATAATAGCAGATTTTTATCGTCCTCACAAGGGCATTTAGGGAATATGCAGAGTTGGCCAATTCTATGAGGCTTTTTTATTTTTTAGACAAGTGGCTTTTTTTAGGGGTGGGCGTTCGGGCAATTCGGATTGGATATGAAAATTTCGGTTTGGATTTTCGGTTTTCGGATTGAAGAAATGACAATCCAAATCAAATCCATATAAACTCGGATTGGATCGGATTTTTTAAGTTTGGATTCAGATTAATCGGTTTGGATATTTTGGATTTTCGATTTTGAGCTTATAAGTTGAGATGCTTCTTCTTTCTACGATAATGAACATCCAAATGAAGTATTCATGTTAAATTGCTTAAAAAGTTCCTCATTTCACCGCAGTCATCCAAATAAAGCATTCAAGTAATGAAAAGGAAATACAACAAAGACATTAGTAAGTGCCGATAAGTAGTAGCAATAGTAAAATCATGTCCAAATAGAAAGTATTATGATAGTAACTTAGTAATTAGTATTGAATATATGAGATTATGTATAATGGTTAGGATATTGGACTTGTTACTATTGGCATATGAATAATGGACTAAATATAAAATATAAAAATTTTGAATTTTCTGATATCCAAAAATCTGAAGTACCAAATCCAATATCCAATCCGAAATCCAATCCATAATACGAAAATCCAAACCAAAAATCCAAACAATTCGGATTTCGGTTAGAATTTCGGGTTTGCCCAAACTATGCCACCTCTAGCTTTTTTGGGTCCCAGTTGCAAACACTCCTTTATTTTCTTACGGAAAAAGCGTAAGTACATAAATAATATAATAATATTTACATACTCTTAGCAGGTAAATACAATTAATATTTTATGGTAAGAGTGTTCTATGGTAAAACAAATTGCTATTTAAACTTAGGAAGCTACCAGCTATGTCCCTTTAAAAGTAGCTTATTATAAAAATTGGCCAATTCATTAAATATTTCTAAATCTTAGCTAACTATTACCAATATTAGCCAATTAGCTATAGCCAAAAAGGTCATATTTTTTTCTTTCTTTTGAGTAGGTGTTATTAGAAAAGATTGGGTACATCTTAAGGAATTTGAATATCAGTTTTGGGATGATTTGGCGAAATTTGAGGTGGTTTGAATTGAAAAAATTCGAAATAGAAGATGAAACCTGAAAACAATGATACGTGTATCACACTGTGTATCATTTATGTATCACTTGTGTATCATATTTGTATTAAATGTGTATTGATAGCATCAAAGACAAGGATACAGTTTTGGAAGCTCCAAGAAGGCGATTTACAAGATCTCAAGCTAAAAAATTACAGACTAAGGTTCCTGGACTTCAACGGCAAATAAATAAGCTTTTAACTGTAAAGGAAGAGCTCAAGCCCAAAGGAGATGAATTATTCAAGTTTTATAATTATTTGGTGGCACAAATTGAAGTCCAAGAAGAGGAAGAAATCAGCCGTTGAAGTCCACCAAAAGGGCACCCAGAAGAGCTTAAAATGAGCTTAAAAGAGGCCCAAAAGGCAAATGGAGTTCAAACCAATGACCCAAACTAGTAGTTTTAAGGCCCAAATCTGCCCAAAGAGATTTGGCCGTCCACCCTCTTATTTTTATTAGTTTTTATTAGGTTTTCTAGTATTTAGCTTAGCCTCCAAGTTAGGGTTTGCCTTGGCAGCCACCCTACCTAGTTTTAAGGGCTTTTTACTCCTATAAATATGAGTTCTTTTCATTCATTGTGGGAATTCATTATTGATTAATAATATTATACTTTGAGAGTTCTTTTGAACCTTTGTTACTTATGCTTTGAGATTTATCTTTTAACCTTTACTAGTTCATAGTTTAAGGTAGCAAGATAACTTCTTTATTGTGATATCATTGATTCCTTTGTGGTATTCTTAGAAGGCGATTAATACTAGTTATTAATTGTTGTCTCAAGTTACTCGTAAAACGGTCAAGATTCGAATCAATTATTTTGATTTGTTCTTAAGTAAGGGCGTTTGATTTCTTCAATAAATCAAAACGTTGTTAATTGGATCTTGTCAAGGCTATAGAACTTACGTTCTTGGAATTCTTTCCCTGAATTTTCTCTTATCCTTTATTTTCTGTACTTTAATTCTAGTCGTTCAATTCCTTATTGTTATTGCTTCCGCATTTACTTCTCAAATTCTTACTCTAGTTTGGATTCCCGACCTTGTTGTTATCAAGTGGTATCAGAGCGGTTCTATCAAGATTTCGTTCTTGATAATTCTTAGGATTTCTTGAATACTAAGAGCAAAAAAAAATACACATATTGTAGCATCGTGAATAGTAACTTATAAAAAGTTTAAAAAAAAAACAATATAAAAAACAAAAATCAGTTTAAAAAAAAAAGAATTGCTTGCTCTCCAAGAAATTTCTTTTGTATTTAATTTGTTTCCAAAAACTAACAAAGGAAACAAGAAGAAGGGATCCTAGATTTCAAAGATAAGAAAAAGATTCAATTTTTCTTACTCTTTTTATCTAAATATATAATCATTTCCTTTTTATTCGTGTCTTGTTTCAACCGAGCCTACTAGTTCTAGGATTTGGTTCTTCTTTAATTCGTTCCCCAAAAATCTATATTTTACTACTAAGAACTTCATACGAGTTGGGTTTAACTATAAATTTATAAAGTATTTCGTTCAAAGGTTATTTCGAGAGGAAAAAAGGCAAGTGTGTGTGAGAACAATTGAGGGAAAAGCCAATTTGTATGATACAGTTTAATTATTTTATTTAAGATGTCGCGTACAGATAGTGATGATGAGCGAAGGGTTCTCCAAGAAGCCGAAATCAAAGCAAGAAATGATTTTACCTTGCAAGCTATGCATCAACAATTCGAAAGGTGGAATTTGTAATTCCAAGAAATGAGGGACACCATTGCTGAGCAAAATGATACAATAGCTGAACTTAGGAGGGGAAATAATGTTAGGCCCCAAGCTAGGAGAAATGTACCCCTTTCTCCCATTGTAAATCAAGAAAACCCTATAGATGATTTTAATGATATTGATTTTGATAGGGTGAGAAGAGATAGGAGGGGACAAAGATATAGAGTGGAAGATGACAATATAAGTAGTATAAAGATGAAGATGCCATCTTTCAAGGGAACAAGGGATCCATACTTGTACCTTGATTGGGTGATAAAGGTTGAAGCCATCTTCAACTGTCATAATTACTCTGAAGGTAAGAAGGTTAAACTTGTTGTTGTTGAGTTTTCTGACTATGCTGCTATTTGGTGGAAAAAGCTTACTAGGGATAGATTGCAAGAAGGACAAGCACCAATTGCTCCTTGGGCTGAGATGAAGAGAGTGATGAGGAAGAGATTTGTGCCATCACACTTTCAAAGAGAGCTACAACGTCTTCAAACATTGAAGCAAGGGTCCATGTCTGTAGATGAATACTTTAAGGCTATGGATATATTTATGATCCAAGCTAATTGTATGGAGGAATAAGAGGCTACAATGGCTAGGTTTTAAATGGTTTAAATAAGAAAATAACTGATGTAGTAGAATTACAACAATATGTAACAATAGATGAGTTAGTTGATTTGTCTGTAAAGGTAGAAAAGCAAAATAAAATAAAGCAAACTAGCTCGTGGAAAGGTTGGCCAAACACCATCTCCAAGAAGCCATGGCCGAATCAAGTGATGTAGAGTTCTTCTAGATCTTAAGAAGATAAGGGTAAAGGCAAATTTGAGAACAAAGAGGGAGATAAAACCTTTAACCCTAAACCTTCTGCACATTCTAGTTCTATTCAATATCATAAATGTAAAGGAATGGGACATATGAATGCATGAATGTTCAAGTAGAAGAAACATCATTCTTAGAGAAGATATGGGATATGAGAGTGAAAAGAGTGAGGGAGAAGAAGAAGAGGGAAATGTGAGTGATGAAGACGATATAGAACTGCCTCATACCGGTATGATTGGGGTGGATAGGAAGATTATGAGTGGAGAATACGAGAGTAAAAATGTGAGGAAGAGGAGAGAGGTGTGAGTGAAGATGAAGATGAAGTAGAACTACCTTTTAATGATGGCATGATTGGGGTAGTTAGGAGGATTATGACTATCAATTTGGGAAGCAATAGTGAAGAACAAAGGGAGAATATATTCCATACTAGGTGTGAGATAAAGGAAAAAACTTGTTCTATGATCATTGATAGTGGTAGTTGTGCTAATGTGGTGAGCTCATATTTTGTGGAAAAACTAGGACTTGCATGCATGAAACACTCTACTCCCTATAGACTCCAATGGTTAAATAATAGTAGTGAACTAAAGGTAAACAAACAATGCATGATTTCATTCAATGTTGGTAGATATGAGGATGATATTCTTTGTGAAATAATCACTATGCAAGCTTGTCATATCTTACTGGGTCGTCCTTGGAAGTATGCTAGGAATGTGTTTTCATGATGGAAGGAAGAATAGATATTCTCTTGAGCTTAATGGCAGAAAATTTACTCTTGCACCTTTATCTCCTTCTCAAGTATTTGAAGATCAAAAGAGATTAAGGGAAACAATGGGAAAACCAAGGGGAGGGATAAAAAGTGAGCTTGAGGTAAAAGAAAAGAAAGGAGGCCAAGAGTTAGAAAAAAAGAGAGATGGTCGAGAGAGAGAGAGAGAGAGAGAGAGAGAGAGAGAGAGAGAGAGAGAGAGAGAGAGAGAGAGAGAGAGAGAGAGAGAGAGAGAGCAGCAATTTGAGAGAAGAGATAAAAAGGGGTTTGAGTAAAAAAATAGAAAGTCTTGGTGAGAGGAAAGAGGCTAAGGAAAGGAAAATAGAGAGTTTCTATATAAAAGCCAAAGAGTGTTTAAATGCAGGAAAAGAGGGGTTGCCCATAATACTACTTACTTACAAAGAAGCTTTGATTAATTATGAGTTACTAACTTCTTCTTTGCCAAGTAGTATTTCTTCTCTTTTGTAGGATTTTGAAGATGCCTTTCCTGAAGATATTCCTAATGGATTGCCACCTTTAAGTGGCATTGAGCATTAAATTAATTTTGTGCATGGATCACAAATCCCAAATAGACCTGCTTATAGGAGTAATCCAGAAGAGACAAATGGGCTTCAAAGGCAAGTTGAGGAGTTACTTGAGAAAGGCTTTGTGAGAGAGAGCATGAGCCCTTGCTCTATTCCCATTCTATTAGTACCCAAAAATGATGGAACTTGGAGGATATGCGTGGATTGTAGAGCAATAACATGATAACGGTAAAGTATCGCCATCCTATTCCTCGTCTTGATGACATATTGGATCAATTACATGGATTCAAAATCTTTTCTAAAATTGATCTAAAAAGTGGTTACCATTATATTCGAATGAATCCTGGAGATGAATGAAAAACTACTTTTAAGACCAAATATGGGCTTTATGAGTGGTTAGTTATGCCTTATGACTTGACTAATGCACCTAACACTTTCATGAGATTAATGAATCATATCTTTAAGGATTTTCATGAAAAATTTATTGTGGTGTACTTTGATGATATCTTGATCTTTTTCAACACTTTAGAAGAGCATGTAGAACACCTAAAATATGTTTTTGAAGTTCTTAGAAAATAACTTTTATTTGCTAATCTTAAAAAGTGTACTTTTTTTGTGGATCGTGTGATTTTCTAGACCTAAGAGTGTAACTGAAGTTAGGAGTTTACATGGACTTGCTAGTTTTTATAGGAGGTTTGTGAGAGACTTTAGCACCATTGTTTCTCCTTTAACTGAAGTTATTAAAAATGATAAGATTTTTACATGGGAAAAAGAGCAAGATGATGCTTTTAACTTGTTAAAATAAAAGTTATGTTCTGCTCCTTTGTTACAATTGCCTGATTTTTTTAAATCTTTTGAAATTGAATGTGATGCTTCTCGCAAAGGAATAGGTGTTGTTTTGATGCAAGATTCTAAACCTATTGCCTACTTTAGTGAGAAGTTGAGTGGAGTCATATTGAACTATTTCACTTATGACAAAGAACTATATGCTTTGGTAAGGGTTTTAGCCATATTGCAATATTACGTGTGGCCAAGAGAGTTTGTCATTAAAATTGATCATGAATCCTTGAAATACTTGAGGAGTCAAGGTAAGCTTAGTAGGAGGCATGCTAAGTGGGTTGAATTCATTGAAACTTTTCCTTATGTAATTTTTTACAAACAAGGGAAAGAGAATGTTGTTGCTGATGCACTTTCAAGAAGGTATGTCTTAGTTTCTACTCTGACTTTTAAATTGATGGGTTTTGATCAAATCAAGGGACTTTATGCTAATGATATTGATATTGGCAAGATTTTTGCAGATTGTAAGCTGGGTCCTTTTGAGAAGTTTAATCTTCAAGATGTGTTTCTTTTTAAGGAAAATAAGTTGTGTATCCCTAATTGCTCTTTACGTGAAGTATTTGTAAGGGAACCACATTGTGGAGGGCTTATGGGTCACTTTGGAGTCCCAAAGACACTAGATATACTTGCTGAAATTTTTTTTTTTGCCTGGCATGAGAAAAGATGTTAAAAGAGTGTGTGCACAATGTTTGGAATGTAAATAAGCTAAATCTAAAGTGTTACCACATGGTCTTTACACGCCATTACATGTTCCTACTTTACCTTGGATTGATATTTCTATGGATTTTGTGTTAGGTTTGCCTAGAACAAGGTATGGTAAGGATAGTATATTTGTTGTGGTAGATAAGTTCTTCAAAATGACTCGTTTTATCCCTTGTTTAAGGACTAATGATGCTTCACATGTTGCTGATCTATTTGTAAAAGAAGTTGTTAAATTCCATGGTATATCTAGAACTATTATTAGTGATAGGGATGCTAAGTTTTTGAGTGACTTTTGGCGTGTATTTTGGGGGAAGTTAGGCACTAAATTGTTATTTTTTACTTTTTGTCACCCACAAACTGATGGACAAACTGAAATAGTTAATAGAACCTGAGGTTGAGGGCTATTTTGAAAGCTAAATTAACTTCTTGGGAAGATCGTTTACCTATGATTGAATTTTTTTACAATAGAACAATTCATTCTTCTACAGGTATGTCTCCTTTTGAGGTTGTTTATGGTTTTAATCCCCTTACTCCTCTTGATTTATTATTATTACCTACTAATGATATTGCTAACCTTGATGGTAGGACAAAAGCTGAAATGATAAAAAAAAATTCATGAGCAAATAAGGCTTGCAATTGAAAAGAAAAATGAGCACACTGCCTTGAGAAAGAATAAGGGTCGAAAATAAGTTGTTTTTAAACTTGGAGATTTAGTTTGGGTTCATTGTAGAAAGGAGAGATTTCCTTCCAAAAGGAAGTCACAGTTGCATCCTAAAGGAGATGGCCCATTTCAAATCCTTGAAAGGATTGGAGACAATGCTTACAAGCTCGACTTTTCTGGTGAGTTTCAAGTAAGTGCTACATTCAATGTTGCTGACTTGTTATTGTTTGGTGTAGGATCGAATTCGGGGACGAATTCATTTCAAGAAAAGGGGAATGATAGCATCAAGGATAAAGATAGAGTTTTGGAAGCTCAAAGAAGGCCATTTACAATATCTCAAGCTAAAGAATTGCATACTAAGGTTGCTGGACTTCAATGGCAAATAAAGAAGCTTTTAATTATAGAGGAAGAGCTCAAGCCTAAAAGAGATGAATTGTCCAAGTTTTACAATTATTTGATGGCCCAAATTGAAGTCCAAGAGGAGGATGATTGGATGCCAAAATCAACCGTTGAAGTCCACCAAAAGTGCACCCAGAAGAGCTTAAAATGAGCTTAAAAGAGGTCCAAAAGGGGGTATTTTAAAAGGATCCCAATTAGACTCCAAACCAAATGGCCCACACTAGTACTTTTAAGGCCCAAATCTGCCCAAAGGGATTTGGCCGCCCACCCTCTTGTTTTTATTAGGTTTTCTAGTATTTAGCTTAGCCTCCAAGTTAAGGTTTGCCTTGGCAGCCACCCTACCTAGTTTTAAGAATTTTTTACTCCTATAGATAGGAGTTCTTTTCATTCATTGTGGGAATTCATTATTGATTAATAATATTATACTTTGAGAGTTCTTTTGAACCTTTGTTACTTTTACTTTGATATTTATCTTTCAACCTTTACTAGTTCATAGTTCAAGGTAGTAAGATAACTTCTTTATTGTGATATCGTTGATTCCTTTGTGGTATTCTTAGAAGTTGATTAATACTAGTTATTAATTGTTGTCTCAAGTTACTCGTAAAGAGGTCAAGATCCGAATCTATTATTTTGATTTGTTCTTAAGTAAAGGCATTTGATGTTTTTCAATAAATCAAAATGTTGTTGCTTGGATCTTGTCAAGGCTATAGAACTTGCGTTCTTGGAATTCTTTTCCTAAATTTTTCCATATCCTTTATTTTTTGCTCTTTAATTGTAGTCGTTCAATTCGTTATTGTTATTGCTTCTGCATTTACTTCTCAAATTCTTACTCTAGTTTGGATTTCCGACCTTGTTGTTATCATATATCACATGTATATCTATGTATACCTGTGCGTGTGATACATGTGCCGTAGAAGAATTTTTTGAACTAGATTTTTACTACGAATTTTGATACTAGATTAGTCCAAATCACCTCCAATCTTCCTAAAAATTTGTATATAGACTCATCTATATGTTTTCAATGTATTTCAACCATACCCATTGAAAGATATCCTTCTTTGCTTAGATTTTTGGAATCTTGTGTGTGTGTGTGTGTGTGTATATATATATATATATATATATATATATATATATATATATATATATTCTTTCCGTCTTGCATCTAATGTTGCTGATCACGCTTAAAAATATGGAAGGAGATCTTTGCGTGTGATTTTTGGAGAGAAGAATCTTATTTATTTAGTTTTTAATTTTTATACGTGCTTGACTAATTTTGATAAATCTATAATTAATGGTTAGAGAATGGTAAGTTAGAAATTATTTGAGATATTTATGTAAGATTCCCTTTATACTTTTACTACTACGTATAAGCAAGGATAAAAAAGTTTTGTCGTCCTTACATTTTTGTGGGTAATAAAGGAATTTTATTTATTGGTAATGTGCAGCTCTACATGTGGTGGTTGCTATTGGTTTTTTCCCTTCAAATTCTCAGTTTTGCCATTATTCTCTCTCTTAAGATTTCCCACATGGGCCTTTGTTATTGGTCTATATTGGTATTATGGTAACTTATTTGTGAATTGTTTTGCTCTTTATTAAATTATTTTTTACTGCTTTTCCAACATATGTATCACGTTTCACTTTTTGATGGTCAAATTATATAAACTTTAACCAATATTTTTTTTAAAAAAATAATTAATTATATTGATAGAAGAATTGTAGTTTATGATATTTTCTATATAATTTTTGAATATCTAAATTTTAATTTTAAAATATTAAATTAATCAAATCTAATTTAGCTCCGAAGTTTAGTCAAATTACCTTTCGAAATATGAAATATGCCAATTATTTTGGGAGGGAGGGGGTATATTATTTGTCCTTATACGTTCTGGTAAAAATTAGGCAATTTTGGAGCCAAAACTTCTTTTGTAACTGGAGCATTTATTAGGTCTTACTATATCTTTTATCGTTAAACCTCCAATATTTTTGCTTCTTTAATGAGCTCATATATGCTTATAAAAATTTGTCCTAATGTTATTTTCAGGTATAGTTTTAAAATATTTTACTTTATTAATTTACTTTAATTATTTTTATTAAAATTCTTGTAAGATCATTAGGTTAATTTGTGTAAAGACTCTAAACTAAAGTTATAAATATCGTAGTATAAAATTTGGAGTTATTGAAGATTTTGTTGTGTTAGATGATTCTAGAAGATGAAAACATGAGTTTTTCCAATACGAGTAAAAATAAAATACATTGTTAAAATCCTAAATGAGTTCAAGATAAGCACAAAATGAGTTTGAAGCAGGGAGGAGCTGGAGTGCCGGCTACTCAAATTCATTAGCTTTGATTCAAACTTTGTATTTATCTTAAAATTTTATTGAGTATGTACATAACTAAATAACTTAAAAGATTAGAATTCAGAACGTAACCTATAAAGTCCAAATTCTTACTTTGCATTTGATTTAAAATAAATAATTTCGTCAACAATAAAAGCTAAAATATTAAAGAAGTGAAATGAAGTTTTGCTTTTTATATATTGGAAATATATTTATTTGAAATTTTAATTATTATATGAGTTATTTTAGGTGTTTTAAAAATATTTATCTCTTCTACCACTAAGTTTTTGATGCACCTTACTTCATGTTCTTTTTAGAGATTGTCAAAATCTACCTTTTTACAGTTTTAATTAAAAAAGATTATTGGTAAAATTATTTAAAATTATTGAAGTTCTTTTATATAACACTTTACGAAAAACATATCACGATTATGAGAAATTTTTTTCTTTGCATGAACAAGTCATAACTTTTTTTCTTCTTTCTTATAATTTGTGTTAAATAAATTTGTTTTTTCTATAAAAGAGATTTGTACAAATATTTTGGGGATGAAGTAGAGGAAAAAAGAAGTGGTTAAAACTATTTTGAATTTTGGTAATTGTATGAGGTTATATTTTATTCCCGTTGAACCAAGTACATTTCTCATGTAATTCTTTTTTACCAAATAAACTACTAGGCATTATACCTAGTGGCTATTATATAAATAATAATCCAAAATCTCGAATCCACAGTTTACAAGTTATCCAAACCGAAAGATGAAAACACCTAATCTAAATCTAATAAAGGTGTAAGTACTAACTATTACATATGTAAACTGGACAACTCCCAACGTAAAGTGTTGTGTGTATCCACCAGTCAATTGCAAAATCTCAATGTAGCACCTCAAACACTCTCACCAGGCGCCAATTTTTGCATTCCAACGGCTATGGCAAATGTGAATCTTCAAGCAGCACCATCAACTTCTGGGGCTAATCAACAACCAAGCAGCACGCTGGAAAAATGAGAATGGTCTACAATACCCGGAGGCGTATGTGAAAGTGTGCATAATAGGCCATATTGTATCTATGTACTGCCTCATGATGCAAGCAGTAACCTACACATATGAATTAACCATGTAATCGAAGGTAGCTATATGTACTGCTATTACATCTCCAGATTGGGCATGAAAACCTGCCAATATCACTGGCTAACGTCCTAGCAATACACATAGGCCTATAAATGAGGACCCAACCTGTAGAGCTCCAGCTTTGGAGCGCCAATACCAACTGAAAAAGTGTTGCAATATGCCCCAGCGTACTGTAGCTATTATAAACAATTGGGAAACAGTAGCCAGTGCATTGGATATACATTGTTTTATGTATAAACGTCAGAGTATATAGTACTCTTATACAACTTTGAATCTCCTACTAGCATTTTACTCTCCATACACCATTAGAACAGTCTATAAGCAGAGTATAATAAGTAAGCAAAGGAGTCAACAAATGTACTATACTCATCTATTTGGAGCTTTTATTTTGGCAATCCTAACCCTCAGATGAGGTGTTTGTGACATGTCAAGGTTGATTAGTCTCCTCCCCGCACTAGGAAGATCATTGTAAGAATGGAATTGAGTTATACCTGCAAAAGAGAATACAATGTTAGCTATAAAATCTGCTACTGTATTACCTTCTCTGAGCACATGTTGGAAGATCACATTGAAGTGATTCCTTATTCCCTTTATCTTCTGCTCTTCCGCCCTTATGCACCATGTATGCCAATCCCCTTCAATCACCTTCTTCATAACCAGTGAATCAGTCTCCAATATCAGTGGATGGAGATTATTTGCAACACATTACTCCAATCCTGCCATTATTGCCTTTGCCTCAGCAACAATATTAGTAGTTACCCCTATTTCCTCTGCTTTTGCATAAATAAAGTCTCCTACATGATCTCTTACACAAAATTCCAATGAACTCTGCCCAGGATTCCCTTTTGAAGCCCCATATGTGTTACATTTATATCACGATTGACA
Organism: Nicotiana tomentosiformis; assembly: GCF_000390325.3. NCBI lineage: Eukaryota > Viridiplantae > Streptophyta > Magnoliopsida > Solanales > Solanaceae > Nicotiana > Nicotiana tomentosiformis. The sequence goes on along the minus strand of NC_090813.1, from coordinate 169,844,639 downwards.
GGGCATCTCCCATGTTACTTTTGTAGTGATTAGAATAGGTCTATATCCTTCAAAGAATTGGATCATGTCAGGCCATGTCAAAGGTATGTTGTGTAGCCAAGAGTACCTAAGTCTTTCTAAGTAATGCAGAGTTTTATTAACTTCATGAATGACTCTATTAGTAGATGTTGATCCCCGATTTTTGCATGTGTTTCTATTCTTCCATAACTCCCATGTGATGATAGCTATAAAGGTTCTAGTTTTGGACAATACTTCGCATTCCACCAAGCCCTTATTGTTTGTTTTACCTGTACCATTAATGTAGTAATTCCTGCCGCGCCCAAGAATGTCCTCCAAACCTTTTCAGCAGTAGGGCTTCTTAGGAATATGTGGTCAAATGTTTCCTCCCGAGGATGTTGGCAACACCAACATCTTGATACATGCATATAACCATTCTTTCTCCATAAATCATCTGTGGATAATTTATGCCTCCATAATCTCCACCAGAAGAATGAGATTTTGAAGGGCAAACCTTTAATCCACATATGTTTGAATTCTGGATTAGGTGTTTCCCTATGCCTAAGAATGTGCCATGCACTGGTAACACTGAACGTTCCTGTAGTAGTCGGCATCCAATGTGGTTTGTCACATGACTCGTCACTTCCTTCAAAATGAATATTGTTTTTGATATGTTCGGCTATGTCTGCAGGTGTTGTACGTTCCAGTAGCTGGTCAATCCAAGACCTTCCTTGCCTTAATTCTAATACCTCTTGTAGGTCTTCTAGAGGGACTACGTGGTAAAGTGCTCCCAATCCTGTCCAGTTTTTATGCCATATATTTGTTGTTCCACTCTTCATTTTCCAAAGAATCCCATGTTCTACTTCTTCTCTGACATTCAACATTTATTTCCATACATGAGAACCTTGTCTAAATTGCACAAATGTAGGTATTCATTTTTACAGTACTTGTTCCACATGAAGTTAGACCAGATAGTTTTAGTAGTCCTAAATCTCCACCAAAGTTATGCAAAAAGTACTCTCGACACATTATGTAATGATCGAAAATCTAATCCTCCTTCATCTTTAGTAAGTAATAAGTTTTTCCATGAAGACCAACGCCTACTCCTTCCTTCCTCTTTGGTGCTCCAAAATAATCTTGCGAATATCTTACATAGATGTGTCAATATGTTGGCTGGGGGATCAAGAACTGATAGGAGATGCACCGGCATGCTTTGGAGGACACTAGTAATCAGTGTTTCCTTTCCTCCAAAAGATAGTAGTTTTCCTTTCCAAGAGTGAAATTTTTCTTTTACCTTATTCAGAAGATCATCACAGCAAAGTTTCCTTCTTCTTGAGTAGAAGATAGGACATCCTAAATATGTGAAGGGGAAAATCCCTATAGCAAATCCTGTGATGTTTTCCACTTCCTGCATTAAGGCTTGTACGGCGTTGGCATGCATATATAAGGAGCTCTTACTTTTGTTGATCTGCTGGCCTAAAATCTGCTCATATCCACCAAGTACTCCCATGATATTGTGCAAAGAGTTAGGTTCAGTAGAGGAGAATATGATAGTATCATCAGCAAATGCCAGGTGGTTCAAGTGATGAGTCCACTTAGGCATGCCAAATCTCTTAAACATTGTATCATCAAGCAGTTTATTCAATGATCTTGATAGCACCTCAGCTGGTAATACAAATAAGGCAGGATATAATGGATCGCCTTGCTTCAATCCCCTTGTTGACTTGAAAAAACCTGAGCTCTGCCCATTTACCAGCACATAATACCAATTGTTAGATAGTAAGTTCCAAACCATGTTGATAAAGTGTTCAGCAAACCCTATCCTCCTTAAGACATGCAACAAATACTTCCATGATATCATGTCATATGCCCTTGCCATGTCTAACTTAATTACAACATTAGCTGGCTTACCTTTTAACCTTAAATCAGTGATAATTTCTTGAGTAAGAAGTATATTTTCAAATATGCTCCTACCCTTCACAAATCCAGATTGATTCTGTGAGATTAGAGTAGGTAAAAGATTTTCTAGTCTGTTATGAATCACCCTGGATAACACCTTGTTGATGAAGTTACTCAAACTTATAGGTCTTAAGTTTGAGAAGGTTTGAATCATTTGCTTCTTTGGTAGAAGAACCAAATTAGTATGGGTGATGGACTTTGGTGGTGTTGCAACTCCATAGAAATGGAGAACCATGTTGTGTATATCATAACAAATGATATCCCAACATTCTTGGTAGAACAGTCCAGTAAATCTGTCAGGGCCACTATCACTAGCATTACCAAGTTCGAAAACTGCAGCTTTAACTTCTTCTTGTGTTGGATATCTGCACAGTTCTAAATTCTGCTCCATAGTAACCATAGCAGGTACATTTTCCGGCATTTTAAAATCTGAAGGATCCTCTTCTGTGCTAAACTGATTCTGGTGAAACTCAATTGCAGCCTTAGCCATATGTTCCCGATCTTCTAGCCAGTGACCATCTCCATTCTGTATTCTTTTTAGTTGCAACTTCTTCCTTTTACCGTTAACATGATTGTGAAAGAAATGAGAGTTTCTATCACCCTTGACAAACCATGTCATCCCAGATTTTTGCTTCCAGTATTGCTCCTCTATACTTAGTTATTTCTTCAATACCACCTGAGATATTTGAAGAGCAATCCTACTTTGAAAAGTAGGGTAATCCTCAAATAACATCTCTTTGACTTTGACAATATCTTCCAGTATTGCTATTTGTTTGAAGATGTCACCAAATTTATCTTTGCTCTATTTAGATAGAGCCCCTTTGACCTTTTTTAATTTGTGCTTGAACATTAGAAAATGATCCCCTATAAAGTCTGCTTCCCAATTCTGTTTCACCAAATTCTTGAATGTAGCATGTTTTGTCCAAAAGTTCAAGAATTTGAAAGGTTTGACAATATTTGTAGTATGCTCTCCACAAGTTATAAACAATGGTGCATGATGTTATCCATTTCTGATTAAATATTCCACCTCTATCGTAGGTAGCATATTCTAAAATGTCAAGTTTACCAGATTCCTGTCCAATCTCTTGAATATATATTTATCATTGGTTCTTCCATTCCACCATGTGAATGGACTCCCTACAAGAGTTGACACAGAATACAAAGTCCTCATATTCAGGAGGATAAAAAGGTAAACCCCCTATCTTCTCATCTTCATGTAAAACTACATTGAAATCGCCTCCTATTAACTATGGTAATTCCATATCAGTTGCCAAATAATATAAAGTATCCCATTGTTCCAACCTTTCCATAGACGTCCATTTTGCGTACACAAAAGTCATCATAATATATTGGCCAATGTCTTGTTGAAACATTTTAACAGTCACCTGTTGATTTGTTTCCATAACCAATTCCTATTTCACTGTAGCATCGAAGAACAACCATATCTTCCCATTCATGTTTGAAAAAGCAGTGTCCATATTCAATCTTCTTCTATACCTTTGTATATGCTTTGCTTGCTGAAAAGGTTCTAGTAATACAATGACAAAGAAACTGTGCTCCCTTTGCATATTGATGACCCTAGGAAAAGCCTGTTGTGTATTGACAGACCTAATATTCCAGATCAAAGTCTTAATCATCATTTAGTCTGTGAGATTTTCCTCCTAGGCAAGATTCTTGTTGGTTGAATTGATTCTCTACTCTGAATCTTCTTCTTTGTCTTCTTACCATCCTTTGAAGTAGTCCTAGGTGATAGGTCACCCTCCCTTGCTACTTGTTTTAAATTCCCATCACTTGACTCGTGTTCACCTTCTTCTTCTAGTTTATGATGCTCCATCAATGTACTATCCATTTGTGACAGGTTATATGTGCAAAGATCATGTAGCATTTGCAATGGTGTCTTTGCTTTGTTGTTGATGTCCAATTGGATTGCCTTCCCATTCTCAGAAGCAAAAGCTATTGGTATTGCTTCAATAATATCAGTTTCTTGGGGTACAATCTCAAGCTTCAGTTAGTTTAAAGACATCTCATTATTCTCCACCACCACCAATGCATTCTTCTCTTCATCACCCAATATCTTCTGCATCTTCCTGATTGGCAATTCATAGGTAGATTTCAGTTTAGGTGTAGCTGTAGGTAAGGATAAGTAGCTTTCTGTTCCAGTCAGAGCACTTTCTTTGATCCCAGAGGTAAGATGTTCAGATTGCACTGTATCATCTAAGGATTCATTAACACTTTGTTCCTCCTCTTGATCATCTTCATTTGTTGACTCTTGTTTTACATTGGCACTATCTGGCAGTTTACCTTCGCCCGAGTCTTCTTCGACTTGATCACTCCACAAATTCTCAATGAAAGTTCTATTCACCCATTGTGCTGTTGATTCCTTTTGATCACCCTTAGCAACCCCATTCCCATTCCCATCAGGAGTTGGACTGTTTTCTCTCTTTGACAATTTAATCCCAGGATTCGTAGTAGTAAGGACAACTGCTACTGGATTTATACTCCCATCTTTAGTAAGATTAGGTCTTGTGCTTCATTGGGCAATTCTTCCCTCTGTAATGTCCAAATAATTGTTTTCCTCTTTGTCACCATCATCCACCTCTAGTGCTACAAACTAATTTGCTATTTGAAATTGTTGAGATATAGTTCCATCAGTTGGGAATATTTCTTTCCTAGTGCTAAGTTTATCTTCTGTTTGTTTTTCATTATTCTTCACGCGATTTTCCCTTACTTCTTTCCATTGTTCACCAATATTTCCAACCATTTTTTCACTCTTAAGAATCCTCGGAGGCTCCTTGTTCTGCACCTAATTATTTTCATTAACATTAGCAACCTGATTTACTTTGTTCTGCACCATCAGTTCTGGATGTAAACGCCAGCAATCCATTTCATCATGTCCTCGTAGTCCATATTCCTTGAAATACTTAGGTAACATGTCGTATTGGATTTTAACCCACTCAGTTCTTGTCTCCCCATTTAACCTCATTCTCAATATCCATTCTCACTTTCTTTGGAAGATCAGCTAACAAATCAATAAGGACCTTGACCCTTGCACAACTTGGTCATGTCTTATTGATAGTAGCCAGATCAAGGTGTATAGATTTCCCAACTGCTGAAGCTAGTGAAAATAAACACTCCTTTATAAAAAAAGGTCGGTAACAAACCTGAAAAAGAAATCCATGCCATGGCCATTGGTGTTTCTTCTCCAGCCTTAAATTTGGCATCATAGATGAGTGGTCGTAATTGGTACTCATAACCATCCTTTGCTTTGATGTAATATGCATTGTTCGCTGTAAAATTAATGAAATCTTCCCATAAAGTCAGTCGAATGAGGATATGCCTATCTCTAAGAACTTTAATAGTACATTCTCCTTTGATACCACATTGAGCTGGAAAAATCCGACAAATTTCTTGCAAATCTGGCCAACCATACGAGAATTTACCCACCACAACATATTGTAATCCTTCTATAATATTTATACGATCCACTTCTGCTTCAGTAAAGTTGACTAATGGTTGTCCGCTCAGAAACAACAATCGTCTAATTGGAATTGGTTCGACAACCGCATGACCAATTGCATTTCCGGGTAAGGGATTACTTGTGCTAGGTTTAAGTATGTTCGAATAATCAAGGGGTGTTTTGGCCTGTGTATTAGGTTTACGGGTAGGTGGTGATGATTGGGAGGGCAGACCAACCATTGAAGAATGTTGGCCGCCGGTCGGATCGGCCATGTGTGGTGGATTGCCCTAGTGGTGCCCTAATTCCCAGGAGAGAGAAGAGAGGACTGTGTTTTTCCCTTTGATTTAGCGTTGGTTGTTCTCATGTAATTAGTTTTTTTTCCTAATTGTTGTTTTTGAATTGAATAGAAATCTTTTATGCATAATTTATCCGACACTTTTGAAATGTTCATGGTGTATTCAAATATTGAAAATAAAAATTATTGACAATGTTGAAAATAAATATAGTGGTATCAATCAAGATAGAATTATCTTTAAAATCTCTTATTTGGTTAATTGAAAATTAATATTCTCAAGCATAACTATATATGAAGAACTAATTAATTCTTGAGATTCATTTGATTCTTCTAAAAGTAAGCTTAAATAACCACATTTAATTAGCAAAACTCTTGCTACATGAAATTATGAATGAAATTAAAACTTAATAAATATAAAAAGAAATCTATTTCTATCTTTAACTAAAGAAATTCCATGCTCACAAGCTCAAAAAATGCTAATGATTTTCATTTTATGATTGTCGCCAAGTTGTAATTATTTTACATACTTTAAAATGTATTATTTTATAGAATACCGAAACACTTGTATTTCTTGAATTTGCTATTTCTAATTCTCCGATCAAACTTCTTTCTTCCTAAATAACTTTTCCTTTAAAAATTATAAAATTATGTGACTACAAAATTTTATAATTATGACAATTTGCGAACAAGAGATATATGACGTGCCACTACATTTTATTAATTATACAGTAAAAAACATAATACAAATTATATATTTTTAATTAAGATATCTATTTTCATATCTTGAGTTTAGGCGCGGGCTTAGCACGGACCTCATGGAACTAGTAAACTAAATAGACTACAAAAGGCGACGGAAAATAAGTACAAGTGGCATGTTAGTTAAAACAAAAGGAAGAGAAAAGAAATAAGTTACCCCTCAACTTGCACGGGAGAGTTATTTACGCATTGATACTTTATGGGCGACCTCTTATCCCTTGAACTTGTTTGAAATGGAACTAATACCACCCTAAAAGCTTACATAGCAAAATAAATACGCATTGATACTTTATGGGCGACCTCTTATCCCTTGAACTTGTTTGAAATGGAACTAATACCACCCTAAAAGCTTACATAGCAAAATAAATACGCATTGATACTTTATGGGCGACCTCTTATCCCTTGAACTTGTTTGAAATGGAACTAATACCACCCTAAAAGCTTACATAGCAAAATAAATACTTCTTTCGATTAAATTTATATGAATCTATTTTTTTTTTAGTTCGTGCAAAAAAAAAAATGACTTATTTTTTTATTTGTTCATAAATGACATGAATTTCACGTTTTTCTGATATTTATTTCAAATATCGCTAAATAAATATCGTCGTATCCTCACTTTTTTGTAGTGTTATTTGAAAACAATTTGTCTTTATGCAATAATTTATAGCCATACAAAATATATGTGTCTTATTTTACACCGCAAATTCAAAAGTCTTCTATCTTTCGTACCCAATCAAATAGGTTCATTGAACGGTAAGCAAGAAGACAAATACGCACGTAAAAGTCCAAATTAAAGCCCAGAAACCAAAAAGGGAAAATAAAAAACAAGTTTCTTCCCCGCACCCAGTTCTCCATCTTCATACCAGTGCCTTTCCTATCTTGTCAAGCACCGTCACACCCCCACCCACCTGAAAAATCAAGAAACACGTTTCTCCCCATATGCTATTTTCTTATTTTTCTTACTCACTGGATATTCAAGAAATCCATTATTTTATTCAAGAAAAACGGATAGAGTTAAATTTATACGTAGTTCTAAGGATACGTGGTACAACTTGGCACAAATCAGAAAGTAAGTAGAAATATACTGGTTATTGACTATATGAAGAATGAAATACCAACCAAATTGAAATAGAAAGCTATTTTATGAACAAGCAAGATGAATCAATGTATAAAACTCACAAGAGGATAATCTCAATATATATATATTAGCTTTGTGAATCTAAGCCTTAATCCCCCCCGGTACAGAAATAATAACTATCCCTCTTATAGTGGAGGGATCTTACTTTAGATATAATTAAAAATACATAGTAGGGATCCCATGATAGATTAGCTTTTCCTTAATTCCCGCCGAGATTCTCTCCCTTAGTGCGGCTATAACGACTCTTGTCTCTTGGCTCGATCTTGATCTGATTGGGTGTTGGTCGATTTCTAGGTTTAGAGCTCGATATTGGCTCGGGGCCTGGTATTGACTTAGGCTCGGTATTAGTCGGTCTCTGGCTCTTAGGCTCGATGACACCACCTCACATCATAGTTCGATTTGGACTCGAGCTCGGTAATGAGTTCGAGCTCGGCATTCGATCGGTCCCAGAAATTTGAGCTTGGTAACCTGGCTTCGGATCTCATCCCGATATTATGAAGATGACCTTCAGTCCATTATGTTCCAATCTTGACTAGTCATACGAAGGTCGAAACCGGTTTTGACTGTATACAGATAGTCCCCTCGTTTCTCGGGAAGAATGTGGCGAGAAACGACATGGTTTTCCAACGGCATGACTAGATATACACTGACATTTGCATCGAACCCGACCATGACGTACGTGATAGCTGTCCCGTCGGTCCAGTTACCAAGGCATTAATTGTGTGTCAGAAGTATTACATCCCGTACTTTTTTACAGAGGATTTGTGACCATAGGACCCCATAAGTTTAATAATCTTGATACTGTTAGATACATTTTGATATGGTATTTATATTGAGTGGAACATTTTTGTAAAAAGTTTGAAAAATATAATTTTATATAGTTATTAATATTACTACTTTTGAATATATTTTAAATTATACACATGATATGAGAAAGTTTATGAGATTTTTTTTATTGTAAAAGATAGAAATTATTTTCTCACAAGAAAATAAGGTTATCTTTTTACCATTTTAAGAATTAAGCGTACGAAAATTTGTACTCTTTATATGAGATTAGGAAAATTAGAAGTTGAAAAAATATATGTATTTTTACATGGATATTTTAATGAAATAATAGTATATGTATTGATTTTATATGGTACCTATCACGACCCAAATCAATGGGCCTCGACGGGCACCCGGTACCTTACTCAACCGAGTACCAACGTAACGTATCTTTCTTATTATATCATCATATACATGTGACATACGGGCCTAATAGGCCAACATGATCATTTATAAACTCAAAACATAGGCCGACAAAGTCGTGCAATCTTTCACGTACACGACATATGTCTACAAGCCTCTAAGAGTACATAAATATCATAAAGATCGGGACATAGCCCCTCCATACTAATTAGTACATGTCCTAATCATACTGGCTACATAAGCAACTTCGGAGCAAATGGAGCGCACCAACACCTTCCGCTGAGCTGATAGCCTACTTGGAGGACTCTCGACCAGTCTATCAGGACGTGCGGGCATGAAACGCAGCGTCCCCAGGCAAAAGGGACGTCAGTACGAATAATGTACCGAGTATGTAAGGTACATAAATAAGTACATAATAGACATAGAAGAAATATAGAGTAAATGACTCAACCTGTAAGTCTGGATAACTCTGTAAATCATGAAATAATTATAGTGTCATGCATATGCGTATGAATGTCATGTTGTGTATAGGTACATGTTTCATAACATCATCAAGCCTCTGAGGGCATCCCATCATATCATCTCGGCCACTGTGGGCAAAATCATCAATGTATACCAGCTGATTAGGTGGTGGTGCGTATATAACGACGTAACCTTTTTTCCATATCCCATATATATATATATATATATATATATATATATATATATATATATATATATATATATATATATATATATATATATATATATATATATATATATATATATATATATATATATATATATATACGCGTATATAACGCCATCTGGTCATGTGTCAATGTAAATAAATGCAATGCATGAGAGGTACGTCAATAAAATCTTCCGGAGTGTCATAAGACCATTATGTCTTTGATTAATATTATGAAATAAACTTTATCAACTTACGTATTTTTGAGACCCATGAACCGATGATAAAATAATATGACACGTGGGGAATCAAGAACATAAGCATCTCTAATATTTCTATGAATAGAGTCATGTATGGAAATTGTGCATTTTCTCGTTTCGTTTGTGTCGTATGGATCATGCCTTAAGAAATAAGGGATAGCCTTAACATACCTGGAGTAGGAAAAAATCCGTATGATATTCTTGAAAAATATTGCACCGTACTCCTTTAGAATTGTAAAATCCCGTTGCTATTACACAGTATAATTTCGTATGAATTTCTTCATAATTTTAAGAACTGCCATTGCTATTTTAACATAAAGTCCCATATGAACTCCAAAATCTCCTCCGAAAATGAATTTTTGATATCAATTGAACACAATTGTAAAGATGACTAACATAGTTATTCTTTTCACGTTTATTCACGTCCATTGATTGATTTGTTCTATAGCCCAGTTACCTCTGATGTGTTCTTCCTCGTTAGCGTCAGCAAGGTATGTTAAGGCTAGTCCTTTTTTTTTTTTGGCATGATCCAAGTAACGATACGTAAACGTAATGCTATTCCATAAGTGATTCTACTCTTAGCAGTTAAGGATACCTATGTTATTCATTCCGATAAAATGATATTCAAGCATGTCTACGTATGTCCCTAGTCCCTATTGAGATATACGATAGAAAACTTGTGTTACAAATATATGTATTGGGATTTGTTTATAAATATAGTTTTTATAGTTTAACTAAACATGCAGTAATTATATGCATATAATATAACGTGATTATTTGTAATATTAGACTTACACTATTGTGTTATTACATGATATTTAATAGCAGAGTAGTCATATTGTAATCAATAATTGATTGTAGAAACATATTAATATTATAGTTTGCGGTTGTTTGTGACAAGTTACACTTGAAAATTGATTATGAACTATAGCATAATGAATTATAATATAGTATATAGTTACAACACAAAATATTATAAAATATCAATTTGATTATAATATATCGTTAGATTGTTGTAGATTGATTTTGAAGTAATGATTCACGCATAATAAAGGTTTATAATGCATTTTTATTTAGTTGTATAGGTAGTATGACGTTGTGATATGTATGATTGTATAAATACTATGATGAAATTCATTCAACTTAATGTAAGACAATTACCACATATTGTCATGACTGATAATTGCACTGTTAACAATGGCTATCGAGACAACTTTTGGGGTACTAACATAAAAGATATACGATTGTGTATATAGTTTAATATAGTATAATTATAATGTGTTAAGGCTGTATGATATTGATGAAATTAGGTGTTTTGTGGTGTAGTTTTAGATAATTGATTTTGATAAATTGTGATAGTAAATAATGACGTGTAATAAGTAATAGAATTAATGTTATGTAATAAATATGATTAAAATGTTGAATGAAGTTGTGTATGGTATATGATAGAGAAGTTAATGTTTATAATATAGTGATACATGTATATGCATCTTCATGCGTTTACCACCGTGCTACGGCCGGTCGGGCAGTTATATATCATTATTTACTGCCGGTTGGGCAGACATGCATATTCATTTACCACCGAGCTACGACCGGTTGGGCAGTTACACATTTACCACCGAGCTACGGCCGGCTGGGCAATTATATATTTACCACCGAGCTACGGCCGGTCGGGCAGTCATGCATTTATCACCGAGATACGGCCGGTTGGACAGTTATCACTAATCAGTTGGGCAGTCATGCACATACGATATGGATAATAGTCTCAAAGAGAAGCATTGTATATATGTAAGTATAATAAGTATGCATATATGTTGGCACTTCAGAGATTCAGGTTGATTCTTATATGTCTTTAATTAATGTTGACTTACTGTTATGTTTCAGTTATGCCTTACATACTCAGTACATTATTCGTACTGACGTCCTTTTATTGGGGACTTTGCATTCATGCATGCAGGTATAGATAATCAGTTTGACGAGCCCTCATAGTAGACGAGATTGGCATTCGGCAAAGGATCGGTAAGACTCCACCTCATTCGGAGTGAAGCCGAGTCTATGAGTCATCGTGTCAGAGTTTTTCTACACACTTATGGGTAGGCTGGTACCCTGTCCCATTTGATGTCAAATAATCTTAGAGGCTTTGTAGACAGAGGTTCATTTTGTACAGTATGTTAGAGGCCTTGACGGCCCATATGTATTCATATTTTATGAAAGATGGTTCATTGATACAACGTTTGCCCACTTATAGTTATGCATTACTAGTTGTGGCCATGTTGGCTCATGATAGTTAGAAGAAAAAACAAATGAGTTACAGAGTGGTTCGCTCGAGCCAGTGCAGCACCGGGTGCCAGCCACGCTTCCCCAGGTTTGGGGCGTGACAAGAAGATGGCCGGCCGCTGCTAATATTGAACCATCATTACCAATTCTATAAATAGCTCCTCTCTTCACCATTTTTACTTTCAAATCCCCAATCACCAAATCTACTAAGTTCTTATTGTATCTTATGAGTTTTTCATCTGTAAATTTATGATTTTCACTGCAAAATCCCTCTTTAGAACACCAAATCTTGTCATATTCCTCTATCTTCAATCTTCAAATTCCAATGGAGATAACGTCAAAAACTGTTCCTCAAAAAGAACAAGTTTCTTCTTCGCGGCCCGCCGGCGACAAAACACCGGTGGAGCCACGACACGAGGAGTGTGTTCCCGAGGGGTGGGGGGTGGGGGGGGAGGGGTGTCCTTACCTCCGATTTTAAGATCGACAAAGTTTTACCGATTCCCGGTCGATGCGAGCCAGTATCGCGGTATATGTGTTCGATAACCGAGAGCCATCTTAAACAGTTAAGGAAAGATTGCAATTGGGAGGACAAAAAAGTGATAATCCCGGCTCCCGAAGAAGATATTACTACCTATGTGAAAGGGTTCTTAAGTGTGTATACTTACCCTTTTACATTGAGCCCGCTCGACCTTGTTGTCATCGAATTTTGCCGCCAATACCGAACAACCCTAGGTCAAATCCATCCTTCTTTTTGGCGGATCGTTATTTTGATCCGCTTCTTCGTGAAAAAAATTGAGGGTATGCCTTTCACCCTCGACCACCTCATCAGATTGTACAGCCCCCGCCTCTATCGAGGTGGGTTAATAAAACTCCAGCACCGGACTAACAAAGTGCTGTTCTCGAGCATAGACGAGGACAAGGACCGAGGTTGGATGGGCAGGTTCGTTCGAGTGAAGACTTTCGATCTAATCCCGGCTGAGAAGATGTCATTTCTCAAGGAATGGAACATAAAGCGTAAGTATAATTCTACTGTTAGCTCATATTGTTTCTTTTTCCTTCATTTATTTCTCACCGATATCCTTTCCGTGATGTAGCGGTCGCTTGGATGCCCGGTGCTATTCCTAACCTTAAGAGCTGGGTACAAGACCTGGCTTTGACCTCCACCTATGCCGAGCACTCGTGGCGCGACTTATCAAAGGGCCGATGGGAGGCTAAAACTCATGGTAAGCCTCTTTCCCATGACTTCGACGATTCGAACAAAATGCCTTTTTTACACTTAACCAATTTTCTTGTGTGTAGGCCTGGGCAAAGATACGGTCATGAGGCCCTCGTCTGGCGAGGAAAAGACTTTGACCCCGGTTCCGACACCGGTGAAGGACAACAAGAGAAAAAGGGCCTCTACTTTCGAGAATCCAAAACCTAAGACAAGGACAACTCTTAAGCCGAGGAAAACTGCCATCCTTTTGACCGAAGAATCAGTTCGGCGTCTAAGGGATGAAGACGAAGAAGAAGAAAATGATGGGTCCATTCTGGTGGCCCGAGTGAAGAAGAGCGCCGAGGCTCCAAAAGATACTGAATTTATGAAGGCCGCCAAGATTCTATTTTGTGATGAGGGAGTCTCAGGAAGCGAATTGGTCGAAGTCCCCGAGTTATCGAGGATCGAGGCTACCTCACACCATAATGAGCCAATGGTGGGTACGGCTACCGGGGCTGGTCTCGAAGCCCCTCGAGATGGAGAGAACTCCCTAAGCGATTCACTTGGGGAAATAGAAATTGGAGGCTCCCCGCTGCTCCCCTCGTTTTCCGAGGAAATGATTCGAGAGGCTCGGGCCTTAAAGATCCTTTCTGTCGAAGGAGGCCACGGAAGGGAAGATCCTTTTCGTTATTATTTTACTGGGGTCAAAGATGCTACCGGCCTGAGCGATTCGGAAGTCTCGAGGACGATTTGGGAGAGGCATTGGGCCTTTTTAACGAAGTGCAGCGAGCTCTGAATCGGGTAAGCCTTAACTCTCTAGGTTGGTATTATCTGTGTTTGTTTTCCTCTTCTAACTTCTTTTCTATCTGCGTAGGCCTCAACGCTTCATCGAGAAGCATGTTCTCGGTCCCGACCTGAGCTGAGTCGGTACGAGGCCGACCTACGAAGGCTCACGGGGGAGAGAAATGCCCTCAGACTTCTTTGCGAGCAAAGAGAAGAGGAGACCAAGGATCTTTGAGCCGAGTTGCCCAAGGCTCACCAAGATCAAACCGATATGACCGAGCAGGTAATAAAAATCTTAAAAACTCATGGGTTCGATTTGGGATCGGAGGCTAATATTTCGATCTCACAGCTGCAGCAGAAGCTCGAGATGATCGGGCAGCTCCGTGAGGAGGGAGATATAATAAAGGCGGAGAGCTTGGGGTGGAAAGAAGGTATGAACCGCCTTGTTGCAGAGAAAGAAGCTGCTCGAGCCCAATTATCATCGGCCGAAAGTCCACTTCAAGGCATGAAGGAGAGGATCTCAATTCAAGCAATAAAAATAGAGGAGCTCGAGGCTCGGTTGGCTTCCGAACTTGCCAAGGCCAAATCTGAAGCTGAAAAAGCAAAGGCCGAGGCAGTTGCATTCGTGGCCGTCTATCGGGCCAATGCTGAAACCGCTCAAGTACAAGCGAGAGAGGCAGCCAAAACCCTCAAACTCGAGCATATTGGGTTGATGAACTCGCCAAATGCCAATCTCATAGGAAAACCCTCGAGGAGATCCATGCTCGAGGTTTTGATCTTACCGAAGAGATAAAAAACGCTAAAGAACTTGAAGCCGATGCCGGAGCCTTGGCTTCCGATGATAATGATGATGATGATGGGAGCAAGAGTAGGTCTGAGAGCGGGGAGGAGCCCGATGGAGAAGAGACTGCCCCCAGAGATAACCAGGAAACTTAGTGTTTTTTCCATTTTGATTTTGTGTAGGGTCCTGATCGGACGTTGTAAATACTCTTATATATATAAAAATATCTTTTCCTTTCCTGATTTGTATTTGTTTTATTCTCTGCCTTATGAAGATTTTGTTTCAGTCATGCCTTATAAAAGTTTTCATAAGTTCGAGACCTTAGGCAATTTGATAGAAGTCGAACCTTGTAGTCTTTATAACCGAGTGAGCGTTTGCTCAAACTTGATTTAAAAATAGCCTTTAGGCTTAATAGTCGAGTGAGTGAACTTGAAGTGATGTAGCCTTTAGGTTTAATAGTCGAGTGAGTGTTTGCTCGAACTCGCAGTAATATAGCCCGTAGGCTTTATGGTCGAGTGAGAGCTTGCTCAAACTTGAAGTAAGAGTAGCCCTTAGGCTTAATAGTCGAGTGAGTGATTGCTCGAACTCGAAATAAAATTAGACCTTAGGCTTAGTAATAGAGTGAGTGATTGCCCGAACTCGAAGTAATGTAGCCCGTAGGCTTAGTAATCGAGTGAGTGATTACTCAAACTCGAAGTAATGTAGCCCGTAGGCTTAGTAGTCGAGTGAGTGATTGCTCGAACTCGAAGTAATGTAGCACATAGACTTAGTAGTCGAGTGAGTGATTGATCAAACTCGAAATAAGATTAGCCCTTAGGCTTAGTAATCGAGTGAGTGATTGCTTGACCTCGAAGTAATGTAGCCCATAGGCTTAGTAATAGAGTGAGTGATTACTCGAACTCAAAGTAATGTAGCCCATAGGCTTAGTAGTCGAGTGAGTGTTTACTCGAACTCGAAGTAATACAGTTCGTAGGCTTAATAGTCGAGTGAGTAATTGCTCGAACTCGAAGTAATGTATTCCTTAGGCTTAGTAATCGAGTGAGTGATTGCTAGAACTCGAAGTAATGTAGCCCATAGGCTTAGTAGCCGAGTGAGTGTTTACTCGAACTCGAAGTAATGCAGTCCGTAGGCTTAATAGTCGAGTGAGTGATTGCTAGAACTTGAAGTAATGTAGCCCGTAGGCTTAGTAGTCGAGTGAGTGATTGCTCGAACTCGAAATAAGATTAGCCCTTAGGCTTAGTAATCGAGAGAGTGATTGCTCGAACTCGAAGTAATGTAGTCCGTAGGCTTAGTAGTCGAGTGAGTGATTGCTCGAACTCAAAGTAATGTATCCCGTAGGCTTAGTAGTCGAGTGAGTGATTGCTCGAACTCGAAATAAGATTAGCCCCTAGGCTTAGTAATCGAGTGAGTGATTGCTCGAACTCAAAATAAGATTAGTCCTTAGGCTTATTTGCATAATAGATCTCAAAATAGACAAATTTTTCTGGGATATAAGATAGCGGTAAAGAGGAAATTTTTCTTTGCATGTCTTTATACATGTGTTCATGTTTTGTGCCAGGGCTCGGGCCAACTACATGGGCATGGCTCGTTTGACCATTTGGCCCTTACAATGTTTCCTGTCGAGACCCTGTTGTCATGAAGTAACAAAGTAACTTCCTTTGCATCGAACTTGATAATCATCGTTGATATATTCGATGATAATGCCCACAGCATTCGAGGTTGATTTGTAAGGAGGCCTCGAATACTGTTGAATTGTTCCAAGTTAGCACGATCAATGGTTGCCTCATTAAAAAACCTTACCGAAAAACCCATTTGGGACAAAAACCGGTCTAAGGGAAAAAGAGTGCAACACGTGCTTTCTGTCCTAAAGTCTTCGAGTTGAATAATCCATCTGTCTTTGGTCGAACACCTGCAAGGATTAGTTTCGAAATATAATTGAACAGGGGAGGATCGTACCTTAGCAGTAGTATTGCTTTAGTTGTGACACGTTCCAATTGCTTGGTAGTTGATTGTCGTTTATCACACCGAGCTTGTAGGATTTCTACTATATGGCCGGTATCGGTCCCTGATCGGCCTTTGTTCTCGGTTGGTATCCTTTTTAATAATGGACCCAGAACCCAACTGGTTGTCTTCGACTCTTATTTTGGATTGATATCGATTGTGCACATCAGCCCAAGTAATAGCTGGGTACTCGATCAGGTTATGCTTCAGCCGCTGTAAAGCTATCGAGCTCCGCTCGTTCAGCCCTTGAGTGAAAGCTTGTACAGCTCAATCATTAGTGACTGGTGGTAGATCCATTCGTTTAGCTTGGAAATGAGATACGAACTTTCTTAGCATCTCGTTGTCCTTCTGTCTTACCTTGAAGAGGTCCGACTTCCTGGTCTCAACCTTTATGGCTCCGGCGTGTGCTTTTATGCTGAAAGCATAGAAAAAGAATCGATAGAGTTAGACGACAATTATGATACCATATCATTGCTCCCTTTGACAGGGTTTCACCGAATATTTTCAACAATATAGATTCGATCTCATCCTCCTCTAGATCGTTCCCTTTAATGGCACATGTGTAAGAGGTGACATGTTCGTTGGGGTCGGTTGTTCCATTATATTTAGGAATTTCGGGCATGCAAAACTTCTTTGGGATTGGTTTAGGAGTCGCGCTCGGGGGAAAAGGCTTTTGTACAAATTTCTTGGAATCTAAGCCCTTCAATATCGGTAGTGCCCTTAGGATCTGATCAACGCTGGAGTTATAAGTTTCCACTTTTTTGTCGTTTTCTTCGATCCTCCTTTCTCGTGACTCTATTCGTTTCATCAGTTCTTCGAACATCTTAACAATTTCGGGATTAGTCCCCAATTCTTGCTCATTTGACCTTACTATAGCTGGCCCCGTTTTGTGGGTGACTTCTTGGGGTGGACTGGGCTCGAGTCTGGTCGGTTCCTGGGTTTGGCTCTACTACTGGGCTATTGCTACTTTTTAAGATTGCAACATCTCGAAAATCATACGCAAGCTGATTCCGTTTTCCTCAGCATTTTCGGTATTTCGAGCTGTTGACCGAGTTTCACCTTGAATGCTATTTTCAGGGTCGGAACGTTGGTTTGCCTCGATGTCCACATGTGAATTAACGTCTATTGGCTCTTTGACCCAGGCTCCAACGGGAACGATGAGTGGCCTTCCATCCCCGGGGGTTAAGTTGTTATTCTCATCTTGAAGGCTAGCTTCGTTGTCGATAGGTAGGGCCATTAATTGAGAATTTGTTGTTTTTAACCTGAAATCAAAGATACTTCCAAGAGCAAGTATAAAATGGTGTGTTTTTCTGAGATTCGTACCAAATCTAGACTCACAAGACTTAATCATTTCGCTTTGACTCACACACGAGGCAAGTTCTAAACTAGAAAGGGATGTCACAGAGTACAACCAAAATCTCACCTCACACAATGCGCATGACTTACTCAGCACGACTCAGACTCGACTCTCAAGTTAAAATAATTAGCACAGTCATCCTAAAATTCAAACACTAAGAAGTAATAACAGGAGTCAATAGACGAGCCCAAGCATCCAAAGGAAGTCATATATATTCTTAAGGCATATAGTCACAATAATCAAGAAGAAAGTACTCAGCACAAATCTTCCAGATCTAAGCCCCGATATAAACCATGTCAACAACATAGACACTCAAGTTCTTCCTATTCCATTATCAGTTGAAAAAAAGAAAAAAAAATCTTTTTTTATTTTTTTTAGACTTTAAACCCTTAAGAAAACTGTCTAAGAAGTCCATCGTCGGAAAAAGTCCAAAACTTTTTGAAAACTCTACATAAAAAAAACTACTACCCGGTTCAAAGAGTCACCCCTTAGAAAAAAACTGTGGCCATAAGAAAAACCATGAGGGATTATTTTTACCTAATTATTTTTTATTTTTTATTTGTTTTCATCATACATAAAATATTACAACTAAAATAGCGTAGGAAATAACACAAACAGTATCTTCAGCCCACACTTAAAATTATGCATTGTCCCTAATGCACACCCATAAATACAAGAGGGTAAAAAAAACTCCCTGGTAGGAAAAAGGCCGAAGCATTAGCAGATCAAGGGGTACTTAGACTTCTCCAAGACTTAGTTCTTTGTGCGGGCACCCCACACTTAGTTCTAACCATCTCACTTATTTTTGCTTCTTTCTATTGGCTTTGCTTCCACTGCTCCTAGAAAATAAAAAATGATACTACAAAAATAATACAATAAAAAAAAATTAAAAATTAAAAAATAAAAAAACTGTAAAGTCGGGTTGTCTCTCAACAAGCGCTTGATTTAATGTCGCGGCACAACGTGAATCACTTTCTGCCTCCACCTCGAGCTTATGAATTGAACCCCAAGTTTTGATTCAAGTTTTCTACTATGCTCTAGGGGTGGTGTAACAAATCTAAATGGCCCAAGAAAATAATATAGTTTTCTAAACTTCTTGGTCTTTCGATGAGGTGTGTACTCCTGATTTTCTGGCAAGAAGAATTCTAGACTGTAGGCACCTTGTTCCTCACTCCTTAACCCCTCAATTGGCTCGGATGACTCTATTTCCATATCCTCATCCAAACATAATGTGGAAACAATGCTTGGAGTGAGGATCAATGCGCTCAAATACATGAATTTCAGGACTATCAACTTCCTCAACACCATTGACACTGGAGTCAACTAGATATGTATCCTCAATGTCCTTGGTGGACTATAGTATCACTTCTACAACATCGACATCCTCAAATTCTAGTTAGATAGATTGTTGGTGTTCTACCATGACCTCCTCAATTTGCACCTCAATTTCAACATCTAATTCACGCTATTTTTGGCTACTATCCACATTATTAGCTTGTCGAGCGTTAAATGCTTCAACTATTTGACTTACTTGAGCCTCCAAGTTGCGAATAGTTTCCTCTTGCCTTTGTATCCATAATTGTGTGTCATTATTTTGTTCCACAAGGAACCTTAGCATATCCTTGATCTCCTTTAGGTCAGCATCCCCAGATTCTTTGTTCCTATTAACTTCACAAGTAAAAGTAGAACCATCATAATAAGGGGTGGGGGAGGATAAGAAATTTAAGTACAACCATAAAAGTGGCCATCTTGACTACCACACATATCACACACATTCCACACAATAGATTGAGTTGGTGCACATAACTCACTCTTGGAAATATTTTGATAATTTTGCCGGATGTGGTTTCCTCCATAATATGCATAAGGAGTATCAAAAGTAGAATTACCAACATCAAAACTCTCATAACTCCAAGATGCCATGTCTCTCAAATCGAAAATAAAATAAAATAAAAGTTCAAACTTGACACCAAGCAATATTTACAGCTACAGCTACAACTACACCGTTAGTTCCCCGGCAACGATGCTAAAATTTGATCACGCTCAACTCTAGTCCTGAAAAGATTAAGTTGTCGCTGCAAATATAATCCGGTCTAAAAGTCTGGAATAGAATCCCATAGAGAACTAAGATTTCGCTATAACTGTTCAATATCACCAATAAGGCAAGCTCGAACAATTCCTAAGTTATAAATATTAAGATTCTTATATCTAACTAATTAACTAACAAATTAAAATAATAAATTAACAACTAAAACTAAGGGTAGGAGACAAGATTAATGAGGCCTACATCTATGATTTCCCCAATTGTCAGAATCCTTCCCGCTACATCTCCTACAATTTTGCCTAAGTATTCTCTATTGATCATGAGCACTCGACTTATCGTAATTCTCTCTCGAGCAACTACAATAATGTACTAGTCATATTCTCTCGAATTACGCTTGCTCGCACTATTTCACCGCTCACTATGATCACGTCAAAGCTTCGTTATCTCTAATCCCGATTTTATACCCGCCATATTGATCTCTCATAAAACCTTAAGAGTGACATTGTTCAACAACCACCTAAATAAGTATCCTTTCTCAAGCAACAACAATAACAACCTAGTGAAATCCCACTAGTGGGGTCTAGGGAGGGTAGTGTGTATGCAGACCTTACCCCTACCCCGAAGAGGTAGAAAGGCTGTTTCCGAAAGACCCTCGGCTCAAGAGGACAAAAAGACAAAAGGAGACAATATCAGTATCATCACATAAATCATAGGTAAAATATGAACAACATGAAATCCAGAAGAAAGATGCAAAGCAAAAGCGATAGCTAGTAAATAGGTTCGGCACTGAAATGCAAAATAGTAAGACACAACATTGTCACTAGCTAGCTTAGACAAAAACCCCTACCATACTAGTCTCACAACGGGACGAAGTAAAGAAAGACTCAACTACCTCCTAACCTACAACCATAATATTCGACCTCCACATCTTCCTATCAAGTGCCATGTCCTCGGAAATCTAAAGCCTTGCCATGTCCTGCATGATCACCTCTCCCCAATACTTCTTCGGCCACCCTCTATCTCTTCTCGTGCCCTCCACAACCAGCCACTCACACCTCTTTACCAAGGCATCTGGGCTTCTCCTCTGTACATGCCCAAACCATCTGATCCTCACTTCCCTCATCTTGTCATCAATGGGAGCCAAGCGCCTTTTCCCGAATATCATCATTCCTAATATTATCCATCCTAGTGTGCCCGCACATTCACCTCAATATCCTCATTTATGCTACTTTCATCTTCTGGATATGTGAGTTCTTAACATGCCAACACTTAGCCCCGTACATCATGGCCGGTCTAATCAGCGCTTTATAGAAATTACCTTTGAGTATCGGTGGCACTCTCTTGTTACATAGGACTCTAGATGCTAACCTCCACTTCATCCATCCTACCCTTATAAATAGGCATAGTCAATTGATGGTCATTCAATCAACTAAAATAAGCACGTAGTTGAACAAGTAGATAAATCCAAAGGTTAAATTACATTAAAACATAACAAGAATTCATCCTCCAAGAGGTTCCATCAAAAATCTAGATAATAAATTAGCTATTCATAGTAGTACATAAAAGTACATTACTAAAAATCATAACCAACAATGAAAAATAGGAAGAAGAAGGGGAAAAACTCGTGGTTGAATCTTCCTTCTTGCTCATAGCATATTCTTGCCTCCTTGGGTGTTGTCTTACCCTAAAGTAATGCCCCCCCCCTCCCCCTTCAAAAGGATATTTTATGACGTATATATATATATATATATATATATATATATATCAATTAGGGTTGATGTGGGACGTCTTTGATCTCTCTTAATTCGAAAAGGACACGCTGAGTCGTGTGCTAGAGTTGGTGCAACATGCGACTTCTAGCACGCTCCCAGCTATTTTTACTTCTTCTTTGTTTTTTCGCGTGCCAGGTCCAGTGCTAACCTCCATACTTCGCTGTTTTTTGTTCATCTCCTAGGCTATTTCGCGCCTACCTTCATGCAATTCACCAATTCTGACACGCTTCCAGGTCTTGCATCTCTACTCTTTTTGCATCAAATCATCCAATTCTTGCCAACTTCCATCCAAATTCATTCCTACATACAATAAACATGTTATGAGCATATTATATGTTTATAAACATATAATCTCCCGCAACTCATATAAGAATTATAGGCAAACATACTCAAAAACATGCATTTTCATCATTTATCATGAAACAACACAAGAAATGACTCTACTCGGCTCCTAAATAACCAATCTCACCAATCTATTGGCCAACGCCTGAACATCTATATCTAAAGGTCTCTCCGTAACGGGAATGAATGCTAACCTCCCCACACTCTCCGCCTTTCTGCTCAAGGCATCTGCTACCACATAAACCTCCCCCCAATGATAAAGAATAGTGATATCGTAATCCTTCAATAACTTCAACCATCTTCGCTGCCTCAAATTCAAATCTTTCTATTTAAACATATGCTGGAGAATCCAATGATCCGTATACAACTCACAAGACACGCCATATAAATAATACCTCCAAACCTTGAGCGTGTACATAATTGTTGTTAACTTCAAATCATGCATTAGATAGTACTTCTCCTGGGGCTTCAACTGGCATGATGCATAAGCAATTACCCTACTGTCTTGCATCAATACACACCCAAGACCAACCCGTGAAGCATCACAAAAACTATGTACAACCCCAATCCTTATGGTAATACCAAAACTGGAACCGTGGTCAAAACAGTCTTGAGTTTCTGAAAGCTCTTCTCACACTAGTTTGACCATCTAAATAAAGAACCCTTATGAGTTAATCTAGTCAATAGAGATGCTATAGATGAAAACCCTTCCACAAATTGACAGTAGTAGCTAGCCAAACCCAAGAAACTCTCGATCTCTGTATCGGTAGAGTGTCTGGGCCATTTTTGAACTGCCTCGATCTTCTTCAGATCTACCTTGATCCTATCACTAGACATCACGTGGCCCAAGAATTCCACCGCATCTAACCAAAAATCGCACTTGGAGAATTTAGCATATAACTTCTTCTCCCTTAAAATCTGAAGAACAATCCTCAAATGCTGCTCGTGTTCCTCCCTACTATGGGAATACACCAAGATATCATCAACGAACACCATAATAAAGGAATCCAAATAAAGCTAGAAAACACTGTTTATCAAATGCATAAAAGTGGTTGGATCATTAGTCAAGCCAAAATACATCACCAAGAACTCATAATGGCCATAACGGGTCTTGAAAGCCATCTTAGGAATGTCTGAAGCCCTGATCTTCAACTAATGTTACCCCAATATCAAGTTAATCTTTAAGAACACCCTAGAAATGAAGCCGATCAAACAAATCATCAATGCATGGCAGTGGATACTTATTCTTGATTGTAGTTTTGTTCAACTGCTTATAGTCAATGAACATCCTCATGGAACCATATTTCTTCTTCACAAATAGTACCGGTGTACCTCAAATTGAAATACTAGGTTTGATGAAACCCTTATCTAACAACTCCTACAACTGTTCCTTCAATTCCTTCAACTCCATTAGTAGAATAGGGATGGGCTAAGTGCACGACACTAAATCAATACCAAAATCAATATCCCTATCGGGTGGCATGGTTGGTAGATCTATAGGAAACACATCCGGAAACTACCTCACTACTAGAACTACATCAGCAATAGGATTATCAATACTAACATCTCTCACGACATCTAGATATGACAAATATCCCTTATCAACCATTCGTTGAGCCTTCAAAAATGAAATCACTCTACTAGGAGTGTGACCTAAGTAAACCTCTTTATTCTAACCTCGGCAACCCCGACATAGCCAACGTCACGGTCTTAACGTGAAAATCAAGAATAGCATGATACAAATATTACCAATCCATACCCAAGATCACCTCAAAATCAACCTTATTGCGCAATAGAAGATCAATCCTTGTCTCATAACCCTTATTGGTAACCATATAAGAATGATATACATGATCTACCATAATAGAATCACCAACAAGTGCATACACATAAATATGAATATAAAGGAAACCACAATGCATATCCAAATAAGGAGCAAATTATAATAACATATAATAATAAGTGAACCAGGGTCAAATAATATTGAAGCATCCCTGTGGCACACTAAAACAATACCTGTGATCATGGTATCTAAAGTAACAGCCTTTGGAATACATAGGAATGGGCCTGTCCCCCACTCGACTTACCTCTCTCTCTAGGACGACCTCGAACAAACTGAGCTCTACCCCTAGCTGGATGTGCGGGTGGTGTAACTGCTAGTGCTAGAACCATGGGCTAGGTGCCCTGATACGGTGTACTACTAAAAAGTCTGGGACAATCCCTCTTGAGGTGAGCCGAGTCTCCACACTCAAAGCAATACCTCATATAGTAAGGTTGCTGGCTCTGTGACTATCACTGGGAATCTGAATACCCACTCGAAGAACCCTAAACGGATAGATCATGATGTGAACTCTGTGTTGGCAATGCACTAAAAAATGACTAGCCTAGGGGAGCACTGTATGAACCATGGCTGATTGAAAAACCACGATGAACGTGATGAGATGATTGAACATGCCTAAAAGGATGACCTCTACTGTGATGTCCCTGGCCTCCAGATGAGGCACCACCAAAACCACCTAAACTGTGGGCCCTCTTGGAATCCCAATCCTCTCTCTCCTGCATGCGAATACGCTCTAAGCACCTGGAAATCTCCACAACCTGATGAAAAGTAGTATCATTCTCGGCTTCCTAGGCCATCCCATACCGGATACTAAAGTTGAGGCCCTCAATGAACCTCCCAACTCTCTCCCTCTCAGTAGGGATAAAGAATACAACATGGCATGCCAACCCTGTTGTTACTACCCAAAATTCCACCTCTGGCCGTGATGGCGCTTAACTGTACTTGCTAAGCAAGCCAATTCACAATGTACAGAATAAAGTCCAATCTCCTTTAATTAACATAGTTATATCATAATAAAAGCAGGAATAATCTCAAAGCCATAAAATATATGGTACAATCATAAGATGGTTTGAACACGACCAAAATAGTACAAACCCCAAGAACTAGGTGACACAAGTACACGAGCAACTATTGAATGAGTATAAGTCTGAATACATAATCACAATTGTCTATGAGAAAGAAAATAGACAAGAGAAAATAAAGATGGGGACGCAATGTGTTGCATATCGAAATAGTACGACAGCTCACCATGAAGTCTCCAATAACACACTCCTACTCAACTCAAAGGGTACCTACATACCAGTACCAGAACCTGCACAAAAATGTGCAGAAGTATAGTATGAGTACACCACAGTCGATATCGGTAAGTATAAAGTCTAACCTCAAAGAAGTAGTGGCGAGGCTATAGGCATCAAGATACTTAAACACGGATAATAATAAAAGCGTAGAGCTTAAACAGTCAATATCCTCATGATCAACAGGTATCAAGATACAAAACAACCGAAAGATATAAATTATGCTTTTTCAGTTCAAGAGATAATCATAACACTGCTCAAATATGGTATTTAAAGATAACATGCTTCACTCAATGGAGTCGAAGCTCCCAACTAGCATATAAAGATTTCATGCAATAATTAGCAATTAAATAAATACTCCTTAATGAGTTATGAATATGAATACATGTTGAAATCGGTACAAGATCCATGTACCCCGATACAAAATCCATATATCACAATAACCAGATATAAAATCCATGTATCGACTCGATACGCAATCCATATATCGACCACGCTCACAAGTCCCAAAGTAACATGGGTAATCACCTGACTCTAGAGGGACGGTACCAAATCCAATTGCATAGAGGAGCTTAATGGCGTCACTCATAATTAAATATTCACGCATAATATCATGTGCCATAACTGTATTTCAACCGACGACCTTGCCTCTCGTTAACCAATTTCGGTCCAAATCCAAGTATCCACATGTAATATATATGCATATGCCCAATAATTAATAGACAAAAGTTTCACAAGGACTTAATAATAATTATATGGATATGTGCTCATGAAATTTTTATATGACTACAGATGATTCAAGCAATTCAACATATCTAGAACAAGTTTCCTGTAATGACCCAGCCAGTCGTTTAGAGAGTTATAGCCCTGTTTTCCCCATTTCTACTTCTTTTGTGTTATTCAGCTATATTATGTTATATCGGGTTAGTTGGTTCGGGATCGTAGTAGTTTCAGAGTGAATTGAGACACTTAGTCTCTTAAGTAGAAACTTAAGTTGGAAAAGTCAATCGGATGTTGACCTATGTATAAACGATCTCGGATTTGAATTCTGATGGTTCCGTTAGCTCCGTTAGGTGATTTTGGACTTAGGAGTGCATCCAGAATATGATTTGGAGGTCCGTGGTAGAATTAGACTTGAATTGGCAAAATTAAAAATTTGGCGATTTCGGTCGGCAGTGGAAAATTTAATATCGGGGTCGGAATGGAATTTTGAAAGTTGGGGTAGGTTTGTAGTGACATTTGTGACGTGTGTGCAAAATTTGAGGTCATTCGGACGTGGTTTGGTTGGTTTCGGCATCGGTTGACGAATTTGGAAATTTAGAAATTGTTAGGCTTGAATCCGAAGGTAATTTGGTGTTTGGATATTGTTTTGAGTGATTCGAAGGTTTGACTAAGTTTGTAGGTTGTTATATGACTTGTTGATATTTTTGGTTGAGGTCCCGAGGGCCTCGGAGTGATTCCGGGTGGTTAATAGCTGTGTCGAAGTTGGAATGCAGCTGAAGCTGCTACTTCTGCTATTTCCGCACCTGCAGAAGGGGGAGTCGCATGTGTGAGGTCACAAGCATGGAGGGAAGGTGCGAATATGCGAAGGTGCGAAGAAAAGGAGGTTGGTCAGTTTCCTCAGAAGCGGAGTATGAGCGCGCAGGTGCGCTTTCGCAGGCGCGGGAATTTGCTGCGCAGATGCGGAAGCTGGGGAATTAAGTGGAGTTCGCGGATGCGGTGCCTTGACCGCAGGTGCAGTCCCGCAGGCACGGAAAAAGAGCCCGCGGGTGCGAAAACCTGGGGAGAAACCATAAATAGAACACTTCGCGAATTTGGTTCATTTCCACCATTTTCAAGTTGGTTTGTGAAGCTTTTTGAGTGATATTTGAAGGATGATTCAAGGGCTATCAGTGAGGTAAGTTGCTTGAGCCCTAATACTCGTATATATGGTGATTTTCCGTTGTTTAATCATGTAATTAGTGGAAATGAGGGGTTAGGGCTTGGGATTTTTGGAGAAGTAATTTAAGGATTTGAAGGACCAAGCGATATCGGATTTTGATGAATTTGGTATGGTTAGACTCATGAGTGAATGGGATTTCTAGTTTTGTAAATTTTGTCATATTTCGAGACATTTGCCCAGGGGCCGGGTTTGAGCCAATTTCGGGTTTTGGTCTAATTTTGTAGCTTTTCTTGTGGAATTCATTCCATTAGCGTATATTGATGGTATTGTATTGATTGTGAATAGATTTGGAGCATTTGGAGGCCGAGTCTAGAGGCAAGAGCATTGCGGGGCAGAGATTTGACTGGTTTGAGGTAAGTAACGATTGTAAATCTAGTCTTGAGGGTATGAAACCTCAGATTTCGTATCATTCTACTATTTTGAAGTGACGCACATGCTAGGGGACGGGCGTGTGGGCGTGCACTATTGGGGATTGTGACTTGGTCCGTCCTGTAGCAACTGTAAAGTTGCGTATTTTGAGGAAATTATATGATACTTATATGTGTTTTTAGAAAGAGTTTCTGTTAATTGGGCTGGATGCCATGTTTGGGCCTATTGCCAGTGCTGTTTGAACTTTTAGGGGTTTTATTTTTATTATCCTCTCACTATTTGCGATTGAAAATTTATACTCAGTCATGGTTATACTTGTTTACTGTATAACTCAGTTTTATTACTCGATTTTGATGCATATAAATGTTGTTTTGGGCTGAGCACCCTGTTTTAACTGAAATGCCTGAGTGGCTTGAGAGGTTTATGACTGAGTGAGACCGAGGGCCTGATTTGTGAGGATATTTATGGGATCCGGCTGCACACTGTAGCATATTACATATTTATGGGATCAGACTATACGCCGCAACATGTTTGATATAGGTCGAGGGCCTGAGTGATTATGCCATGATTTGGCTTGATATAGCGCTTGGGCTGAAGGAGCCCCTCCGGAGTGGCACGAGTGACTGTGAGGTTTTCCCGAGGGGCTGTTTATGATTTCATCATTTTTCTCACCTTTGCATTTTACCTCTATTTGAAAACTGTTGAAAAATATCCTTAAATGATTTTTACATGAACTGGGTTTAAACGAGATATTTTGATTCAAATCCTGATTTAAAAGCATGAGGTATTTTACTGAGATTTCATGATATGAACGTTATATACTTTATTGCTCGTCACTACTGCTCAGTATTTATTTATTGTTATTACATACTGAGTTGGCGTACTCACGTTACTCCCTGCACTTTGTGTGCAGATCCAGGTGTAGTTGGACAGGGTAGCGGTTGTTGATTGTTCTGGTTGCAGATTTTCTCGGAGATAGCAAGGTAGCTGTTTGGCGATCGCAGCCCCTGCTCTTCTCCCTTTTATCTCCCTCTAGTTATATTTAGCTATTTTCTAGGCTGAGTTAGCTTTGACATTGTTAGACAGATTGTAGTAGATGCTCATGACTAGTGACACCTCGATGTCGGGCTTTTCCTTCCGCACTTTTATTTTGATTTGAACTCCTTTACGAAGGTTTTTATGTTAAATACCATTGAAATTATATTTGAAATGAAAAATATTGGTTTGTTTTGGAAATGAGTCGGCTTGCCTAGTTCCACGATAGGCGCCATCACGATAGGGGTTCGTTTGGGTCGTGACAGATTGGTATCAGAGCCTAGGTTACATAGGTCTCATGAATCATGAGCGGGTTTAGTAGAGTCTTGCGGATCGGTACAGAGACGTTTGTACTTATCTTCGAGAGGCTGCAGAACCTTTAGGAAACTCCACATTCTTGAATTCTTGTCGTGCGAATCTGTTGATTCTAGTAACTAAACATCTGTTATTTCATTCTCTCACATATGGTGAGGAATCGTGCTACCGGTCAAGAGGGCCAGCCATCAGTACTACCAGTCAGGGCCGCGAGAGGCCGAGGTCACGGTAGAAGCTGTGGTAGGGGCAGAGGTGCATCCCGTACAACAACTGAGGCAGTACTTGCAGATCCACCGGTTGTCCCAGATGAGGACCAGGTTCCAGTTGTTGATGCACCAGCTCAG
This sequence comes from Nicotiana tomentosiformis, assembly GCF_000390325.3. NCBI lineage: Eukaryota > Viridiplantae > Streptophyta > Magnoliopsida > Solanales > Solanaceae > Nicotiana > Nicotiana tomentosiformis. Next base: position 169,815,227 of record NC_090813.1, on the reverse strand, counting down.
GCACCACATGTGCCTATTGTGATTCCAGGCCTTCAGGAGGCCCTAGCTCAGATTCTGACAGCGTGTACTGGCCTTGCTCAGGTGGTCTCTATTTCGATGGCCACAACCACTTCTCAGTCCAGGGGAATCACTCAGACTTCCGTCGCTCGCACACCCGAGCAGGTTATTCAGGGACTTCAGACACCGGAGGCACCACCAGCCCAGCTGGTTGTAGTTGCTCAGGATTATATGGTTCCTGCTATGCCTGAGGATGATCAACGTAGGTTGGAGAGGTTTAGGAGACTCCAGCCACCACCTTTTAGTGGTATAGAGAGAGGATGCTCAGGACCTTTTGGACAGGTGTCAGAGGATACTCCGTACTACTAGTATTCTGGAGACTTGTAGGGTCTTATTCACTATCTTTCAATTTTCTGGGGCTGCACTCAGATGGTGGGAGACTTACGAGAGGCGTATGCCTGTTGGCGCAGCACCCCTTACTTGGCAGTAGTTCTCCGTGGTCGTTTTGGAGAGGTTTGTGCCTCAATCCCGCAGAGAGGAGCTGCGCAGACAGTTTGAGCAGCTTCCCAGGGTCATATGTTTGTGACACAGTATGAGATGTGGTTCTCTGAGTTATCCCGTCATGCGATCTGGTTGGTTCCCACGGACAGGGAGAGGATCATGAGGTTTATTGATGGTCTCACTTATCAGCTCTAGTTGCTCATGACCAGAGAGAGGGTTTCAGGTGCTACTTTCGATGAGGTTGTCGACATTGATCGACAGATTGAGATGGTTCACGGTTAGGAGAGGATTGAGAGGGAGGCCAAGAGGCCTCGTGGTCAGGGCGGATTCAGCGATGCTCTTTTTGGAGGGTCAGTTCCAGCACGATAGGGGTTGTCATTTCAGACAGGCTCAGTCAGCTCGGCCATTTCATCGTGGTGCATCATCTGGCCATGGTTCTCACAGTTCTTATCAGGGCCACTCATCACTAAGTTCCCTTCCAGTTCAGAGTTCGTCCCGTGCTCCACCTATTCAAGGCTCTTCCATGCCAGGTTCTTCTACCAGTTATCCCGGTCCTAGGGGTTCCCTTCAGTTCCCGCCACCAACACCAGGGAGTTGTTTTGAGTGTTGGGAGTTTGGGCATATGTGGAGGCATTGTCCTCTTCGTTATGGAGGTCTATCCCAGCAGAGGAGTCAGCCTCCAACTTCAGCACTAGTTAACTCACCACATGCACAGTCAGCTCGGGGTGAAGGTCAGTCAGCTAGGGGTCGCCCTAGAGGGGGAAGCAGATCAGGGGGTGGCCAGGCCTATTTCTATGCCCTCCCTGCCATACCAGATGCTATTGCTTCTGATTTTGTGATTATAGGTATTGTCTCAGTTTGTCACAGAGATGCCTTAGTATTATTTGACCTTGGTTCCACATATTCATATGTTTCCTCGTATTTTGCCCATTTTCTGGATATGCCCTGTGAGTCTTTAGTTTCATCTGTACATGTATCTACTCCTATGGGCGATACTATTATTGTGGACCGCGTATATCGGTCTTGCGTGGTGACTATTTGGGGTCTGGAGACCTAAGTGGACCTTTTGCTACTCAGTGTAGTTGACTTTGATGTGATATTGGGTATGGATTGGTTATCTCCATGTCATGTTGTTCTAGATTGTCACGCTAAGATGATGAAATTAGTTATGCCAGGAATTCCGAGGGTTGAGTGGAGCGGTTCTGTAAATTATGTACCAAGTAGGGTGATTTCATATTTGAAGGCTCAACGTATGGTTGACAAGGGTTGCCTATCTTATTTGGCTTTTGTGAGGGATGTTAGTGCAGAGACTCCAGTCATTGATTCTGTTCCGGTGGTACGTGATTTTCCGGATATGTTTCTTGCAGACCTGCCAGGCATTCCGCCTGATAGGGATATTAACATTGGTATTGATTTGGTGCCGGGCACTCAACCTATTTCTATTCCACCGTATCGTATGGCACCGGCGGAGTTGAAGGAATTGAAAGAACAGCTTCAGGAACTCCTTAATAAAGGTTTTATTTGGCCTAGTGTGTCACCTTCGGGTGCACCGGTTCTATTTGTGAAGAAGAAGGATGGTTCCATGAGAATGTGTATTGATTACAAGCAGTTGAATAAGGTCACAGTCAAGAACAAGTATCCTTTGCCTCGTATTGATGATTTATTCGACCTACTTCAGGGAGCGAGGGTGTTCTCCAAGATTGATTTGAGGTCCGGTTATCACCAGCTAAAGATTCGGGATTCAGATATTCTTAAGACAGCTTTCAGGACCCGATATGGCCATTATGAGTTCTTAGTGATGTCATTTGGGCTGACCAATGCCCCAGCAGCGTTCATGCATTTGCTGAATAATGTATTCCAGCCCTATTTGGACTCATTCGTTGTTGTATTCATTGATGACATCCTGGTGTACTATCGTAGCCAAGAGGAGCACGCTCAACATTTGAGGATTGTATTACAGATATTGAGGGAGGAGAAGCTTTATGCAAAGTTCTCCAAGTGTGAGTTTTGGCTCAGTTCAGTAGCATTCTTGGGACACGTGGTGTCCAGCGAGAGTATTCAGGTGGATCCGAAGAAGATAGAGGTGGTGCAGAGTTGGCTTAGACCGTCCTCAGCCATGAAGATTAGGAGCTTTCTTGGTTTGGCGGGTTACTACCGTCGCTTTGTGGGGGGTTTTAATCTATTGCATCGTCCTTGACCAAATTGACCCAAAAGGGTGCTCCATTTAGGTGGTCGGATGAGTGTGAGGAGAGCTTTCAGAAGCTCAAGACTGCTTTGACCACAGCTCCAGTGTTAGTTCTGCCATCAACTTCAGGTTCTTACACCGTATATTGTGATGCCTCGAGGATAAGCATTGGTTGTGTTTTGATGTAGGAGGGTAGGGTGATCGCCTATGCCTCACGCCAGTTGAAGACCCATGAGAAGAACTATCATATCCATGATCTTGAGTTAGCAGCCATTGTTCACGCCTTGAAGATTTGGCGTCATTATTTGTATGGGGTTCATTGTGAGATCTATACTGAACACCCAAGTCTGCAGCATCTGTTCAAGTAGAAGGATATTAATTTGCATCAACAGAGATGGTTGGAGCTTCTTAAGGACTATGATATCACTATCCTGTACCATCTGGGGAAGGCCAATGTGGTGGCCGATGCTTTGAGTCGCCGGGCAGAGAGTTTGGGGAGTTTAGCATATCTTCCAGCAGCAGAGAGACCTTTGGCATTGGATATTCAAGCCTTAGCGGGCCAGCTTGTCAGATTGGATATTTCGGATCCTAGTCGGGTATTGACTTGTGTGGTCTCCAGGTCTTCTCTTTATGACTGTATCAGGGAGAGTCAGTATGATGACACCCACTTGCTCGTTCTTCAGGACATGGTTCGGAGAGGTGATGCTAGGGATGTGACTATTGGTGATGACGGCGTGCTGAGAATGTAGGGCCGAATATGTGTGACTAATGTAGATGGGCTTCGAGAGTTGATTCTTGAGGAGGCCCACAACTCGCGGTATTCCATCCATCCGGGTGCCGCGAAGATGTACCAGGATTTGAGGCAGCACTATTGGTGGAGGCAGATGAAGAAGGATATAGTTGGGTTTGTGGCTCGATGTCTCAACTGTCAGCATATTAAGTATGAGCATCAGAGACCGAGTGGCTTGTTTCAGAGATTAGAGATCCCAAAGTGGAAGTGGGAGCGGATCACCATGGACTTTGTAGTTGGGCTCCCACAGATTTCGGGGAAGTTCGATGCTATTTGGGTTATTGTGGATCGGCTGACCAAGTCCGCGCACTTCATTCCAGTTGGTACTACTTACTCTTCAGAGCGGTTGGCTAAGATTTACATCCGAGAGATCGTTTGCCTGCATGGTGTCCCAGTTTCCATTATTTCAGATAGGGGTACTCAGTTCATATCGCAGTTTTGGAGGGCCGTGCAGCGAGAGTTGGGTACTCAGGTTGAGTTGAGCACAAGTTTTCACACTCAGACGGATGGGCAGTCCGAGCGCACTATTCAGATATTGGAGGACATGTTGCGTGCTTGTGTCATTGACTTTGGGGGTTCATGGGACCAGTTTCTGCCACTCGCGGAGTTTGTTTATAACAACAGTTATCAGTCGAGTATTCAAATGGCTCCCTATGAGGCTTTATATGGGAGGAGGTGTAGATCTCCGGTTGGATGGTTTGAGCCGGGTGAGGCTAGGATCTTAGGTACAGTCTTGGTCCAGGACGCATTAGATAAGGTGAAATTGATTCAGGAGCGGCTTTGCATGACGCAGTCTAGGGAGAAGAGCTACGAGTATAGGAAGGTCCGTGATGGGTCTTTTATGGTTGGGGAGAAGGTTTTGCTGATGGTATCACCCATGAAGGGTGTTATGAGGTTTGGGAAGAGGGGCAAGTTGAGCCCTCGGTTCATTGGGCCTTTTGAGGTGCTTCAGAGGATAGGGGAGGTGGTTTATAAGCTTGCCTTGCCACCGAGCTTGTTGAGTATGCATCCAGTGTTTCATGTTTCCATGCTCCGGAAGTATATTGGAGATCCGTCCCATGTTTTGGATTTAAGCACGGTTCAGTTGGAGGGTGATATGATTTATGATGTGGAGCCGGTGGCTATTTTGGATCGGCAGGTTCGAATGTTGAGGTCAAAGGATATAGCTTCAGTGTAAGTGCAGTGGAGAGGTCAGCCTATGGAGGAGGCCACCTGGGAGACCGAGCGGGAGATACGGAGCAGATATCCATGCCTATTCGAGACTCTAGGTATATTTCTAGACCCGTTCGAGGACGAACGAATGTTTACGAGGTGGAAGATGTAACGACCCGGCCGGTCGTTTCGAGAGTTATAGCCCCGTTTTCCCCATTTATACTTATTTTGTGTTATTTAGCTATAATATGTTATATCGGGTTAGTTGGTTCTAGACCGGAGTGGTTTCTGAGTGAATTGAGACACTTAGTCTCTTAAGTAGAAACTTAAGTTGTTAAAGTCAACCGGATGTTGACCTATATATAAACGATCTTGGATTTGAATTCTAATGGTTCCGTTAGCTCCGTTAGGTGATTTTGGACTTAGGAGTGCGTTCGGAATGTGATTTGGAGGTCCGTGATAGAATTAGGCTTGAATTGGAAATTTGGCGATTTCGATCGGTAGTGGAAAATTTGATATCGGGGTCGGAATGGAATTCGGGAAGTTGGGGTAGGTTCGTAGTATCATTTGTGACGTGTGTGCAAAATTTGAGGTCATTCGGACGTGGTTTGGTTGGTTTCGGCATCGGTTGCCGAATTTAGAAATTTAGATGTTCTTAGGCTTGAATCCGAAGGTAATTTGGTGTTTGGATGTTGTTTTGAGTGATTCGAAGGTTCGACTAAGTTTGTAGGTTGTTATATGACTTGTTGGTATTTTTGGTTGAGGTCCCGAGTGGTTAACGGATGTATCAAAGTTGGAATGCAGCTGAAGCTGCTGCTTCTGCTATTTCTGCACCTGCGGAAGGGGGAGTCGCATGTGCGAGGTCTCAGGCACGAAGGGAAGGTGCAAAGATGCGAAGAAAAGGAGGTTGGTCAGTTTCTGCAGAAGCGGAGTATGAGCGCACAGGTGTGCTTTCGCAGGCGCGAGAATTTGCTGCGCAGATGCGGAAAAATGTGAGGCCAAGGCTGGAGCGCAGGCGCGAAGGATTTGGCCGCACCTGCGAGCCCGCATGTGCGAGGCCTGGAGTGTAGGTGCGAAAGCTGGGGAATTAAGTGGAGTTCGCAGATGCGGCGCCTTGACCGCAGGTGCGGTCCCGCAGGCGCGGAAAAAGAGCCCGCAGGTGCGAAAACCTGGGGAGAAACCATAAATAGAACACTTCGCGAATTTGGTTCATTTTCACCATTTTCAAGTCAGTTTGCGGAGCTTTTGGAGTGATCTTTGAAGGGTGATTCAAGGGCTATCAGTGAGGTCAGTTGCTTGAGCCCTAATACTCGTATATATGGTGATTTCGCATTGTTTAATCATGTATTTAGTGAAAATGAGGGGTTAGGGCTTGGGATTTTTGGAGAAGTAATTTAAGGATTTGAAGGATCAAACGATGTCGGATTTTAATGAATTTGGTATGGTTAGACTCGTGAGTGAATGTGCTTTCTAGTTTTTTAAATTTTGTCGGATTTCGATACGTGGGCCCGGGGGCCGGGTTTGAGCCAATTTCGAGTTTTGGTCTAATTTTGTAGCTTTTCTTGTGGAATTCATTCCATTAGCGTATATTGATGGTATTGTATTGATTGTGAATATATTTGGAGCATTTGGAGGCCGAGTCCAGAGGCAAGAGCATTGCAGGGTAGAGATTTGACTGGTTTGAGGTAAGTAACGATTGTAAATCTAGTCTTGAGGGTATGAAACCCCAGATTTCGTATCATTCTACTATTTTGAAGTGACGCACATGCTAGGTGACGGGCGTGTGGGTGTGCACTATTGGAGATTGTGACTTGGTCCATCCCGTAGCAACTGTAAAGTTGTGTATTTTGTGGAAATTAAATGATACTTATGTATTTTTAGAAAGAGTTTCTGTTAATTGGGCTGGATGCCTTGTTTGGGCCTTGTGCCAGTACTGTTTGAACCCTTAGGGGTTTTATTTTATTTTTATTTTTATTATCCTCTCACTATATTCGATTGAAAATCTATACTCAGTCATGGTTATACTTGTTTACTGCATAACTCAGTTTTATTGCTTAATTTTGATGCATATAAATGTTGTTTTGGGCTGAGCACCCTGTTTTAACTGAAATACCCGAGTGGGTTGAGAGGTTTATGACTGAGTGAGGCCGAGGGCCTGATTTGTGAGGATATTTATAGGATCGGGCTGCACGCCGCAACATGTTGCATATAGGCCGAGGGCCTGAGTGATTATGCCATGATTTGGCTTGATATAGCGCTTGGGCTGAAGGAGCCCCTCCGAAGTTTGTATACACCCCCAGTGAGCGCAGGTACCTACTGAGTGCGAGTGCCGAGTACTGAGTAACTGTGAGGCATGAGTGATTGTGAGGTATGCCCGAGTGGCAAGAGTGATGGTGAGGTATGCCCGAGTGGCAAGAGTGATTGTGAGGTATGCCCGAGTAGCACAAGTGACTGTGAGGTTTGCCCGAGGGGTTGTTTATGATTTCATCATTTTTGCTCACCTTTGCATTTTTCCTCTGTTTGAAAACTGTTAAAAAATATCCTTAAATGATTTTTACTGGAACTGGGTTTAAACGAGATATTTTGATTCAAATCCTGATTTAAAAGCATGAGGTATTTTACTGAGATTTCATGATATGAACGTTATATGCTTTATTGTTTGTCACTACTGCTCAGTCTTTATTTATTGTTGTTACTTAATAAGTTGACATACTCACGTTACTCCCTGCACCTTGTGTGCAGATCCAGGTGTAGCTGGACACGGTAGCGGTTGTTGATTGTTCTGGTTGCAGATTTTCTTGGAGATAGCAAGATAGTTGTTTGGCGATCGCAGCCCCTGCTCTTCTCCCTTTTATCTTCCTCTAGTTGTATTTAGCTATTTTCCAGGCTGAGTTAGCCTTGACATTGTTAGACAGATTGTAGTAGATGCTCATGACTAGTGACATCCCGATGTCGGGCTTTTCCTTACGCTCTTTTATTTTGATTTGAAATCCTTTACGAAGGTTTTTATGTTAAATAACATTGAAATTATCTTTGAAATGAAAAATATCGGTTTGGTTTGGAAATGAGTCGGCTTGCCTAGTTCCACGATAGGCGCCATCACGTCAGGGGTTCATTTGGGTCGTGACATTCCTATGCCTTCATAACTAATCATAAACCTAGGCATGATCTCTAACATGAATAAGAGAGCGAACATAATCATAGAAGCCAACAAATCATTAATCAAGATGAGCACATAATCAAAACAAGGCATAAAGTATCTCAATTCTACCTTGGGCATGATATATACTTGGTAAGTGCATATACGCTCGCCATCACGTATATACACCACCACCAATACCGTAGACACATAACAATCAAGTTAAATCCTAGGGGTTTTCCCCTTAACAAGGTTAGCCAAGAGACTTGACTCGTCATGGGCTAGCTTCAACCACCAATCGTGTCAAAAACCTCGCTCTATCCCTCAAATCACGCAAAACCAAGTCAAACATCATCCAAAGAAGTTAAACAATTCTATAGGAAGCGATCCCAATCCATAAAGATTGGATCTTTGAAGAATTCCGAAAAAGTCAACCCGAGCCTGCGTGCCCAAAATCCAAAATCAACACTAAAATCCGATGATTCATAACCTGTCGAGTCTAAATCTATAATTAGTTCCAAATTCCGTGTCCAAATCGATGGTAAAAACCCCCAAAATACACTCTCTTATAGTTTAGACAAAAATTCCAACTTTTCTTCCTTATATTCATCAATCAAACACCAAAATTGGAGATAGAATCATGAATAACAATCAAATCCGAGTGAAGAGAACTTACCCAAACCACGTGGGTAAAATTGCCTAAACAATTACTCCAATCCGAGCTCCCAATATCAAAACATAAAATAATGAGCTAACTCCTTGAAGATATAACATCTGCCAGTGATAAAATAGTTGCATCTGCGACACCGCTCCTACGGTTAAAGCCTCGCATCTACGAGTATCCTCCAACTGTTCACCCAACGCATCTCCGATAAACCAGCCGTATCTGCGCCTCCTTAGGTTCACTTACCTCTCAAAAGTGCGCTTTCACATCCGCCCCACAGATCTCTGCACAAGAAAACATCCCACTCCAGCCAGCTCCTCGCATATACATCCATAAACTCCGCATGTGCGAATGCGCATCTATGCTCCAAGTTACGCAGAAGCGACAAATCCCTAAAACACACCAATATCGTAGAAGCGATACCAACCCCCCCATAAGCGGATATGCACCTGCGATCAAATCTTGCCCAAGTTTGAAACACCATAACCAGAACTGTTGAAGACATCAAAATGCTCCAGAATCCTTCCAAAACACAACCGAGCCACTTGGAATCTCGTCCAATCACACAAACAAGTCCAAAAATATAATATCCAAACTTATCCAAAGGCTCAAAATATCGCAAATATCATTAAAACTATGAATCGAAGATCAAAACCACTCTCTTAACTTTCAAATCCTCAAACTTCGCCGAACACATCCGAATTACATTAAGACCTTCAGGATTGCAACCATTCCTGGTGATTTGTTCATCGCGTTCACGATGGAGGGGGTCGCGTTCGCGGAGATTTATTGTCAGAAGGGTTTTTGGCCATCGTGTTCGCATGGGAAGCCTCCCCTTCGCAAAGGCTTGGGCAGTGTGAACCTTTGCATTCGTGTATAAGGATTTTCGTTTGCGAAGCATAGCTGAAGCTAGGTGTAGATTGACCTTAGTGATCGCGAGGGTACTACTGCGATCGTGTAGGGTACCGCTGGGCAATGCATATAAGTGGTTATTTTTGGGACTTTGAGCTCATTTTATCATATTTTGAGATTCAGAGTTCGAATTGAGATGATATTTGAGGCAATTTTCACCGACTTGGATTTGGTAAGTATTTTTGACTTAGATTAGATTATTCTTCATGGTTCTATCCTTGATTTTGGTATTTGATTTGTGAATTTAAGAGAAACAAATCGGGGGTTTTGGCAAAACTTTTCTAAAGTAGAAAATGGAGATTTAAACCCCGATTTAGAGTCAGTTTTGGATGAAACTTGTATATTTGGATTCGTATTGGAATGGGAGTTCAGGATTTATGAGTTTTGTCGGGTTCTGGGGTGTGGTTCTGGCTTGACTTTTTGGTTCACTTTGCGTATTTGTATAAACATCGAAGCTTTATCGTATGGGGTTGTTTCGTATGACTTTATCTGACATTATTGAGTTGCTTTTGGCTAGATTCAGGTCTTTTAGAGTTGAATTTTGGGTTAGGCGATTGTTGCTTGATTTTTAGTTTGCCGGGTGGAGGTAAGTCTCTTGTCTATCCTTGTAAGAGGGAATTATCCCCTTAGGTGATATAATTGCTACTTGATTCAATTTTTAGGAGCCACGTATATGCGAGGTGACGAGCGTATATGCGTAGCTAGGTTTTGGGTTTTGGACCATATTGTGCTTTATGGAATTATGTGAAGTTTTTATCCATGTTCAATTGATTCCATAACTACGTGATAATTTATATTCATGATTTAGGAGCATACCTAGGGTTATGACTTGTTGACTTGACATGATAGTTACTTTGCCATGTCGGGCTTTATTATTAATTCATAGTCATATACTTGCCTTATTTGCTCCATAATTTTGATGGTTTCTATGGCCTAATTAGCTCATGATAATAATACTATTAAACTAAAAATATGTTAAATAACTTATTGAGTCGTTGTGATAATTTGAGTTACATGATTTCCATAGCCATGACTTATCCATTTGAGTTTTTATCCGCATTCTTATTTGATATCATGTCTTGTGCCTTTTTATTGTATTATTTCTCACACATATGCATGAGTGGAAAGGTGGTTATTGAGGCAAGTTGTGGATTTTGGCTCTACAGGCACTTGAGTGTATATTGGTATTGATTATTTGATTGATGATAACAGATTGCATGCCTCAACGATTGATTGATGATATTATGATTTGGAACGGGTTACGTGCCACAATGTTTGATTAATGGTCATTAATTATAACATGATAAATGTTTGGACATGGATTCATCCCTCTAGAATCAGGTGATTACCCATATTACCTAGGGCCTTGTGAGCATAGACATATGTGATTCTTTCAGTGCTTGTTGGACATGTGGCCTGTGTCAGGCACATGGACTTTTGCTATGAGTATTGATATTGGATTAGGGGCATGCATTGTAATCTTATACTCATAAATTGGCTCTTATATATGTTGATATTGGATTAGAGGCATACACTGGTAGCTTAGACTCATGCATTAGCTCTCATATACGTCGATATTGGATTCTAAGCATGTATATGTATGTAGTTTTGACTCATGCAGTAATTTGATATAAAAGTTGTTGATTTGGATCATGTCTTGGTACGAGGATAGTCACAGAGCCACAAATGTGGATTCCTTCAGGGAAAAGGAAATGGAGATAGGGATTTTATCAGGTCGGCTAGAGTTTAGCGTGAGAGAGTTTGAGGGCGGCTGGAATGGGAAATGAGGATTAGGGTTTGGGGTAAAGGGATATAAGGTGAAAAAGGGTCTGTTGTGAGCCATTGAAGAGATCAACGGCTGTGATTTTAATGAATGAGGCGAGGAGGATACATGCCATAGATGGGTATTTGGGCTAATGGGTCATTTGATTTTGGGTCTAGGGTGGTTGGGCCTGAGATTTGGTCCGAATTTTGAACCTATATTGGGCCATGATTTAAAACATACCAAAATTAATAAAATACATTATAAAATAATTAATAAAATGATAAAAATGCTACTTATAGAATTAACACTTTTAAAGTAGTAAATTGTAATTGTAAAAATATAAAAAATGCTATTATGAACTAAATGGCATAATAAATGTAGTTATTTATAAAACATAGGCTATTATTGCAAATAATATATAAATAGTATAAAAATGTAAATAAAATTGTATAAATGATGTAAAATACTATAAAATATGTATGGAAATATAAATAATTAGTTTGAACAACTAATCATTCAAAAATAATTTTGAGGAAATAATAAATAAATATTTATCAATTAAACATGCTAGAATCGATTAAAAATGCTTATAATATGAATAAAAATTATTTGTATAAAACTTCCATGATAATAATTTGGTAAAAGCATTATGAAGATAATAGATTGATATTTAAAACATGTCACAGAGTAGCAGTGCAAGGAAATATTCTATAAATATTATTTAAAATGTATAAAAATACATTATAAAATATACTAGCCAAATGAAAAATATGAGGGCAAAATTGAGTATCAACACTCTTTACTTGTTATCTCACATGTTGTTAATGCCCTTATATGTGTAGCACGGTTTGAGCCGAGTACTGTGAGATGTGAATATTTGAGACTTGAGCGGTTAATGACTGATGTTGGGCCATATAGTCGATTTGATATTGATTATTAGGTGACTTATGTGCCAGGTCCCACGTGGGGTTTAGTGGTATTGATTATGAGCTGACGCAGGCGCTAGGCCCCATATTGGGCTAAATGATATTGATCATTGACTTAGATCCGATCAGCGCTTGGGAAACTCCGAAGTCAGGTATTAACCGTGTGTGCAGGCACATGGTCATATATGTGCATGGGTGAGGGACTTGTGTTAGGCATCCGTACAATGCTGAGTGTTGTTGTATGTGGTAAATGAAGAACAATTGTGCTAGGCACTGTATATGTGATGAGATTTAATATACTTGATGATTTAATTGCGAAATTGTTGATTCTGGCATGTATACTTTTCATGCAGGTACCGAGTTGTGTTTTCTCCCATCATGCTTCTTGGTACCTAATGTCTCTATTTGATGTGTTAAACTTGAAATCGCTATTAAATTGATAAAACCATGTTTTGGTGATATCTGAGGAAGAATTTATGCCTTTATTGATATTCTTGAAAAGCACGCTTATTTCACTACTAGAAATCCGCTAAAAACCTACCAAAAAACCCGATCAAAGTTGGTCGGTTATGGCTAATTACCGACCAAAACGTGACCATTAGGGTGTGGACGGTGTTTTGATGGTCGGAATGGCTTACCAACCAATGTTGGTCGAAAATTACCGACCAACGTTGGTTGATAGCTTAAAACGACCATCTGACAAGTTTAAGTACGTACCGACCAACTTTGATCAGAAACATATTTTATTAATTTAATTTTACCGACCAAAGTTGGTCAGTTTAACTAAATTATATATTTTTATTAATTATTAAAAATAAAAAAAACCGACCAACTTTGGTCGGTAATTAAAAATATATATATTTTTGAAATAATTAAAATTAAACATTACCGACCAACTATGGTCGGTAACCTCAACAGTGCAGGCAAAATACCGACCAAAGTTGGTCGGTAATGTTGAATTCTAGGAATTCAATGTTCATTAACTGACCAACTTTGGTCGGTATGTTGGAATAATATTTTTTAAATTAAAAACCGACCAACTTTGGTCGGTTTTTCTGGATTTAATTTTGGCATAAAATACCTGTTTTGGCAGCTACATCACCTGCCAGCATACCAATACACCTAATAACAATAACAACAACAACAACACCAACAACAACAACAACACAACAACAACAACAAAAACACAACAACAACTAAAACATTCAATAAATACTTTAAAACTAACAAATTAAAGTTCAATTGAACATAAAAATCCAAAACCAAGTTAAAACTAATTACAACTAGTTCAAAACTGGTTCTATTTGTCTAGTTCAAAGTATATAAAAGTCAAGGGGTGTTTTCTACAACATCATCATCACCGTCTGATGAACTTTCATTTACAAGATGGTATAAAGAATGGTCTTGTGGAGGACAGGAAGAACGATCACGGGGAGGACGGGAGGAACGATCACGGGAAGGACGGGAGGAACGATCACGTGGAGGTCGACCCTCTGGAGATGACTCACGAGATCGGGGCAACGAAAAATCTTCACTAGATAGGAGAGTTCTGATCTGAGCTTGCATACCAAGGAATTGAGCATCTCTAAGCCTTTCTCTTTCCGGGGAATCTATAAGGATGAGCCTCAGTAACTTTACTGAAGTTCTGGACCCTCTCCCAAATTTCCTCACCTGAAAGTATCGGAGGTGGAGAATCAAATTCCACTTTATTCTTTTTGAATGAATTTTTCATCCTTCTAAACTCATGATCATCAGGAAAGAATTGACGGTGACAATCAAACCATGATTGCTTTCGGCCATGTTTCAAAGTGAACACTTTATTATTTTCCATGCAGTAAGGACAAGCTAGCTTCCCAGCAGTCATCCACCCAGACAACATTCCATACGCAGGAAAATCGTTAATAGTCCACATTAAATTAGCACGCAAATTGAAATTCTGCTTGGTTGATATGTCATATGTTTCAACACCATCATACCACAATTATTTTAGCTCATCAATCAAAGGTTGTAAATATACATCAATCAAACTTTTCAGATTACGTGGATCGGGGATAATACAATATAAGAATATATATGGATTAGTTATACATAACTCAGGTGGTAGATTATAAGGTGTAAGAAAGACAGGCCAACATGAATATGGTGTCGCAGATATAGAAAAAGGCATGAAGCCATCCGCACACAGACCTAACCGAATGTTCCTTGGTTCACTAGCAAAATCTGGATATGTCCTATCAAAGTGCTTCCAAGCTTCTCCATCTGAAGGATGACACATAACACCAGGTGGCATTCTATTTTCAAAGTGCCATCTCATATGAGGAGCAGAACTCATCGACGCATATAACCTCTTTAACCTAGGTATAAGAGGTAAATAATGCATCGCCTTGACAACGACCATATTCACGCTGAAAAGCCTCTTGAAACGAGGCTTTTCGCAAAAATTTACAACTGTCTAAAGTTGCATGATATTTATAATATAACATGCAACCATCTTCACAACAATCAATTCTCATTGACGAAAGTCCTAACTTAGAAACCATTCTATTTGCCTTATAGAAATCACAAGGTAAGTTGATGTTAGGGTCAACTAGTTCACTCATAAGGTTAATGAAAGAGTCCATGGCTGCTTGAGAAATATTCCAATCAGAATTGATATTTAGTAATCTAACTGCAATAGACAGCTCAGAGTGCGGACTTCCTTCATGTAGTGGACGACTAGCTTCCTCTAACTGTTCATAAAAGCATTTTGCGTCATCATTAGGAGTTTGTTCAACATTTTCATTGGGCTCACTCCCGAAGTGCATCCCAAAAGAATCCGCAACCATATCCTGAATTCTAGAATCAAGATTTGTATTCTCAACCAACCTACTACTTTCACCAACAACCATCTTATGAAATATACCACGACTACCATCAATCTCTCCATGATTAGTCCACACAAAGTAATTCTCTATAAACCCCTTCCTATAAAGATGAAGCTTAACTTCCTCCGGTTTTTAAACTTCATACAATCACACCTGACACAAGAGCACTGTCACGACCCGAAATTACCACCTTCGGACTGTGATGGCGGCTAACATTTCACTTGCTAGGCAAGCCAACGTTAGAATAATATTAACTAATTTCTAAGAAATTTTTAAATTATTAATAATCAAAGAAGCAAATGCGGAAGCAAAGTTTGAAATATAGTGAATAATCCATAAAAAAATAACGGTGTCTAATACCATCCCATAATTTGGTGTCACAAGTGCACGAGCTTCTAGAATAATACAAATAAAGGTCTGAAATAAATAAAGTTATCTGAAAATAAATACACAGCTAAAGTAAAATAGACGAGGACTTCAGAACTGCGAAAAGCCATGCAGTTATACCTCAAGTCTCCTCTGATAGCTGAAATCCGAGCAAGTCTATGGTACGCCGCTAGGACCAACTCTAAAATCTGCACAAGAAGTGCAGAGTGTAGTATCAGTACAACCGACCCCATGTACTGGTAAGTGCTGAGCCTAACCTCGATGAATTAGTGACGAGACTAAGGCGGTTCACTTACATTACCTGTGCGTAGTATTAGTAACAACAACAATAATAGAAAGAAATCATGTAATTCATTTATAATAATTGAAGCCAACTCAGCAGCCATAACCAATGGTCATTTCCATCAATTCTATTGCAGCGTGCAACCCGCTCTCACAATATATTCACATTCAATTCTGTTGCAGCGTGCAACCCGCTCTCACAATATATTCACATTCAATTCTGTTGCGGCGTGCAACCCGCTCCTCCAATATATTCATTTTAATCAAGTCTGTTGCGGCATGCAACCCGATCCCCCAATATATATATATATATATGTATGTCGACTTTTAAATATATATATATGTATGTCAACTTTTAAATAAGTCTGTTGCGGCGTGCAACCCGATCCTCCAATATGGACTTTTAATAAGTCTGTTGCAGCGTGCAACCCGATCCTCCAATATGGACTTTTAATAATTTTGTTGCGGCGTGCAACCCGATCCTCCAATATGGACTTTTAATAAGTCTTTTGCGGCGTGCAACCCGATCCTCCAATATATCCATTTCAATTAATTCTGTTGCGGCGTGCAATCCGCTCCTCCAATATATTCATTTACCAATTCTTATAGAAGAAATTTCCACAATAAATGCAATAATTAATATAAAATTATAAGACAACAAGCATACAATAATTATGATTTAATCATGAAACAGACAATGTCAAATAGCAAATTATTATAGAAATTAGGGAGAAAATAGGCAGTTTAATATTTAATATGCTAAATGTCAAATAACAATTAAGACACATAATTCCAGTAGCTTGTAACAATTAATGCAGGAATTTGAGAATTTATATTTGGCAAAGAATAGGAGAGAAATAATTATTATAATAATTAATTCATGATTTAAAATAATTTATGATTTTTTTTTCAAGTAATTATGCAAACAATTAATTTGACGACGTATAGACACTCGTCACCTCGCATGTACGTCATTCACATGCATTTCACATAACAAATAATTTAAGGGTTGTATTCTTTCAAATCAAGGTTAACCACGACACTTACCTCGCTTTGCAAATTCTAATCAATTACTCGACCACAACTTTTCCTTTTAAATTTATCTCCAAAAGCATCAAATCTATTCATAAACAATTCAATATACTCAATACGAATCATAGGAATTAATTCCATATGAATTTATAAATTTTTCGGATAAAAATACAAAATACATTAAAATATTCGCCAGTGGGACCCACGTCTCAAATCCCAAAAAACTTACGAAATCCGAACACCCATTCCGAGACGAGTCCAACCATACAAAAATTATCCAATTCCGATGTCAAATGGGCCTTCAAATCTTAAATTTTTGTTTTTGGAAGATTTTATAAAAGTTCCAATTTCTTCCATCTAAATCCGAAATAAATGATGAATATAGACTTAGATTTATGAAATACAATCACTATATGATAAAGAACACTTACCCAGCTCGAAATCATGAAAAACTCCTTTGGAATTGCCCCTAAGCCGAGTTATAATTGAGGGTTTGTGAAAAGAGGGACAAATCCCATTTTGGTTCTGATTTACGTCACATGCGTCAGGCCTTCTTCGCGTTCGCGAAGGCTTTTTCCCCTGGCCTTTGCGTTCGCGTGCCAGTGCTCGCGTTCGCGTAGAAGGACAACTGACCCCTCCCCCAGGCCTCTAAAGCTTCGTGTTCGCGTTGAGCTGGTCACGTTCGCGAAGGGTAAAGTCCCCATAGCTTCGCGTTCACGAAGGGTAAAGTCCCCATAGCTTCGCGTTCGTGACCCAATCTTCGTGTTCGCGAAAAAGGAAAATTCAGTAAGCCTAGTTTTCTCTTCGCATTCGCGAGAGTACATTCGCGAACGCGATGAAGGAAATACCAGAAGCCTGAAGTTGCAGAAAAACCAGATTTTCTAAGTTCGAAATCATCCCGTAGCCTATCCAAAACTCACCCGAGCCATCGGGGCTCCAAACCAAACATGCACACAAGTTCTAAAACATCATACGAACTTGTTCGCGTGATCAAATCGCCAAAATAACACTTAGAACTACGAACTGAACCCCAAAGCGGATGAAATTTTTAAGAAAACTTTAAAACTTATATTTTTACAACCGGACGTCCGAATCACGTCAAATCAACTCCGATTCTCACCAAATTCGGTAGACAAGTCATAAATATTATAGTGGACCTATATCGGGCTCCAGAACTAAAATGCGGACCCGGTGTCAATAAATCCAATCATCAGTAATTTCCTTGAATCATTAAGCTTTCAAGCTTTTAATTGTTTTATCAAAATTCCATATCTTGGGCTAGGGACCTCGGAATTCGATTCCGGGTATACGCCCAAGTCCCAAATCACGATACGGACCTACCGAAATTGTCTAAATACTGATCCGAGTCCGTTTGCTCAAAATGTTGACCAAAGTCAACGTAGTTGAGTTTTAAAGCTCTATTTCACATTTTAATCCATTTTTCACATAAAAACTTTCCGAAAAATTGTACGGATTGCGCACGCAAGTCAAGGAATAATAAATGGTGCTTTTCGAGGTCTTAGAACATAGAATTACTTATTAAATTTAAAGATGACATTTTGGGTCATCACAAGCACCTAATTACTCCCTCACTTTGGTATGGTGGAAGTGACACAGCATGTCTAATAAAGTCATCAACCCCTTCTAAAAAATCCTCTCGCAATCCTCGCTGATTAGAATAATTTCTATTGTACATCCAAGTAAGATGTTCCATCTATACAAATAAAACAAGAACAAATTAATTTATTCTACAATTATAAATTAATTATATCTTTTTAGTTAATTCAAGATAATTATTTTTTCCTAATTACACCAATTTATATCCTAAAAGTTCAATTCATATCCTAAAAGTTTCAATTCATATCCTAAAAGTTCAATTCACAAGAACAAATCCTAAAAACTAAAATTTCAATTCATATCCTACGAGTTTAAACATAAACTAACTAAACTAAAGAAATTCAACCCATACCCTAAAAGTTCGATTCACAAGAACAAATTAATTTATTCTATAATTATAAATTAATTATATCTTTTTTAGTTAATTCAAGATAATTATCTTTTCCTAATTACACCAATTTATATTCTAAAAGTTCAATTCATATCCAAAAGGTCCAATTCATATCCTAAAAGTTCAATTCAAAAGAACAAATCCTAAAAACTAAAATTTCAATTCATATCCTACGAGTTTAAACATAAACTAACCAAACTAAAGAAATTCAACCCATACCCTAAAAGTTCGATTCACAAGAACAAATTAATTTGTTCTACAATTATAAATTAATTATATCTTTTTTAGTTAATTCAAGATAAATATTTTTTTCTAATTACACCAATTTATATCCTAAAAGTTCAATTCATATCCAAAAGGTTCAATTCATATCCTAAAAGTTCAATTCATATCCTAAAAGTTCAATTCACAAGAACAAATCATAAAAACTAAAATTCCAATTCATATCCTACGAGTTTAAACATAAACTAACTAAATTAAAGAAATTCAACCCATACCCTAAAAGTTTAAT
Source organism: Nicotiana tomentosiformis (assembly GCF_000390325.3). NCBI lineage: Eukaryota > Viridiplantae > Streptophyta > Magnoliopsida > Solanales > Solanaceae > Nicotiana > Nicotiana tomentosiformis. The sequence continues at coordinate 169,796,112 of NC_090813.1, read as the reverse complement.
TCACAAGAACAAACCCTAAACCCTAGATTCTAACTAAACTATTCAAGACAATACAAAGTTAATAATTCAATTCTAACTAAACTATTCAAGACAATCAAACTTAAAATTGAAACACTCATCAATTAAAACTAATTCATAACTAATTAACTAATTAACAAAACTAATTAGTTAATAAAACTAATTAACAAAACTAATGAAAACAAGACCTAAACCCTAATCCTCAATAAAATGCAATGTTCAAATAATTGAAACACTAATCAATTGAAACTAATTCATAACTAATTAACAAAACCTAGAAATAATAAATAAATGGGTTGTAATTCAAACCTAGTATTTTTAGGAGGTGGAAAAGGAGAGGGGCGGCAGTGGCAGTGGCAACGACGGGGGCTGGGCAGTGACGGCGCAACGACGGCGGGGGCTGGGCGGTGGCGACGCGGGGTGGGGAATGGGATTTGTGTGAGGGAAATAGAGAAGGAGAAGGGAAGGTATTGAGTGAGGGAAATAGAGAAGGAGAGGGGAAGGTAAGAGAAATAGGGGTTCCCCTGTTATTTCAATTCTGATTTCAGAAGTATCGACCAAAGTTGGTCGGTAATTTTGGTTGGTACATTAAGTGTTGACCGTTTGACAAAAAACAGACCAACTTTTGTCTTTTAAAAAAAAAAAATTAAATTCTTTTTTTTTGTGTGTTTTTTCTTAAAATATTATAAACTATAAAAAATATATTATAAACTATAAGCATTTATTTTATTTAACTATACAATTATTATAAATAATTATAAACTATAAGCATAATCTTTATAAATAATTATATTAACTATTTACTTTTAATAAATTATAATAGCATCTATCTAAGTAAATTTTCTAAGTTATAATTAAGTATGTGAGTAATTTCTCTCTCACACACACACATACACTATATTGTAATTGATGCTAATAACTTCTTTTTTCATTCGTTCATCACTAATAATGCATGACATAGATTAATCGATATATAGGTCGAGATGTTTTGATGAATCATCGATTAATATTCATTGATGCATCTAAGTAAGTTATAAGTCGATGAATCAATTTATAAATAGATATATTTGATGATAAAGTATATATACTAATTAGGATCTTACTAGTCTATCCCTAAAAGAACTGACCCTGTGGTCCTAGCGCTTCGTGCTCTTATATATATATACGGTTATACCTACATATATATATATATATATATATATATATATATATATATACACACACAAACACACAAACACACTTTGCTGTAATACTTTAACTATATATATAGCTTGTTATAGTATATGTTAGTGTGTATATATATAGCTTGTTAAAGTTTGACCATGTTTGACCTATTAATTTAACTCGTTTACTTAATACTAATAACTTCTTTTATTTATTTAATTTTTGATCCATATATATATATATATATATATATATATATATATATATATATATATACATGTCAAAGATGTTTAGTATTAATTCTTCTATTTTTATTCATTCATCACTAATTATGCATGACATAGATTAATCGATATAGGTCGAGACGTTTTGTTTTTACTATTAGTCGATATAGGTCAAATATTTTAATTTTAATATTCATCGATGCATCTAAGTAAGTTATAAGTCGATGAATCAATTTACAAATAGATATATTTGATGATAAATTATATATACTAATTAGGATCTTCACAAGTCTATCCCTAAAAGAACCCGACCCTGTGATCCTAGCACTTCGTGTTCTTAAATATATACGGCTATACCTCTCTCTCTCTCTATATATATATATTTATATATACACACACACACACACACACACACACACTTCATTGTAATACTTTAACTATATATATAGCTTGTTATAGTATATGTTTGTGTGTGTATATATATATATATAAACACGCTTTGTTGTACTACTTTAACTACATATATAGCATGTTATAGTATTATCACGACCCAAAATCTCAACTTGTTGTGATGGCGCCTATCTCGCTACTAGGCAAGCCAAAATCTCGATAAACCATAATTTCTCTTAAGTTTGAAAATACAATAATTTAATACAATACAAAATCTCATAAATACTGACATGAACACTCCCCAAAACCTGGTGTCACTGAGTACATGAGCATCTAATATGAATACAAGTTCAGAAAATATGGTCTATAATAGTCTGAGACCAAATACAGTAAATAGGGGGATAGAGAAGGAGAGACAAGGTCTGCGGAACACGGCAACTACCTCAAAATCTCCTGAAAATTAACTGCGCGAAATGATCAACACCCGCTATGTCCAGGAAAACCTGGATCTGCACACGAAGTGCAGGGTATAGTATGAGTACAACCAACTCAGCAAGTAACAATAATAACTAAGTAATTGAAGATAATGACAAGCTACACAATTACAGTTCATTTTCAGCAATTCCAGCAAAGAAAAGACATGCTTCCAAATTCGGCAGTTTAAGTCAAATCAATTTTATACAGTACAATTTCATGTATTCCAGATATAAAATCTTTCAGAGATTTCACAACAATGACAGATAGCAATCAAGTGCAATAACAAATGCAAAGCAAGTACAGCCTCTCAGGCGACAGTCACTCAACTCATCACAACAGCTCAACCACTCGGCTCTCAGCCCTCAACACTCACACTCAATGGGTACCCGCGCTCACTGGGGGTGTACAGACTCCGGAGGGGCTCCTACATCCCAAGCGCCATAATCTGCACGGACAACTCACGTGCCATAATATCCTTACCTCACCGACAGGTCCTCGGCCTAACTCAGTCCTCAACCTCTCTAGTCTCTCGGTCTCTCAGAAATCACAAAGATCAGCCCAAACAAAGATAACATAGTGTATCAACAAATATCAAGAAAGACCGAGGTATAATACGCAAGAAAAATCATGACTGAGTACAAGACAGCAATTAGCAAATAATTCAACAAGTACATGACCTCTGCGGGTCCCAACAGTACTATAACATAGCCTAAGCATGATTTCTAACATGATTTAGAGTCAAATTTCTTCAACACATAGAGAGCATATAGCTAACAATAAATTATTCAACTATACAGTTTTCACGGGACGGACCAAGTCACAATCCCCTCGGTGCATGCCCAAACGCCCGTCAACCTAGCATGTGCGTCACCTCCAAAATAATCATATGACATAAAATTCCGGGGTTTCATACCTTCAGGACCAGATTTATAATTGTTACTTACCTCAAAGCATGAAATTCTTTATTCTGCTATGCCCTTGCCTCGCAAATCGGCCTCCGAATGCTCGAATCTAGTCACAAATAATTCGTTTCAGTCAATAAAATTTATTGGAATTAATTCCATTAGAAAATGCTAATTTTTCAATAAAAATCCGAATTTTTAGCTCAAAATTCGCCCGTGGGGCCCACGTCTTAGAACTCGACAAAAGTTACAAAATTCGAAAGTCCATTCAACCACGAGTCTAACCATACCAATTGTATCAAAATCCGACCCCAACTCGACCCTCAAATCTACAAATCATATTTCCAAATTTCTAAGTTCCAATCTCCGATTTACACCTCAAAATCATGTAATCTAGTCGGATTATTCAATGATAATTCAATATTATGGAGTAGAAATGATCACAAGGGACTTACCTCATGTTTTCCTTGAAAATCTATCAAAAATCGCCTCTCCTCAAGCTCCAATTTGTCAAAAATGGCGAATGGGACGAAGTCCCTACTTTATAATTCTGCCCAGACTGCCTCGATTTTGCCTCGATCTTCGCTTTCGATTTTGGCCTTCGATCGACGTCCTCGATCCTGGGTCTCGATCCAGGGCCTCAATCCTAGGCCTCGATTCTGACCCTCGATCCTGGCCCTTGATCATGTCTTCGACCCTGGTCTCGATCGTCCTTGATTTTGGGCTCGATTTTTTGGGCTCGATTTATTTGGGCTCGATTCTGGGCTCAATTTTTCTAGGCTCGATTCCGGCAGAAGAAATTTCCAACAGAAGAAAATTGTAGCAGCTGTTGTAGTTAAATTTTTGATCTGTTAACCATCCGAAACTCACCCGAGGCCCTCGGGACCTCAACCATATATACCAACAAGTCCTAAAATATCATACGAACTTAGTCAAATCCTCAAATTACCTCAAACAACGCTAAAACCATGAATTACGCCCCAATTCAAGCCTATTGAACTTTGAAACTTTCCATTTCTACAAACAACGCCGAAACCTATCAAATCGTCCGATTGACCTCCAATTTTGCACACCAGTCATAAATGATATAACAGACCTATTAAAATTTTCAGAATCAGATTTCAACCCCGATATCAAAAATTCAACCCTCCGGTCAAACTTTCCAAAAATTCAACTTTTGGCATTTCAAGCCTAATTCCTCTACAGACCTTCAAAAATTTTTCGGACACGCTCATAACTCCAAAATCACTAAAAAAGAGAAAAAGAAAAGAAATTTGCAAGAAAAAAATAATAGTTCAAATAATGTAAAAAAATACACACCTCATAATCTTACTAATTTGTGCTAGTGGGAGTATAGAAGTGCTTAATTGAAAAAAATATCTATGTTGTATATCGTTTGTGGCGAGAGAATTGGTTGAGAAGAAAATGTGCTCGATTTGTGAGTGTAGTGTATTAAAGTGCTTAGGAGGGTTAGTCACTATTCCTAAATGTATCCTACCCGTTCCTTAGATTACATTACAACCTTAAAGTCCTACTTTATCGTAAATTTGGTTAGCTTAGATTTGTTGAGATGCATAATACGGGCAAGCTTATGGTATGTCTACGGGATACACATGAAATCCTTTGGGAGAGTGAGTGAATGTTGTTCATATGTGTGATGTCCTTAAATTATATTCAATTGCATACTTGAATGTGTGGACTATTATATATTCACTCTTTTGTTTGTTGGTGAGGGCACATAATCTCATGAAGGATTGGTAATGTTGTAAACTTCTCTTGTTTGGTGAGTGCGCTCATTGAGGGTGCTTAGTGGTAACAAGTCGGCTCTTGAGGTAGGGTGGTTACAGATAAGTTGTTTGAATTGATTGAATTGAAATGGATATAGTTGGGCATGTTTAAAACGGGAAGAATGTGAAATTTGTATGTCATGCTTGATTGCCAGTAGCGATCATAGTCAAGGGTAGCGTGTTTGGTTAAAATATTGAAGTGTTCCTCTCTAGTTGAGATGTGTACATTGTTGGGGGTGTAGTTGATAGTCCCATTGCTCGAGGACGAGCAAGAGTCTAAGTGTGTGGTGTTGATCTTTAGCTTAAAGTATATATATATATTTATATGTGTATCGCCTCATGTTTTACTTGTGTTTCATGGATTTTAGATGTAAAATATATTAATTTATGTTAATTCATGGTGTTTTTATTTTCCAGCGGTTGGGTTCTATTTACTATCTATGCTATACTTGGGAAAACCATGTTTAGATTAGAGAAGAATTGAAGAGAGAATGATCTTAACTCTGGGGGAGGGGGGGGGGGAATTTATGGTTAGGATAGGAATATACCTAGTCACCATGCTTAATTAAATTTCATAATCTTAATGTGTTCTTAATAGATTGATTCCATAGGAATGTAGGCGTTAATCTATTTTGAACAGGCGAGTAGTACTTTGGGAGAAGGCTACGAGAGCAATTGTTCGATTAATTAGCAACCATGAGTAAATTGTAAGAAAGGGAGATTTAACTAGAACATAATAGGATTGGTGAAGCAACTACAACCCTAGAATATTTGTCTCTACTGAATACACAACAACTATTTTGCTGCTTGATAATTTAGTTACTAGTTAGAATTATTATTTAGTATAATCATACCTTTGAACACGGATTGACTCGACTAAATAACAATCTTGGTGAAGTTAGTGGGTAGTTAATACAAGTCTCTGTGGGTTCGACACTCGACTTATCATTTTATTACTTGTACGATCACGTATACTTGCGTGTGCGTTTGGGAGCGACAAGACCTTAACCTCTTCCACCTCAAACACTTGACCATGGTCCTCAGCACAATATATTTGTTCTAAGTTGCTATTCCAAGTGTTTTTGTTTGCCTAATTCCCCATCTTCTTTTGGTTCAGTCTCTTTGTTGTGAGCAGTACTATTACCAAAGACAATGTTGGTTTTTCAGTATGATTTTGATTTGGGCCTTCTAGCTTAATTGGCACCGCCTTATAATATGATGCTTTTTTTATTTTATGTGTTAGTTCCGAGATGGCTAATATCATTAGATTAGCATTTGATAATCTTGTGTCCTTTGTGATTTTACTTTAGCCCCAGTGGCCATAAGCTTTACACTAACATTGTCTGTTACTTTCTCTAAGCTTGCAGCATTTCGATGATTCCAAAAGGGGATGATGATGTGATGGACTTCATGTTTAAGTTCAAGGTCTATTTTGTTTATTTCTTATCTTGTGTGTGTCTGTGAATATTGAAATAGTGGGTATATAGGTACTTTGTTTGTCATCATAAAAAATGGGTAAACTGTTGACTTATATATATTTTTATGATCAACAGACATGTGCCATGAACAAGAGTTAAGAACCAGGTTCCATTTAACTCGGTGATTTATTTTTCAGCAGCACAGTAATTTTATATAAGCACGGTAACAAAAAATTCAATGCTGATTTTAAGGGAATGATACTAGAATGATCTTTGACAAAGTCGTGAGTAATATTCTGGAGGTTTGTGAAGAGATCTCGATATGGCAGTTGGCGCAAATAAAGGAGTTTTATTTGGTTTAGAAGTCTTATCATGAATAGGACTCCTAAATTATTGGTTATCTTTTTCCTGATACACGTAGGTGTTTACCCGAAAAATTAGATAGAGTCAAATTTGTATATGGTTCTAAAGATATGTGATATAATTTGATACAAATCGTATAGAGAAATAGAAATACGCGTATTCTTGACTATGAGGATGAGAATAGTGAGAAGAAGAACGAATAAGATAAAGGAAAAAAAATAGAAGGGGATCTCTTTCAGTATGAGAAAAAATCTCTTGTTACAATGTGTCCTCTCTTGCTTACAATCCATGCCCCCTTATAGTAGAGGCATCCTACTTTATATACAATAAAAAATACATAGTGGAGGGCCCATGATTTATTGTCTTTTTCACGATTTCCGCCAAGATTCTCTCCCATAGTGCGGTTGCAACGGCCTTTGTATGCGAGCTTGATACTGGCTCGAGCTCGGTATTGGATCGAGCCCTCGAAATTGGTCCGAGCTCGATTCTGACTTGGGGTCTCGGTATTTGGGGTGAGTGTTGGTCGATCTATGCATCTTCGATAATCTCCGCTTTGCCTCGTAGGTCGAAAGTCTGGTGTTGCAGAGACCGTACTCCGAGCGTGCTTGGGTCGAATTATCAAAGGGTCAATGGGAGGCCCGCAGTCATGGTAAATCTTTTTGTCGACTTGTCTCTTCATCGGTTTGTATGGTAAATCTCCCTCTTCCCTTTTGTAGGACTTGGGAAAGATGTAGTCATGAGGCCCCCATCCGGTGGCGAAGAAGTTCCTGTCCTAAAGCAGGTAAAAGAAAGGAAGAGAAAAGATGTATCGGGCTCCCCAAGCTCGGAAAAGAAGAAATCGGCTAAGTGATCTCGAAAGCCGAAGGGGGGCTCTAGTGTTATGTCTTCGGAAGTGGTCTGCCATTTAAGGGACAAGCCCGAAGAAAGAGAGGAGAATTTATCCTGTGTACGGGCTAATGTTGTGATTCAACAGTCTTCCAATTAGGTGGAAGCAAATCAGGGAACCTTGACCATAATCCCAGAACAAGAAGAAGCCGAGATTATCCCTTCTCGAGCTAAGATGATTGAAAGGGATACCGAGGGTGGATCTTCTCAGGCAGTAGAAGATATTTCAAGGGATGAGTTAGGGATAGTTGACATTGGCGGATCCCCTCAGATTTCGGATGCCATGATTCGAGAGGCCATCATGTTGGAGGATCGGTCCTATGAGGGTATTCAGGAGTCAGCTGATATCCATGGTTTTCTGGAGGGACTCAAGTCAGGTGCCTCGGAGGAGGTTACCGGTTTTAGTGGAATGCCGGTACCCAAAACAGCATCGTGGTCGGGTTCTACCGAGCCTTCATCGATTCATAAACTGGTGGACCGATTTCCGGCCCCGAGTATCGATCCCGACCGAAGGCGGAAGATAGTGCTCTCCGTACCTGCGGATACCCGAATTGTTTCTTCCCTTGTGGGGATTGCCAGTTACCTTCGGTCTTTGGTGACTGAAGAAGATCAATCAGTGATGAATGTAGTGGGGCCCACCTGTCTCTTTAACGAGGCCCAACATGCTTTGAATCGGGTAACTTTGATGGCGTTTTCGCCGCTTCTTTTACACATAGAGTTGCAGGTAATTCTAATGTTTCTCCTTTTGTTTGCAGGCTTCAGTGTTGCATCACGAGGCCTTTCTTCGAATCCGGGAGGAGCATGATGCCGAGGTTCGGAGCCTCACTGAGAAGAGTGACTCATATAAGCTCCTTAGTGAAAAACTTTGAGAAGATTTGACAGCGGGTCGGGAAACGCATGAGGAGATGGATGAGCAGGTATTCCGAATGTTTCATGATAGTGAAGATGAAAAAGAGATAACCACTAACGATCCGATTCTGCAGGTTCGGCAGAGGGTCGAGCAGATTGGACGGCTTAACTCACAGGTAGATGCGCTACTGGCCGAGGCAGAAAAATTTAAAAAGTGTATGGATAACCTTGCCTCGAAAAAGGAAGCCGTCGAAGCTCAGTTGGAATTGTCTGATGCCCAACTTCGATCTGTGAAAGAAAATGCTTTGGAGCTGATTGAAAAGATGAAAGTGCTTCAGCGTCGGTTGGATTTGGCCACTTCAGATAAAGCAAATTTGCCCAAAGAACTTGAAGTGGCCAGATCTGAAGTGATCAAGTCCAATAAAAGAGCTGATGCCAAAATGGCTTAGTTCAGGATCAATGTCGAGGTTAACCAAGCCAAAGCTGAGAGCATGGTCGAACACGCAAAATGGCAAGCTCGGAGAGAGGCTCTCGAGGAGGTCAGAGCTCAGGGCTTCGATGTTGGGGCTGAGATTGAAGTCGCCAGGGCGGAGGAGAACAAAGCTCGGAGGTTGGCCTTTCCTAAGGAGTACTCCGATGACTCGGGGGAGTCTGAAGATATGGACGACGCCGAGAATACGGCCTCCGATGAAGATTGAGTCATTTAGGGCCCTAGGTCGTTCGCTGCATTCTTTTGGTACCGCTTTCAGTTTTTGTATAAAGAACTTCCTTTTGGCAGAGTAGCCGCCTCTGTACAAAAAAATTTGTAAATATAAATCTTTCTTCCTTTTGAATAAAAATAGCCTTTCAAACTAAATAGATAGTTTGAATCTAAATCTTTGTTGCCTTCGGGCCTTGTAGGTAGTCCCCTTTGCTTTATCGGGCTCGAACATCCTTCAGCTTAAATAGTCAAGTGTTCGTTTGAATTCAAAGAAATGAGTAGTTTTGCTCGAAATAATGTGGCCCGTAGGCGTAATGGTCGAGTGAGTGCTTGCTTGAACTCAAAATAAAAGTAGCCCATAGGCTTAGTAGTCAAGTGAACGATTCGAACTCGATGTAATGTAGCCCGTAGGCGTAATAGTCGAGTGAGTGCTTTCTCGTACTCGAAATAAAAGTTGCCCGTAGGCTTAGTAGTCGAGTGAATGATTCGAACTCGATGCAATGTAGCCCGTAGGCATAATAGTCGAGTGAGTGCTTGCTCGAACTCAAAATAAAAGTAGCCCGTAAGCTTAGTAGTAGAGTGAATGATTCGAACTCGATGCAGTGTAGCCCGTAGGCATAATAGTCGAGTGAGTGCTTGCTCGAACTCGAAATAAAAGTAGCCTGCAGGCTTAGTAGTCGAGTGACGGATTCGAACTCGATGCAATGTAGCCCGTAGGCGTAATAGTCGAGTGAGTGCTTGCTCGAACTCGAAATAAAAGTAGCTCATAGGCTTAGTAGTCAAAGTGAATGATTTGAACTCGATGCAATGTAGCCCGTAGGTGTAATAGTTGAGTGAGTACTTGCTCGAACTCGAAATAAAAGTAGCCCGTAGGCTTTATGGTCGAGTGAGTGCTTGCTCGAACTCAAAATAAAAGTAGCCTGTAGGCTTAGCAGTCGAGTAAATGATTCGAACTCGATGCAATGTAGCCCATAGACATAATGGTCGAAGTAGCTTGTAGGCTTAGTAGTCGAGTGAATGATTCGAACTCGAAATAATGTAGCCCGTAGGCATAATAGTTGAGTGAGTGCTTGCTCGAACCCGAAATAAAAGTAGCATGTAGGCTTAATGGTCGAATGAGTGCTTGCTAGAATTCAAAATAAAAGTAGCTCGTAGGCTTAATGGTCGAGTGAGTGCTTGCTCAAACTCGAAATAAAAGTAGCCTATAGGCTTAATGGTCAAGTGAGTGCTTGATCGAACTCGAAATAAAAGTAGCTCGTAGGCTTAGCAGTCGAGTGAATGATTCGAACTCGATGCAATGTAGCCCGTAGGCGTAATGGTCGAGTGAGTGCTTGCTCAAACTCGATCCTATTTTTATAATAAATCTTGAACATAGAATATCGGTAAAGAAGATTTTCTTTTCAAGTCATTATACATGTGTTCATGTTTTGCGTCAGGGCTCGGGCCAACTACATACGCATGGTCCGTTTTGATCATTTGGCTCTTACAACGTTTCCTGTTGAGACACTGTTTGTCATGAAATAACGAAGTAACTTCCTTTGCACCGAACTTGATAATCATCAAAGATGCGTTCAATGATAAAGCCCCCCAGTATACGAGGTTGATTTTAAAGAGGCCTCGGATACTCAGCAGTGGTATCGTTTCTGCTATATGGTTGGTATCGATCATTGGTCGATTTTTGCTTGGTAGTTCTTTTCGTAATGGACATAGAAATCAACTGGTCATCTTCGACTCTTATTTTGGATTGATATCGATTGTGCACATCGGTCCAAGTAATAGCTGGGTATTCAGTTAGATTTTGCTTCAGCCGCCGTGAAGCCATCGAGATCCGCTCGTTTAGACCTTGAGTGAAAGCTTGAACAGTCCAATCATCTGTGACTGGTGGTAGATCCATTCGTTCCATTTGAAAATAAGATACAAACTACCTTAGCATCTCGTTATCTTTTTGTATTACCTTGAACAGGTCCGACTTTCTAATTTTGACCTTAATGGCTCCGGCATGTGCTTTTACGAAGCAATCTGCAAGCATAGCAAAAGAATCAATAGAGTTAGATGGTAAATTATGATACCATACCATTGCCCCATTTGACACGGTTTCACCGAATTTTTTCAATAATACAGATTTGATTTCATCATCTTCCAAATTATTGCCCTTGATGGCACACGTGTAAGAAGTGACGTGCTCGTTGGGGTCGGTCATTTTGTTATATTTGGGTATTTCGGCGTACGGAAATTTTTGGGGATTGGTTTTGGGGCTGCACTCGAGGGAAAAGGCTTTTGAATGAATTCTTTCGAATCTTGCCCTTTTATCATTGGTGGAGCTCCCGGGATCTGATCGACTCTGGAATTATATGTTTTTACTTTTTTGTCGTTGGCTTCGACTCGTTTTGTGAGTTCCTCGAGCATTTTAGTAATTTCGGGAGTAGTCCCCGATTCTTGCTCATTTGACTTCACTATGGATGGTTCCGTTCTGTGGGTGATTTCTCGAAGCGGATTGGGCTCCGGTCTGCTTTGTCCCTAAGTTTGGCTATACAACTGAGCTATCGCTACTTCCTGGGCTTGTAACATCTCGAAGATCATCCGTAAATTGACTCCGATCTCCTCCACGTTATGGGTGTCTAGAGCTACGGATCGAGTACTGCCCTAAATGCTTTTTCTACTTCGGAACGTTGGTTAGCCTCAAGATCCACTTGTGAATTGACATCTAGCGGTACTTTGACTCGAGCTTCGGTGACATCGTTAATTCGCCTTCCGGCCCCGAGTGTCAAGTTTTTGGTTTCGTCTTAAAGGCCGGCTTCGTGGTCGATAGGTAAAGCCATCAGTCGAGAGGTTGCCATCGTTGATTTGAAGTTGCAAACTGGAGTGTATTGTAGATTTGTATCAAACAACCATTGTTACTCTTAGTCCCCATGCTGGGCGCCAAAGTGTTTACCCGAAAAATTGGATAGAGTTAAATTTGTGTATGGTTCTAAAGATATGTGATATAATTTGATACAAACCATATAGAGAAATAGAAATACGTGTATTCTTGACTATGAGGATGAGAATAGTGAGAAAAAGAACGAATAAGATAAAGGAAAAAAAATAGAAGGGGATCTCTTTCAATATGAGAAAAAATCTCTTGTTTCAATGTGTCATCTCTTGCTTACAATCCATGCCACCTTATAGTAGAGGGATCCTACTTTATATACAATAATAAATACGTAGTGGAGGGCCCATGATGTATTGCCTTTTCCTCGATTCCCGCCAAGATTCTCTCCCATAGTGCGGTTGCAACGGCCTTTGTTTGCGAGCTCGATACTGGCTCGAGCTCGGTATTGGATCGAGCCCTCGGCCTTGGTCCGAGCTCGATTTTGACCTGAGGTCTCTGTATTCGGGATGAGTGTTGGTCGATCTATGCATCTTCGATAATCTCCACTTTGCCTCGTAGTTCGATTTGGATATGAGCTCGATAATGATACCGAGCTTGTCATTGATCGGTCTTCGAGCTCGAAGCTCCACGCCCTCACTCCGGACCTTGACCGAGCTTGTCATGCAGATATCCTTTGATCGAAACATTATCATCTCGACCAGCCCGTACGAATGACTCAAATCGGTTTTGACCGTACACAGTAGGGTTTCAATACCTATAGATGACTCATTCACTCAAAATAAAAAAAAAAAAGCAATTGTGATACGAGCACGCTCGACGAAATTACAATCAAGGATCTATATTTACTAACTGGATCAATCACGAGAGCTAAAACTAGAAAAGCTCAAGAAGTAATGCATGAGTTGATAAAGAAGCTACTTGATATGAGATCGGAAGTCACAGGTGTGGATGAGAATTCAAAATTTATACACGTATCTCAAGTGAGCCTAAATGGAGATAATCATGATACTTAATCAAAATGGTGATGAATTAACTTGTGATTGACTATTTAGCCTCTCTATTAATACTATATTTTGTACTACTTTATTTTTAAAATATATTACTTTGAGTGTATTTTTATTTTATTTTGTAGACATGCAACATTTGGTGAATACTTTGGGAGAATTGGAGCAAATGGATGATACTTAATGCTATCCAGCATTCACAAAATTGTCCGAACATTGGCCAAACTTCAAATATTAATATGTTCAAGTATAGATACAATTGGGCTACAAAGTTCATCATGATTACATATATAGAAGTCAATATTCTAATGAGCCAAACCGTTCTTAATTTGGAGATTCCTACATCAAGTTATGGCCATATAAGCAACAACTGTACAAATCTGGGCAGAATCACATTGGTCAACTTCAAAATTAGATGTGGAATAGCATAAGGCGAATTTAGCTGTGAAACTTACCGAAAGTGTAGCCTAATATTTCTTCTTTTTAGAGAATCAATAATTGTGCAATTTCAGCACCCCTAGACAAAATTATAGACTTTCTACCAAGACTGCACCAATCTACCAGGATTTCCAATACAAGAGATAATGTAAGGCCCCATAAAATTTTATCTAAAACCCGAGATTTCATGGTGCTGATGTAGACTTATGCGTTGGGGAGTTGAAGAAATTTTTTGGCCGAATAGGGCATTTCTACGGCCCACAATGTGGCCGAAGAATCACTCAGCGAGCCGCAGAATCGCCGTAGAGTAAAGCAGAGAACTGGGCGGATTTTGGATGATATTTTGCGATCAATTATGCGATCGCAAACCCATTCTGTGGTCCGCACTTCCGTCGCATATTTTGTGTGAAGAATTTTGTTGGGTGATTCTGTGGTCAAATCTGCGGCCGCAGAACTGGTTTCCGGACCGCAGACCTGCCGCAGACCCAACCCGAAACAACCTAATTTTTTGAGATCATTTCCGCGGTTCAATTTGCGAAGCACATAGCAATTTTGCGGTGCACTATACGATCACAGACTTGGAATCGGAGGGTCCAATTTCTGATTTTATAACCCGACTCTATATCGATAAATAAGCCTAAAGGGTCATTTTGAAGAGGAAAATATGATATTTTTAGAGAGAGGTGAGAGTATCTTAGAGAGAGAAAGAGAAGACCTAGCTAATTGTTCATCAACATCTTGCTCAAGCCTTGAAATTCAACAAGAAAGCTCACAAGATCTTCACCCAAGAGGTAAGGTTCTAACCCTAGTCTTCAATTTCGAGTTTTGGGTAAAAGATGGGTGATTGGGAGTATGATTCTTGGGTATGAGAGTATTATGTATACATGCATGTACCAAAAGTGTTTGTGGGAAGATTGTTGAGTTTAAATGAGTAAAGATTGGGTTATGAAGTGAAGGAAATCTTGTAGCTAAAATTGCACACATAGTGTTTGATGAAATGCTCCAATGAGTTGGACCATGAACTTTTTCCTAATTATGGTTCAATTTTGTTATATTTTTAAATAGATTGAAATTGCTAAGATTCCATAAAAATCGTAGTAAATTAAGGAAGTTCAAAGTGAGGTATGTTGGCTAAACTCTTCTTTTAGAATTGAAACCCACAATACCCTTGTATGTCCTGAGTTGTTCATCATAAATTGATTATTCCGAATAAGCTTTGTGACAAAGATATATGTTCAATATGTGTTCCAAATGCTCTTGTTATGTTGTATTACTATTTGAGGATGTGTTCAAAGTATGGATTGTATATCTAAATGTTATAACTTCAAGTCGTGTTTCAAATGAAAGTTATTATGCCAAATTGTGCAGAGATTTGGGTTGGGATTAAACCTACACCCGCATACATTGGGATAAGGCGGCAGAGCCGCTTTATGTAGAGTTTTGATATTGTGGTTACACCTCCACCCGCATATATTGGGGTGAGGCGGCAGGGCCACTTTGTATAGAGTTTTCGTATTGTGGTTACACATCCACCTGCATATATTGGGGTGAGGCGGTAGGGCCGCTTTGTATAGAGTTTTTGTATTGTGGTTACACCTCCACCCGCATATATTGGGGTGAGGCAGCAGGGCCGCTTTGTGAAGAGTTTGCTATTGTGGTTACACCTCCACCCGCATACATTGGGGTGAGGAGGCAGGGCTGCTTGTGTAGAGTTTGTGGTATTATGATTGCACATCCACCTGCATACATTGGGGTGAGGCGGCGGGGCCACTTTGTGTAAAGGTGGTTACAGAGGACCTCAACTTAAAATTTGTAAATGTTATTGAAAGCTCTTGATAAATTTTCTTTGGCTTTAACGACTATCTATGACATTCTATTGTTACCATGATTCATCATATTCATGTAGTATTTCCAAGTCCTTGATTAGGTGTTTGGTTTTCATACTAGTACTATTCGACATGTACTAACGTCCCTTTTACCGGGGGCGATGCATCTTTAATGGACGCAGGTGGTTCCACAACAGAAGGCATTGAGAAGTGATGTCGGTACTCATTCTTCCTAGCTAACTTGCTGAGCCCCACTTCATTCCAGGGTCATGCATCTTTTGTTCCGTGTGTATTATTATGTTTTGAGGTATAGCCGGAGCCTTATTGCCGGCACTATCATTGTATCCTTTTGTATATATTAGAGGCTCCGTAGATATGGTGAGGGTTCAGTATTAGTGTTGGGAAAGTAACTAAAGATGTCGTAATTGTATCACATGCTTCCACTGTTAAACTATGGTTGTGAAATGTATTGTTTTGGAGACTTATAAATGATGCAACTAATGGTACTGAACTGGAGTGGTTCACATTATTATCTCATTGTCTAATTAATAAAATGTATCCATTCTTGATTTATGGGTGAGTTGAGTAGAAGAAACTCTAGCAGGCTTGCTCGGCTGGGTTATCTCGGCTGAGCGCCGGTCGCGCTCCCCGAGGTCGGGGCGTGACAGATTCAATCATTCATACTTGGTGTAAAACATTGAATTCATTTGTTCTTGTGAACTCATTTAAAAAGTGCATCAAGTAGTTAGATGAAATGACTATGTTTATAGGCCTCTATAAGATTTCTTGGATGATTTTAAGGCCTCCATTGTTGAAGATTGCATGTAGCCACCATTGAAGACCTTTTTAGTATTTGTTTTCATACTTGTAGCTTGCTAAAGAGTAGTTGAAATGGCTCTGTAAATAGCCATCACACTTTTATTGTAAGACATCATACCTTTGAGTGTTATATGAAATAAATTCATCTCTTTGAGAGTTTAGGAGAGTTCTCCTTAAGTTCTACCAAGGGCTTGTCTTTGATTGCTTCATGATAGTTTTTTCTTGTAAGTAATCTTCTATCTTAGGTGATAGATTAGGTTACTTGATTATTGCTCTTGAGGTTGTGGATTTAATATATCCATGGTTGCTTGTGCTTCTAATCTTGGGGTATAATCTCCTTGTAAGCTTCGTAGTTTTATCTTTCAATTCCATACTAATTCTTATTATCCTACGTCACTTTCTACTATATTTACATCATAAATCTTTTGATCTTGGATTTCCACATCATTTGGTGTCAGAGCCTAGTTTCTTATATTATCTTATACTTGTTCAAGTTTTGAGCTATTTATTTGAAAAAAAAAAAAAACTTACCAAAAATACTATAATTTACAACAGTATTTTATTTCTGGATATCTTTAGTCATCTATTCCTATTATTCAACAAGTAGTATTTTACTTAAATACTACATATTGTGATCTTTCTGTCCTCTCTGAATCAAAACATTTTAGTCGTGTAGCTCAAGTTATGATTAAATCTATATAGTCAATCTTGTGTATTCAACTATTCTTGTTGAATTTTGTTGTTCCCTTAGTTTGTTTTTTCCAGCATCATTGTTTCTTCTCTTGTCAACACGTGAGCTATTTATATTAGAATTCTATAATAGAAACTTTCTTTTGAAGTCGTCCAGATTTAGTTACTTGGCAGAACTACAAAGGAAAACTCTATAGTAGTAAAAGGCTTGAGTGGAGACATTTAAAAAAAAGCCAAAATTATTGAGAGACAAACACGAGGGTTGTGTGACATTGAACGAGTGTAAACACGTGAGGGAGTGTTGTGAGGCCCTAACTTTTTTTATTTTTTATTGTATATGCATGTCACATGCAGGTAATGGTAGTGAAAGCACATGAAGTGTAAATACCCATCTAGATATATTAGTTGCCATTCAAGCTATGCAACCAGATTTTTCAAGGCTGAGTATGAGATTAGATAATATGCAAGAGAGGCTGGAAGAAAATAAAAATAGGAGAAGAGTCCTAGAGAATGAAAGGAGGAAAGAACAACCACGTGCACAACCATGGATTGGTGAAGAACACTTCGATGGCGTTGAAGAAGATGGTGATAATGACTATGTTGATATGGGAAGACATGGTCAAAGAGGGGGTAGAAGAGGAGTAAGACCACAAAGGGGACTTAGGAATGAAGAAGGAGTTGATAGGAATTTGGGTAGTATTAAGATGAACATCCCTTCCTTTCAAGGGAGGAGTGATCCAGATGCATATCTAGATTGGGAAAGAAAGGTTGAGAAGGTGTTTGATTGCCATAATTACTCGGAGGAGAAGAAAGTAAAATTAGCAATTACCGAATTCACCGATTATGCTTCAGCATGGTAGGATAAGATAGTGGTGATTAGAAGGAAAAATATGGAAAGGTTGGTTTCTTCTTGGGAAGAGATGATGGCTATTATGAGGAAACGATTTGTTCCCTCACACTACTATAATGATCTTCATAGAAAGCTTCAAACCTGATCCCAAGGTACAAAAGGTGTTGAGGAGTATTACCAAGAGATGGAGATGTCCATGATTAGAGCCAACATTGAGAAAAACCGCGAGGAAACTATGCAAAGGTTCATTAGTGGATTGAATAGAGAAATTGCAAATGTTGTAGACTTACAACATTATCTGGAGATGGAGGAACTTGTGCACATGGCTGTAAAAGTTGAAAGGCAGCTCAAGTTCAAGGGTTGAAACAAGCAGCCTACTCCTAGTCCAAGTTGGGGAAAATCGAAGGATATGGGCAACATTTCTTGGAGAGGAAATTGGAGTAAGCCAAGAGATGACAAAGCTGTCCAAAGGCCTAATGAAGATAAAATCAAGGAAAACAAAGCTCAAGGTACTAATTCTTTCCCTACTAATACTAGAAACAAAGATACTAAATATTTTAAATGTCATGGGGTTGGGCATATTGCTTCTGAATATCCTAATAGAAGGACAATGATTTTAAAAACTGATGGGAACTTTGAGACGGATGTGGAGAGTGAGGATGATGATAGTGATGATGCGGTTGATGCACCTCACGAAGAGGAGGGTAGTGATGTTGAGCAGCCTCTAACTGGTGAAGTGATGGTGCTAAGGAGAGTCATGAGTTTGCAGATAAAGAAGGATGACGTTCTTGTGCAAAGAGAAAATATCTTCCACACCAGGTTCCATGTAAGGGAAAAGATTTATTCCATGATAACTGATGAGGGTAATTGTACTAACGTAGCAAGCACAACTATGGTTGAGAAATTGGGTTTATATTTCTTAAAACATCCTACTCCTTATAAGTTGCATTGGTTGAATGATAGTGGAGAAGTGAAGGTGAGTAAGAACGTTATGGTGCCATTCTCCATTGGGAAGTATAGTGATGAAGTATTGTGTGATGTTGTGCCTATGCAAACAAGTCATATTTTGCTTGGCCGACCATGGCAGTTTGATGGGAAAGAAATGCATGATGGTTACAAGAATAGATATTCCTTTAAAAAGGATGGAAGAAAGGTAACACTTTCACCTTTAAAACCAAAGAAAGTTTTTTAAGATCAAATGAAGTTAAGAGATTCTCATGGGAATAAGGAGAAAGAGAAAAAAAGAGAGCATAAGAAAAAAGAAGAGAAAAAAATAGATAAGAGACAAAAAAAGATGATTTTGTGAAAATTGAGAGACCCAATGAGCAAGAAAAACAGAGGGGAGAGAAAATGAAAAATATTTGTGAGGAAAAAGAAGATGAGGTAAAAGAGAGAAAAATAAGCCTATATGCAAAATTCAAAGAGTGTATGAGTGCTTATAAATCTAGGTCGTACCTTGTGGTTATTTTGTATAAGGGATCTTATTTGAGCACTAATGAACTAACCACTCCTTTCCCTAGTGTTTCTTCTTCTTTTTTGCAGGAATTTAAGGATATCTTTCCTGAGGATGTTCCAAATGGATTGCCACCAATTCGAGGAATTGAACATCAAATTGATCTCATCCCGGGAGCGTCTATTCCAAATAGGTCGGCTTATCGAAGCAATCCCGAGGAGACAAAAGAGTTGTAGAGGCAAGTAGAGGAGATTTTAGCAAAGGGACACGTCCGTGAAAGTATGAGTCCATGTGCAGTGCTAGTGCTTTTGGTGTTAAAGAAGGATGGAACTTGGCGAATGTGTGTTGATTGTCACTTCGTTAACAAGATAATGGTAAAGTATCAGTATCTCATACCTAGACTAGATGATATGCTTGATGAATTAAATGGTTCATGAATATTCTCTAAAATTGATCTTAAAAGTGGATATCACCAAATTCGTATGAAACTTGGTGACGAATGGAAGACTGCATTTAAAACTAAACATGGTTTGTATGAATGGATAGTGATGCCTTTTGGATTAACTAATGCACCTAGTAGTTTCATACGTTTAATGAATCATGTTTTACGTGCTTATATAGGAAAGTTTGTTGTGGTTTATTTTGATGATATCCTTATTTATAGTAAATGTCTTGATGAACATGTAAAGCATTTAAAATGTATTTTGGAAGTGCTTAGAAAAGAAAGATTGTATGCTAACTTGAAAAAGTACATATTTTGTATGGATAAGGTAATCTTTCTTGGGTTTGTAGTCAGTAGTAAAGGAATTGAGGTAGATGAGGAAAAGGTGAAGGCTATCAAGGATTGGCCAACGCCAAAATCTGTGACCGAGGTGCGAAGCTTTCATGGTTCAGCTAGTTTCTATCGAAGGTTTGCTAGGGACTTTAGTTCTATTGCAGCACCATTGATTGAGATCATAAATAAGGATAGGAGTTTTATGTGGAGTAAGGAACAAGAGAATGCCTTTAATTTGTTGAAAGAAAAACTTTATTCTGCTCCATTATTGCAATTGCCAGATTTTAACAAAGCTTTTGAGGTTGAGTGTGATGCATCAGAAATTGGGATAGGTGTTGTGCTAATGCAGGTTCAAAAGCCAATTGCATTCTTTAGTGAAAAACTTGGAGGAGCTACATTGAATTATTCAACATATGATAAGGAGCTTTATGCATTGGTGAGGTCGTTGGAGACATGGCAACACTACCTTTGGCCTAAGGATTTCGTTCTTCGAACAGACCATGAATCTTTGAAGCATTTGAAGAAAAGATCAACCGAAGGCATGCCAAGTGGGTTGAATTTATAGAAACATTTCCTTACGTGATTCAATACAAGCAAGGTAAGGAAAATATAGTTGATGACGCACTATCTCATAGATATGCCCTTCTGTTAACATATTAAAGAATTGTATGCTAAAGATCATGATTTTTGTCAAATATTTGAAGCATGTGGAGATACTTCTTTTGATAAATATTATAGACACGAAGGCTATTTATTCAGATAAGGTAAACTATGAATTCCTA
This sequence comes from Nicotiana tomentosiformis, assembly GCF_000390325.3. Taxonomy (NCBI): domain Eukaryota; kingdom Viridiplantae; phylum Streptophyta; class Magnoliopsida; order Solanales; family Solanaceae; genus Nicotiana; species Nicotiana tomentosiformis. The sequence continues at coordinate 169,775,426 of NC_090813.1, read as the reverse complement.
TGTGTTATATAAGAGAGTTACTAGTAAGAGAAGCCCATTCTGGAGGCTTGATGGGGCATTTTGGTGTTCAAAAGACTTTGGACATATTGCATTAACATTTATTTTGGCCTCATATGCGTAGGGGCATCAAAATAATTTGTGTCCAATGCATATCGTGTAGGCAAGCAAAGTCCAAACTCTTATCTCATGGGTTGTACGCACCTTTAGTTGTACCTAGTGGACCTTGGGTTGATTTGTCTATGGATTTCGTGTTAGGACTACCTAGGTCAAAAGGGGGGATGGATATCATATTTGTTGTTGTTGACAGATTCTCTAAAATGGCTCATTTCATACCATGTCACAAAACTGATGATGTTACTCATGTTTCTACTTTGTTCTTTAGGGATGTTGTTAGGTTGCATAGTATTCCTAAAACTATTGTGAGCGATAGAGATGAAAATTTTCTTAGCCACTTTTGGAGGGTTTTGTGGGGTAAGTTAGGAACTAAATTGTTATTTTCTACTTCTTGTCATCCCCAAACTAATGGTCAAACAGAAGTGGTTAATAGAATGTTAGGTGCTTTATTGCGTGTTGTGATTACAAAGAACTTGAAATGTTGGAAATATTGTATACCTCTTGTTGAATTTGTATATAATAGAACAGTGCATTCTTCTACATGCTTTTCTCCGTTTGAAGTTGTGTATGGTTTTAATCCTTTGACACCATTAGATTTGGTTCCTTTACCGTAAAAGAGCTAGTTAGCTTAGATGGTAACAGGAAGGCTGAGATGAAGAAAAATATACATGAACAAGCATGATAACAAATTGAAAAGAAAAATGGACAATATGCATCGAAAACAAACAAAAGAAGAAAACGTGTGACCTTTCAACCAGGAGATTGGGTTTGGGTACACATGAGAAAGGAAAGCTTTCCAACTAAAATAAAGACCAAGCTTCATCCACTTGGAGATGGACCATTCCAAGTCTTGGAAAGAATCAATGATAATGCATATAAGATCGACTTGCCAGGTGAGTATCAAGTAAGTGCGACTTTTAACGTATATGATCTTTCTCCCTTTGATGTAGGTGAAGATTCGAGAATGAATTCTTTTGACGACTGGGAGAATGATACGAGCACGGTCGACAAAATTACAATCAAAGATCTATATTTACTAACTGGACCAATCACGAGAGCTAAAGCTAGAAAAGCTCAAGAAGTAATGCATGGGTTGGTAAATAAGCTACTTGATATGAGATCGGAAGACACAGGTATGGATGAGAATCCAAAATTTATACACGTATTTCAAGTGAGCCTAAATGGAGATAATCATGATTCTTAATCAAAATGGTGATGAATTAACATGTGATTGACTATTTAGCCATTCTCTTAATAATATATTTTGTACTTCTTTATTTGTAAAATATATTACTTTGAGTGTGTTTTTATTTTATTTTGTAGGTATGCAACATTTGGTGAATACTTTGGGAGAATTGGAGCAAAGGGATGATACTTAATGCTATCCAACAGTCACAAAACTGTCCGAATATTGGCCCAACTTCAAATATTAATCTGTTCAAGTATAGATACAATTGAGCTAGAAAATTCATCATGATTAAATATATTGAAGTCTAGATTCTAATGAGCAAAACCGTTTTTAATTTGAGGTTTCCTACATCAAGTTATGGCCATATAAGCTACAGCTATACAAATCTGGACAGAATCACATTGGTCAACTTCAAAATTAGATGTGGAATAACATAAGATGAATTTACCTGTGAAACTTATTGAAAATGTAGTCTAATATGTCTTCTTTTCAGAGAATCAATAATTGTGCAATTTCAACACTCCTAGACAAAATTATAGACTGTCTACCAAGATTGCACCAATCTGCCGGGATTTCCAATCCAAAAGATTCAATCATTCATACTTGGTGGAAAACATTGAATTCAATTATTCTTGTGAACTCATTTAAAAAGTGAAGCAAGTAGTTAGATGATATGTCTATGTTTATAGGCCTCCATAAGATTTCTTGGATGATTTTAAGGCCTCCATTGTTGAAGATTGCATGTAGCCACCATTGAAGACCTTTTTAGTATTTGTTTTCATACTTGTAGTTTGCTAAAGAGTAGTTGAAATGGCTCTATAAATAGCCATCAGTCTTTCATTATAAGACATCATACCTTTGAGTGCTATATGAAATATATTTATCTCTTTAAGAGTTTTAGAGAGTTCTCCTTAAGTTCTACCAAGGACTTGTCTTTGATTGCTTCAAGGATAGTTTCTCCGTGTAAGTAATCTTCTATCTTAGGTGATAGATTAGGTTACTTGATTATTGCTCTTGAGGTTGTGGATTTAATATATCTATGAGTGCTTGCACTTGTAATCTTGGGGTCTAATATCCTTGTAAGCTTCGTAGTTTTATCTTTCAATTCCATACTAATTCGTATTATCCTACGTCACTTTCTACTATATTTACATCATAAATCTTTTGATCTTGGGTTTCTGTATAATATTCTTCAATAACAGTCCAAGCAATATTCTTTTTCAATCTTCCAATTTGTTCTTATTATCATCATGAGTGTGAAGATGACAATTGAAGGAATTAATTCTTACAAAGTCCTAGTCACTATTCAGTAGTGTTCTAGTTCATTGTATTAGGTTGACTGAGTTGTAAGTTCAATTGCTTAATTCTATGAAATTTTGTAGTCTCTTAACTCTAGTCTTCTCAAATTAAAGAGACTTGAGTTTGAGAGTGTATAACAGTCGTGACACTGTTTGGGGATGGAGTTAAGTAGTAGATTGCAAGTGTTGTAATCTAAACTTTGTTTTTCATCTCATTTGTTTTAGTGAATTTGAGTTAAATCCTATGAGGTTGGTCATGATTTTTGCACCTTTTAAGTTGAGTAATTTTTCACGTTAAATCTAGTGTTCTTTACTTATTAGTCTTTACATTCATAGTGCATAACTAAAGAACCAAGTACAATAGGCAATTCTTAGGGAGCATTCAATTTAACAATACTTCATGGGAGATACAAGTGACTTGTCAAGACATTTGAAATCTATCTATAATGACCTGACCGGCCGTTTTGAGCATTTGCATTTCGATCAGTAGTTTGAGGTCCTTAGTAGCTTCATATGATGTATTGTGACTTGCATGTACGGCCATTTTTAGTTTTCGAGTGGTTCGAGATTAATTTGGAAGAATGATTCTCATTTTAGAAGCTTTAGTTTAGAAGGGTTGACCAAGTTTTACTTTTGTGTATATGACCTTGGATCGGAGTTTTGATGGTTCCGTTATGTTCGAATGATAATTTTTCACTTGGGCATATGCTCGAATTCATATTTGGATGTTTCTATAAGGTTTCGGCTCTATTTGGCGAAAGTTGGCAATTTAGAGGTTTAAAAATTTTATAGGTTTGACCGGGAGTTGAGTTTGATATTATCGGATTTGGATTATTGTTTCGGGAGCTAGAATAGGTTCATTCTATTATTTTGAACTTGTGTGCATAATTTGAGGTGATTCCGAGTTATTTGGACGTGTTCGGCATACGTTTGGTGCGATTCATGATTTTGATATTATTCTGTGGGATTTGAGGTCTCAAGTAGGCCCGTGTTATGTTTTTGGACTTGCTGGTTTGTTTGGAAAAGGCTCAAAGGGTTCAGATGTGTTTCAAATTGATTTGGGACCATTTCATAGTTTGCAAGAGTTGCTGGTTTTTTGGTGCTCCAATTGAGCTTCACGATCACGGGAGTAGAGACTTGATCGCGTTGAGTGTTTTTGGGTTGTTGCTCATCGCGTTCACATGGGAGTCATCGCATTTGCGGATAAGGAAAATGGACAGGAGAGATTTGCTCTTCGAGTTCGCAGTGGTGGTTCGCGATCGCGGTTCAGCGAGGGAGCTGGGGGATTTGGCTATCGCATTCGCGTGGGCAGCTATGCGTTCAAGAAGGTTTGGGCAATATGGAGCTCCACATTTGCATGGGAAACATCATGTTCGCGATGTGTTGATTGGGTTGGAGGCAGATTTAGCTTCGCGATTGCGAAGGTACTACCGCGAATGCATAGGGTACTGCTGGACAGTGTATATAATATTCTATTTTGCGATTGTGAGTTCATTTTACCATATTTTGAGATTGGGAACTCGGGTTGAGGCGATATTTAAGGGGATATTCATTACTTGGATTGGGGTAAGTGTTTTTGACTCGGTTTTAATTATTATTTATCATTCCATCTTTGATTTTGGCATTTAATTGATGAATCTTAAAGAGAAATTGGGGGCTTTGTCAAAATATTTCTAAAGTGAATAATTGGATTTTGAACATCAATTCGGAGTCAGATTTGGATTAAAATAGTATGGTTGGACTCATAATCGAATGGGTTGTCAGAAGTTTTGGGGTTTGTCGGGTTTCAAGGTGCGGGCTCAGGTGGACCTTTTGATTGACTTTGAGCATTTGATTAAAGATTCGACATTTATCTTTTGGTTTTGATTCCTATTGCATTACTTGATGTTTTTGAGTTGATTTTGGCTTGTTTCGAGCCATTCAAAGGTCGATTATTGCGGGATGGAACTTATAGAGTATCGATTTGGCTTATTTGAGGTAAGTATCTTGCCTAGCTTTGGTTGAGGTAATTTTTTCTACTATTTGATATTGTTTTCTACATATGGGGGTAATGTATATATGAGTGACGAGTGTACATATGCCATGGGTATTCATGCTCGGGGGAGATTCTAATTTACTCTTTACCTTATTTGGTTTTGTATTTTTCTTGATTCAATGTAATGTTAAATTAATCGACCTTGTGAGTACTATAAACCATGCTAGAGGAATGTTGAGGCAATTGGTACCGTATGATGAACATGGTGAACAAATCTTGAGATTTATGCTATATTTTTCTTGGGGATCGATACACGTAGCTATGAATACACATCCGGATTCGATCTTGTAATGTGCCTTGATTGGGACATGTACACTTTGTCATACATATGTGATTCTTTGAACGATTAGTTGGACTTGGTTGCTATACTTGATTTAACCATGATTATGCTTTATCCGCACTTTTATTGTTATCATGTCCTTGTGCACTTTATTGATGAGTTATGAGAATGTGCCTCTTGATGATAATTTATTATTTTGCATTGTTATGTTGTTGTGGCACATGTGGACATGTTGTGCCAATTGATTGTAGATGCGCATGCGGTGATATAAGGGAGGCATTTAATTTGTGATGCACATGCGGCGAGATAAAGGTTGCTAGATGCGCGTGTGGTGGCATAAGGGTGCTGTTTATTGATGCACATGAGACGAAATAAGGTGGGATTATCCGCTTGTAGAAATATAATGGGAATATTCATTGTAATGCTCATGTAGCGAAATAAGGGTGGCATTGTGGGGATGTTATGTGATAGCCCGAGGGCGATTTTTATTGATTATATGTGTGTGGTGGTACAATATGGGCATTATTGTTCTGCTTATGACTTCCTTATGTGTGTCATGCATTTTACATGATATGTTGCATTGTTTCTAACATGCTAATCTTTGCCTCTGTTATTACTTGATGATTTGGTTGCCAATATTGTTTTATCTACGTGGAACTGATATCTCATGTTTGTTGAGTTGTTGGTAGTATATTGTATTGATGACATGAGGAAGTTGTCATCATGCCTTAATATATTTGATTCTTGATAAGTTTTCTTAAACGTGTTATTTGGCAATTGATACGAAATCAAATTATATTATGGCTCGAGATCTTTATCGTGCGGGTGTGACATATATTGTGGCACGAAATATTTGTCATACGAGGTGATTGATAATGTGGGTGCGAGGTGCCATGTGTATGCGATTCTATTTGATGACTTGTTATTGAAACAAATCCTTTAATTGTATTGAATTGTTATCACTTGTTCTAGTGAGATTTTAGTTATTGTATTTCTGCTACACATCATGTTGCCAGTTTTATATATACCGCACATGTTATTTGATAAGTGAGTATGTTTTGACTTAAAAATCTCGTCAGTACTTCTCAGAGATTAGTCAAGATACTTACTAAGTGCATGAGTTCGATTGTACTCATACTACACTTCTGCACCTTGCGTGCAAATTCTGGAGTTGAGTAGCTGCGAAGATGGAATTTCACATTGGAGATGTACCATCGTACCAGATTCATGTTGCCCTTTGTTTCTGATAGCCTAGGATTTCATTTTTATTTATGCAACTTTCGAACAATTATTGTATTTATTTCTACTTCAGCTTTGTAAATCTAAATCGTAGCAGCTCGTGAATTGTACTACCAGTCCTTAGGACAGTTGTATTAAATTATTTCACGGTCTTATTTATATTATTGATGATTTCTCTCATTGTAGTAGTATCTTGTACTGTTTGGCTTAACTAGCGGGTTGGATTAGGTTCCATCATAATATTAGTGGAATTTTGGGTCGTGACAAGATGGTATCAAAGATCTAGGTTCCATAAGTAATGAGCAAGTGTCTAGTAGAGCCTTGCGGATTGGTATGATGAAGTCCATACTTAGATTCGAGAGGATACATGGCATCTAGGAAACTTCCCATCTTTCTTTCCTTATCATGCAACTTTGTTTCAACTTGAAGCTTATACCTTTGATTTCATTCCATTCACTCGTATGCGATGTTGATCACTCGATATCAATGGTGCACAAATAGCTTGTGGTGTTGTGGATGGGATGCGAAGAGCTATGGATCTGATCACCATCTCGGTGTGTTGTACTATTTTGAGAATTTTGAGAATTTGGTTTTAATGATTAACAATTGTGTCTAATGAATGTGTACTAAGAACCAGGTTCTCAAAGTAGCTACTAAAGGTTCTTATAAGGTAGTAACTTTTACACAAAGTTATGGAAGTCCGATATTGCTGGTGTCCAAGAATATTTGCTTGCATATCTGATTGACATGAGTCACAAGATTCATGGAGTCTTGAGAACATCAAGATTGCAAGCAAAATAGAGTTTGACTGTGTGTAGGAATCCCAAATATATTGGAGTACTGGAAAGTTAAATACTTTCACTATGGACTGTGAAGACTATCCTTTTGCACAGAAACAGAAGAACGCAACACAACATTTTCAGTTCAACACTCAAGTCTATCATTAGTGTGTTCTGAAAGTCATTTTTCTCGAGTCTGTTTAGTTCATGTGTATTAGAATATTGAGTTGTAATCAAAATGATATTCAAAACATGTTAGTTGTAGTATTGTTTGAGTGTGCAAGTTAGAGTAACTTGTAATTTATACAAGAAGTAGAAGTAGGAGAACTGTGTGGGTATTGATTTACAAGTCTTGTAATTCGTACATTTGGCTCATTTGTATTAGTGAAGTTAAAGTTAAAATTTTACGTGGTAGGTCATTCTTTTTGCATCTTTAAGCCGGGTGATTTTCCACGTAAAAATTATTGTTCTTGTTTTACTGTTTGTTTTATTTACGCGTAAGGAGTAAGACAAAGAACCAAGTTCTTTAGTAATTTAGGAACGCACTCAAATTAACAATTGGTATCAGAGCGAGTTCTCTCAAACGTGGTTAACACCTAGAGAGATCTTGAAAGAAAATGAGTGCTCCACCTGGAATCAACGAAGGACAGTCAACTACCAGACCACCTCTGTTTAACAAAAAATACTACAGTTGGTGGAAAGCAAGAATGGATGATTTCCTAATGACTGATGACTATGAACTATGGATAATAGTGAATCGATGACCACTAACTTCCACCAAACAAAATGGGCAAAATGAAGTTGTTCCCAAAGACCCTTCTCAATTTGAGTCAGCAGACTTCAGGATGATGGAAAAAAATTCAAAGGCCAAGAAGATTATCATATGTGAACTTGGTCCTGAAGAGTATAACAAGATATCTGCCTGATCCAATGCAAAGAAGATTTGGAATGCACTTCAAATTGCTCATGAAGGAACTAATCAGGAATTGAGTTGCTTATGAGAAACTATGAGCTCTTCTCTATGAAGGAGTCCGAACCTATTCAGGAAATGATTACCAGGGTCACTATCATAACAAATGAACTAAAGTCATTGGGAAAGGTATTTACCTTCGACGAATTGGTCAGTAAGGTTCTAAGGATTCTCCCTGCATCATGGGAATCAAAAGTCACAGCCATTCAGGAAGCAAAGGAGTTGGAAAAGATTTCACTTTACGAGTTGATCTGAAACTTAAAGACTCATGAGATGAGAAAGCTGGAATTGCGCAAGGAGGAACCAAAGAGACATAAGGCACTAGTTCTTAAGGAGTTTGGAGAAGATGATTCTGACAATGATGAACTGGACCTAGCAATGTTTGCTAAGTTCAAAAGGTTCATGAAGAATTCCAAGAATGCACCTAAAAAACAAAGCAATGGCAAACCTAAGTAGATTGACAACTCTTCTTATGAAAGGTGTTACAAGTGTAACAAACTGGACCGCATGGTCAAAGACTTTCCAATGTGGGAAATTGAATGGAAAAAAGAAATAGCTGAAAAAGAAAAAAGGGACAAGATGAAAGAGCGAGGTTTAAACAAAGGCAAAATCCTAGGCAAGGGATTCGATGAGGCCATGAAACAACCCTTCCTAACAGCATATGAAGATAATGAAAGTGAAAAAGAGGAGGAAAAGGAAGACGATGCTATTAGTCTTTATGCTGCGATTGATCCACTCGAGGGTGTTGAAGCTGAGCCCCCTATACAACTAGGAATACACATTGGAAGACCCCCTTTTTTTGATGAAAACCACTATGATAAATGTAAGATGCATATGGAAGTGTTCTTTCAGGCTACTAATATTGACCTATTGATAATTGTCAATCATAGACCAATTACACCCACTAAAGTGGATAGTGATGGAAATAAAAGCATCAAACGAGAGAAGGAGTATGATGTTGAGGATCGTCAATTAATTCAGAAAAATACTAAAGCAAAAACCTGCTTTATAAGAGTCTGCCAAGGAGTGTTTTCTACAAAGTGTCCTCCTGCATATCTTCTCATGATATATGGATGACTCTAGAAGTTGATTATGGAAATGAAAACATTTAGGTTTCCCTTATAGCAATTGAAGAAAGCAAGAAAGAAGAGGAAGTGATAGGAATGTTGGCCATGAGTGACTTAGAGGCTGAAGATGAAGTAAATCAGGTAAGTATCTCTAATCTAAAAGAAAATATCCATTCTATGTCTAAAAAGCAGCTAATGGCCATAATAGTAACTATGATGAGTGAGATGGATGGGTTAAGTGCTGGAAATAATCAATTAGTAAGTAACCTTTCATGTGTTAAGCTTGACTTTAAAAATTTTGAATCTAGCAAAGCTGATCTTAAATGATAGGTCAAGAATCTTAAGAACCAAGTCCTTGAATTCACTTCTCATAATGAGCAGCAAACTTCTGCTAATGGTAAGGTAATAATGAGTGATCTGCAAAACAATGTTGAAAAGGAACTAAAGGAGCTCAAAGGTAGTCTGTATAATGCTGGCCTTAGGAATAAAGTACTACAAGAAAACCTTGACAAGGCAAAATATGAACTGTTTAGGCTAAGCAAGTGGCATAGATCTTCTGATGCATTGAATTGGCTAAATAAAAATCGCAGCACTAATAAATCATGAAATTGATATAAGAAACCTGCAACTAGGTTTGATCCTAAGTAAGTAGGAATCTTTGATAATAAGATGTGCACTCACTATAAAAAGGTGAGACACTTCAGAGATAGTTGCCCTGCCTTAATTTATGGTCAGTTCAAAAATACCTTTGGGTTACTTAAACATGTGTCAATAGAATAAAAAGCCACAATCACTCCCCTTGATCAAGCTAAGTGGATTAAGGCCAGTAAGAAAAGGATAGTTAATACTCTTCCTTTCAAGGCAAAAAGAGATTTGATTCATCCTTTTTCCAACAAAAAAGGACACATGCTTGTCTGGGTTCCCAAGACTAACCTGTGATTTCTATTGCAGGCTAAAGTGAGAGGAAGCAATCAAGACTGGTTTCTAGACAGTAGATGCTCAAGACATATGACTGATAAAAAGAAAAATTTCCTCTCGCTGACAACCTTCCAAGAAGGGAGTGTGTCCTTTGGAAATGAGAAGAACAGACAAATAGTAGATATTGGTAAAGTTGGTAAATCACCCTCTCATGCTATAAAAGATGTACACTATGTAGTAGGACTCAAGCATAATCTAAGGTCATTATGTAGAGTCCTCTCATTATGTAGTAGGACTCATACTATGTAAAGGAGATTGTGATTTTGCATCTGATAAAGTTTGTGATGCATGTGTCAGAGGTAAACATGTAAGGTCATATTTTAAATCTAAGAAAGTTGTTAGTACCTCCAGACCCCTGTAACTTCTCCACATGGACCTATGTGGACCAATGCCATGAATGTTGTAGCCCAAGTATATATTTGTGGTTGTTGATGACTTCTTTAGGAACACATGGACCTTGTATCTAACATCTAAGGATGAAAACTTTGATGTATTTTGTGTGTTTTTTAGAATTATTCAACAGAAACTAGATAGTGTTGTATCAAGTATAAAAACAAATCATAGAACTGAGTTTGAAAACTCTAAATTTCTTGAATTCTACAGCATTCATGGCATTGAACATAATTTCTATGCACCCAGAACTCCACAACAAAATGGTATCATGGAAAGAAAGAACAGATCTCTAGAAAATATGGGACAGAGCATGTTGATTACCAGTGGACTACCTAAAAGCTTTTGGGCTGAGGTAGTCAATACTGCTTGCTACTTGTTAAACAAATGCATGGTCAGCCATATTCTTGAGAAGACTCCCTATGAGTTACTTCGAGGAAGAAAGTCCAACATCACTCACCTAAGAGCTTTTGGGTATAAATGCTTTGTATACAACAATGAAAAAGAAGCTCTAGGCAAGTTTGATGACAGAAGTGATGAGGGAGTATTCTTCGGATATTCACCACATAGTAAAGCATGCAAAGTATTTAATAAAAGAACTATTTGTGTGGAATAAAATATTTATGTGATTTTTGATGAATCTAACAACATGGCTGAGAAAGGTTTGCAGGATGAAGACTATGATATAGGGTTCACTGAAGAAGAGACCTCTGGAGAATCTGAACAATATCCTAAAGGAGAATCAAGTAATCATGAAGGCGATGAAAGTGATCAGGAAGAACAAGATGAAAAGGGAACAACACACACTGATACTTAGACAGGCGATTGCATCTACTGGCACTGGTCTTTTGGGCCACTACTCTCCTGAACTATCTCAGGGTATACAAGTTAGGCCATGGAAACATCAAAGTTCTCATCCACATGAGAATATCATTTTTGATTCAAATACAGGAGTACAAACAAGTTCATCCCTGATAAACTTGCATGCACTCACTGCATTTCTCTCATAAATCGAGCCAAAGAACATAAAGGAAGCCCTAAAGGATCCATACCGGATAATAGCCATGCAAGAGGAGTTGAATCAATTTGAAAGGAGCAAGGTCTGGCATCTGGTGCAAAGACCCAAAAACAAAACAGTTATATGTACCAAATGGATATTCAGGAACAAGCTGGATGAGCAAGAAAATATCACAAGGAACAAAGCCAGACTGGTGGTTCAAGGATACAATAAGGAAGAAGGAATAGACTATGATGAAATATTTTTCTCCAGTAGCCAGAATGGAAGCCATAAGAATGTTGATAGCCTTTTTTGCTCATATGAAATTCACTTTATATCATAAGGATATGAAGAGTGCATTCCTGAATGGTTACTTAAAAGAAGAATTGTTTGTTAAACAGCCCCTGGCTTTGAAAGTGAAGAGCTCCCTGATCTTGTTTTCAAATTGGACAAGGTATTATATGGATTGAAGTAGGCTCCAAGAGCTTGGTATGAGAGGATCTCAAAATTCCACTTTACCAATGACTTTATAAGAGGTAAGGTGGGCAACACACTGTTTTTGAAGAATAAGGGAAAGAATCTTTTGATTGTGCAGGTGTTTGTGGATGATATTATTTTTGGGGATACAAATGAAGCAACGTGCAAAGAATATGCTGAAATGATGGGTAATCAATTTGAAATGTGCATGATGAGTGAGTTGAATTTCTTTCTGGGGCTACAGATCAAACAAACACCTACTGGAACCATGATTCACCAGCAAAAATACATCAAAGAACTCTTAAAGAAATTCAATATGGATTCTTCAAAGTCAATTGATACTCTTATTTCCATTGCAACAAAGCTTGATCTAGATGAATAAGTGGAAAATGTGGAACAAAAACTGAACAAAGGAATGATTGGGTCACTATTGTATCTCACTTCACGTAGGTCTGATATTGTGTTCAGTGTGGGTCTATATGCAAGATATCAGGCAAATCCCAAAGGGTCTCACTTAAAGGCAGTCAAAAAAATACTCAGATATCTTAAAGGAACTAAGAATTTGTGTTTGTGGTATCCAAGAGGATATAGCTTTAAGTTAGTTAGTTATGCTGATGCTAACTGTGCAGTTTTTCATGTTGAAGGGAAAAGCACTTCAGGAATAACTCATTTCCTTGGTTATTGCCTTGTGTCTTGGGAAACAAAGAAGCAAAATGTAATGGCCCTATCTATAGCTGAAGCAGAATATATAGCTGCAACATCTTGTTGTGCTCTATTGCTATGGATAATACAGCAACTCAAGGACTATGGTATTTTGTTGATTGTGCTCATATCTTTTGTGAAAATACCAGTTCCATAAATATTACTAAAATACCATGTCAGTATAAGAAAACTAAGCACATTGATATTAGACATCATTTTCTCAAAGATAATGTTAAAAAGAAAATATCTCAATAAATTTCTGTAAAACTGAAGATCAAATTGGTGATATTTTCACTAATGCACTGAGTTGGGACCACATTGAAAGAAACATGACTAAAACTAGGATTAATCAAGACCTCCCACTAGGTTGAATCCTAATGATTGGCTAGAAAAAGAGTCAATAGTTGTAGATGGTTGAGGTATCAAACTTGATTCAATCTCATATTTTCTCTAACTATACATACTTGCCCCGAAAGTCTGACTCATGACTATGCGTTATGATATTGACTTATTGTGTCTGAAGGTTGACTGCAAAAATGACTAAGGAATTGTAAAGGAGTTGCTTCTTTGAATCAGGTACAAGCCATCTTGTCTAAAGTCATTAGAACTTATAAACTGAAATTATCGTTGCTCTCGGACTTCATTAATCTAGTAAGCATCACTTCTATTTATTATCAAAGTCAAGGATCAAGGGAAAATTCTGTTGTAATTAAACTCATATTAATTACCATTATTAGAGTCATGTTAAATCTCAAATCAGTCTCTCTCTCTCTCTCTTTCTTTCTCTCTCTCTCTCTCTCTCTCTCTCTCTCTCTCTCTCTCCAGGTCAAATCAGGATTAGTGTCTTTAAAAGCCATCTCTTGGTACCTCTCCAAAATTCAGTATTTCTCTTCAACTCTAAGCAAGAACCAAAGAAAAACACTTCGTTATCTCTTCACCGTGACGAAGCCTAGACAAACACCTTCAAAGAAAAAAATCATCATCTAATACTGTGTCTAAATTCAAAATTGAGAAGTCTAAGCCAAAGAAAAGTGCAAAATCGGTTGTCAATTCTGAACCATTACATGTTATTTCTTCACCTATGCCCTCTAATATCTCTGCACCATCACCCACTGTCATTGTTCCACCTCCAGCTTCTACCCTCGCTGCACATCCATCTCCAAAATTAACCACCCATGCACTTGTAACCGTCCCACAAATCACCTCCAAACCCACAAAGGTCAAGGCGAGGAAATCAGTAAAGTATGAAAAGCCAGCTGATCGTGTTGTGGCTAAGAGGGAACCAGAGGTAAAAGGGGATACTACTTAAGGGGAACCTATATTCGTCAAGGATACTCAGGTAAAACCTCATCCATCAAAACTTAATGTTCTAGCATATGCAATGGAGGTGTCCCCATTAGAAGTTGTTGAACCACTACGTAATATACCACATGTAGAAAGTACTACGGTAGAAAAAGGAAGTAGTAGCTCATCAAAAGAGATTAAAAATAATGGTAGACCTACCTATGGTTGAGGGGGAAGGTGAGAAAGAAACAGGGGATAACGAATATTCCGATGTAAGTTCTTATAGTTGGACTGATGATGAGGAGGATGAGGAAGCAAATAAGGAGGGAGAAGGAGTACAGGAGAAAGATCAAAGTTCTGAAGAAAATTAAAGTGATATCGAGGGTGAATCAGGTGAAGGGAAGCAACGTGAGATAGAAAAACAACAAGGTGAACAAGTGGGAGATTAAGAAGAAGAAGAAAAAGAAAGTGAGGGAGAAGATAACTCTGAAAATAATGGTAATGAAGAAGAAGAAAAACAAAGTAAAGGTGAGAGTTCTGAATCTTAATGTGAGGAAGAAAATTCAAGTGAGGAATCTAAAGTCTCTATGACTATATGGAATACAGTTATGGCCCTTTTGGAGGAAGTTCATGAAGAGGAAGGGTTGGAGGAACCTATGCCTTTCTTAACTTCTTCCGTAAAAGATGAGGAAGTTGAAAGTGATGAGGATGATTTGCCACTGTATGAGGTAGGAAAGAAGAATAGGAAAGCCCTTGAAAATCCTACAAGAACAACTTCACATGCAAGAAAGGAAGTGGATCCTCTTACCAGGATCAAGAAAAAAGTTGTTGATACACAAATGCTCAAGGAGGCTAGGAGTGCCAAGAGAACAAGAAAGCAAGTTCATGCGGCTGAAGTTGTCGTTGAGCTGGATGTGGATGATGAACCCGATTCTTTCCTTAAAGGTAAGAAGCCATCAGTGAAGATGACTGCTGCCAAACCCACCAAAGCAATTTCCACATCCCCGAAGCCTAGGAAAGGAAAGAATAAAAGGATTGAGTCAGGAATACTTGATAGGCTAACTGAGTTAAAAACTAGAAAAGTGTTGAATGGGAAGATACTTGCTAATACTGATGAAAAGAGTATGGCTCAGCTGGTAGAGAAGCTGGACTTGAAGGGATGGACACACATGTTTGTCAAAGCATTTCCCCTTGTGTGTACCGGCAATAATTGAGTTCTATGCCAACTTTCAATTTGATGGCAACGTGGTGAAAAGTTATGTGAGAGAGTTTGAGTTGGAGTTTGATGTTGAAGAGCTTGTGCTGCTGTTGAACAATACCTCCCTTGGATTTGACAACTATTTAAATAAAAAATGGACAGCAATTGATATGACACCTTTTCATTGGTTGTTATTCCATTTTGTGAACTCCTGCATTCTGCAGAGCTCTGAGAAGAGGCATGAGGCCACCTTGCTTGACATGGCTGTGATGGTGCTGTTGGACATAGGTATGGGAATCACCCTTCCTAGCTTGATGATTCAGCATATGGCAAGGTCTGAAGACACCACTAAGCCCAAGCATGCTATGCCCTATGGCTTCATATTAACTGAGTTGTTTGACAAGCTCAATATATCACTGTCTGAGCTGAAGTTTGACAATCACAATGATGTTCTAGATGTTGTCATGCTCAAGCAGTGTGACTATATTGAGATCAAGGCTAGAGGTCCAACTGGTTCTACTATTTTTCCTGGGAGTAGCATGGCTGTTGAACTCTCTAAAAGGTTGGAGTTGGCTTTGGAAGAAATGCTAAGCTTAGGGAGGACAATGATGAACTACGGAAGAAAACCATACAACATAGGGAGGAGCTGAGAAAAGACAGAGGGGCACATGCAAAATAGATTTTCACTCTTATCAAGGCCTTGACCCCCTTCACCTCTCACCCTTGATCTTGGTCCTTTACCCCTTGTCTTGTGTTTGTTTCTAATCTGCTCAGTGGTGTTTTGCCTTTTGTTTTCATGTCTAGTTCTAATTACTATGCAGGAAGTTTTAGTTTATTTTATTTTAATGTCTTAGATTAAGGCCTAAGGCTTAATTTGGCACTTCTTAATAAATTCTTTTATGTTGTTTACCTTCTTCTCACATAGTTTATATTATCATCATAGTTCATTTGTCTTGATTTTTCTGGTGGTTGTGTTGTAGCCTTACTAGCCATGAATCTTGCATTAACTGGTTGCTAAGTCTTTATCACAGTTGTTTTGATTTTTTTGATGATACCAAAATGGGGAAGATAGAGTAGTGGGGGAGATGTACTTGTTCTGCTCAAAGCTGTTGTTCTCAACAACTGTGATGTTGTGTGAATGCTTAAAAATGCTATTACCTGGTTCGTGAGCACAACATCTGTCATCATCAAAAAGGGAAAATTTGTTGAGAATAGGGTTTTGATGATTAATAATTGTGTCCAATGAACGTGTGCTAAGAACTTGGTTCTCAAAGTAGCTGCTAAAGATTCTTACAAGGCAGTAACTTTTACACAATGTTGATGCAATTCGATATTGCTGGAAATGACTCTTGATGTGATAAGAACTGGTGTCCAATAATATATGCCTGCATATCTGATATACATGAGCCACAAGATTCGTGGAGTCCTTAGAACTTCATGATTTCAAGAAAATGAGAGTTTGACTATGTGTAGGACTCCCAAAGATCTTGGAGTGCTGTGAAGTTAAATACTTTCACTATGGACTGTGAACACTATCCTTCTGTACATCAACAGAAGAACACAACATAGCATTTTCAGTTCAACACTCAAGTCTATCATTAGTTTGTTCTAAAAGTCATTCTCGAGTATGTTTAGTTCATGTGTATTAGGAGATTGAGTTGTAATCAAAATGTTATTCGAAACATATTAGTTGGAGTATTGTTTGAGTGTGCAAGTTAGAGTAACTTGTAATTCATACAAGAAGTAGAAGTAGGAAAAGCGTGTGGGTATTGGTTTACAAGTCTTGTATTAAGTACATTTGGCTCATTTGCTTTAGTGAATTTGAAGTTAAATTCCTACGTGGTAGGTCGTGGTTTTTGCACCTTTGAGTTGGGTGATTTTCCACGTAAAAATTGTTGTTCTTCTTTTACTGTTTGTTTTATTTACACGTAAGGAGTAAGACAAAGAACCAAGCTTTTTAGTAATTTAGGAAGGCACTCAAATTAACAGAGAAGTTGGTATGTCGGTGGATCTTTCGGTTTTTCATTTGAGGAATAAAGTTATTTCTTATATCTTGATGACAAGTGTAGATCGGTAGGATTAATTGGTTTCCTAGTTGTTGTGACCCTTGTAGGGTCATGGGAAGATGTTGATTTGAGGCTAGCGGCGGGTTATCTCCTGCGAGAAGATTTGAGGTTGTGTGTTTCGTATGAACCTTCTATTCGGTGGAATTCATATACTACCATTTCGGAGCACTTGAGTAAGTTGGCTTGACTGTCACCAGGGTCAGTATGCACTTGGCAGAGTCCTTGCAGAATTTTATGACTAGAGTCACATGAGTTTATGAAGTTTTCAGCTGATTAAAATTGTGAGACCGGGGCAGCTACGAAGGAAAGGTGCTATGAATTACAGACGATGTGTTTTATGGCTTCGATCCAAGCGGGGAAGTCTTCCATTGACGATCAGATTGTATGGCCATGCGTTATATTAGTTCTTGGACTAAGATGTGCTTATGGATTGAATATGATTTGAGGAAGGTTTCATCAAGGATGATTTAGAGTAAGGTGAATGACTTTCCAAAAGGTTCCAACGAGTTCAGGACTTATATGTGGCATTTAAGGATTTTTGTATTTGAGTATAGTTAGCACTTGAGGCTTACCTTGGATGGTGCTGAGGCTGGCGGTACTCTGTATCATTAGAGACTCTACCTTTCGGTATTAGGAAAGCAAAAGAAACATCTTTAGATTCCTTAAAAGGGGTTCTTCAATGTAAGCATTTTCATGATGAGTTACTCTTGGTTATAGCAGTCTATGTGATTTGGTTAATTTAGAGGGAAGTAGTTCTAATAATTTGATTATGTGCAAATGGGTTCCGAGGAGTTTGCGATGGTTTGGCCATGACTTGCGGTTGATGTGCTCCACATCCATGGGGAAATCTGTAACATGTTGTGATTTTGTTCTAAGGGATTGAGTTAGTAGGAGATTTTGGTTGTTGGGGTGTATATCATACTAGTGATTTGGAGTTGAGGATGGGATCCTCGTGCTTTTCATTAGATAGCATGACATAGGTCGTGTGCCATGTGAGATTTAGATTTCATGGGCAAGGTTGCGGTTTGGTTTTTGAAAGAAAGGTCATGATTTCTAGACGGTATGGGAGATATTAGATGTTTAAAGGATGTTAGTACTACCTTGTATCCCCTAAAGGGTGAGCGTGCTAGGAGATGCATTGTATTTTGACTTGTGGGTGCCCGACTAGTATTACGGTAATCGCCTAGATATTGACTACTGATGTTCGGATTTTGCCACGTGGTACAAAAGATTTATGTGAGTATTTTCCATAAGATGATATATGAAAAATGTGTCAGTCATTTGGGTGGTGGAGTCAGGATCAGATATGAAGATTTATGTATTCTCGAGGCTTAGAGACCGGATGTTCTTAGAGGTATACTATCCCTTGGTTGCGGATTGCAAAGATGTGTTGAGAGCTCGTCAACTGATGGTATGTGTTATGGATAGGTTATCATAGACTTTTGGGAAGGTTATCTACCTATTTTGGGATGATTGGAATGGATTTGGGGGCCCATTGGTTGGCCTAAAGGTGTTTATTCTACATCGGATCGAGCTTAATTGTTTACTCGGCACAGCTAGTGTTGAGCGATATGCCATCGACCAGAGTTGATCTTATTCATGTTCCTTGTGTTACTCTTCTATGCTATCATGGGTTATGATACTGTTGACTATTTACACACAGGATGCGGTTATGTTGGACTTTGTGGCGAAGTTCCAACGAGATGGCTCTTGGGGGGTTGAATGGTGGATTGCGCCTAGGTTGTTGTCTTCCTGTCTGTGGTATATCGCGCTATCCGTTTCTCCATGAATATGGTCATGCACGTCACGTGCTTGTTATTAATATGCATATGGTTTATTACTGTGATCATCATGGCTCGAGGTATTCCATATGGACCAGTGTGTTTGGATTGGGTCATGCCACGCAACGGAGTTATGTTGGGACATAATCCATTGTGTTTATTTTGTATGTTTTATTTCACCTCTGTGAGATGGTATTGGTTTGACATGTCGGTCGAGTAGCTTGTACTGGATGAGATAAGATTCTTGGACTTGGAATTTGTGTTATCGGATTTGATTAAGGTATGCTTGGAAGAATAATGTCATTAGTCAGCTCAAAATTTGGCTATGGTTCTTGGTGGGCGAGAGAGCTCCACGAATTATCGATCTGATATGTGGTTATGAGTTTCTACATATTTCTTTCATCGTTGGGAGTGTACGAAGGTTCATAACAAGGTATTATTTGATATGAGGTATGCCACAGGTACCGGGTTTGTTAATGAGCAGTTAATATGGTCGAAAGTTATTGCTAGGAGTATCTGAGTTATGTGGTTTATCAGGTAAGAGTATCTTGGGAATATGGTTATGGCTTGATGGAGCTTGTTCAGACTTATAAAGTGTATAGATGCGAGAATTGAGTCTTATAATGAATTTTGGATGTTGGAGATTGGGTTCCAAGGTTTATGGACTAGGGTTGAAGTAAGAATTTTTAGTTAGGTTGGGTAGTCGAGCTTATATGGATTGGGGTAATGTAGCATCACCCATGGGTACGTGTATGGTGAGTTTATACAGTAATTTGATGGCTTTTGAATGACTCTTGGTACCTTCGAGGACGAACGTATATTAAGTGGGGGAGAATGTAACCACTCGACCGGTCGTTTGGATCATTTGCATTTCCATTCGGTGGTTTGAGGTCGTGAGTTACTTCATATGATATATTATGACTTGCATGTATGGTTGGTTTTGATTTTTGAGTGGTTCGAGATTGATTTGGAAGAATGATTCTCATTTTAGAAGCTTTAAGTTGGAAGGGTTGACCAAGTTTGACTTTTGTATATTTGACATTAGATCAAAGCTTTGATAGTTCTGTTAGGTCCGAATGGTGATTTTGGACTTGGGTATATGCCCAAATTCATATTTGGATGTTTCTATAAGGTTTTGGCTATATCTGGCAAAAGTTGGCTATTTGGAGGCTTAGAAAGTTCATAAGTTTGACAAGGAGTTGGCAATAGGTTTGTTGTGTCATTTGGAACTTCTGTGTAAAATTTGAGGTGATTCTGAGTTGTTTAGACGCGTTAAGCATAAGTTTGGAATTTGGAAATTTGAAATCGCTCATTAAGCTCGAATTGAGGCACAATTCGTGGTTTTGATGTTAATTTATAGGATTTAAGGCCTCGAGTAGGTCCGTATTATGTTTTGGGACTTGTTGGTATGTTCAGACGGGGCCCCGAGGGACTCAGGGGTGTTTCAGATTGATTTCGGACCATTTCGAAGTTTGCATGAATTGCGAGTTTTCTGGTGCTCCAGTTGAGCTTCGCAATCGTGGGAGCAGAGACATGATCGCGTTGAGTGTTTTGTCAGTTGGGTTTGTTGTTCATCACATCCTCGTGGGAGTCATCGCGTTCGCAGATAAGGAAAATGGACTGGAGATATTGGTTCTTCGCGTTCGTAGAGGTGGTTCGCAATCGCGGTTCAGCGAGGGAGCTGGGGGTTTTGGCTATCGCGTTTGCATGGGCAGCGACGCATTCGCGAAGATCTAGGCAGTATGGAGCTCTGCGTTTGCCTGGGAGGCGTCTTGTTCACGATGCGTTGATTGGGCTGGAGGCAAATTGTCACGACCCAAAATCTAACCATGGTCGTGATGGCGCCTATTGTGTTACAAGGCAAGCCTACTTTCCAAAATATTTCTACTAAACCCATTATAAGAATTTAATAAAATATTTCAATATTTAAATTTTTCAAAAACTAAATCAACTCTAAATATAATTATAGAAAATACGGAAACGAGCCCCAAACGTCGGGGTGTCACTAAGTCATGAGCATCTAAATCTATGAACTAAGAAATAAAACTGTCTAACTATCAATACAATCCAAAAGAAGAAATGATAAAAGAAGTAACAAGGTCCTGTGGATGCTAGCAGCTACCTTGCAATCTCCACAGATACCCGGCCTGAACTCAACGATCGTCGCGCTCTAACTCACCTGAATCTGCACATAAAGTGCAGGGTGTAGCATGAGTACAACCACCTCAGCAAGTAACAGAAATAACTAAGGAACTGATCAATAGCGACGAGCTAAGTAAAACAGTCCAATTATTTATTTTCACAATTTAAAAATAAGCAGAAATAAATAGGTAAATTCCATAACTCTGTAAATTCCACAAAGAAGTTTAACAGATAAATGCAGCAATAACACAAATAAATACAACCTCACAGCAATGTCACTCCATCACTCATCACTCACACTCAGCACTCAATACTCAAAACACTCAACACTCTGCGCTCACTGGGGGTGTGTACAGACTCCGGAGGGGCTCCCAAAGCCCAAGCGCTAAGCACAGACAACTCACGTGCCATCATATCAATACCTGGATCCGCACGGTCAACTCACATGCTACACGGACAACTCACGCGCTATGGTATCAATACCTGGACCCGCACGGTCAACTCACGTGCTACGCGGACAACTCACGCGCTATGGTATTAATATCCTCACAACCATGCCCTCGGCCTCACTCAATCAATGTCAATACCTGGATTCGCACGGTCAACTCATGTGCTACGCGGACAACTCATGCGCTATGGTATAAATACCTGGATCCGCACGGTCAACTCACGTGCTACGCGAACAACTCACGCGCTATGGTATTAATATCCTCACAACCAGGCCCTCGGCCTCACTCAATCATGTATCTCCCTAGCCTCATCATCACCAACAAATAAGGGAACACAGCCCACATCAAGTATCACCGCATATTAGCAATTAATAGAGACTGAGGTAAACATGTACAATAATTTCTATGACTGAGTACAAATAATGTGAGCATGAATAAAGCATAAGCATGATCTCTAACATGAAGTCAAACAAGGTCAACAACAATTAAACACATAACCACAGATAATAGTCATTAGGCCTCACAGCCTCACGGGACGGACCAAGTCTCAATCCCTCGCGGTGCACACCCACAAGCTCGTCACCTAGCGTGGGTATCACTTCCAAAATATCACGTGATGTCAAATCTCCGGGTTTATACCCTCAAAGCCAGAGTTAAAACTATTACTTACCTCAACAAGATGAACCCAACGTCTAGCAAGCTAATCAATACTCATGAAATTTCCACTCCGTGCGTATCCACCTCTGAATGCCCTCTTGTCTCCTCAATTCAATGCCAATGATCCGAAACTGAAATTTACCCCTTAATGATAATACAACGATCTACTATACTAAGCAACTTCAATCTCTAGTAGATCAATCTTGAAAAATCACAACTTTGGTGATTTTCGTGTTCTTGAGGATTTGATGATGAAATCTTGTATTTGGATGTAAAAATGATGTTAGAACTTATGTATATTGAGTGATAATCAACCCAAAACATCATTAACAACTTACCTTGGTTGATTGGACTTGACTTGAGCTCAAAATTGCCACTTCACTTCAAGAACCCTAACCCCCAAATACACAAAATACCCTCTTTACCCGACCTTGTATTTATAGGCCCAGATTTCTGGGTTTCGGATGCGGCCCTGGATGCTTCGCATCCCCACTTCACTCCTCTTTGAAGTTCGGATGCGGACCTGGACGCTATGGCAGCACTTCAATGCCAGCCTTTCTTTCGGACGCGGCCTCGGATGCTTCGCATCCGCAGGCTCCTCCACCAGCCTTTGGTAATTTGGTCATAACTTCTTGTAGGAATGTCCAAATGACAAACGGTTTGAAGCATTAGAAACTATATTCAAATACCTTTAATTTGATAGGTCGTCCACCACATACATCTTTATAAATATGTATATATGCTTGTCCAAAATTTGGTCTTGTGCGTACTCATTTGCAACTTTAGTCTATCATGAAATTCTCAACTTGACTTGCACTGAGGGCTCTCCCTAGACCCCACATCACTTATAATATGACTCTTACACTTATTATCATATATAATCGATATCCATTCCATTAATAGACCCCGTATTCACACAAAATAATATAATTAGTGCACATCGACTTTCTTAATAGCGCTTAAGTACTTTAAAATTTTCCGGGGTGTTACATTCTCCCCCACTTAAGAACATTCTTCCTCGAATGTTTCACAAGTCACTTCTAAGAATAGAGTTATCCTTATACCTCCAACCATTATACATAGGAACTCATGACTAAATCAATCTCATACTTCCTTTCCAAAACTTCCACTTACATATGGCCCTTAAAATTTGGCTTTCTTTACAAATTCGTAAAAAATTTTGGCAGAGTTTCCCCTGTAACTGGGTCGTCCACCTGCCAGAGAACCCCAATGGCTCAAAACCAATCCGTCAGGACTGAATCCTTCTAACTCAACCAAGCTACACAGGCCACTAAAACCCAAGGACATTGCCACAAAATACCTATAGAACTCATTACCTCATACACACCCAAAGAACTAATCATACACATTACCATGCCGATCCAACCTACTACCAAGTTGTCCTATCTACCCGAGTCCCTTCTGAATTACCTTCAAATTGATACTTTGCCCCGCCATAAAGCCATAATCCTCAAGACCCAAGCATAAAACCACACCGCCCTAAGGCTCATAAGCTGCTGAATACTCTCTTAAATATCCCCCAAAGTACCACAAGCACGCGCTCACACAATCAACACCTCAGTGCTCAAGCTACAGTCAAAAATCAGCCTCATGTACTCCAGACTGGCCCAACATCAATGCACAGAAATTACATCTCGCACCTCATCTAGGGAATCGCAAGCCGTCGATGCACAACTGATACCGAGCGCTCATGTTCGCATACAAATGCGTGGAAAGAATTCAAATAGTTACACTTCAAGCTGAATCAATACCGCATGAAAAGAATTCAAGAATGTGAAGTTTTCCTAAAGGTTATGCAGCCTCTCGAAGATAAGTACAGACGTCTCCGTACCGATCCGTAAGACTCTACTAAACCCGCTCATGACTCGTGAGACCTATGTAACCTAAAGCTTTGATACCAACTTGTCACGACCCAAAATCTAACCATGGCCGTGATGGCACCTATCGTGTTACAAGGCAAGCCTACTTTCCAAAATATTTCTACTAAACCGATTATAAGAATTTAATAAAATATTTCAATATTTAAATTTTTCATAAACTAAATCAACTCTAAATATAATTATAGAAAATACGGAAACGAGCCCCAAACGTCGGGGTGTCACTAAGTCATGAGCGTCTAAATATATGAACTAAGAAATGAAACTGTCTAACTATCAATACAATCCAAAAGAAGAAATGATAAAAGAAGTAACAAGGTCATGCGGACGCTAGCAGCTACCTTGCAATCTCCACAGATACTCGGCCTGAACTCAACGATCATCGCGCTCTAACTCACCTGAATCTGCACATAAAGTGCAGGGTGTAGCATGAGTACAACCACCTCAGCAAGTAACAGAAAAAACTAAGGAACTGAGCAATAGCGACGAGCTAAGTAAAACAATCCAATTATTTATTTTCATAATTTAAAAATAAGCAGAAATAAATAAGTAAATTCCATAACTCTGTAAATTCCACAAAGAAGTTTAACAGATAAATACAGTAACAACACAAATAAATACAACCTCACAGCAGTGTCACTCCATCACTCATCACTCGCACTCAGCACTCAATACTCAAAACACTCAACACTCTGCGCTCACTGGGGGTGTGTACAGACTCCGGAGGGGCTCCCAAAGCCCAAGCGCTAAGCACGGATAACTCACGTGCCATCATATCAATACCTGGATCCGCACGGTCAACTCACGTGCTACACGGACAACTCACACGCTATGGTATCAATACCTGGACCCGCACGGTCAACTCACGTGCTACGCGGACAACTCACGCGCTATGGTATTAATATCCTCACAACCATGCCCTCGGCCTCACTCAATCAATGTCAATACCTGGATTCGCACGGTCAACTCACGTGCTACGCGGACAACTCATGCGCTATGGTATAAATACCTGGATCCGCACGGTCAACTCACGTGCTACGCGAACAACTCACACGCTATGGTATTAATATCCTCACAACCAGGCCCTCGGCCTCACTCAATCGTGTATCTCCCTAGCCTCATCATCACCAACAAATAAGGGAATACAACCCACATCAAGTATCACCGCATATTAGCAATTAATAGAGACTGAGGTAAACATGTACAATAATTTCTATGACTGAGTACAAATAATGTGAGCATGAATAAAGCATAAGCATGATCTCTAACATGAAGTCAAACAAGTTCAACAACAATTAAACACATAACCACAGATAATAGTCATTAGGCCTCACAGCCTCACGGGACGGACCAAGTCTCAATCCCTCGCGGTGCACACCCACACGCTCGTCACCTAGCGTGGGTATCACTTCCAAAATATCACGTGATGTCAAATCTCCGGGTTTATACCCTCAAAGCTAGAGTTAAAACTATTACTTACCTCAACAAGATGAACCCAACATCGAGCAAGCTAATCAATACTCAGAAAATTTCCACTCCGTGCGTATCCACCTCTGAATGCCCTCTTGTCTCCTCAATTCAATGCCAATAATCCGAAACTGAAATTTATCCCTTAATGATAATACAACGATCTACTATACTAAGCAACTTCAATCTCTAGTAGATCAATCTTGAAAAATCACAACTTTGGTGATTTTCGTGTTCTTGAGGATTTGATGATGAAATCTTGTATTTGGATGTAAAAATGATGTTAGAACTCATGTATATTGAGTGATAATCAACCCAAAACATCATTAACAACTTACCTTGGTTCATTGGACTTGACATGAGCTCAAAATCGCCCCTTCACTTCAAGAACCCTAACCCCCAAATACATAAAATACCCTCTTTACCCGACCTTGTATTTATAGTCCCAGATTTCTGGGTTTCGGATGCGGCCCTGGATGCTTCGCATCTCCACTTCACTCCTCTTTGAAGGTCGGATGCGGACCTGGATGCTATGGCAGCACTTCAATGCCAGTCTCTCTTTCGGACGCGGCCTCGGATGCTTCGCATCCGCAGGCTCCTCCGCCAGCCTTTGGTAATTTGGTCATAACTTCTTGTAGGAATGTCCAAATGACAAACGGTTTGAAGCGTTAGAAACTATATTCAAATATCTTTAATTTGATAGGTCGTCCACCACATAAATCCTTATAAATATGTATATATGTTTGTCCAAAGTTTGGTCTTGTGCGTACTCATTTGCAACTTTAGTCTATCATGAAATTCTCAACTTGACTTGCACTGAGGGCTCTCCCTAGACCCCACATCACTTATAATATGACTCGTACATTTATTATCATATATAATTGATATCCATTCCATTAATAGACCCTGTCTTCACACAAAATAATATAATTAGTGCACATCGACTTTCTTAATAGCGCTTAAATACTTCAAAATTTTCCGGGGTGTTACACAAATTTAGCTTATAGTGAAGGTACTACCGTAATCACGTAAGGTACTGCTGGGCAGTGCATATAAGATTCTATTTTTGAACTTTGAATTTAGTTTATCATATTTTGAGATTGGGAGCTCGGATTGAGGTAGTATTTTAGGGGATTTTCATTAATTGGATTGGGGTAAGTGTTTTTGACTCAGTTTTGATTATTATTCATGATTCCGTCTTTGATTGATGAATCTAAAAGAGAAATTAGATTTTTTTGTCAAAACATTTTTAAAGTGAATAATTGGGCTTCGAACAACGATTCGGAGTCGGAATTGGATGAAACTAGTATAGTTGGACTCGTATTCGAATGGATTGTCGGAATTTATTGGTTTTATCGGGTTCCGAGATGCGGGTCCGAGTGGATCTTTTGGTTGACTTTGAGTATTTGATTAAAGATTCGACCTTTATCATTTGGGTTTGATTCCTACGGCATTACTTGATATTTTTGAGTTTCTTCTGGCTAATTTCGAGCCGTTCGGAGGTCGATTCTTGCGCGATGGCACTTCTAGAGTATCGATTTGGCTTGTTTACGGTAAGATTCTTGCTTAACTTTGGTTGAGATAATTTTTTCTACTATTTGATATACTATGCTACATGCGGGGGTGATGTATTTATGAGGTAACGAGCGTATATACATGTGCCATGGGTATTCATGCTCGAGGGGATATTCTAGCTTACTCTATGCCTTATTTGGTTGTGTATTTTTCTTGACTCAATGTGCTATTAAATTAATCGACTGCGTGAGTACTATAAACCATGCTAGAGAATGTTGAGGCTATGGTACCTTATGTTGAATATGGTGTTCAAATCCTAAGACTTATGTTATATTTGTCTTGGGGATAGATACATGTAGGCTATGAATACACATCCAGATTCGATCTTTTAATGTGCCTGGATTGGGACGTGGACACTCCGTGATACATATGTGATTCTTTGAATGACTACTTGGACTTGGTTGCTATACTTGATTTAACTATGATGCTTTATCCGCACTTTTATTTTTATCATGTCCTTGTGCGCTTTATTGATGAGGTATGAGAATGTGCCTCTTGATGATAATTTATTATTTTGCATTGTTGTGTTGTCTTCGCACATGTGGACATGTTGTGCGGATTGATTATAGATGCGCATGCAGAGACATAAGGGAGGCATTTCATTTGTGATGCGCATGAAACGAGATAAGGGTGACTAGATGCGTGTGCGGCGACATAAGGGGTGGGTTTATTGATGGGCACGTGGCGAGATAAGGGTGGCTTATGTGAATGTAGAAAAAAAGGGAAAATATTCATTGTGATGCTCACGCGAAAAAATAATGGTGGCATTGTGGGGATGTTATGTAATAGTCCGGGGGCGATTTTTATTGATTATGTGTATGTGATGGTACAAGATGGGCATTCTTGTTGTGCTTATGACTTCCTTATGTGTGTCATGCATTTTTACATGATATGTTGCGCTGTTTCTAGCATGCTAATATATGCCTCTGGTATTACTTGATGATTTGGTTGCCAAGATGGTTTTATCTATGTGGAATTATTGTCTCATATTTCTTTGAGTTGTTGGTAGCATATTGGATTGATGAGATGAGGAAGTAGTTATGTAATATATTTGATTCTTGATAAGTTTTCTTGAACATGTTATTTGGTAATTGATATGAAATCGGATTATATTGTGGCACGAGGTCTTTATTGTGCGGGTGTGACTTATGTTGTGGCACAGGGTGTTACACCCCATGTTTTTATACATGGAAGTACACCGTAAGTCAATTGATGTAAGCTCAGAAATGAGATTCTCTTTGAAAGTATATAAAGTAATCTAATGATATTACATCCCGTATTTCCGCTCAACATGCAAACGACTAGGTTGAGGATGAATGCACTTAAACATGAGAAAGGAGATTTTGGACAAATAAAAACGAGCTACTTGCTTACCCGGCGTGCCTGCTTCACCAACTTACTTTCCGTCCTACTTGCTTGAGCTACTCGACACATGTCTAAATTATTTAATGAGGATGAGACACATGTTTAAAAATGGAAAAAGAACCAATATGAATCACCCACTTGATTAAGTAGGTGACAAGTAGGTACATCACCTACTTAGAGCTTGTGGATCAAATTAAAAGAAAATGGAAAAGGATAGAGATGGGCAAGTCTTGGGGCAGCCCAAGACCCATCTTCCCAAGACCATTAGTGTGGCCATATAAACATATATATATATATATATATATATATATATATATATATATATATATATATATATCTCAATTTCACTTAGAAAATAATTCATAATCCCTCTCTATCTATTACAGTGTGAAGGAGCTCCAAAATACCAGCCCAAGATCTCTCTCAAAGTTATACTAGGGTTCAAGACCAAATCCACAAGTTGGTAAGGTGATTTATCTCGTGGAAGATCAGTCACCTAGTTATGTCTCTACTTTGTTGTTTGGGGTAAAGAACTTATTTGAGCTTGAAGTAAAGCTTAGTTGGATGAGTATTCTTGCTGCCAAAGTAAGGTTTAACTTCTCCTATATGTATATCTAGTTGATTTGATAAAGGAAAATTGTGAAGTAGGTTGAACTTCATGTTGAAGTGTTGTAGTTGCCGGAGTATTTTGGAGTTGAATTCTTGATGTTTTATGGATGGAAATTAGTAGAAATAACTTAAGAATACTATTGCTATTGTGGTTGATGTATTTGGAAGAAGAAAAGGCTTAGAAAGTCCAAGTTAGAACTTGGTTGTTGGGTGAGATGGTGTGGACTATTTTGGTGATGTATTGTAACGAATATGAGGTTAGATATTGATATATATATATATGTTTGTTGACATTCTGGGCATGTTGGTCTTGTTGTTTGATTTGAGGAAAAATAAAAGAATAAGGGGATGTGATATCCAAAATTTCGTAGATGAGCTAGTCGCTCATTTGTGTTGGGTTCTATCTTCCGTAAGCTTAACAATTGTCCCTTATTGTTTGTTGTAGATTTAAGTACTAACGGGATGAACCGACATCGTGTGGTTAGGCAAACGACAAAGGTATGTTGATTCTATCCCTTCTTTTATTTTGGCATGATCCATATGATACAAACGAAACGAGCAATCGCGTACCTTTCACAAATGACACTATTCTTAGAAGTACTAGGGGTTCATATGTTCTTGATTTCCCATGTGTCCTATTATTCTATCGTATGTTCATGGGTCTCAGAAAATACGTAAGTTGATAAAGTTTATTTCATGATATTAATCGAAGGCATAATGATCTTATGACATTCTGAGATATCTTATTGACTTACTTCATTATGCATTGCATTCATTTATATATGTACATTAACCCATGACCAGATGGCATTATATACGCGTATATTATATGTATATGGGGTATGAGGAAAGGTTATGGCGTTATATACGCACCACCACTTGATCAACTGGTATATATTGATGATTTTGCCCACTGAGGCCGAAATGATATGATGGGATTCCCTAAGAGGCTTGATGATGTTATGTACTCATATACCTATGCATGGTATGACATTTACATGCATATGCATGACATTATAAATGTTTCACGATACACAGAGCTATTCAGACTTACAGGTTGAGTTCTTTACACCATGTTTCATTCATGCCTTACATACTCGGTACTTTATTTGTACTTATATCCCTTTTTTCTGAGGACACTGCATTTCATGCCTGCATGTACCGATAGATAGATTGACAGTCCTTCTAGTAGGCTATCATCTCAGTGGAAGGTGTTGGTGCACTCCACTTGCTCCGGTGTTGCCTATTTGGTCAGTATGATTTGGACACGTATTTATTGGTATGGCGGGGCTCTTTCCCGACCCTTATGACATTTATGTACTCTTAAGAGGCTTGTAGACAGATGTCATTTATATGGATACTTGTATGGTTTTGTCGGCTTATGTTTTGAGTGTACAAATGATCATGACGGCCTTATAGGCCCGTATGTCATATGTATAAGTTTCTATATCATGTTGGGTCATCCTATCTCTAGCATTCTCTTATGTTTATTCTAGTTATCTCATGACGGCCTTTCCGGCTCATTTACCTATGATAGTATGATACGAAAGATATGTTACATTGGTATTTGGTTGAGTAAGGCACCGGGTGCCCGTCGTGGCCCTTCGGTTTTGGTCGTGACAAAAGTGGTATCGGAGTAGTTATGTCTTAAGGAGTCTAGAAGTCGTGTCTAGTAGAGTCTTATTTATGGGTGTGTTGTGCACTACACTTATAAGCAGGAGGCTATAGGGTATTTGGGACTGTCACTCTTTCTTCTTACTCTAAATCGTGTGGTAGAGCTCAGTTGTAAGAATTCAAACTCCTAACTTCTATTTCATTCGTAATATAAAGATACCTACATCCAGAAAGATAGTTGGTAAGAGATGTAGCTATGGAAGAGTTGAGTTAGAGGAACTCGATTTTGCATCATGCGTATGATGAGTAAATATGAGGTCTTCAGCAGATCATGTGTGTACTAAGATGTGTAAGCTTCTTGATAAGGAGACCTAAGGCGTGAATATCTATCCACCCATATGGTAAGCAGCAACGAGAGAATCAGAAGGTAGATACAAGTTTCAAAAAGTAAAAGAAGCAAGGTAAAGAAGGGTACGAGGTACCCAGTTAATGAAGATTATCAGTATTACAATTCAGCTAGAGAAATATAAGCATTTTGAGTTACCTTCAACTGTAACAGAAGTATGTACAATTGGCCACGCCCATCTCATTTATGCTCTATGGGAGCCAACAGACATAGTTTAAGAGAAGGATGGGATATCAGGATCCACCTGGGGTTAGAGTAATCCAAAATGGTGGATGAATTGTTAGCGTTAATTGACATTTGTGAAGGATATTGCAAACGTGGTAATAATTCTCCTTATGAGACACCCAGGTGGTGCATTCTAGAATAGTATAGCTAGATATGAATAATAGAATGTTCAAAAAATTACAAAGATAGGCACTTGAATCCTAGAAGGGATAAATATTTACCTTATCATAGCTCCCGTCCATAGTAAAGAGAGAATGCTAGGTGACCCGAAGAGCTAGTGGATGGAGCAAGGGGAGCTAAAAGCAAATGAATGTTTTGTTGAAGCTTTCAGAATAAAGTGATAGACAAAAATATTAGCAGGAGAATAAGAAGAGAGTAAAGGAAGCATTATAAGCATGATGTGATAAGTGAGTGATAACGGCAAATCAAAATATGATAGGATGACAGAGTCTATAGTCAAGTGAAGGAAAATACAAGAGGTGACAAGCCTTAAGGCAATAAAAGAGTATAAGACATAAAGTAATATTCCTATTTCGATAAATGAATTGGTGAATCCAACGTGATTACCAGAAGGAAAAGTTAGACCCTCGGAGTAATAGAAATCAATATGGGCTAGTGAATAAGATAAACTGAACATGAATTAGGGACCGAAGGATTTTATAATAGTCGGCATCATGAGAATTTCACAGATAGCGTTCCCACAATAATAGAATGAACAATAAAAGAATAACCGTTAAAGTTCATTCAGGAAGACGTTTCCCTAAAGCAAGCACTATGAGCAGAGTTAAGCTTAAGGGACTAAGTGTGCCACTTATACTAGGTGTCACCCTCGTGAGTAAGAAATTTCGTTATCGTTGATATAGAAGGATTACCGCAAGACGAGTAAGAGTCAGTGAAGATGTGAAAAGAGGGCAAAGATGAAGAGAGGGGGAAAGATGGTGCAATATGGTATTAAGTAGGAGTAATATGTTTCAGGGAACTATGGAATAGTAAAGGAAGAATGCGATAAAAATGAGAAAGGTATGAGATTGCACTTATTCAAATCCCACAGATAGGTTATGACTCCAGAACATTACGCAAGCACAACGGCAGGGAGGGGCAGTAAGGGTTCCCGACCAGGATGTTATTGATAAATAAATGTGAATGAATACTTGATACATAAGGAGTAGTGCAAGAGGTAAGTTAAGACAAAGGACATATCCCAAGAGAGATTAAGCGGAATATAGATATGATAATGGACCAACGAGTAGTTAGTAGTTGATTCAGGAAGATCCTAGTTATGGCTAGATAAAAGGATATAGACAAATCAGCAGATCATGCAAGATAAACATAGTGGAACCCAATATGGTGAATTCAGTCTCGCAGTTATGACATTGTAATCCTTGAGAAATATTCAGATAGGAGTTAGGCTAGTTAAAGGTACCGTATGGGTGTTACGGAAATAAAAGAGAGTGCCACTGGGAAGATAGTCAAAATATCAGTTCACAAGCAACCCTACAATCACAAGGGCCTGTAGATAAGTAACTAAGGATAATTATAGGCGAGGAACAACATCAAAAATTCCATCGACTATACGATGTAATAAGCTCGCAACTTTACAAGAGTCAGATGGTCCTCCCAAAGTACTACAATGAAAGACTAGCTGAGGAAATAAGGAAGAACGCTTCAAACTTAGCATAGTAACTTGAAGAAAAAATGGTCATGTAAAAATAGTCTCACTACAACATTGTATGCACTTCATAAGAAAGTGGCACCTATCGTGTCTGATGAATGGAAAGTAAAAAAAAAATTCAAAAGTGACATTTGAGATCATATGAGTTACGGAAAATTCTAGTATTTGTGGGCACTAAGATAAGCCAATTATACATGCAACAGGTAGCAGAATGTCCAGGAAAAGTAATTGCTTACGTTTAAAGAAAACTAAGAAGGAACGAAAGGAATTATTTGATCAACGACCCGGAGTTAGTTACGTTATAAACGCATTTAATATTTCGAAGTATTATCCATGCAGCATATATGTTGACAGTCATACAGTGGTAGAAGACTCTAATAAAAGTTAAAAGAAAGAATTGAGCCCGGGTCATACAAAAATGATTGAATTGTTAGAAGATTATATCATGGATATTTCATAGCGTCCATGAAAGGCTAAAGTAATAACTAATACCCTGAGCTACAGATCGGAAGATAGCATAAGCCTACATAAAGGATGAGAGAGAAGAGGAAATTAAAGAGTTACATCAGCTAAGTAAATCAGGAGTCTGATTATTGGACCTAGAAAATTATAGAAATCGTTATTGAAACCATTGCAGAATCACTCTTAATATCAGAGGTACAAGAGAGATAGTACATCAGCCATATTCTATAACGGTCTACGATAAAGCCAGTTAGAAGAGTACCATCCTCATAGGAAGTTAGTATGAAGCTTCCATCGGATTGTGTATGCACCAGAGGTGCAAGTATTATAGTAGGGATTCAAGTTGTGGATGTGAATTATACCTATGTGGAAGGGAGGTTATGAAAGAGATGGAAGATACGATGCGAGATTTTAAGGTATGTAAGGTAAAGATGAAGAAGGTACGAGATACGCACGTGCAAAAGGTTGTGAATAGTCCGTACTTCAGATAGAGGGCTAGAAGCATTGGGATTCAGTATCAAGAAATGATAGCGGTGTCGTCAGTGACATATCTTCCAGACTATGGTTTCCAGGTACCAAGAGGTCTAGTTAAGAGAGTAAATAAGAGTTAGAGACAATGTGATATCACGCTTGAGGTTCCAGAATAACATAAGGAAATCTATGGTGCAAGCAAGTTAAAGGAAGGTTGCGAGTAGTATAAATAGATATGGGTAGGTCGCAAGCTAAAGTATGGTAGATAGACAAGGTTTTAGGAAGACAGGAGTAAGGATAAGAAAAAGCGAGTGAGAATAGGTAAGTCCTCTGTCACGCCCCAAACTCGGGGAGCGCGACCGGCGCTCAACCGAGTGAACCCGGTCAAGAAAGCCTGTTAGATACTTTCTACCCAACTCACCCATGATCAAGAGAAGACATGATTTCATTAATTGGATAGTAGGAAGTCATATATACAATACTAGATCGTCTCATTGGTTACATTACTTTTAAGTTTCAAGATACACACATTCTTATTATTCGAGTGGAGCAAGAGATCAAAATACAACATAATCTGTTAGACTTTTCTAGCACCCATGTACAACCCACATAGTGTCTACGGAGCCTCTAAAAGATACAAAAGAGTGTTATGATAGTGCCGGCAACAAGGCCCCGTCTATGCCTCAAAACGTGATAGTAATATGAACAAAAGATACAATACATGACCCCAGGATGAAGTGGGGATCACCAAGTCTATTGGGAAGAGGATGTACCATTATCGCTGATCAACACTGCCTACTATGGAACCACCTGCATCCATTTAAAGATGCAGCGCTCCCGACAAAAGGGACGTTAGTACTGTTGAATAGTTCTAGTATGTAAAACTAAACACCATCTAAATAGAATGAATAATAATACAAGGGGGGATCAGTCATGAGTTCAATAAGAGCTTCAAACAATACTAAAACATCAAATAAGGATCACATAAGTTCTCAAGCCAATTTCCATGTTATTAGGTTGGGTGATCTTTAGAGCCGATTCACAATACCACTGTATTCTTACACAGAGTCCGATCACGAATTGATCGGCTAGGTCGTCTCATTTGAGACATCAATCATAACCACAATTTCAATTACCAGCACAGTCACCACCATGTGTGCGGCATGGCGTCCGATCACGGCCTGATCGGATAGGCCGTCTCACCCGAAACATTACCTTTTCATTCAATCATCTCACTTCATACTTCTTTCACATCTTTTCAATTTATTGGCACGAGTGGCCTCAATTAGAAAGTCATTCTTGGTACTTGGCCGTATTTCATAATTCCAGTTTCCCCTTTCCACATTCAAACATCATTAACATCATCAACAACAATAAGGCCTACCATTTAAGGCATTAGTACATATATGAGCAATTTGGAAATCCTACGCACATAGAGACTTTTCATACAATTTGGCATAACAACCTTTATTCGATCGTGACATGAAGTCTTAACATTTCTAACACATATTCCACATTTTGAACACATCCTTAAATGACAAGATGACATGATGAAGCATTTAGAATAAATATTAAATATACATCCTTCAACACAAACACATTAGGAGTAGCCAATTCTATAATGATCAATTTGGGACTTACACCAATTACATGAACACTGTGGGATTCGATTCTAAGAAGAAGGGGGTGTAGCCAACATACCTCAATTGAGCTTCCTTTAAACTTTAAAATGTTCCGGAATTCTTAGCACTTCGATATATTTTAGAAATATAACAAGTTGGACCAAAATTAGGAAGATGGTCATGATTCTAGCTCATTTGAGAACATTATCAAACACTAGGTGTGCATCAATGTTTTTAAGGCCATTTTGTGAAAGATCTCATCATTCCCCAGCCCATTCTCTATTGATTTTAGCTCACAACCTTCCCACACTCTTTGATAACACATGCATACAAGAAGAACAACCCCTACACCCGATAATTGTCTTTCTAGTTATCCCCTTTTTAGAAGATTTTCGAAATTAAGTGCTAGGGCATAGATTCTTACCTCTAAGATGAGGACTTTCTTGATAATCTTCAAGGATTGAGAAGGAATTGTTGGATATTAGGTTGAAGGTTACTTCCCCACTATAAAAACTCTTTCTCACTCTAAAAATATCAGAAATATGCTCAAAAATGGACTATGGCATATGTTTTAATGAAATAGGGTCGGGTTTAAAAACCCCAAAAATGAAGCTGCGGAATAGGGTATGCGGTCTCATATGCGACCGCAGAATGGATCTGCGGTCCTCATATCGGCCGCATAATTTGGTAGCAAAAATTGGAAAATATCTGCTTGGGTCTGTGGTAGTTATGTGGACCGCAGACCTGTTCAGCGATCGCATAATATGCCGCAGAACCTCCCTCCATAAAAATTCTAAGTTTGATTGTGCGACAAAAGTGCGGCCCGCAAAATGATTGTTCGGTCGCATAACTGGCCGCTAAATCGACATCAAAAATGGCCCAAGTAGCTGCTTCACTCTGCGGCCATTCTATGGCCCGCAGAGTGATTATGCGGCCACAAAATGGGCCACAGAAATGCCCATCTCTGCAAAATATTTTTCTTCAACTCCCCGGCGCACTGTTCAATCCAAAAAGTCCGCACCGTGGCGAGCAAGCTCGCCGCGAAGAATTTCTACCATTATTAACCTCTATGCCTACCCCGGCATCACGGAACCCCGATTTTTAGGAAAACTTTCACAGGGCCTTACATCCTCCGGATTAAGCCCATCAAAACAAGAGAGCTGATGGTTTCCGTAAGTTATAGAAAGCTCAGTATAGCATGAGTGAACTTAGAGGAGTCTAAGACTAGGAGAATTTTAAAGAGATGGAATGCTGCCCTAGTAGTAGAATAAGGGTGTAATTGTGAAAGATAAGAGGATAACATTTAGATATTTGATTGAGTAATGATCTAAAGAAAAGGGATTTCATGAATTGCACAGGATTAAAAATACCCCCATAAGATGAATCACATTGGTATGCTATGAAATACAGTTATTGAAGTATAGTATCGACCCTAGGTGGATCAGGCATATCACTTCAAATGTTCCTCGATGCGACGTGAGCCCTAGTGACAATATATTACGTAAGAGGTTTCAAGTTATCAGTGGTAGATTGTAGATCAACATTGAGGTGAATCAATAATAGATGGATAAAAGTTACAAAGTATGAGATGAGATTAGGTAATCATTCTTAAGATGAACAATAATGAGGAAGCATTAAAGGACTTAGATTTATACATATAGGATAAGCATCATGAGTAACTTGGAGTTTGGTAGCAGACCTCAGTAACAATAAACCGAAGTAAGAGTTATGGTATAATATGACCTACTTAGATGAAATAAAGCCATAGACGCCCAGAGGGATAACTTATCATAGTTCTATATATGTTCACAAAGTGAGGCCTAGAGATTTGCTAAAAGATGGAGGAAAAAGGAGAGAAGAGTCGCATATGCGCATATACAAGGACAAAGTCGTACAAACTGCATGATAGAAAGTAGCAATAGTTACGAGATTGGAAGAATTCCGACAACAAGTCGTGGTTCTAAAGGGGGGAATGCCCTGGCATTTGGATTTATTCACAGAACAGTTGCCTAGATAGCAAGGACAGTATTAAAGTATTCGCAAGAGCTACAGGTTATGAGAATGATAAGTGGATCAGTCAAGCCCGTTGGTGGAGCCATATAAACATAGATATATATCAGTTTCACTTAAAAATAATTCATAATCCCCCTCTCTCTATTGCAATATTAAGGAGCTCCAAAATATCAGCCCAAGATGTCTATCAAAGTTATCATAGGGTTCAAGACCAAATCCACAAGTTGGTAAGGTGATTTCTCTCTTGGAAGATCAAGATCACCTAATTATCTCTCTACTTTGTTATTTGGGGTAAAAAAAACTTATTTGAGCTAGAAGTAAAGCTTAGTTGGAAGAGTATTCTTTCTGCCAAAGTAAGGTTTAACTTCTCCTATATGTATTTAAGATCATCTATGTATATCTAGTTGATTTGATAAAGGAAACTTGTGAAGTAGGCTGAACTTCATGTTGAAGTGTTGTAGTTGCCGGACTATTTTGGAGTTGAATTCTTGATGTTTTATGGCTGAAAATCAGTAGAAATAACTTAAGAATACTATTGCTATTGTGGGTGATGTGTTTGGAAGAAGAGAAGGCTTAGAAAGTGCAAGTTAGAGCTTGGTTGTTGGGTGAGATGGTGTGGACTGTTTTGGTGATGTATTGTAACGAATATGAGGTTAGATATATATATATATATATATATATATATATATATATATATATATATATATATATAATACTATTGCTATTGTGGGTGATGTGTTTGGAAGAAGAGAAGGCTTAGAAATGGTGTGGACTGTTTTGGTGATGTATTGTAACGAATATGAGGTTATATATATATATATATATATATATATATATATATATATATATATATATATATATATATATATATTTGTTGACATTCTGGACATGTTGGTCTTGTTGTTTGATTTGAGGAAAAAGAAAAGAATAAGGGGAGGTGATGTCCAAAATTTCATAGATGAGCTAGTCGCTCATTTGTGTTGAGTTCTATCTTCCGTAAGCTTAACAATTGTCCCTTATTGTTTGTTGTAGATTGAATTACTAACGGGATGGATCGACGTTGTGTAGTTAGGCAAACGACAAAGGTTTGTTAAGGCTATCCCTTCTTTTCTTTTGGCATGATCCATATGATACAAACGAAATGAGCAAACGCGCAACTTTCACAAATGACACAATTCTTAGAAGTACTAGGGGTTCCTATGTTCTTGATTCCCCATGTGTCCTATTATTCTATTGTCTATTCATGTGTCTCAGAAAATACGTAAGTTGATAAAGTTTATTTCATGATATTAATCGAAGGCATAATGATCTTATGATATTCCGAGAGATCTTATTGACTTACTTCATTATGCCTTGCATTCATTTATACATGTACATTGACCGATGACCAGATGTCATTATATACACGTATATTATATGTATATGAGGTATGAGGAAAGGTTATGGTGTTATATATGCACCACCACCTGATCAACTGGTATACATTGATGATTTTGCCCACTGAGGCCGAGTTGATATGATGGGATGCCCTTAGAGTCTTGATGATATTATGTACTCATATACCTATGCATGGTATGACATTTACATGCATATGCATGACATTATAAA
Source organism: Nicotiana tomentosiformis (assembly GCF_000390325.3). Classification (NCBI taxonomy): domain Eukaryota; kingdom Viridiplantae; phylum Streptophyta; class Magnoliopsida; order Solanales; family Solanaceae; genus Nicotiana; species Nicotiana tomentosiformis. Next base: position 169,736,327 of record NC_090813.1, on the reverse strand, counting down.
GGTTTCACGATTCATAGAGCTATTCAGACTTACAGATTGAATTCTTTACACAATGTTTCTTTCATGCCTTACATACTCGGTACTTTATTTGTACTGACATACCGATAGACAGGTTGACAGTCCTCCTAGTAGGCTTTTAGCTCAGCAGAAGGTGTTGGTGCACTCCACTTGCTCCGGAGTTGCCTATTTGGTCAGTATGATTTGGACCTGTATTGATTGATATGGCGGGGCCATGTCCGGACCTTTATGACATTTATGTACTCTTAAGAGGCTTGTAGACAGATGTCATATATATGGATACTTGTATGGTTTTGTCGGCCTATATTTTGAATGTACAAATGATCATGTCGTCCTTATAGGCCCGTATGTCACATGTATAAGTTTCTATATTATGACGGCCGTTCCCGCTCATTTACCTATGATAGTATGATATGAAATATATGCTACGTTGGTATTCGGTTGAGTAAGGCACCGGGTGCCCGTCGCGGCCCTTTGGTTTGGGTCGTGACACGGGGTCTTTTTCGTGCGAGGGTGATTGATAACGTAGGCCCTAGGTGCCATGTATGTGCGATTCTATTTGATGACTTATTGTTGAAACTGAGTCTTTACTTGTATTGAATATCTTGTTGCCAATTTATATATATATATATATATATATATATATATATATATATATATATATATATATATATATATATATATGCACATGTTATTAGACAAGTGCGTATCTTTTAACTTAAAAACCTCGTCACTACTTCTCTAAGGTTAGTCAAGATACTTACTAAGTACATGTGGTCGGTTGTAATCATAATACACTTCTGCATCTTGCGTGCAGATTCTAGAGTTGAGTAGCTGTGAAGACGGATTTTCACATTGGAGACGTACCATCATACCTGATTCATGCTACCTTTCGTTCCTGGTAGCCTAGGATTTTATTTCTGTTTATGTAACTTTCGAACAGTTATTGTATTTATTTTCACATCAGGTTTGTAAATCTAAATCATATTGGCTCGTGAGTTGTACTACAAGTCCTTGGGGAAGTTGTATTAAATGCTTTCACAATCTTATTTATATTATTGATGATTTCTCTTATTATAGTAGTAACTTGTATTGTTTGGCTTACCTAGCGAGTTATGTTTGGTGCCATCACGATATTGGTGGAATTTTGGGTCGTGACACTATATGACTTTACTTTATCGTGTCAACTTTGTTTTGATTCCTAGAAGTTCAAACAAACTAGCATATAAGTTAGCTATAGTTTCTATTACTTTGTTAAAGGAAGTATCTTGGGAAAATTATTTCCCAAGTTGGATTGTAAAGGATTCTATGGACACCTTTGCTCAAATTATTTGTTCGTTGCATTAATATAATACTATATTTGGTGAAAAAAGTATAATTGAATGGAAGTAATTATACTCCCCAATTCTCAAAGGATAACAAAGAATTGGTTGTATTTATATGGTGTGAATACCAGATGACAATATTTCTTATATACACATAAAATATTTCACATGTTAAAACATAACTACATGTTCATTTGAAAGAAAATTAACAATAATAACAACAAAACCAGTTTAATCCTACAAAGTGGGGTATAGGAGGGGTAGAGTATACTCATACCGTACCTCCACCTTATAAAGATAGAGAAACTGTTTCCGACAGACCCCCGACTCAAGGTAAAAGTAAAAGAAGCAAACACAACACGTAGTAACATCAACAATATAAGGTGATAAGGTGACAAGGTGATAGAACAATCGAAGCGAAAGGATCAACATATAGTAAAAGAAACCTATGGATGAGAAGGTATGAAAATACGAGATTAATACTAATGCTACCGACATGAAAATGAGACACTCCCGCCTATCTACTAATCCTCTACCTTAATTCCCAACCTTCACACCTTTCTATCAAGGGTCATGTCCTCAGTATACTGAAGTTGCGTCATATCATGCCTAATCACCTCTCCCAAATACTTCCTAGGCCTACCTCTATCTCTCCTCAACCTCACCATGGCCAACCTCTGGCACCTCCTTACTGGGGCATCTATACTCCTCCTCTTCATATGCACGTACCATCTCAGCCTAGCTTCCCGCATCTTAGCCTCCACGGGGCCACTCCCACCTTGTCTTGGATAACTTTATTCCTAATCTTATCTCCCCTGGTACGACCACACATCCATCTTAGCATACTCATTTGAAAGAAAATTAATTTATAATTTTCTTGTACTTAAAATAGAAGAATATCAAACTATATAATTATTTGTGTAATCATCAAATATGGCACTGGAATTACGTTATGACACAGATAATTGTAAATACCATATTGTATAATTATTTGGATGTGAACTTAATAATTTTCAAATAAGCCCGTATAATACTATTAAAACTTTGTCTAAGAAATGCATAAGATCTTACGAAATTAAGTAATATGAATTGGAAGCAGTAGCCGGAAATTTCGAATGAGAAGAAGCATTTGCAAGTGTAATTTGAATTTATGGGGGTCATTGATAAGTTAGTTAAGAGGTTTTGGGGAAAAGCAGTATGGAATCATCAACGTCTCCTTATCTCTTTCGTATTTGTCAATCTGTTGGTGTCTGTGATCTGGGAAGTTCCCAAATAAATAAATAATAATAATAATAATAATAATAATAATAAAAATATAAAAAAATACCAAAAAAAGATAGACCCACATTTATTCCTTACCGTGATGGAAATGTCTTGGTTCCTTATCCCTATATTAGGGCATTGAGACTCGCTACTTTTTTCCCACACATCAAATCATAAAATAAAAGCTTTCTAATGGAACAGTAGCAGCTTTCAAATCTAGGGTTTTCTTCGTGTCTTCTGGTGGAAAACGACGTCTATTCTTAATTTGCCGGCCGTAGACTTGATTCCAAGATTCAGATATAAACGGGTAAAGAAAGTAAGGTGACAGAAGAGAGTGAGCACATATGGCGTTTTCTTGCATGATATATATACATCCATGCTTGAAGCTATGCGTGCTCACCTCTCTATCTGTCACCAAACGTCTCCTTCTCTTCTTCTCTCTCTTTATATGTGCAGTTGGTCTATGGTCACAATTTCTCTTGTAATAAAGTTTGGATCTGAGGTTGTGATAGTTGTATGTGATAGAAAATTGACGAAGCAGTGTTAAATGATACCTTCAGTAAAAGAGAGTCTTCGCCTCTGTGATTGTCTGTCTATAATAATAAGTTATATAAGCGTGGAATAATTGCCTACTCATAAGGTTTGCTTTATGTTGAGTACTGAATTAGTAGCTGCTGGACCTCTCCCTCTCTTCCTCTCTCTTTGTGTGTGAGCACGCGTCGGCCTTGTGTGTGCACAGGCGGATATGCCTATGTTTAATCGGCGCATTTGAACTTAATATTTCAAAAAAAAAAAAAAAAAAAACTAAATATAAATTTATTTAGGTGAAGGCATACTAAATTCTAAACAAATATTGTAAATTCTGAATCTATAATTCTCAAAAGTGCAATAAATTTTGTTTTAGTTTTACTCATCAAATCTGAAAATTCTAGATCTCTCTCTATTTTTGTGGCGTTTGTTTGAACATATCTGTTAATCTAGTTCTGAAAGTTTTGCTTCATGTTGACTGGACTAGCATGTAGCTGCTTGTCCTATGTTGTCAAATAGTTTTATTGATTTATTTGAATATTTGCATCCATGGCCATATCCACAATTTTTCGTAGCTCTCTGAAATCTCTGCGTATATTGATTTATTCTTTTTGCCTTTAGCTTCCCTTAACCACTTTCTTATTTTGGATGGTTTTTGGAGTTTTGGGGTTGAGGAAGGTAGTGTGGATAACCTATCGTCTCTGCATGATGCCGTGTCTTATGTTCTCTGTTGATATATTACCAGTAATAGTTCAAATCGTATTCCAATTGTTTTTTTTTTGTGTGTGTGTGTGTGTTTCTTTCACGAAAATTGATTTACCCGTTTAGATCTATTCCTCAGTTCCTCTTAGAGAAGTAAAATCTTAGTGTTTTAGACTTCTCCAAAAAATATTGTGGCTAAAGACGTTGAGATATAGGAATTGAGAAATGTCTGAGTTCCTTCCACAGCGATTCATGCACTAACAGGGTTTCTCAGGAGTGACAGGGATTCATATACAATCGTTAACTCAAGTTGTGGTTGCAAGAAATTCGCAAGAAGAAACTTGTAAGTCTTCTAAACTAGATTTTACTTGAATTCATTTATTACACAATCAAATCATCTAAAGGTATTTGCAGGCAACTCTTTCTGTAACCTACAAGAAATTACACGGAAGGTGTAATAATTCTTTATACAATCAGTTTAACTACTTTAGCTACATGATCATTTCACTTGTAAGTCCTAAGAATTTGTATGTTTTATCTGGGGTAGAACCACCGTAAAAGTTACTGGTTTGGCATAATCCGATACCTTTGGCTCAAACCCTATATTCGTATTAAAAATTTCACTTAATATGTATAAATAATCTATCCCAAAAATAGTAGGAACTGATGTAATTCCTTTTTTAATTAAGCTACTAAACTGCTTCTCTGTTCTCTACATTAGATTATTTTTATAGAGGAAGTTAGGGATACGCCATCCAACATTCAGGAAACTTTCAAACCTTGTCATGCAGAAATCCTTGATTATTTTTCAGTTTTGTTTGTCTAAATTGAGGTACAACTCAGTAGGGATTTTTGATTGTCTTCTCTTTTATATTTACACATTTCTTGTCTTGTCATGCAGAAATCCTGCTTGTGCTGCCATATATGTATGTGTTTATCTGAATTGCTTTGCCTAATACAAGAAGCTGATTATTGATAGCTGCCTTTAGAAAGCTAGAATTGTCTTTATCAAACTCTTGAGCATGATTTTTCATAATTCATATAAGTCATAATTTACTTTCACAGTTCATATTTCATCATTGATGGATATATCCCTTAGTTTACTTCTTTTATTTTTTAGATCTTTTTCTTCCTTCTTCGTTTTCAGTGTCGTTTGTCCTTGTTCTTTTGTTCTTTGTCCTAGCTAGCAACCTATTTCAATTTTTCATGGAGAACGACGGAAAAAAGAAAAATTAGGAGAAGAGTTAGACCATTGGAAAAGGAATAGGAGGAGAGAGATCGGTTGGTTTTGAATTTAAAGGAATGGAAATGGTATAAACTAGAGTAGGTAATAAGGGATATGTAGTTTATGAATAAGGTGTAAGCTTGTTTGGTAATGATTTTTTTTTTTTTTGGGGGGGGGGGGGGGGAGGAGAGTAGGGGGAGAGACTAAAAGGATGGAAAAAAAGAGAGGAAAAAAGCATAGTTCCAAATGGGAAGAGGCCTGGGGACTGAATATCTGACGATAAGTGTAGCTAGGAAATAGAGGAGAAAATGAATGAAAAGAACTAAAAAAGGAAAAAGAAAAAAAAAAAACTCAAAACGGGTGGTGGAGACCTAAAAGGTTTAATATGTAATTCTATCTTAAATATGTATGTGGATGTCAGCTTAAACTAATAGGAGGATGTAGTTTAAAGGGAACAATGTTGCATTTATATGTTCCTCGTTGGTTTCTATTAGTGTTGAATAGTGGTATATACAGATTACAAAAACAAAAAACTAAAATGAAAAGAAAAAGGAAATAGTATAAGATAATTATGGTAACCTTAATATTAATTGGTGTTTGTTCTTGTCTACCAGAATCTTTTACTTACTGGGTTCTTTGATGAGAACCTATTCAATCAACTATATATCTTCACTAATGCACGGCAATCTCATAGGTCAAGCTTTGTTAATTTTCTGTAAACAGACGTTGAAGCCTTGGCACAAGAAGTATATTAGACCTAATGTCTTTGGTTGTTTTTGAAAAATTAAAGTGGAGACTGTCTGAAGCAGTTTATTGCTTTCTTACCTTTCCTGGAGGAATATATATATATATATATATATATATATATATATATATATATATATATATATATATGCTGATCAGAGGCGGATGTAGTGTACTGATTACGGGTTCAACTGAACCCATAACTTTCGACGCGGAGTAAAAATTTGTATGTAAAAATTCATTAAAATTACAAAAATAGTAGATATGAACTCATAACTTTAAAAATTGAGCCCATAGGATTTAAATCCTGAATCCGTCTCTGATGCTGATCTAATTAATCACTATATGGTATGAAGTCTACATCTGAGCTTGCTGGTTTCTTGTTGTGATGTTCACAGGTCCAAAAACATTTCACATATACAGTTATTTGTTGCAAAGTACTAATTACAGTTTCTTTAGACTGGAAAACGTTACCTCCTACCCTATTGCATTCCACTTGCTTTTAGTTTTAATGGTTCAAGAAAAACGGAGAGGATGAGGAAGGATCAATTTTCACAATGGCCTTTTTCTTTCTCATTTCTTCTTCTTCAACCGGTTTTTGCAGTAGTCAGTTAGAGCATAGAGGCTCCTCTCTTTTTCTTGGGTACTATTATACATACTCGCGTGGTGTGCGGATAGTTTCAATCTAAAAAAGAGTAGAGAGAATTAATAAATATAATCCATTGTATGAATTTTCTCAACCATAATTCAAAAGATAGTTTCTCATCTCAAATTCAAATAAATCTTATCTCTATATTTTTAAAATAAATAATATTTTTTAATAGTATAAGCATATCGAATCCAACAAATAGATTATCCTTTTAATAATATTTAAATACTCTCAATTCATATAATATAGATTGTAATTCTGTAACCAATGACCTATGATCAAATAATTATATCTTAGGTTTGATATTTTTTGTGGCAAACACGTGCATGAATGGAGTTATGCTACGTGTTGGTAACTTTTCAATTTAAAATAGAAAAATTTTAGAATAAGTAATTTTCAATATATAAAAAATACTATTTTCTTAAAAAATATTAAATATATAAAAGTATAATATTAATTTTTCCTACTCCTAAATATTTAATTTATTTATTTTTGATTTTATTGCTAAAACATTCAGGTATTATGTAAATTTATCAATAATATTTTAAGAGTTATTAAAATACTCTCTCATTACTTTTATAATATAGGTATTTTATTTAAGATCTTATTTTGTTCTTGAAATTTTTTAAATTTTCAAAGTGATCAAATTTAATATCTTAAGTAAATTTATTTACTTTATTTTATATTTTATCTCAATATATAAAAGTTATTCTTTTTCTTAAAAGAATTTACATATTTAATTCTTTTTAAATTCAAATTCAAAAACAACTTAGAATGAACAGATGACGATATTATTTAATTTAGCAAATTATTTAGTTAATTATTTAATTTCTTTTACCAAATACCACATTAGTTTTGTGCTCCCACATCAGTTTGGAACCATGTTTTGAAACTACGTTGATATTATTTAATTTAGCAAATTATTTAGTTAATTATTTAATTTCCTTTACCAAACACCACATTAGTTTTACGCGCCCACATCAGTTTAGAATTGAAACATATTTTTATAACTCACAAATTTTGGAACTACCACGTTTTATTTAAACTCCAAATATTTCAATAAACTTGGAGTTCTGTTCTAAAGATATACACTTGGCATTTAATATTTGATGACAGTTGATATTCTAAGAGTGTTAAGCATCTTTGTTTTTTTCTTCTTTTCCAAACATATTGCTATATTATCTGCCAAATCCAAATATTTTTCGTAGGTGATAACATGTATGGGGGTCGTCGGGTATGGTCTTGTAAATACCAAGATGCAAGGAGGCAAGTAAAACTCCTATTTTTTCCCTTTTTCAAACATAGTGCTATGATCTGATGGAGTTTAGGGGACCATTCATGATCTGATGGAAGTTAGGGGACCATATAATTTTATATTTGTCAATAGCAGGTTCCATGTTGCGCTTTGGGAATTAAAATTTCTTATATTATCTCCTTAATATCTTCTTTTGATCTAAAGCACGTAGTTTATATTATAATTAAGCAAAAAATGAAAGCTTATGGTTTTCTTGATAATTAAAGTAACAATTGCAGTGTTGACGATTGTTGCAGACTATGGACGTTGAGATGTGTTTCCAAGACAACTTTATCTTAAAAGTAACAAAGCTTGTAATTTTTTAAATGATGATAGTTGAAATGGTACTAGGGAGAAGGTTTCCAAGAAACAACTCTGATATGCATGTTTAGTGATTAATGATTAAGAGCCTAAATAATGCTCCTTGGAAATTTAAATATCTTAATTTTGACCGTCTATTTGAATATAAATTTTTTAAATTTTTCAAAATAAAATTTACACATTTGAAACTACGTAAAAAATATTATTAATTATAATATTTAATAATTCAAAATATTTAAAATACATATGATAAATTGCGTTTAAATAATAATTCATTTCACTCTCGAAATTCAAACTAACTTCACCTAGACTTGGTCCATCCCATGTACCCGGTAAAAGCTGTTTATGTCTTCCATAGGTATTGGCTTTAAGCCTCCCTCCATTTTAAATATGCTTAGTTTTTAATTGGAAAATAAATACACCTTCACATAAATTAGAATGAAGGGAATAGTACTTGCAAATTGTTTGTTTCTTTTTATTTTTTAGTTTCCATTTGGGCAGTCTTTTTACTCCTTTTCCTTTTCCGTGAATTATCTTAAAGGATGTAGAATCTTTTACAATTAATTTTTTATCCATAGTTTTCATTTCAATGTCCTCTTTTTTGTCCCCTGTGGCTATCGGGAAACCCAACTACACTGGCGAGTAAAACTGCTTCACCTCTTCGGGAAGTAGCAAAAAGCTTAGACTTTCACATTTATAACTTTGTTTTTGTGTATAATCATATGATATTTTAAATAATTACTATTAAATTAATTCAGATTTGTGTGTTGTCTAATTTTTCCAAGAAAATGAGTGCAAATGGCTCAACTATGAAATAAGATCTTGTAGATCGCGGTTTTAGGGTTTAAAATCATTTTTCAAACTTACTAGGTCTCCTGTTTCCACCAAGCAATCGAATTTTATTTAATTTCTAATTGTTTAGGTACAATATGGATCAAAAAATTTAATTAACGAGGCTTCCCATTAAGAAGTTAATTCGAAATATATGAATTAAGCATACCACTAAATATTCCTAGTCGTACTCTGCTATTCAATTTTATAATTCTTCCCTTAAACGTTATATCTAATTTCTTATGTTAAAATTCAGATATTAATCAATTAAATTAAATTAAATTATTTATAATTTAATTTATTGAATAATTTTTTAAGGCTTCCGCTTAACTTATTTCATGTGATAGAAATAAAATTAAATTATAGGATTTATACAAGAAAGCTTATAAGTTTTCATAAAGGTGTATCATCAATCTTTACACCGAGACATAGATTTCATCACCTAACTATTATTTTGCCAATGTGTATCTTTATCATGCAATTTATTAGTCATATTGACTAATACAATAGATCAAAACAATAAACAATACGCCTATTTAATAATAGTTATATCAAGATTAAGAGTATAAGACATTTAATGGACTAAAAATTTATTTTAGTAAGTTTATAAATATTTATCTCTACTTGGTATGTCCAATACATACTAAATGCACTAGCACGAGAAGTTAATTATGCCATTCTCATAATCAAGATAAGTTATATTTAATAGTGTGCTACATTCATTTCAATGGCAGATCCAATTTCATCTTTAGATTGTGTACATAAACTTTATAATTTTTAAGAGTGATTTCTTTCATATATAGACAAAAAATATATACGCAAAGTCATCTACTATATAAGCAAATGACACACAGGCAGATACATGACCTGTTTAAAATAAAACTTTATTGAGTTGAATAATGTAACGAACCAACTGGTCATTTTGAGTTCTAGAACCTCATTCCCCTATTTGATACTTTTGAGTAGGTTCATTTGATATTTATAACTTACGGGTATGGGTGGTTCGGGTCCCAAGAGGTTCAGGAATAATTTGGAACGCTTAGTTCCTAACTAGAACCATTAAGTTAAGAGAGTTGACCAAAATCAATATTCTAGTTAAATAAGCTCGGATTCGTGATTTAAAGGTTCTGATAGGTTTGCATGATGATTCTGTACTTGTATGTGTATTCAATTTAGCACCTGAAGGGCTCGGATGTGATTCAGAAGTAGCATATGTAAATTGAAATTTGAAGAACTTAAGATAATTCATAGTTTGATTTGCACCTTTGATTCTTAGTTGTAAAATTTTTATGTTTGGAGCTCTTAGACAAGTTTGTAAAAGGTATATGGACTAGGCGGAATGGCTTGGAGGATCCAAGGGGGCTCAGGAAAAGAATTTTTCACTACTAATCTTTTTCACTAAAAATAATATTGTCTTGTGGTGGTGGTTTTGGGTTTTGGGTTTTGGGGTGGTTTTGGGTTTGGGGGGGGGGGGAGGGGAGGGGAAGAGGTTCATTTACTTTTTTTCAAATCTTATTTGTTATATATGATTCTCCTATGCTCTGTAATAACTGGGACATGGATTGTGTGAGTTTCCTGTAGCTATCATTATTATATTGTCGTAAGGGAGAGTTTTCCTAATTGTTGGGTCAATACTAGGGATTTCCCCACCTATGGTGTATACAACATGACCTAAATCTTCCTAAGAGTAGTGTTTTACTTAAACGTTTTTGTCACGACCCAAAACTACTAACAGGTCGTGATGGCGCCTAACACACTTTCTAGGAAAGCTAAACAAAATAAAAGAGGAACAAGATAACAGGAATAACGAGAATAATACAAGTCTAAAACCTATAACATAAAAATAACAGCGTTGGCACATAACAATCCCTAAGAACTGGTAAATACAGAGTCATGAGCTCGAAAATAGAAGTACAAGTCTGTAATATAAAATAAATATTGTTTGAATAAAAGCAACAGTACATAAATAAAAAGAGACAACAAAGGCTACGGTCGAAATGCAGCTCTACCTAGTCTCTCTACATATCCTCAGGAACTAAACACAACTAGCCATGACTCAATCCAACACCTAGATCTGCACAATTAAGTGTGGAGTGTAGTATGAGTATAACCGACCCTATGTACTCAGTAAGTATCACAACTAACCTCGGTGAGGTAATAGAGGCAAGATTTATTAATGATACTCGCTAATAACCTGTACAATTCATAAACCTCACAAGTACATAGCAAATAACAATATCAAGTCATAAATTATAGATAAAGCCTCCACGGTGCACAAAGATAACGTAGCATGCTCTGTTTCAGTCAACAATCCAGCATATAGAGAAGATATGCAAAATAAGGCATGTATATATTCCTGATCTAACATATAAAGAAGATATGCAAATAGAATATGTATACAACTAAGGAAATTGTAAGTAGAGAAGAAATACAATACCACAACACACACTGGCCAGTTTTCCTCTTACCGAGTGTACACCATCAAGAGAGAAACATGAGAGGGTGACCCTAGGGGGATGCATCCTTATCCACATGTTGTCCGGACAACTCATGTGCTAACGTAACTCAGATCCGCACGGAAAACTCACGTGCTATCAACCCAGTCCATATCACACAGAAAGTAGATATACAAGAATACATGTACATGAACAACGAATATCAATTTACATACTCATGGAATGATATAAGTGACATGCTAAAGTGTAGGCATGTGCGAAGTGTGCTACCACATTTCTAGTTAGGTGATTACGGCATAGGAATAGAAACTAACACGTTTGAACAGGAGATCAGCCAACAAATAATTTATGATATGATTCAAATAGCTCACAAAGGGAATACAACACAAGAAGTATGATAACATGAAACTTAACAACTGATTCAAGGCATAAAATAACCTAAACACTACTCTGAGCATGGATAATACCTTAGTGTACGCACATGGGATCAATACCCTCATATGTGCATCACCCATAATACGTAGTTATCATGAATAACTCAGAAAACTCGTGCCTCAACCAAGTTTAGGTAAGATAATTACCTCAAGCAAGTTAAATCAGTACTCTAAAAAGTCCTTCCGCGTAGATCGACCTCCGGACGACTCTAATCTAGCTAAAACAATATAATAATATCAATAGAAGTCATAGAAAATAATCCCACACAATAAAGCTAAGATCTTGATTCAATTATGCAAAGCCAACCCAAAAAGTCAACCCCAGACTCGCACCTGGGAACCCGAAAAAGCTCACAAATCCCTAACACTTATTCAAATACGAGTCCAACCATGTGTGTTCCATAGATTTTCAAACCTGAAATTGACCCTCAAATTATCAATTTTTACTCTGCAAAATCGCAAAACCCCCCAAATTCCGCCTTTAGTTTACATAAACTAGCTGTAATAATCTATGGGTAATCGATATCTAAAATCAAAATTAAGTAAAATTCAATTACCCCTTAAATTGTAGTGAGAAACCCTCCAAAATTGCCTCTAGTCGAGCTCCACAATTTAAAAAAAAAAAATAGAAAATGGCTAAATCCTTCGAACTAATATGCTACACAGTATTTATTCCTTTTCGGACAAATTGCCACATCTGCGGACAAATTCTCGCATTTGCGAGTCCCTGTTAAACTCCTGACCTCCCACGTCTGCCGCACATCCTCCGCATTTACGGGCTCGCTTCTGTGCCCCAACTTCCGCATCTACGGACTTCCCCTTGCCTCCAACCCAGCCCGCTTCTACGGCTTTGCATCTGTGACCACAATTTTGCATATGCAAAAGCACCACAATCAGCAATCTTCATCAATGCCAAAATAACTCAAAATGATCCAAATAAATCTGAAACACACCCGAGGCCCCCGGGACCCCGTCCAATCATGCCAACCAATCCCAAAACATAACACAGGACTACTCGAGGCCTCAAATCACTCAAATCAACACCAAAACCATGAACCATACCTTAATTCAAGCCTAAGGAACTAATGAACTTCCAACTTCCAAAACTCTTGGCGAACCGCATCAAATCAACTCGGAATGACCTCAAAATTTTCATACAAGTTCCAAATGACACAATGGACCTATTCAAACTCCTGGAACCAAAATTCGAACCTGATATCAAAAAAGTTAACTCCCAGTCAAATCTATGAACCTTTCAAACCTTCAGCTTTCTAACTTTTGTCTAATAGTACCAAATCAACCCAGGAACCTCCAAATCCAAATCCGTACATGCGCCTAAGTCTACAATCACCATAGGTACCTATTAGAACCATCAAAATACCATTCCGGGGTCGTCTACACAAAAGTCAAACTCCAGTCAACTCTTACAACTTAAGCCTCTAACCAAGGGACTAAGTGTTTCAATTCAACCCAAAACTCTATCGAAACCAAACCAACCAACCCCTCAAGTCACATAATCAGAAATACACATATGTAAAGAATCAAATGGGGGAAACGATGCTAAAATACTCAAAATGACCGGCCGAGTCGTTACATTCTCCCCCTCTTAAACAAACGTTCGTCCTCGAACGAGTCTATAATCATACCTGGGGTGTCAATAAGGTGAGGATATATGCTCCGCATCTGCTGCTTGGTCTTCCAGGTAGCCTCCTCAACCGGCTGACCTGTCCAATGAAACTTCATCAATGCTATATTCTTTGACCTCAACTTTTAAACCTGCCAGTTCAAAATGGCCACTGGCTCCACATCATAAGTCAAAGCCTCGTCCAACTACACCGTGCTGAAGTCCAATATATGTGAAGGATCCCCATAGTACTTCCGGAGTACGGAAACATAAAACATTAGGTGAACTCCCGATAAACTAGGTGACAAAGTAAGTTTGTAGGCCACCTCCCCAACTCTCTCTAACACCTCAAAAAGACCAATATACCTAGGGCTCAACTTTCTCTTCTTCCCGAACCTCATCATACCCTTCATGGGCGAAACTCTGAGTAGAACCTTCTCACCCGCCATATATGCCACATCACAAGCCTTCCTATCAGCATAACTTTTCTGCCTGAACTGCGTTGTACGAAGCCGCTCCTGAATTATCTTCACCTTTTCCAAAGCATCTCGAACTAGATCATTACCCAACAACCTAGTCTCCTCAGGCTCAAACTAAAGAACCGAAAAACCACATCTCCTCCCATACAAGGCCTCATAAGGAGCCATCTGGATACTCGACTGATAGCTGTTGTAGTAGGCGAACTCCGATAACAGTAGAAACTGATCCATGATCCCCCAAAATTAATGACATAGGCTCGTAACATGTCCTCCATTATCTGAATAGTACGCCCGGACTACCTGTCCGTCGGGGATGAAATGTCGTCAGATCCACCAGTGTTCCCAACTTACGTTGCACTGCTCTTTAAAAATGCAATTTAAACTAAGTGCCTCGATACGGGACAATAGACACGGGCACACCATGAAGGCAAACAATCTCACGAAGATAAATCTGAGCAAGCTGCTCTGAAGAGTAGGTAGTCATGACTGGAATGAAGTGTGCAGACTTGTTCAGTCTATCCACAATGACACACACTTCATCAAATCTCCTCAAGGTCCGTGTAAGCCCAACCACAAAATCCATAGTGATACACTCCCACTTCCACTCCGGAATATCTAGCCTCTAAAGTAAACCACTAGGTCTATGATGTTCGTACTTCACCTGGTGACAATTCAAACATCGAGCAACATACTAAACAATATCCTTCTTCATCCTCTGCACCAATATTGCTATCTCAAATCATGATACATCTTCGCGGAACCCAGATGAATGGAATACCACAAACTATGGGCCTCCTCAAGAATCAACTCTCGCAACCCATCCACATTAGGCACACAAATCCGACCCTGAAGTCTCAACAACCCATCATCACCAATAGTAACCTCCTTAGCATCACCATGTTGTACCATATCCCTTAGGATAAGCAAGTAGGGATCATCATACTGACGCGCCTTGATGCTAACGGTTTCTCCCCAACTGGAATAAAGGCAAGACTACTCATGCTCTCCGCCTTCTTACTCAATTCATCGGCTACCACATTGGCCTTTCCCGGATGGTAAAGAATGGTAATATCATAATCCTTTAGTAGCTCCAACCACCTTCGTTACCTCAAGTTCAAATCTTTCTGCCTGAGTAGATGCGGGAAACTCATGTGATCCGTGAACACCTCACAAGACACGTCGTAAAGATAATGCCTCCAAATCTTGAGTGCGTGAACAATGGCTGCTAACTCTAAATCATGTACTGGGTAGTTCTTCACGAGGCTTCAACTAACACGAAGCTTAATCAATCACCCTACCATCCTGCATCAGCATATACCCAATACTAACTCGTGAAGCATCACAATAGACTGTATAAGAATCTGATCACGAAGGCAAAGCCAAAACTAGAGTTGTAGTCAAGGCAGTCTTGAGATTCTAAAAGCTTTCCTCACACTCATCAGACCACCTAAATGGGGCACCCTTCTGCATCAATCTAGTCAATGAGGCAGCTATAGATGAAAACTCCTCCACAAAACGGACATAATACCCAGCAAACCCAAGGAAATTCTGGATCTCTATAGCAGTAAAAGGTCTGGACCAACTCTAAACTCCCCCAATCTTCTTTGGATTTACCTTAATCCCCTCATTGGACACCACGTGACCCTAGAATACCACTGAGTCTTACCAGAACTCACACTTGGAGAATTTAGTATACAACTTCTTCTCCCTCAAAGTCTGGAGCACGATCCTCAGGTGCTGCTCATGCTCCTCCTGACTACGAGAATACACCAATATATCATCAATGGAAACTATCACGAAGGAATCCATATAAGGATTAAATACGTTGGTCATCAAGTGCATGAAAGCTGCTGGGGCAATGGTTAGCCCAAAAGACATCACCAAGAACTCATAATGCCCATAACGGGTCTTGAAGGCCGTCTTCAGAATATCTGAAGCCCTAATCTTCTCAAGTCAATCTTCAAGAATACCCTAGCACCTTAAAGCTGATGAAACAAATCATCAATACGCGGTAGTGGGTACTTGTTCTTGACAGTAATCTTGTTCAGCTACTTGTAGTCAATACACATCCTCATAAAACCATCTTTCTTCTTCATAAATAGTACCGGTGTACCCCAAGGTGACATACTAGGCTTGATGAAACCCTTATCAAGCAATTTATGTAGTTGTTCCTTCAATTCCTTCAATACCAAAATCAATATCTCTATCGGGTGGCATGCCTGTCAGATTTGCAGGAAACACATCTAGAAACTCCCTCACTACTGGGACTGACTCAACAATAGGAGTACCAACACTAATATCCCTCACGAAGGAGAAATACGCCAAACACCGCTTCTCAACCATTCGTTGAGCCTTCATATATGAAATTACTCTATTGGGGCTGTGACCAAGTGAACCTCTCCACTTCAACCTAAGCAACCTCGGCATCGCCAACATCATGGTCTTAGAGTGCTAATCAAGATTAACATGGTATGGAGATAGCGGGGTATAAACAAACGTCCCCAAGTGTTAGAAATTAGATGAAGTCGGCTAAGGTTAGAAACTAAAGTTCCCAGCGGAGTCACCATATTGTTGCGCCTTATTTTACATGTGATAAGATAAGATTCAACATAAAAGTCATTTCTTCGTTTATTAAAAAAAATATAAAGTCGCCACCTAATTAAAGATATATCACGATACCTGAAAGTCAAGTGAAAATATCAACTGTTAATAGTATGCTAAATCAGTGAGACTCTAAGTAAGGGTTCAAGTCATTCAAAGGGAAAAGTGTAAAGTATTCCTTAAAATCTACCTAAAGATAGTTCCTTAAACTTAATCTAATAAGTAGGAAAAAATTATTTATTTTCTGATTATTAATCATGAAATAGATATAGGTAATTCAAGTAATTAAATCTAAATCGTCTCTTAATTATTAACTAAAGGTATTAACCCCTATGGGCATACAAGACTAAATTTCAAACTAGCCATGTCAGATTAAAATAAATACTAAAAATAAAGAAGGTTAAAGAATAGAGTTATATACATACACAAAGTAAAATCTAACCTCCTTATGAGGTTCCCAAGTCGTATTATCATTTCCATGTTTGAAAAAATAAAGAAAATAAAGCGAGCCTAATTTGAACGGCAGGCATCGACTCTTTCTGATGGCGTCTTTCTAGCAAAGTTTTCAATGTATAGAGACTTCTCACAAAAATAAATAAATTATCAGTAAAAAGTACACGCCACCTTGACTTTAGTGGCAAAATTTAGTGTAAAGAATAAAAATAAATAAATAAATTAACAACACAGAGATTTAAAGTCGAGGGTTAGAATAATGCGAGATCAGCTATAGGCGGGGCAAAAACGGGTCCAATGCGATCTTACTTCCTTCTATTTCATTTTTTGTATGATCGACTCTATTAAACATCTTAAATAAAGACGAAGAGAATTCTAGAAACAAATGCGTAAGAGTATAAAATAAAATGTTTTAGTGTAACGACCCAGCCGGTCATTTTGAGTGTTATAACCCTGTTCCCCCATTTACTGCTTATTCTATGCTAAATTGTTATTATGTGACTTGCCAGGGTAGTTGGTTTTGGTCCGGAGATGTTTCGGAATGAGTTGAGATACTTAGTCTCAAAGTTGGAAGCTTAAGTTGAAAAGGTTGACCAGATATTGACTTATATGTAAATGGCTCCGGAATGGAGTTTTGATGGTTCCGATAGCTCCGTATGGTGATTTTGGACTTAGGAGTGTGGTCAGATAACGATTTGGAGGTCCGTAGTTGATTTTGGCTTGAAATGACGAAAGTTGAAAATTAGAAGTTTTGGAAATTGAGAAGTTTGATCGAGAGTTCACTTTGTGGTTACCGGTCTCGGATTTTGGTTCTGGGAGTTGTAACAGGTCCGTTGTGTCATTTATGACTTGTGTGCAAAATTTGAGGTCAATCGGACTCTATTTGATAGGTTTCGGTATTAAATGTAAAAGTTAGAAGATCATAAGTTCATTGGGCTTGAATCGATGCGCGATTCGTGGTTTTAGCATTGTTTGATGTGATTTGACACTTCGAGCGAGTTCGTATGATTTTTTAGGACTTGTTGGTATGTTTGGTTGAGGTCCCGGGGGCCTCGAGTGGATTTCGTATGGTTATCATAGTGAAATTTGACTTAAAAAAATGGATGAAGTCTATTGAAGTTTGCTGGTGTACATGTCTGGGTTTCTTATATGCGATCGCGCAGTAAGGTCCGTGATCACGTAGGCTTATTTGGGAAGCTGAGATTCTTGTTCTACGTGTTCGCGAGTTGAGGGTTGCGATCTCGTAGGTTGGTGAAATAGTGAATCGTGAATGCGTAGGCTAGGCCGCGTTCGCGAAGAGGAAATGAGGCAGGAGCTAGGTTCACGCGCATTGTTCTATGCGATCACGTAGGTTTGTATGCGATCGCGCAGGTCAGGAATGCTGGTGTTTGCGTTCGCATGGTCCTGTACGCGTTCGCAATGTTAAATTCTGGGTTAACTTAGTTTGTGCTTCGCGGTCGCGAGGCATTTTCCGTGATCGCGATTAATGACTTCTAGGCAAAATATTAAATCTCAAAAATGAGGGTTTGAGTTTATTTCACAATTTGATTTTGGGAGCTCGGTTTGATGCGATTCTTGGAGATATTTTTAAGGGAGTGATTGGGTTAAGTTATTCTAACTTGGTTTTGGTTAAATTACATGAATATATCCTTGATTTCATCATTCAATTAGTGATTTGGGTTGAAAAATTGGGAAAAATGGAGGAAACTTCTTAGGCTGTATTTTGGGGATTTGAGCGAGATTTTTGTGTCGGATTTGAGTAATTTTGGTATGGCTGAACTCGTGGTTGAATGGGTGTTCGGATTTTATAACTTTTATCGGATTTTGAGACATGAGCCCGAGGGTTAACGTTTGCGTTGACTTTTTGAATTTTGATTTAGAACTTAGCATTTTCATATGGAATTGATTCCTATGGCTTGAGTTGATTGTATCAAATTGTTTGTGGCTAGATTCGAAGTATTCAGAGGCCGCATCGTGAGGCAAGGGCTTGTTGGAGTAGAGATTTGCACGGTTTGAGGTAAGTAATACTTCTAAACTTGGTTATGAGGGTATGAATCACTGAAATTACGTGCTATATGAATGGTGTTGAGGTGATGCGCATGCTAGGTGATGGGCGTGTCAGCGTGCACCGTAGTAATTGTGATTCAGTCAATCCGTGGAACTGTGTAGCAATCTTATCTGAATATTATTATGTATCCTATGTGTTAGAGCACTTGAGATGTGATTTATGTTAGAAATCATGTTTAGGCTATGTACTGGTACTATTGGGATCCACAGTGGTCGTTCTTTGCTGTTGAGTTATTTGATTAATTGAAGTTATATATTCAGTCGCATTCATCATTGCATATTATATCTCAGTCTCTGTTATCATACATTGTCACATCACATATCATTGATTTTGGTTGCTTAGCTCGAGTATTGTGAGTCCGAGAGACTGGAGAGATTGATGGCTAAGTGATGCTGAGGGCCTGTTTGTGAGTGATATTTATGGGATCGGACTGCACGCCGCAACATGCTTTATTAATTCATGTCATGATTGGCTTATTATAGCGCTTGAGTTGGATCTGCCACTCCGGAGTATGCACACCCACAGTGAGCGCAGTTGCTATTGTTTCACGATATTTGATTCGGGTTGGATCTGCCCTGGCTGAATCTGCCCTTTACAGTGCTGAGTGATTGAGTGTGATGAGTGAGAACTGAGATAGTCAGGTTGAGTACTTGTACGTAAATCTTTCATTGTATTGCATCACATATGACATGCATATTTGCATGTAGATATAGAGATGTCATATTCCTCATATCATTCCGACTTGACATATTCTACCTGTATTGAGCTTAAATGTTAAACCTGGAAGCATGTCTAAATTTTTGTACTGTTACCTGGAGATTATGAATTTTGTGAGATATTATTGTCATATTTTCTGTAAATTTCCGTACTGTTACTTATATATGTGGACTGTACTGTGCGAGCTCGTCACTACTTTCAGCCACATGTTAGACTTGTTACTTATTGAGTTGGTTCTACTCACGCTATACCCTATACTTCGTGTGCAGATCCAGGTGTTTCCGAGCATGGAGGTTGCTGATCTTGGAGTTTCAGCCTTTCAGAGATTATCGAGGTAGTTGCCTTGGCGTCCGCAGACCTTGACTCTCCTTCCCCTATCTTTCAGTTTTATTTATTCAGTTCTAGTTTCTAGACAATGCATCAGACTATATCATTATATAGATGCTCATGTACTCAATGACACCCTGGATTTAGGGAAATTCTGTATTGAGTTGTGACGCTTTCATCTAGTTTTATGAGATTTTCACTTATTTAAACCTGTTTTAGTATATTTTGAATTTAAAAGAGTTGGTATGTATGAGTTGTCGGCTTGCCTAGTATCATGATAGGTGCCATCACGATATGTTGAATTTTGGGTCGTGACATTTAACCTTTTAAAACCATGTGAACCTTAAAAATAATTTGATGTTTGAATCGTATAAATTGTAAAAGCATATCGAAACATTAACGTAATAGTAAAAATTGTCACGTCTTTGAGACATTTAGAAAATGAGGGAGTAACAAGCTGTATGTGCGCTTTATACAAAAAGTCAGCTATAGCCTGTAATTGTTATCATATCCCTAGACGTACCTGACCCCCCTTGGGGGTGATGGCTCTGCTTGTGTTGACTCCGTTAATGTCGTGGTTGAACTTCATAGCTGTAATATCCTCTTGAACGTGGTGTACATGTATAGAAAATATTAAAATGTATGAGTGTATATGTACTCTTGATACTTGATTGATCAAAGACAAGCAACGAGGGATGTTATTATACCCTATTTCAAACGACTTAAATTACAGTACACCAATTGACAATTTTGAATTTGATTGAAGTAGGAGAATCACCACATAATTAATTATGGTGAATTAGGAACCCCAAGTTAATTAAAGTACTTATTTAAAATAATCCACTTAAAGTCTTCTTAACCTAAAGATTCTAGGTAAGAGTTTCATTAATTTAAAAGGAAGATTTTGAGGCTCCTTTATAAGATTCATATTAAATAGTGAACCGACTATGCTAAAGTTAATTAAGACCATAACTAAGTATTAAATATAAATATGGAAATGTGTTTGAGAATACAAACGATAAGAGGGAAATAGTTAACTAAACTACGAAAAATAGTAATTATGTGTCAAAATCAGTTGTTAGCTTAACGTTAAGACTTAAAATGTTAGTAGTTAAAAACAAAATGAATTAGCAGTTAAAGAATGATGGAGGCGGTGTTACTTCGGAACTTAACATTTAAAATAAGAGATCTTAAGTGCTGAAGCCAAAGCTGCCACGACCTAAAATTCCACCTATATCATGATGGCACCTAACCCGCCCACTAGGTAAGCCAAATAGTGTAAGTTACTATCAAACTGAGAAATCATAAATATATTAATAAAATTGCATTAGAATTTAAAAAAGCTACCCCGCGAACTAGTAATACAAGTCATGAGCCACTATAATTTAGAATTTACAAAGCTGGTGAAATGATTAAATACAATATTTGTTTGGAAATTACACAAACAGAAATAAATCCTAAGCTACCATGGACAAAAGGTAGCATGGATTCGATACGCTGGTACGCCTCCAATCTGCACGCAAGGTGCAAAAGTTTAGTATGAGTACAACCGATCTCATGTACTCAGTAAGTATCTTGACTAAACTCAGTGAAGTAGTGACAAGGTTTTTAAGTCAAAAGATACTCACTTGTTAAATAACCTATGCAATATATATAAATCTATCAACAAGATGTATAACCAAAAATACAATAACTAAAACCTCATTAGAACAAGTGATAACAATTCAATACAAGTAAAGGCTCATCTTCAATAACAAGACATCAAATGGAAACACATGCATATGGTACCTCGTGACCACATTATTAATCACCCTCCTACGGCAAAGACCTTGAGCCACAACATAAGTTACACCCGCACGGCAAGGACCTCGTGCCACAATATAATCAGGCTTCGCCTCAATTTGCAAATAACACGTTCAAGGAAACTTATCATAAATCAAATATATTAATATATGATGATAACTTCCTCGTCTCGTCAATATAATATTCCACCAATAACTCAATAAATGTGAGATATCCACTCCACGTAGGTAAATACATCTTGGCAGCTAAATCTTTATGATGACCCGGCCGATTGTCTTGAGAGTTATAGCCCCGATCCCTTATTAACTGATTTTTTCCGTATCTTTTTCTGCTATTGTGACTTGTCGGGAGGTTTCATTTTGATTTTTGGAAGTGTTTGGGATACTTAGTCCCTAAATAGAGGTTTAAGCCTTAGGATAGGCACTGTAGTCGGAACTGAGTGAAGAAGACTCCGGAATAGAATTTCGTCAATTCCGTTATCTTCATTGTGTGATTTTGGGGTTAGGAGCGTGTCCGGATTGTGTTTTAGAGGTCCGTAGCTCATTTAGGCTTGAAATGGCGAAAGTCAAATTATTGGACTTTTGGCCCGGTAGTGAAATTTTTGATATCGGGATCGAATTCTGATTCTGGAAGTTGGAGTTGGTCTGTAGTGTTGAATATGACTTGTGTGCAAAATTTAAAGTCAATTGAACGTGGTTTGGTTAGTTTCGGCATCAATTGTCGAATTTGAAAGTTTCAAGTTTCTTTAAGTTTGAATTGGAGGGTGATTCGTGATTTTAGCATTGTTTGATGTGATTTGAGGGTTCGATTAAGTTCGTATGGTGTTTTAGGACTTTTCGGTATGTTTGGTTGAGGTTCCGAGGGCCTCGGGTATGTTTCGGATGCTCAACAGATGAATTTTGGACTTAGGAAAGTTGCTGAGTTCTTTTGCTGGTTCTGGTGTCTCGCACCTGCGGAGGGGAGACCGCAGGTGCGAGCTCACACGTGCGAAAGACCAGGCGCAGGTGCGGAATTTAGAGGCTTGACCAGGGGTCGCAGGTGCGAGGATTTTCCGCATCCGCGATGCCCACAGATGCGCCCAAGGACTCGCACGCGCGGAAGAAGACCGCAGAAGCGGACAGTGTTCCGCAGGCGAGTACGCGCAGGTGCGACCCCCCTGCCGCAGATGCAGACCCAGCTCTGTTAAGTGATTTCTACACCTACGAGGGATTTTCTGCAGGTGCGGCATCGCAGGTGCGACCCATGGCCCACAGGTGCGAAGATCGCTGGGCAGAAAAGGGGCAGAATCGAGGGTTAAGTTTCATATTCACAAATTTGATTTTTGAGGTCGGGAGAAGGCGATTTCTTGAGGGATTTTCAGAAGAAGTCATTGGGTAATGATTTCTAACTCCTTTATAGTTATAACCCACTAATCTATCATTAAATTTATCATTTAATTTCGAATTTGAGGTGAAAAAGTGGGAATTTTTTTTTGAGAAAGGTTGTTAGACCAAATTTTGGGATTTTGATCGAGATTTTGGTATCGGATTTGAGTGAATTTGGTTTGGTTAGACTTGCGAGTGAATGTGTGTTCATATTTGATAACTTTTACCCGATTCCGAGATGTAGACCCGGGAGGCTTTTTGAGCGATTTTTCAATTTCTTGCGTTAGCTTTGATTTCACTAGATAGATTAGTTTCTTATAGTTATATTTATGCTATGTAATTGATTTTGGCTAGATTTGGGCCACTTGGAGCCGGATATTCATGGAAAAGGCATTGTGACAGATTGAATGAGCTTGGTTCGAGGTAAGTGACTTGCCTAACCTTTTGTGGGGGAACTCCCCTTAGGATTTGGTACTGTTTGATATGTGAGCGTCGTGTACATGAGGTGACGAGTACGCACACAAGCTATTTGTTGTAAAACTCCTTTTTTTTTCACTAAGTCATAACTTGTTTTCTCCTTAATTGAAACATACTAGCATATGTAAATATCATGTTTAGACTAGAATAACATGCCTACTTGTTTAACTGCCTATTTGAACTCTGTGCAGCATGTTTAGTGAAATTACCTGCTTTCTGTGACTTGAACTTAGTCTAAACTGTAGGATTTCTTGCTATAACTATTATTTCGGTGGGTTGCGCTGCATATTTTCTTTGGGACTACGGAACGGTATTCCGGGAGATTTTCCTGTACTGCATATTTACTTTTGGACTACGGAATGGTATTCCGGGAGATTCCCCTGTTTTGCATATTTATTTTGGTACTACAGAACGGTATTAAGGGAGATCCCCCTGCACATTTACGTTTGGGACTACGATACGGTATCTCGGGAGATCCCCTATTGTTATCACTGTGTTTTGAGCTTTTGTCTTTCGTTGATTCTATTCCTGTTAGATTTTCGTATTTATTTTACTGCGATATTTCCTTCTGTCTTATTTCATTATATTTATACCAGTAGGGCCCTGACCTAATCTCGTCACTACTCGACCGAGGTTAGGCTTGGCACTTATTGGGTACCGTTGTGGTGTACTCACGCCCTTTCTTGCACATATTGTTTGTGTGCAGATCCAGGTTCATCTTACCAACCTCATCACTAGTTGAGTTCGCTGCTGCTTATTGGAGACTTCAAGGTACATCTGCCCGCGCCCGCAAATCCTCGGAGTCCCCCTCTATCCCCCTATGTTCATTTTGCCTTCTTTCTATAGAAATGATGTATAGAACGGTTAAGACTTCTTAGTAGCTTGTGACTTATGGTATTCCGGGTTTTGGAAATTGTTTTGTACATTTTCGAAGGTGATAATTGTATATGCCGAGTGGCATTCAGTTGCTTATTAGATATTTGTTACTGTTAATAGTTAATGTTCATGCTTTAGTTTCATTTTCGCAAAAAAGTTAGGCTTACCTAGGCGTACAGACTAGGTGCCGTCACGATGGTTCATGGAGGGAGAAATTGGGCCTTGACAAGTTGGTATCAGAGCTCTAGGTTCATAGGGGTCGTGAGTCACAAGCCAATTTATTAGATTATCGCGGATCGGTACAAAGACGTCTGTACTTATCTTTGGGAGGCTATGGAACTGGTAGGAACAAACATACTTCTTTTGATTCCTTGTCGTGCGAGTTGTTGGCATCAAATTCTAAAAAATTCTCTATTATATTCTTTCTCACAGATGGTGAGGACCCGTACTGGAGGATCTGACGACCAGGCACCCACGCCCCCTGCTCGAGCCGCCAGAGGCCGGGGCCGGGGTAGAGTACGGCCACGCGGTGTAGCCAGGGCACCCGCGCGAGCTACGACAGAGGAGCCCCCAGCAGTTCCAGCTGGAAGGCAGGCGCCAGAGGTTCCTATTGCTGCACCAGCCTTCCAGGAGACTCTAGCCCAGTTCATGAGCATGTTCAGCACCTTAGCTCAGACTGGATTGATTCCGTTAGCTCCCGCCACATCTCAGGCCGGGGGAGGGGCACAGACTCCCGCAGCCCTTACTCCTGAGTAGAGGGTCCAGGTTGATCAGGCCCCAGAGTTCATTCCTATGCAGCCGGTAGCTCCGGTTCAGCATGAGACTAGGGCAGCCGCTTCTGAGGCTGAGCAGCTCGGACTTGAGAGGTACCAGAAGTACCATCCACTTACCTTCAACAGATTGGCTACAGATGATGCTCAGGATTTTCTAGAGGAGTGTCATCGTATTCTCCGTACTATGGGCATAGTGGAGACGAGTGAGGTTTCTTTTACCACTATCGATCTTAGAGGAGCAGCCTATCAGTGGTGGCGTGCTTATGAGCTGAGTAGTCTAGATGAGGCAGCTTCACTTATATGGACTCAGTTCTCGGACATATTTTTGAGAGAGTATGTCCCTCAGAGCCTTAAGGACTCATGGCGCGCGGAGTTTGAGCAGCTGCGCCAGGGTGCTATGACTGCGTCAGAGTATGCAATCCGCTTTAGTGATTTGGCCCGACATGCACCGGCCTTGGTTGCCACAGTTCGAGAGAGGGTTCGACGATTTATTGAGGGAATCCACCCCAGTATCAAGATTAGTATGGTCAGGGAGGTGGAGATGGATATTCCTTACTAACAGGTTGTGAGTATTGCTAGGATATTGGAGGGCATGCTTGCCCGGGACCAAGAGGAGAGAGAGGCCAAGAGGTCTTGAGAGACTGGTTCTTATTCTGGAGCTCGTGCCCCAACAGCTCGCCATAGTAGGGGTTTTGTGGGTCGCCCTTCATTCAGCTCTTCCGGCTGCCAGTGGTGTTCCATCCCCTTCTAGGCCCCATGAGCCTTATTATGCACCGCCAGTATCTAGTGTGCCTCCTGCTCGGGGGTACTTTTAGCGGCCAGTCCAACAGACCTGACCCGAGTCAGTCACAACAGCCACGCCCTCCTAGGGGTTGTTTTGAGTATGGTGACACCCTCCATATGGTGAGGTATTTCCCCAGACTTAGGAGGGTTGCACCTCCACAGACTTCTCAGCCACCACGTGCTCCACCGGGTCCTCAGGCTATGATTTCAGCACCAGCTATCGCCCCACCTGCTCATTCATCTCGAGGTGGAGGTCGGGGAGGTCGAGGTCGCCCTAGAGGGGGAGGCCAGGCCAGGTATTATGCTCTTCCGGATCATATAGAGGCAGTTGCTTCCGACTCTGTTATTATAGGTATTGTTCCAGTTTGTCATAGAGATGTGTCGGTATTATTTGACCCAGGCTCTATGTATTCATATGTGTCCTCTTATTTTGCCCCATATTTGGGCGTATCTCGAGATTCTTGGAGTTTCCTTGTTTATGTGTCTACTCCTATAGGAGATTCTCTTGTTGTGGACTGCGTTTATCGGTCGTGTTTGATTGCTCTTAGTGGTTTTGAGACCCGAGCTGATTTATTATTACTCAGCATGGTAGATTTTGATGTTATCTTGGGCATGGACTAGTTGTCGCCCCATTATGCTATTCTTGATTGTCACGCTAAGACCGTGATGCTGGCTATGATAGGCTTACCATGATTATTGTGGAGAGGTACCTTAGAGTATACTCCCAGCCGAGTTATTTCATTTCTTAAAGCTTAACGAATGGTTGAGAAAGGCTGTGACGCGTATATAGCTTATGTGAGTGATGTCAGTATTGATACCCCTATAGTTGAGTCAGTTCAAGTAGTTAGAGACTATCCAGATGTGTTCCCAGCTGATCTTCCGGGCATGCCGCCCGACAGAGATATTGATTTTGGCATTGATTTGTTACCGGGAACTCAGCCCATCTCTATTACTCCATACCATATGGCTCCTCCTAAGTTGAAGGAGCAATTGTAGGAGTTACTTGATAAGGGCTTCATTCGGCCCAGTGTGTCACCTTGGGGTGCTCCTGTCTTGTTTGTGAAGAAAAATGATGGTTCTATGTGTATGTGTATTGATTATCGCCAGTTGAACAAAGTTACAGTGAAGAACAAGTATCCATTGCCTCGTATTGATGACTTATTTGATCAGTTACAGGGTGCCAGAGTGTTCTCCAAGATTGACTTACATTCAGGCTATCATCAGTTAAAGATTCGGGAGCCAGATATCCCGAAGACTGCTTTCAGGACCCGATATGGTCACTATGAGTTACTTGCTATGTCTTTTGGGCTGATCAATGCCCCAGCAACCTTTATGCACTTGATACATAGTGTGTTCCGGCCTTATATTGACTCTTTCATCATTGTGTTTATTGACGACATTCTGGTGTACTCCCGGACTCGGGAGGATCATGAGCAGCACCTGAGGACCGTGCTTCAGACTTTGAGAGAAAAGAAGTTGTATGCAAAATTTTCTAAGTGTGAGTTTTGGCTAGGCTCAGTGGCATTCTTGGGCCATGTAGTATCGAGTGATGGGATCAATGTGGATCCGAAGAAGGTGGAAGCAGTGCAGAGTTGGCCCAGACCGTCCTCAGCGACAGAGATCCGGATCTTCCTTGGTTTGGCGGGGTATTACCGCCGGTTTGTTGAGGGATTTTCTTCTTCTGCAGCACCTATAACCAGGCTGACCCAGAAGGGTGCTCCGTTCAGGTGGACAGAGGAGTGTGAGGAGAGCTTTCAGAAGCTCAAGATAGGTTTGACTACAGCCCCAATATTGGTATTGCCTTCAGGTTTGGGGTCTTATACTATTTATTGTGATGCGTCGCGAGTTGGCCTCTGTGCGGTATTGATGCAGGACCGTAGGGTGATTGCCTACACATCTAGACAGCTGAAGGTGCATGAAAAGAACTATCCTGTCCATGACCTTGAGCTAGCAGCTATTGTTCATGCCTTGAAGATTT
The DNA here is from genome assembly GCF_000390325.3 of Nicotiana tomentosiformis. NCBI lineage: Eukaryota > Viridiplantae > Streptophyta > Magnoliopsida > Solanales > Solanaceae > Nicotiana > Nicotiana tomentosiformis. Next base: position 169,708,214 of record NC_090813.1, on the reverse strand, counting down.
GGAGGCACTATTTGTACGGCGTTCCTTGTGAGATCTACACTGATCACCGGAGTTTGCAGCATCTGTTCAAGCCGAAGGATCTTAATTTGCTTCAGAGGTGGTGGTTAGAGCTGCTTAAGGATTATGACATTACCATTTTGTACCATCACCGGGAAGGCCAATGTGGTGGCCGATGCTTGGAGTCGTCGGGCAGAGAGTTTGGGGAGTTTAGCATATCTACCAGCAGCAGAGAGGCCTATGGCATTGGATGTATAAGACTTAGCCAGCCAGTTTGCGAGATTGAATATTTCTGAGTCGAGTCGAGTATTGGCTTGTGTGATTTCTCGGTCTTCTCTTTATGATCTTATCAGGGAGCATCAGTATGATGACCCCCATCTGCTTGTCCTTAGGGACACGGTCTGGCACGGTGATGCTATGGAGGTCAATTGGGGAGGATGGTGCATCGAGGATGCAGGGGAGGTTATGTGTGCCCAATGTGGATAGTTTGCATGAGTTGATTCTCTAGGAGGCTCACAGCTCGCAGTACTTAATTCATCCGGGTGCCGCGAAAATGTATCAGGACCTGAGGCAACATTATTAGTGGAGGAGGATGAAGAAGGACATAGTAGAGTATGTGGCTAGATGTTTAAATTGCCAGCAAGTGAAGTATGAGAATCAACGAACGGGTGTGTAGCTTCAAAAGATAGAGATTACGGAGTGGAAATGGGAGCGGATCACTATGGACTTCGTTGTTGGACTCCCACGGACTCAGCGGAAGTTTGATGCAGTTTGGGTGATTGTGGATAGGCTGACCAAGTCAGCTCATTTCATTCCTGTGATGACTACCTATTCTTTCGAGCATCTGGCTCAAATTTACATTCGTGAGATTGTCAAACTTCATGGCTTACCGGTATCTATCATCTCTGATCGGGGCACGCAGTTTACATCGCGGTTCTGGAGAGCGTACAACAGGAGTTGGGTACTCGGGTGGAGTTGAGCACAATGTTTCACCCTCAGACAGACTGGCAGTCCGAGCGCACTATTCAGATTCTTGAAGATATGCTCCGTGCATGTGTGATGGAGTTTGGAGGTTCTTGGGATCAGTTCTTGCCACTTGCAGAGTTTTCCTACAACAACAGTTTTTAGTCCAGCATTCAGATGGCACCCGTATGAGGCTATGTATGGTAGGCGGTGTCGGTCCCCAGTGGGTTAGTTCGAGCCGGGCGAGGCCAGATTCTTGGGTATGGACTTGGTTCAGGATGCCTTGGAGAAGGTGAAGGTGATTCAGGACAGACTTCACACAGTCCAATCCAGACAGAAGAGCTATGCGGACCGGAAGGTTCGCGATGTTGCATTCATGGTTGGAGAGCGGGTCCTACTTCGGGTTTCGCCTATGAAGGGCGTTATGAGGTTCGGAAAGAGGGGCAAGCTGAGCCCAAGGTTTATTGGTCCCTTTGAGGTGTTGCGGCGAGTTGGGGAGGTTTCTTATGGGCTTGCCTTACCTCCCACCCTAGCATGAGTTCATCCGGTATTTCATGTTTCGATGATCCGGAGGCATCACGGCGATCCGTCTTATGTGTTGGATTTCAGCTCAATCCAGCTGGACAAGGATCTATCCTATGTTGAGGAGCCAATGGCTATTTTGGACATACAGGTTCGGAAGCTGAGGTCAAAGAACATTGCATCAGTAAAGGTTCAGTGGCGGGGCCAGCCGGTTGAGGAGGCGACCTGGGAGACCGAGCGGGATATGCGCAGCCGTTATCCTCATCTTTTCACAGCTTGAGGTATGTCTATATACTCGTTCAAGGACGAACGATTGTTTTAAGAGGGGGAGAATGTAATGACCCGACCGGTCGTCTTAAGAGTTATAGCCCCGATCCCTTATTAACTGATTTTTCCCTTATCTTTTTCTGCTACTGTGACTTGTCGGGAGGTTTCATTTTAGTTTTTGGAAGTGTTTGGGACACTTAGTCCCTAAATGGAGGTTTAATCATTAGGATTGACACCGTAGTCGGAACTGAGTGAAGACGACCCCAAAATGTAATTCCGGCAATTCCGTTAGCTTCGTTGTGTGATTTTTGGGTTAGGGGCGTGTCCAAATTACCTTAGCTTTGTTGTGTTTTGGAGTTTTGGGCCAGTAGTGAAATTTTTGATATCCGGGTCGGATTTCGATTACGGAAGTTGGAGTAGGTTTGTAGTGTTGAATTTGACTTGTGTGCAACATTTGAGGTCAATCGGACGTGGTTTGATTAGTTCGGTATCAATTGTCAAATTCGGAAGTTTCAAGTTTCTTTAAGTTTGAATTGGAGGGCGATTCATGATTTTAGCATTGTTTGATGTGATTTGAGGGCTTGACTAAGTTCGTATGGTGTTTTAGGACTTGTTGGTATGTTTGGTTGAGGTCCCGGGGTCCTCAACAGATGAATTTTGGACTTAGGAAAGTTGCTGAGTTTTTTGCTGGTTCTAGTGTCTCGCACCTGCGGAGGGGAGACCGCAAGTGCGGGCTCGCACATGCGGAAGACCAGGCGTAGGTGCAAAATTTGGAGGCTTGACCAAGGGTCGCAGGTGCGAAGACTTTCCGCATCCGCGATGCCCATAGATACGCCGAAGGACTCGTACGCGCGGAGGAAGACTGCAAAAGCAGACTATGTTCCGTAGGCGCGCACGCACAGGTGCGCCCCCCTGCCGCAGATGCAGACCCATCTCTATTAAGTGATTTCCGCACCTGCGAGAGATTGTCCGCAGGTGCGATCCATGGCCCGCAGGTGGGAAGATTGCTGGGCAGAAAAGGGGCAGAATCGAGGGTTGAGGTTCATATTCACAAATTTGAATTTTGAGCTATGGAGAAGGCGATTTCTTGAGGGATTTTCAGAGGAAGTCATTGGGTAATTATTCCTAACTTATTTATGGTTATAACCCACTAATATATCATTAATTTTATCATTTAATTTCGGATTTGGGATGAAAAATTGGGAAAAAAATTGAGAAATGTTCTTAGACCAAATTTTGGGGTTTTGATCGAGATTTTGGTATCAGATTTGAGTGAATTTGGTATGGTTAGACTCGTGAGTGAATGGGTGTTCATATTTTTTAACTTTTACCCGATTCCAAGACGTGGGCCCGGGGAGGCCTTTTGAGCGATTTTTCAATTTCTTGCGTTAGCTTTGATTTCACTAGCTAGATTAGTTTCTTGTAGTTATATTTATGCTATGTAATTGATTATTGCTAGATTTGAGCCACTCTGAGCCGGATATTCATGGGAAAGGCATTATGACGGATTGAATTGAGCTTGGTTCGAGGTAAGTGACTTGCCTAACCTTGTGTGGGGGTACTCCCTTTAGGATTTGGTACTGTTTGATATGTGAGCGCCGTGTACGTGAGGTGACGAGTACGTACACGGGCTATTTGTTGTAAAAATCCGTTTTCTTTCCACTAAGTCATAACTTGTTTTCTCCTTAATTGAAACATACTAGCATATGTAAATATCCTATTTAGACTAGAATAGCATGCCTACTTGTTTAACTGCCTATTTGAACTCTGTGCAGCATGTTTAGTGAAATTACCCGCTTTCCGTGACTTGAACTTAGTCTAAACTGTAGGAGTTTTTGCTATAAATGTTATTTCGGTGGGTTGCGCTGCATATTTACTTTGGGACTACGGAACGATATTCTGGGAGATCCCCCGGTACTGTATATTTACTTTGGGACTACAGAACCGTATTCCGGGGGATCCCCCTGTACTGCATATTTACTTTAGGACTACGGAACGGTATTCCGGGAGATCCCCCTGTTTTGCATATTTATTTTGGTACTACGGAACGGTATTCCGGGAGATCCCCTTGCACATTTACGTTTGAGACTACGAGACGGTATCTCGGGAGATCCCCTGTTGTTATCACTATGTTCTGAGCTTTTGTCTTTCGTTGATTCTATTCCTATTAGATTTTCGTATTTATTTTACTGCGATATTTCATTATGTCTTATTTCATTATATTTATACCAGTAGGGCCCTAACATGATCTCGTTACTACTCGACCGAGGTTAGGCTTGACACTTATTGGGTACCGTTGTGGTGTACTCACGCCCTTTCTTGCACATATTTTTCATGTGCAGATCCAAGTTCATCTTACCAGCCTCATCACTAGTTGCGGTCGCTGCTGCTTATTGGAGACTTCAAGGTATATCTACCCGCGCCCGCAGATCCTCGGAGTCCCCCTCTATCCCCATATGTTCATTTTGCCTTCTTTATGTAGAAACGATGTATAGAATGGTTAAGACTTCTTAGTAGCTTGTGACTTGCGGTATTCCAGGTTTTGGGAATTGTTTTGTTCATTTTCGAAGGTGATAATTGTATATGCCGAGTGGCATTCAGTTGCTTATTAGATATTTGTTACTGTTAATATTTAATCTTCATGCTTTAGTTTCATTTCTGCAAAAGAGTTAGGCTTACCTAGTCGTAGAGACTGGGTGCCATCACGACGGTTCACGGAGGGAGAAATTGGGTCGTGACAATTGTCAAGTTGACAGAAGCGTAGATTACATGATAGAAACAACGCAAAGCCATGTAATAATACATGACACATATAAAGAAGTCATAAGTAGAATAAGAATTCCCCTCCTTCACCACAACACACACATTATTAATACAAATCGTCCCCCCGGGACTATCACATAACTTTCCAATAATTGCACCCTTATTTTACCACGTGAGCATCACAATGGATATTTTTCCTTATATTGCTACACGCACATAACCCACCCTTATCTTGCCACGTGCACATCAATAAACACCACCATTATGCCGTCGTACACGCTACTTGTCACCTTTATCTCACCGCATGCACATCACAAATGAAATACCTCCCTTATATCGCCGCATGGGCATGTGCACAACGTGTCCACATATGCCACAATTATCATGACAATGCAAGATAAATATTCATCATCAAGAGGCACATCTATATAACTCATCAATAAAACGCACAAGGACATGATAACAACAAGAATGCAGATTAAGTATGACTGTGGTTAAATCAAGTATGGCAACCAAGTCCAAGTAGTCATATAAAGGATCACATATGTATCACAAAGCATACACATCCCAATAAAGGCACATTACAAGATCAAGTCCGGATGTGTATTCATAACCTACGTGTATCTATCCCCAAGGCAAATATAGCACAAGTCTCAATATGGTTCATCATGTTCAACATAAGGTACCAATAGGCTCAACATTCCTCTAGCATGCTTTATAGTACTCACGAAGTCAATTAATTTAATAACATATTGAATCAAGTAAAATACAAGAGTAAGCTAGAATCTCCCTCGAGCATGAATACCCATGGCACATGTATATACGCTCGTCACCTCATATATACATCTACCCTACGTGTGTCAAAAAATATCAATTAGTAGGAAAAATTCCCTCAACCAAAGCTAGGCAAGACACTTACCTCAGACAAGCCAAATCAATACTCAATAATGGCCTTTTCCTTTAGAATCACCTCTGTCCTGCCCAAATATAGCCAATAAACGACTCGATAACATCAACCAATGCAAATGGAATCAATTTGAATTCATAAAGTTGTAATCTTTACCCAATTGCCAAAAGTCAACCCGGGCATATTCGGTCAAAAAACTTGAGTCGAGGGGTAGATCTCGACTACCCATAACCCCAAGAGTCCATGATCCCGAAAACTTCTCTTCAAATTTCATGATTTTGATGTTAAAATCCATGAGTAATCAAGTTATTATATTAAAATTGAGTCAAAATCACTTACCCAATAGTTATGTGTTACAATTCCCTCAAAAATTGCCTCCCACCGAGTCTAGGGTTAAAAATGTGATAAAATAAGCCAAAGTCCCGAAATCCCAGCTATCTGTTAAGTTGCAGATGTCGCATTTGTGACCAAAGGGTCGCAAATACAACAACTGCAAAAGTGACCTCAGGATCGCAAATGCGAAGCAAGGGCTTCCTCAGCACCAGTCGCAAATGTGACAATGATTTCGCAAATGTGAACTGTCCACAGCCCAGCCAATGTCGCAAATGCGACTCGAGCTTCACAAATACGAAGCTCGCAAATTCGAACATTGCTAGAATCCCAACCCTCACAATTGCGATTCCCACCTCGCAAATGTGAAGGTTCGTAAATGCGTGCAGACCGTCGCATATGCAAGGTCTGCAGCACCATAATTTCTAACACTCAACAAAACCATCTGAAACGCACCCAAGCTCCTAAGGCTAGACACCGAACATCCACCAAGTCTAGTAACCTCATATGAACTCGCTTGCGTGATCGGATAATCAAAATAATAAATAAAACTAAGAATCGAACACCAAAACGCATCAAAATCTTAATGAAACTCAAGAACTTCCAAAATCTCAACCAAGTGTCTAATTCCCATCAAATCAACCCGGAATGAGACCAACCTTTGCACACAAGTTTTAAATGAAGAAACAGACATATTCCCTGTCCCAAAACAATAATCCGAATATGATAGGCACAAGATCAACTCTCGGTGAAACTTAGAAAATTTCTAAATCTTCGAATTGCCAACCTTCACCAAAAAGAGCCAATTCAACCCAGGAACCTCCAAAATCGAAATCCGGACATGTGCCTAAGTCCAAAATCAGCATACAAACCTATTGGAATGAACAGGAATCCAAGACCGTTTACACAAAAGTCAAACCTTGGTCAACCTTTCAACTTAAAGCTTCCAAATTGTGAATTTCTCATCTGAATCAAAGCCCAAACCTCTCGAACAACCTTACGCACAAGTCATAATAAATCATATGAAGCTATTTAGGACCTCAAACTATCAAACGGTATGCTAAATATCAAAATGACCGGTGAGGTCATTACGTTCTTGTAACACCCCAAAATATTTTGAAGTATTTTAAGACCATTAAGAAGATTGGCAGGTACTAATTATATTAATTCGGATATGAACAAGACTAATAATATGAATGATCTCAATTGATTATGATAATATATGTATGAGGTGCATTAAGAATGCTTTATGGTCTAAGAAGATCCACAAGGCTAAGTCAAGTTGGAAATTATACGACGAGGGTAAAGTTTCAAGTGAGTTCGCACAAGACCTAACTTCAAACGAGCATACCTTTCATGATATGAATTTTTATATGGTTTATGACCTATAAAATGAAATTTTTATATGTCTAGTTTCTAATGCTTCAAACAGTTTGTCATTTGGATATTCCTACAAGAAGTTATGACCTTTTTACTAAAGGGGGACAGAACAGCAACGCGAGTCTTGCGTAGCCTACGAACCATAGCAGCGTAGCCTACGCACCATTGCGTAGGCAAATCCAGAAGCTTCCAACTGAAAGGGGATATAAGTCCACCCTGTGTAGCCTTTGTGCATAGCCTACGCAGGGAGGCTACGCAGCTTTAGGGGCCATTTTAAAGGGGCTGAAACAAGGGGTTTAGAGAGAGAAAAAATTAGTTCTTTAACTTGGAATTGATTTCTAGTGAGAAGGAGGAGCTCTTCTACCATGGATACATTTCAAGGTAAGTTGTTTTGGCACAAGGATGATTATATAACATCAATTAGTGATAACACTAACATTATTATGGATCAAATCCATAGGAAACATGTTGAATCTTCGAGAACACCAAAAGGAGAAAAAGTGAGATTCTTCCACCAAGAGGTAATCTCTTCACTTGAGCTTCATATATATGTCATATTGGAGTATGGGTAGTATATTTATGAGTTTTATTTAAAGTGATAATGGGATATTGTATGAACCCTAAGGGTGGGTCTTGAGAATGCCAATTTTGGGTAAAGAAGAAGATGAATAGTGATGAATTGATATAAATACATATGTCTTGAGTTTCTAACGATTCCAATATACTTGATAACTTAATTTATGAACGAATTTAATTGGGAATAACCATTTGGATAAGATACAACACTAGTTCTTGAAATGGATGTTCTTGAACCTAGAGTTTTGTTGGAGAAGGTAATGAATAGTGACTTAATGATGTTGGATAATTAACATAGTATTATTTATATATGCTTGTACTAATAAGGTTTGTGGGAAGATTGGTGAGCTCAAATAAGTAAGGATTGGGTTGTGGAGTGAAGAAAATATTGTAGAAGAACCTTGTAGCCAAATTTGCACACCTAGTGTTTGATAAAATGCTCAAATGAGCGGACACCATGAATACCTTCCTAATTTGTGTTCAATTTTGCTATATCTCAAATTGGGATTGCTAGAATTTTTGGGACGTTGTAGTAATTTAAGGAAAGCTCAAAGAGAGGTATGTTGGCTAAGCTACTCTCTTAGAATTGAATTCCATGATGTTCCCGTAAGTTTCAAGTATGGTTGTCTCAAGTTCCTTATTCTATGTTCCGAGATATTCCCAATAAATTCGATTGTCCCGAATAAGCAAAGTGTCGAGAATTATGTATTCAAAATGTGTCACGAATGTTCCTATCACATTATGTTATCCTTTGGGAATGTGTTCAAGAATGATATGTGTATTAAAATGCTATGTCTTTGAGTCATATTGCAAATGAAGGCTATGATGCCAGATTGTGTAAGAAAATCTCAATATGCTTAAGACTCTTAATTGCTCATATGTGTATCTAAAGTCTTGATTGGAAATGTCTTATTGTTGATAATCTATAAAGATGGTTGGAAGTGAATGAAGTGAATTGGGGGTATAAAGTGTGGCCAACATGCCAAGAGTGAAAGTTATACTCGTGGCCAATGGTGCCAATGAAATAAGATGATGTGAGAAAGATTATGAAATGAGCTTTGATTCAACTATTCCAAAATCAACTTCGAAAATAGAATTGCCTAAAAGCTTATGAACTCAAGTGATGCCCATATGTGGTTGTTTTAACTAATGCTATGCTTTGTAAGTATTTTCAATGTGTTTTGAGCTCTTATATATTCATGAGTTGAAATGGTGTATTGCTCTTTTTGGGGAAAAGTATTTCAAGAATAAATGGTGTGTTACTTGTTTAAGATTTTAACTTATGCTTTGATTGCCAATCATTTTACTCCATTTCTTGGAAAGAAATCCACTATGTTTAAAGTCTTCATTACTAATGAACCTAAAGTTGTTTTTTTCGGAATATTATATATGTTGATATTTGTGATGATGTTCCATGAAAGGAAAGAATGAAAGTGTGGAATATTAAATACGACCATTATGCCATGAATGAAGAACCATATGTATGACCAAGAGAGCCAATGAAATAATGATGTTGAAAGTTGTTGAAAGTGCTAATGCGGCTATATACGGTATGAAAGGTTATGAGGTAAAGGCATTTGTATTGTTGTTACCTTTGTGTGCAAAAACAAAATTAATATTTTTGGGAGTATCGATAGTCACCGAGGAAGGGTAGGTTGAAATAACCTAACCCCGAAACTACATGTGTCGGTGTAGGAGTGAATTGTAATTATTCCCCTTATTTGGGATGAGATTGATGTGATAAAATTATTCCCCTTAATTAGGATGAGATGATTGATAGAAAGGGATGATGTCGATCCACACGGCATTGTGGTGAGATGGCCTAGCCGATCGGGTCGTGATCGGACACCATGCAGCACACATGGTGGTGATTGTGCTGGAAATTGTAAATGAAGTTGTGATTGTTGTTGATGTCTCGAATGAGACGGCCTAGCCGATCGGGTCTTGATCTGACTCCGTGCTAAAAGTACGGTGGTATTGGTATTGTGAACAATGGTATTGTGAATAGTGATATATTGGTGCTAAAGATCTCCCAACCAAAAATATATAATATTATCTTCGTATCTTGAATATTACTATGTTTTAACTTGGCTTTTGGATATCATTGATTGCTGATTGTGGTTTCCATGGATTTTCCTTTCTTACATTGGCATTCTATTTTGAAAGAGGACAGTTAGCTTTACATACTAGTACTATTCCATATGTACTAACGTCCCTTTTGCCGGGGGCACTGCATCTTCAATAGATGCAGGTGGTTCATCAGCGGGTAGCTTTGGTCCTCGTTAGCAGTCACTCTCTATTCAGCAGATTGTGGTGAGCCCTACTCTATTCCGGGCCTGATGTCATTTGAGTTGTACATTGTGTTTTAAGGTATAGTTGGGGCTTTGTTGCCGGCACATCCATACTACTATTCTGTTGTACTTAGAGGCTCCGTAGACAAGTTGTGGGTGGTGTTTGACGTAGGGAATTAAACTAGAAATGTTGGTATTTGGTAAACATGTTTTTCATTATATCTGTAAACTTGTAATATTTTGGAAATTTTGAATGAAGCTTCTAATGAAAATGAAATAGGAGTTGTTAATGAAATTTTCTTCAATGTTTGATTAATGGAGTTCATTTCCTCTTTATTCATGGATGAGTTTGGGTAGAAGAAAATCTAACAGGCTTGCTCGGCCGAGTTCACTCGGTTGAGCGCCGGTCGCGCTCCCCGATTTTGGGGCGTGACAGTTCTCCCCTACTTAAACATATGTTCATCCTCGAACGTGCCAAGAATCGTTTCAAAGCCATCAAATCATTGTATAAACTTGACATACACATACCCACTGGTGATCCTACGAGACCGCAATCCATAAAAGCCCTTTAGCACAGTACTGACTGAAGATTCTTTCTTCAACCTTAATCCATCAACCTTAGAACCAAATTCCAACATTTGAAATTCCTGATATGATCCGATTCTCGCATATACATATTATATTCATCTCAACAAGCTATAGCAAATCATAAATATGTTCCAAGGTATAACCATATGACGTAAGCCATCGCTCATATACCCATAGCAATATCTCTGTCCACAATAGCTGCCCAATACTAAACCCGGTACCGGTAACCTACCTCATATCAAATAAGACCTTATTCCAAGCCTCCACAACAATGCTAATGATATAAGAAATATGTAGAAACTCGTAACCACCCACCAAGTCGATAAGTCATGGAGCTCTCTCGCCCAACAAGGACCTTTGCCAAATTCTAAGCTGAATAATAACATACCTTAGCCAAATTCGATTGCACTAATTGTAGGTACAGAGATCTCATCTCACCTAGTTCACGCTATTCGACCAGTAAGCCACACCAAATACCACCTAGTGACATACGACGCAATACGTACCCAACAAGCAATAACTCGAATATATATAGAGATGAAAAGAGAGCCAAATGAGACAACCACCTAATAAGTCCCACAAATACAACCGCAAAGCACAATGCTATGAACCCATCCCACAAGGGAGAAGCAAAAAACATGGAGCAAGCACAAAGATCATATCCCAACATTATTCTTTTGCGGTGTGTGACCCGATCCAAACATGCCGATCCACATGGTATACTCATCGACCTTTAATGCTCACAATCAACAACCACATGTATACCAACACGCAAAATGCATGACTATAACGATAGAGAAATATATATCACCTAATATCACAGATGGGAAAACCATAACCAAGGCTCAAAAAGAAACTCAACACCCCCTAAGAGCCATCTCGCTTGAATCTTTCCATAAGGCTTGAATAGAGCTACACCAGGCGTGTGAATAGTCAAGTAGTCCCACTACCCATTGTAGCATAAGAGAGCAACACATAAAACATACCAAAACATGAATAAGGTCAACGCCAACCGCTGACATACCCCCAACCTTAGTTGTGCTGAGTAAACAAAACCCGATCCGATGTAGATTACACATTCTCATTAAGCGTAATGATGGGCCACCAAATTAATCCATATCATCCCAAAATAGGTAAATAACCCTCCAAAGTCCATAGTAACCTATCCATAGCACATACCATCAGCTAACTAACTCTTAACACATCTTCACAGTCCGCAGACAAGGTATAGTCTACCTCCAAGGACATTCATTCCCTAAACCTTGAGAATATATAAATCTCCATATTCGATCCTGAGTCCATCACCGAAATGTCCAGCACATCTCTCATACACCATCTTGTTACAAAAAATACTCACATAAATATTGTGTGCCACATAGCACAAACACGAACATCATAAGTCAACACCTAGGCGAATACCGTAATACCAGTCGAGTAACCGCCAACCCCAAACATAATGCTTCTCCTAATACACACACCCTTCACAGACGATACCAGGTGGTTCTAACATCCACTAAACATCTGAAATCTCCCATGCCGTCTAGAACTCATGACCTTCCTTTTAAAATCAAACCGCAATCTTGCCCATGAAATCTCAATCCCACATGGCGCACCACCTCTATCATGCTATCTTATGAAAAACCCAAGGATCCCATTCTCAAATCTGTATCACAAATAGAATAGAGGTACCGACAACCGAAAACCTTCCACTAACTCATTCCCATAGAATAAAATCACTACCTGTAACAAATTTGCCCATGCCTATAGAGTACAACAACAAGTCGTGGCCCAAACCATCACAAACTCTTCGGGACCCATTTTCACATGATCAGATCCTTCACCTCTCTAAATTAATTAAGTCACGTAGACTGCTATAATCAAGAGTTCCTCATCATGAAAATGCATGCACTGAAGAACCCCTTAAGGAATGTAAAGATGTTTCTTTCACTTTTCTAATACCGAAATGTAGAATCACTAATGATATAGAGTACCGCAAGTCTCGACACCATCCAAAGTAAGCCCAAGTCCTAATCATACTCAAATCCAAAAATTCTTAAATGCCACATATGAGTCCTGAACCCGTTAGAACCTTCTCAAAAGTCATTCACCTTACTCTAAAACATCCTTGATGAGACCATTCTCAAATCAATAGCCAATCTGCAAGCACATCCTAGTCCAAGAACTAATATACCGCATGACCATGCAACCCGATCACCAATAACAGACTCTCCCACTCGGCTCGAAGCTATAGAAAATATCATCTATAGCCCATAGTACTCTGCCTTCATAACTATCCTGACCTCGTAGGACTAACCAACTGGTTACTTCATAAACTCACATAACACTAGTCATAAATACTCCAAATACTCTGCCAAGTGCATATTCATTCCCGCAACAGCCAAGCCAAGTCCCTCGAGTGCTCCGAAATGATTGTATATGCATTCCACTGAATAGAATCCTCATACGATTCTGACAACCTCAATCCCACCGGCTAGCCTCAAATAAACGTCTCCCCATGACCCTACCATGGTCACAATAACTAGGAATCCCATTAATCCTCCCGAGAACAAGTGATAACAATTCAACACAAGTAAAGGCTCAGCTTCAACAACAAGGCATCAAATGGAAACACATACATATGGCACCTCGTGCCCACATTATCAATCACCCTCGCATAGCAAAGACCTCATGGTACAATATAAGTCACACCCGCACAACAAGGACCTCGTGCTACAATATAATAAGGTTCCACCTCAATTGCCAAATAACACTTTCAAGAAAACGTATCAAGAATCAAACATATTAATACATGATGAAAACTTCCTCATCTCGTCAATCCAATATGCTACCAACAACTCAACAAAATGTGATATATCAACTCCACGTAGGTAAATTCATCTTGTCAGCTAAATCATCAAGTAATGACAGAAGCATAGATTAGCATGTTAGAAATAATGCAAAGTAATGTAAAAATTCATGACAAATATAAAGAAGTCATGAGAAAAAAAAAGAATGCCCCTCCTTCACCACCACCACCACACATAATCAATACAAAACGTCCCCCTGGAATATCACATAACATTCCCACAATGCCACCCTTATTTTGCCACGTGAGCATCAAAATGAATATTTCCCCTTATAGTGTTGCACGCGCATAAGCCAGCCTTATCTTGCCGTATGCACATCAATAAAAACTACCCTTACGCTGCCGCACGCACATCTAGCCACCCATATCTCGCCATATGCGCATCACAAATGAAATGCCTCCTTCATGTAGCCGCATGCACATTTAAACACAGTCAACACAAAATGTCCACATGTGCCACAATTATCATAATAATGCAAGATAACAATTCATCATCAAGAGGCACATCCATATAACTTATCAATAAAATGCACAAGGACATGATAACAACAAGAATGAGGATGAAGCGGACTATGGTTAAATCAAGTATCGCTACCAAGTCGAAGTAGTGATACAAAGGATCAGATATGTGTCACAGAGTATACACATCCCAAACAAGGCACATTACAAGATCAAGTCCGAATTTGTATTGATAGCCTACGTGCATCTATCCCCAAGGCAAATATGGAATAAGTCTCAAGATTGTTCATCATGTTCAACATAAGGTACCAATAGCCTCAATATTCCTCTACCATGCTTTATAGTACTCATGAAGTCGATTAATTTAATAACATATTGAATCAAGTAAAACACACAACCAAATAAGGCATAGAGTACGCTAGAATCTCCCCTGAGCATGAATACCCACGGCACATGTATATACACTTGTCACCACATATATATATATATCTACCCTGTATGTGTTAAACCATATCACTTAGTAGGAATAATTCCCTCAACCAACGCTAGGCAAGACACTTACCTCAATTAAGCCAAATCAATAATTAACAATAGCCTTTTCTTTAGAAATCACCTCCGTTTGGCCCAAATCTAGCCAAACAATGATTCGTTAATATCAACCAATGCAAAAGAATCAATTTCAATTAATAAAGTTGCAATCTTTACCCAATTCCAAAAGATCAATGAAAGTAAACGTGAGCCCGCCCTATCAAAACCCTAGTCGAGGGATAGATATCGTCTATCCATAATCCCACAAGTCCAAATATGTTATTGGTTTTCAAATCCGAGTCTAAATCGGCTCTCAAATCTCAAATTTTAAATGTTTCAAAACATAGTAAAAAATCCCTAAAATTTCACTTCAAATTTCATGATTTTGATGTTAAAATCCATAAGTAATCAAGTTAAAATATTAAAATTGATTCAAAATCACTTACCCAATAGTTATGTGTGAACATTCCCTCCGAAAATCGCCTACCACTGAATCTAGGGCTCAAAATATGATAAAATAAGCTTAAGTCCCGAAATCTTAGCTATATGTTAAGCTGCAGATGTCGCATTTGCGACCAGAGGTACGCAGATGCGACAACCGCAAAAGCAACCTCAGGATCGCAAATGCGAAGCAAGGGCTGCCTCAGCAACAGTCCCAAATTCGACAATGAGTTCACAAATGGAATTGTTAACAACCCAACCAATATCGCAAATGCGACTTGAGCTTTGTAAATACGAAGCTCACAAATGCCGAAACCTCATCGCAAATGCGAAAATGTCTTGAACACCCAGACATCGCAATTGCAATTTCCACCTCGCAAATGCAAAGGTTTGCAAATGCCTGTAGACTCTCGCAAATGCGAGGTCTGCAGCACAAAAATTTTCAACACTCAACAAAACCATCAGAAATGCATCTAAAACTCACACAATCCCCCGGGGCTCCACTCCGAGCATCCAAAAAATTCTAGAAACCTCATACAAACTCGATCTCATGCTCGGATCATCAAAATAACATATAAAATGACAAATCAAATACCAAAATGCATGAAAATCTTAATGAAACTCAAGAACTTCCAAAATCGCAACCAAGCGTCTGATTCCCATCAAATCAACCTTGAATGAGACTAAACTTTGCGCACACATACCAAAAACAAAAAGGACCTATTCCATATCCCGGAACTAAAATTTGAACCCGATAGCCACCAGGTCAACTCTCAATTAAGCTTAGGAAATTTCTAAACCTTTGAACTGTCATCCTTCGTCAAAAAGAGCCAATTCAACCAAGGAACCTCCAAAATTTAAATTCAAACATATGCCTAAGTCAAAATCATCATACAAACCTATTGGAACCTTCCGAATATGAATCCGAGACCATTTACACAAAATTCAAACCTTGGTCAACCCTTCAACTTAAAGCTTCCAAAACACTGACGCACTGAGATTCTTGGGTTCTACTGCTCATCTTGCCACTAACGATTGAGATATTGCTGAAATTGTTCTTCTTGCTTACTTGTCTATCAAATGGTAATTGGTAAGTACTTTGGCTTTCGCCGTTTCATCTTTTGTTTGTGTTCATGAATTGTTTAGGAACCAATATATTACCATGCTATCTCTGTTTACAGCCCCATTTGCCTTAAAATTAGTTTGTGATTCTAAACTTTTTCTAACACTAGAACTTGCCTAATTTTTAACCCTGATTCTGGATTTCTTAAGTATGTTTAGCTTAATGTTTATTATGTTTCTGAGTATCTACGCCTACTGCCTCTATGAGCCCATCTCCCTACCTTACTTATGACTCTTATGAGAAACCAGCTCATTGCCCTGGATGTGTTCATATGCATTGTTTCCAGTAGGTCATTCACGTGAAACTTGTTAACTTCTTCAATGATCATGTAATTTCTAAATGTCTTCTTGAATCTTTAAAATACGTATGATATATTTTTCTGTAATTATGATGTGTGCTCTTTTACCTACTCAATTATGTGTTTCTAAGTGTTGCTCAAGACTTTCTAGGGTAAACCTCAATGCTTATCCTCACCCTGCATATGATCAATTGGTACTAGGCATGATAATCACCTATCTTGTTAACCTAAGGTTGATATTTTCATGAATCCTAATGTCTGCTTGTCCTGTTAACCTAGAATTAGCATGTTCTTCTACCTTCAATGAATTTTTTAGAATCTTGTGCTATAATTAATGCCCACCATGTTAAGTTTCATGTTCAACTAAGTATGTTCACCAAAATATGCTACTAGTATGTTGTTATGCTGGATCTTCATTTTCAAAATCCTCATATGAAGATTTTCCTCCACCTGCTTCTTGTCTATGATTGTGCTAAGCTGTCATCTGGAATTCTTTGGGTTGGTTATACTTTGAAACACTATTTGCAGTAGTTTGCTAGCTTAGGATATCCTACCTTGTCACTATTAATCTTATTTTTCTGAAATTACTTGCCCGTATGTGTCTTTGACACCTTTCAACTTAGCATGACCCTGATTATTGGTTGAAACTGCAGCTATTTCAGTTATAAGAACTAAGTGTTTAAGTTATTCTATGAGTAGTTTTATTGAGTATCCATTAGATTAATTACTTCGATCGTTTGAGCCTAGTATGCTGGGCCTGCCTTTGGTAATGGGTTTGAAGTACATTGTCTGCACTTGGAGTTTGGGCATGCTGTCCACATGAAGTTTTGAGTCTATTTGAAGGCCCAGAGGTGTTACAAAGTTATTCTATATTTGTATTTGGGTCTGTAATTATTTAAGTTGGTCTGTAATAACTTGTAAAACTGGATGATGGGGAAATTAGTGAAAGGGGGGCTAGGGTATTCCAATTCTTGCATGAATGGGTAGAAAACCTGTTCATAGGGTTTACTTGCTTAGTTTGCCATTTATTTGACGTGCTTTAATTCTACACACTAATAGAAATCATGCCTATAGGAACTTAAAACACTTCACCTACTCTACCTGTCTAATGCATGCCCATTATTACAAGCATGTTTGTAAGAATTTAAGTGCTTTACTTGTTCACATGTCTACTTCTATGCGCTATTAGATAGCGCATAGATATGCACTATGAATCAAACATCAATGACTATTTGCTCAACTTGTGCAATTGTAATATGATTATTAGATAGCATGCCTATATGTTCATATTAATATATGTCTTTGCTAATACTCATCTAGATACCATGTTTATAGTGCCTCAATTGGTTATTTAATTGGTTGTTTCTGTTGTTCCTATCACGCTGCCGCCTAGATAACATGCCTATAGGAATAAGCGTAATAAATCTGCGTTAAAATACCAACTATTAGAGTACCTTCCTATAAGATACTGCTACTCTCTTAGAAAGCATGTCAATAGGATCAAACTCGAGTAACTCTGAGTTTTCAAATGGCTTCACCCCCATTGGGCAAATCATTTAGAGATCATGTCTATTGGATCTTATAACGCTTGTAATCTATAATTTTGATAATCTGGACAGCGGCACTTCCCATGAGATGTATTAAACTGAATGTTCATATAGAAACCATGTCTACAGGTTTTTTAAACAATTGCAAATACATTTCTATTCTAAAACTGCCTACTATAGAATCTAAATCTGTCCGCGTGCTTTCGTTGCTTATACATTGAAGCTAACTTGATCCATTCATTGTCTTTATGTGTAGTCCTAATTGTATTGAATGTGCACTTTTTTTTACCATTTTAAGCACCCTAAGTAAAGTCTAGAACCACCCAAATAGTGAGTCCAAAGCTTCCTGGACCAAAGTAATGGGACGACTAGTGCACACATAGGATACGACCTAGAATTAAACTAGAGCACTTTAGGTAAACAACTTTAATATAGTAATTGGGTAGTAGGAGATGATTGTCTGTGCCCACTGAACAATATGAGCAACCCCTTACTCTAAGGGAGTTGCAAAGTATTATTTATGTTGCACGGGATGATCCTTTAGGCTAAAAAATTTAGGACCCCCCTTTATATGTTTGTTTCTCATGCCTTTGTTTCCTTAAACTTAGAGCAATTAAGTTTTATCTTGTAACCTCCAAAGACTTTTACTGATCATTTATATATAGTGTAATTCCTTTACATGTGAAATCTGCTTTACATCATAGTTGAACATTTTAAATTCCCTGTCTTCCTTCACTTACATGATCATATAGGACAATTATAATCTAATAATCTCACGTAGCATTAATTTTGACCGGGACCCACAGTTGTGGACCTCGAAGAGTTCCTAACACCTTCTCTTCGAGGTAATTTGAGCCCTTATCCGATCTTTGGTGATGCATACTAGTTAAACAAAGTTATTTGCAAATAGGTGCCCTAATGCATCTTTGAAATTGTTAGATGACGACTCTTCTCTTTTAATACTTCATTTAAAAGAGTTGTCACACGTTGAAACCCGTTTTCTCTAGAAAACTGGGCACGACAACATGGCGACTCTTCTAGGGATATACTTAGGCTCCAAACATAATGAAGTTTCGCTTATGTGGATTAACGGATTATTTGATGACATGTACATCCCCTCCCTATTTCCTTTATCTTGCTTAAAACTGCTATATCATGCTTCTCCCGTCCATATCTACCCTATTTGCTTCATTTAATTATGTTCTCAAACCTTTTTCATGAGTCATGCTAACTTCTACCCTTTGTCTTTCATTTTTCTTTTCTTTGACCTATTCATCTTTATCGCATTATTTACTATTTTTACATTCTTTCATCATACAAAATATCTGGCAACGTATTACTATTTTTTTTGCATAAAGTATTTTTTCAACATCATACTCCACTCATGCTTATTATCAACATAGAGGCACTTGATGAGTATCCGTACTTTTCCAAAAATACCTTTTTAAACTGGAAAGGCTTATTAGCAGTAGACTAGTGGATTGGCGGTGCAGTCGACGGTCCCGTGCCTTTCACTCTCAAGTAGTCCACTTGAGAGTACCAGTCTAGACCTTTCTAGAAATCACATTCTGATTTGAAGTGTACATGCATCATGCTGAACCTAGTATGAGTCGAAACGTCATTGACGCATCGATCCGCTTAGATAAACCTTGTCCAAAGTCCAAAGGGATTTCCATAATCCCAAAGGTCACCATCATATTATGTGCATTGCTTGGAGAAAAATGTGTCAACATGTTGACCATTATTGTGTAAATAGTCGAATTTGGAGGGGGAAAGGGATAACATTTATTTGTTTGTAGAAAATGAAGCACGAAATCCCTAGGTTTGGTATTGTCCATAATATCACGCCTCTGCTAATTGACTGGTGGAATAAGCTTGCACTATGCGACAAATATCATATGAGGAGAGTACTGGGTAACTTGCCATCTTTACTGAATATTCGACCCAACATGGAATTAATTGAGGAAGCCACCATGTTCTAGGATGAAAAGAGAGTTGTTTTCCGATTTGGCAATTTAGAAATCATTCCCCTTATAAAAGAAATAGGTGTTTCATCAAGTTACCATGGGATAGTCTGGGTCTACTGGTGCCAAACAATCGCACCCCATACGGTTTTCTGAAAATGTTGTGTTTAAGAAGAACGACGAACTAGTCTACCTGAAGAAATCGTACATCCCCTTTGAATTTCTATATGAGCGATATTGGCACAACAAATCATATCGCCTTCATATGAGGAGCTAGCCATTACCTCTTTGGGATGGGTATAGTGCCGAGTCTATGTCTTCACAGTCTGTTTCTTGGGTTTGTTTATCTTTTTGATGCAAGGAGGGATAATTCACACTCGCTTAGCCATGGTCGCCAGGACTATGATGGAGGGTATCGAGAGGTAGAAATAAACCATCATCCCTATGAGTTTAGACGAGATATACCGTGCTCTAGATCGGTGAAAGCATGGGTTTGGACATTTAGAGGGTTGTAATCACCTACTACAAGTTTGGCTGCTAGAACACTTTCAGAGGGGAAATTATCGATAGGAGCTCCTACGTAGGCCACTGAATGACTACATAGCCAGTCATCATCCAAAAAAGATGACATTCACGCCAGATAGGTTTGCAAAGCCTGGGAATGTTGTAGGCTGAGTGCATTTCTTCAGTAATATCACAGACGAGCAAGTGCATTGGATGTTCGAGTGGTTCCCTAGTAGCGAGTTCATCATCAAGTCTAAAAGAAATACTCACTTGGTACTGATCGTGTTGCGAGGCATCTACCCTTACGCTCCTATAAGGGTAATGAGGCAAGCTGGGAGGAAGCAAGTCATACCTCGGGTTTCCAACATGGTTCAGTGTAAAGCAAATTTAAAAGGAGATGTTATCCCATTCAAGTTTGAAGCCCAGCACATGTGGAACCAAAAGATCATCGTGGATGGAGAGACTATTGAACTAGACATGTATCACACCGGTCAGAGGTACTACTATCTCTCATAGTTAGAAGACGACATAACCAGGGACGTTAAATCAGGAGTAAATCTGAAAGACAAAATCATATATGAGGTGGCTGAGGCACATGTAAAGTACAAGAGGTTATGCAAAAGAGTGTTCGAATCTAAAACTAAGCCTTTGGAACAACATAAGATGGATATGGAGGCGATCAAGGAATGGAAGGAGATTGCAAACAAGTCGATAGAGAAAATGGAGCACCTAGAGAAAGGAATGATGGAGCTAGATGGGAAGATGAGGAAAAGGCTTTGGGATTGTTAAGGTATGAGCTATGATGAAGGAGGGAAGCTAGCAATGGCTTACGTTTTACTCGACATGCGCAACCTGGGAAGTATGATTGATGGAGTCAAAAGTGCCAAGCATGGAGAAGGTCCTTCTGGGATCAAATAGACTAGGGAATAATGTTATTTATTACTTTCTAGATTAGATTTCATTAGATTTCGATGTAATAAGGCTTTGTGCCATTAGTGACTTCATAATTATTATTTTGATTTAGTAAAGATTAATTTGACTTATTTTCACATTAATGGAATGAGGCAACGTTGGCATGAATTTTCTTCAAGTCTATATGTCGCTTAAGCCTACCTCAGGCACAATGAGGTCCCTAAATTAGGACACAAATTATTGCATGACCTTACGTGATACTTGCTTAAATATTACGAACACTATTTTATTTTGCCTTACTGACTTGGTTACCTTTTTGTTTTTTCTTTTGATTATTCCCATTCCCAAAGTTTGGTTCGTGCATTCTGGCATCTTCAGCATGCCACACTAGATCTAGAGTTCCTCCACCTGCTCCTCCACCTAGTGACCCAAAAGGAAAAGGCAAAGGCAAAGGGAAGTTGGATGATCTATGTGGTAATAAAGAAGACAACTCTACTATGGAAGAAAATGTTGAAACCTTAGATGGAAGAAGTACGCCAGGACAAAATGAGTAGGTCATATAGTTGGAATAGAAAATCTTGGAGCCACAAGGTGAGCTTGAGCAGGTATGAGATCTCGTAAACCTCTACCTTACTCTAAATGTTCCCGACGTTAATCATCAGAACATAACCACTCAGAAACAAACACCACCATAGAACATACAAGCCCAAAATCCACCGCCTAGAGCTCCACAAAATCCTCCCGCAACGCACCAGTATCACAACCCCGCACCCCCTCAAACCTTAATCCCCCACAGTATAAACCCCTCAACAACACCACCATCACCCAACCCAGTATCCTCAAACCACCACTTATCATACCTCTCAAAATGCACCACAACTTACCCCCGATCCCCCTCAAACCTCAATAAATAATCACCCATATACCCAAGTCCCAGGAACATACCAAGGCAACCCAATATAGGTAGAGACCTTACAATACATTCTGCAACAAACCCTATACATACCCGAACCAATCGAGAAAGAGCTACTCATCCAAAACATCACGGAGGAGCTAAAGAAACTGACAGGAAGAGTCCCGAGTTTTGAAGGTGGGAAGGGCGTTGAAGGTTTGAACTACGAAGACTTGAGTATCCATCCAGATGTGGAACTGCCATAGGGTTACAAACCTCCTAAGTTTGAGATGTTAAATGGCACCGGTGATCCTAAGGTGCATTAAGAACCTACTCTGACAAGCTTGTAGGAGTGGGCAAGAATGAGCAAATCCGCAGGAAACTTTTCATGCGAAGTCTTACAGGTGATGCTTATCCTGGTATATTAGCCAAAACCCGAAGAAGTGGGCAATCTCGGTGAGCATGGCATCCGATTACATGGATAAATTTAGGTTCAAAACAGAGAACACGCCAGACGTTTTCTATATCTAAAACCTCAAGAAAAATCCAATAGAAACCTTCCGTGAGTATGCTACTCGCTGGAGATCCGAGACCGCCAAGGTGAAGCCGCCACTTGAAGAAGAACAAATCAGCTAGTTCTTGTCAGAGATCATGATCCACATTATTATGAAAGATTGATGGTTATAGAGGATCACAAGTTCTCCGACATCATCAAGTTGGGACAAGGATAGAAGAAGGAATCAAGAGCGGTATGGTGACCAACTTTGAGGCGGTGCAAGCCACCCACAAAGCCTTACAGTCAGGAGGTATCTCAAAGAAGAAGGAAGTGGGTGCCGTGGCCACTACTTACCATACCTATGATACCCAACCTGCATATTACCATTCACCTCCTCCCGCCCACCAAAACTACCCAAAGCCACGACCAAGCATTGACCGCAGAACTCCCAGAAAATACACCGCTATCGCTGAACCTATAGCCCAACTATATGAGAGACTGAAGGCCACTGCTTATGTCACTCCCATTCCTGCTGTTGCCATTGAAAATCCTTCCCAGTGGGTTAATTCCAACAAGACTTGTGCCTATCATTCAAGCATGAAGGATTATACTATTGAGGAATGCCGCATGTAGAGAGATAAGATCTAAACACTGATTGGCACCAAAGTGATACAAGCAAAGAAGTCCGTGCCAAATGTACGCAATAACCCACTTCCTGATCATAGGGGCGAGGGAGTGAATGTAGAAACTGAGGAAGAATGGGATCAAGAAGGATCCATCAGACTTATCCGAGAGGGGGACGCTCCCAAAACATCCCATATCACCCACTCGCTAATTGTGGTGCAAATCCAGGCACTATTCGAGGTTGAGGTAGCTACGCCCTTCACCGTGATGGTAGATGCAACACTGTCTTATAAGTCTGATATTGTCCCATGGGATTATATGGTAGAGGCAAGGAGAAAGATAAAAGCCAAGATGGAAGAGACAGGTGCTGCACAAGGAATGACCAGAACCGACAGAGTTTACACACCTAAAAATCTTGGAGGAACGAGTAAAAAGACCGCACAGAAACTACCTGTTGTGGAGACGGGTACTGATGACCTTTGGAGAAAGGTATAGGCGAGGGACTACTCGGTTGTTGATCACCTAAACAAGACTCCCACCCAAATATCTATCTTATCACTGTTGCAAAACTCAGATGCGCACAAGAATGCCTTGATGAAGGTATTAAATGAAGCTTATGTGCCTACCAGTATCACTAGTGGGGAAATGGAGAATATGGTGGGGCAGATACTGGAGAGTCACAAGATTACTTTCCGCGAAGATGAGCTACTGCCGGAAGGATTGAGTCACAACAAAGCATTGCACATCACTGTTCAATATGAAGACAAATTCATTGCCATGGTTCTGATAGACGGGGGTTCAAGTATGAAAATATGGCCATTAACTACTTTGAAAAGACTAGGTATAGGCCTGCATGAGATACAGATGGGAAGTATGAATGTGAAGGCATTTGATGGGTCTCAGAGAGCGACTATCGTAGAAATCAACCATGATCTGCATATGGGCCTGACCTAGTTCGACGTTGAATTCTAGGTGCTAGATATATCGGCCACACATATCTTGCTACTGGGACGACCATGGATACACGCAGCTGGGGCAGTCGCTTCTACTCTGTACCAGGTTGTGAAGTTTGAGTAGACCCATCAAGAGGTGATTATTCATGGAGATGAAAGTAATCCTATCTACACCAACCATAATGTACCAGCTATAAAGAACATGGGAAAATTAGGAGGAGAAACATACCACAACATTGAGCAGATAAACGCAATCGAGAAATGGTGATGGTGGAGCAACAAGATAGAGAACATACTGATGTGGCTGGGATATGCACCAAGCAAGGGTCTTGGTCCAAAGCTTCAAGAGATCATAGAACCAATACTACCATAATATCATGGCACAACCTTTGTTCTGGGATACGAATACACCGTGCAAGAATATAATGATTGAACACCGCCATGGCATGACTTTTACTATCATTGGAACAACCCATACCACCGTTGCACCAGACATTCCTCCAGACTGATGTGTTTTGGGGATATGAGAAAGATAAGGTTTTGGCCGGCATGAGGAAGCTATTTCTGGATGAGGAAAATATGGACTGCAGTGCAATCTTGGAGGAGGAGGAGGAGGAAGACCTCACCATTCAGATATCGGGAGAAGGAGATGTTCTCAGGAATTGGACTGCTACACCATCCCGGGCTCGCCGAGCACCTTTGTAGCCATGGAAGAACTAGCATGTTTTAATTTTAAAATTGTTTTGGCATTTAAGACATTTTCAGTGTTTCATTTTTAAATAATTACTCAAGACATTGAGTCGTACTTGTTGATAGTTTTAAGTTTTAATTAATGCATCATTGCTTTCCGTTTATTTATATTATTATCTTTCTACATTCTTTTCAGCATAATTATTACATATCCCGATGAATCTACGACTGTGATATATAATGAGACAATGCAAAATAGGGAAAGTGATTCGGAAGATTTGGAAGATGATATAACACCCGAGGAAATTATCAAAGAGTTAGAGAATTTTGAGAACAAACCAAAGTCCAATTTGGAAGAAACTGAGGCAATTAGCTTAGGAGATTCTGAAATAGTCAAAGAAACTCGCATTAGCATTCATTTATCTCAATCAGAGAAGGAATATAAGGATATTTTCACATGGTCCTACGACGACATGACTGGGTTAAGCACATCCATATGGTTCACAAGCTACCTACCAACCCTATGTGTCCACCGGTTAAACAAAATATTAGCAAATTCAAGCCAGTATGAGTCTAAAGATAAAGGAAGAGGTTACCAAGCAGAACAAAACCAATTATCCTTCTGGTGGTCGAGTATCCAACATGGTTAGCCTACATCGTATTAGTTCCGAAGAAGGAGGGGAAGGTCAAGGTATGCATTGACTATCAAGATCTGAACAGAGCAAGCCCTAAGGATGATTTTCCATTGCCCAACATACACATACTAATCGACTATTGCGCCAAACATGAACTCCAATCCTTTGTGGACTTCTTCACAGGATCTCATTAGATTTGGATGGATGAAGAGGACACTAAAAACACAGCCTGCATTACCCCATGGGGAATATATTGTTACAAAATAATTCCATTTGGTGTGAAGAACGCTGGGGCTACCTACATGAGGGCCATGACTACTCTTTTCCATGATATGATACACAAGGAAATAGAGGTGTACGTGGATGACGTCATCATCAGGTCTAAGTTTTTTGACCGACTTTGAAAGTACAATATGAAGTTCAATCCTACAAAATGTGCTTTCGGAGTCCCTGCTAGAAAGTTGCTAGGTTTCATCGTTAGTCGTTGCGGTATTGAGTTAGACCCGTAAAAAATCAAAGCTATTCAAGACTTGCCATCGCCAAAGAGTAAGAAGGATGTGATGACCTTTTTGGAATGCCTCAATTATATCAGCCATTTTATAGCACAGTCAAAGGTAATATGTGAGCCGATCTTCAAAATGATAAGGAAAGATGTTGTGACAAGCTGGACCGAAGAGTGTCAAAGGGCTTTCGATAAAATCAAGGAGTACTTATCCAAGCAGCCCATGTTGGTTCCACCGGAGCCCGGATGACCTTTACTATTGTACCTATCCATGTTGGATATAGCCTTTGGTTATGTCCTGGGAAAATATGATGAAACCTGGAGAAAGGAGCAGGCGATATACTATCTAAATAAGAATTTCACACCTTACGAAGCCCGGTACGTTTTGTTTGAACGCACCTATTGTGCCTTGATATGGATAGCCCAGAAGACACTACTTCTGCACATACACCACATATCTTATATCGAGGATGGATCCGCTGAAATACATCTTTCAGAAACCCATGCCTATGAGTAGGCTGGCAAAGTGGCAGATATTGGTAAGTGAGTTCGACATCATCTATGTGACTCAGAAGACGGTCAAGGGGAAAGCATTGGGTTATCACCTGGCATAAAACCCCATAGACGGAGAATATGAACCATTGAAGACGAATTTTCCCGATGAGGAAATGTCGTTTGTTGGGGAAAATATTGCTGAAACATATGATGGTTGGAGGATGTTTTTTGACGTAGCCACAAACTTCAAAGGATTGGGCATCATAGCTGTTTTGGTATCAGAAACTGGTCAACATTACCTAGTATCCTCCAAGCTCAAGTTCCCATGCACCAACAATATGGCAGAATAAGAGGCTTGCATCTTGGGACTCAGATTGGCCATCGACCCGAACATTCAGATATTACTGGTAATCAGAGATTTAGATCTGCTGGTACATCAAGAACTTAGAGAATAGGCTACTAAGAATACTAAAATATTGCCATACCTGCACTGTATGCAAGATTTAATCAAAAGGTTCCCGAAGGTAGAGTTCAAACATGTTTCGAGATTTCAAAACGAGTTCACAGATACACTGGCTACCTTGTCTTCCATGATACAACATTCAAACAAGAATTTTATTGATCATATCCCGATAGAGATTCGTAAGGAGCCAGCTTACTATGCTTACGTTAAAGAAGAGTTCGATGGAAATCTATGGTTTCACGATATCAAGGAGTATTTGGAGAAAGGAGAATACCCAGGAAATGCTACACGCACTCAGAAGCGCACGCTTCGAAGGTTGGTCAACCACTTCTTACAGAGTGGAGGAATTCTGTATAGAAGGACTCCTGACTTGTGATTGCTGTGATATGTCGATGCCAAGGAGGCATCTTGGTTGCTCGAAGAGATACGTGTCGGAACTTGCGGACCTCATATGAATGAGTTCATTATAGCAAAGAAGATATTAAGGGCAGGGTATTTTTGGATGACTATAGAGACGGACTGAATCAAGTATGTACATAAGTGCCACCAATGGTAGGTACATGCTGATATAATACGGTTGCCACCTAACGAACTCATTGCAATGAGTTCACCCTGGCCTTTCTCTGCCTGGGGCATAGACGTCATCGGACCGATTGAACCCGCTGCTTCAAACGGACATAGATTCATCTTGGTAGCCATAGATTATTTCACAAAATGGGTCAAAGCCACTTCTTATAAAGCTATGACTATCAAGTCGTAGCAGACTTTGTTCGGGATCGTATTGTTTGTCGATTCGGAGTGCATGAGTCAATCATTTCCGATAATACTTCCAATCTCAATAGTGATCTGATGAAAGCCATGTGTGAAACATTCAAAATCAACCACCAAAATTCTACAACATATAGGCCGCAAATGAATGGAGCCGTGAAAGCCGCCCATAAGAACATCAAAAAGGTATTAAGGAAAATGGTGGATAACTATAAGCAATGGCATGAGATACTACCATTTGCTTTAATAGGATACCGCACCACAGTATGCACATTAACTGGGGCAACACCCTATCTACTGGTTTATGGTACTGAAGCCGTTATACCCGCTGAGGTGGAGATTCCTTCCCTAAGAATCATACAGGAGGCCGAGCTCATCGATGCAGAATGGAAATAGAGCCGGTGTGAACAACTAGCTCTCATTGACGATAAAAGGATGAACGCACAGTTTCACGGTTAAATCTACCAGAATAGAATGGCAAGGGCTTTCAACAAGAAGGCTAGACCGATGCAATTCACACCGGGGCAATTGGTATTGAAACGGATCTTCCTGTACCAAGATGTAGCAAAAGGAAAATTCTCTCCTAACTGGCAAGGCCCTTACATGGTTTACTGAGTATTGATAGGAGGAGCGCTTATACTTGCAGAGATGTACGGAGAAATATGGCCAAAACCCATCAATTCGGATGCTGTCAAAAGATATTACGTTTGAGATTGTATTTACACTTTCTTTTGATGTAACATGAACTAAGCTTGACATGATTCCTGTTTAAGATGGATAAGTAGGCAGCCCTGTGGGTTCGGTCGCATCATAATAAAATCTTCATTTCCATATACGGACAGGAACTGGGACAAGTTTTGAGTTTTCGTCAATTTCATTACGTCAAGGATCGCCAAGAAGTGTATTGCCGGGAGTATACATTTAAACTGGGTAGAATTTTGAGGGGGTCCTCAAAATACCAAGTTAAGAAGGTCGTAATGCCTCAAAACATGTATCCGTCTATGGTTCGACAAAATTATTTGCTTTATGCATCATCACATATTTTGAATTACTGCATTCCTTACAAATAATTTATCGCAAATGCATATTTTAAAAAATTTCATTTCTGTAGTAGCTAAATGTTACCCAGGGTGACTCAAAGAAGGCGTCAAGACAAGGAGCAAAGGTGAAATGAGGAATCAAAGGCACAAACCAACCTTCCCCACCCCCCTTCCCCCAAAAAACAAAACTGCCTCAATTGTTACATAAGGCTAAACACTACTTTTCTCTGCATAGGGATAAGCACTGCCCTTATTACATTACACGAGGCTAAGCACTGCCTCCATTACTGCATAAGGCTAAAAGATGCCTTTCTTCACATGAGACTAAGCATTGTCTTCGTTACAGTTTCATGAGGCTAAGCATTGCCTCCATTATTGCATAAGGCTAAACGCTGACTTTCTTTGCATAAGACTAAGCACTGTCTCTGTTACATTTGCATGAGGCTAAGCAATGCCTCCATTATTGTGTAAGGCTAAATGCTGCCTATCTTCACATAAGATTAAGCACGATCTCCGTTATATTTGCATGAGGCTAAGCACTGCCTCCATTATTGCATAAGGCTAAACGTTGCCTTTCTTTGCATGAAACTAAGCACTGTCTCCGTTACATTTGCATGAGGCTAAGCACTGCCAACATTATTGCATAAGGCTAAACATTGTCTGTCTTTGCATGAGACTAAGCACTTTCTCCGTTACATTTGCATGAAGCTAAGCACTGCATCCATTATTGCATAAGGCTAAACGCTGCCTTTCTTTGCATAAGGCTAAACACTTCCCTCACCACAAACAAGGCTAAGCGTTGCCTTGTTTCGTTCTCACATATGATTAAGTGTCGCCTATTCCCTCTATCAAGCAATTAATATCAATGCATAGTGCATTTCATGGGTTGAAATAGTGCTACATTTTCCGAAGGTGTCATAGTCTGAAGGCATAATCCTCATAGCCTAAAGACATCATGCCATGGCTCGAGGATCTCTCGAAACTACATATCATTATTCTAAGGCATCATAGTCTAGAGGCACCATCCCCATGGCCCGAGGACACCATTTCATGGCCTGCAAATCCCTTATCATACGTTTCGTGGCTCAGGACGTCATGGTCTAAGGACATCATCCTCATCGTCTGAAAGACGACTTTCATGGTCCAAAGGGAATTTGCATCATGTTTAAATTTCACGTACATTGTGTTTTAGGTTTTACAGGTAACTCGGGAGGTAACCATTCTACAAACGGGAGCAATTCTCGGTCTAGTTTCCATTCACAATGTTCACATCCTTTGAATATCTCAAACGTAACTGATGATCGGCAATTGATTACTCTTTGTTCCGTAACCACCCAAACATTTATCTCGAATAACCGTAACATCCAAATTTGCATTCATAGATCCACCTGAAATTATCCATTACTCATGACACTATCCTATCCAAAAGATCTTTTTTCGAAACGTATGACCATTCTTACAACAACCCCATCGGTTTCATTTGCCGTTGGATCTAAAGCTACACACGACCTGATTTCCGTAACACCAGGGATATGTAGGAAACTCAGGAACTAGGGTTCGGCCCCCCATTTTTTCAAACACACCACATCCTCACTCATTTCGGACAAAATTGGTCATCATTTCTTTTACCCTACAACTCTTTCATCATTCCCGAGTAAAGAGGGGAAGCTATTGATATCCAATTTTGCCCTCATATTTTATAAAGTATATCATATACTTTCAAAATATCATTTTGCATTATTACCCAATATACAATAGTTATATAAGCATTTTTTTCTATAATTGTCTATAAT
Source organism: Nicotiana tomentosiformis (assembly GCF_000390325.3). Taxonomy (NCBI): domain Eukaryota; kingdom Viridiplantae; phylum Streptophyta; class Magnoliopsida; order Solanales; family Solanaceae; genus Nicotiana; species Nicotiana tomentosiformis. The sequence continues at coordinate 169,677,637 of NC_090813.1, read as the reverse complement.
TTTTAAAGCTTTAAAATTTTTTTTTTTTGCATTTAATTTGTTTAAATATTCATTAATGTCACGAAATCCAGTACTCGTGATGACACCTAACCCAGCCCGCTAGGTAAGCCAACTAATAACCATCCAATTTCAATAATATTAATAAGACAATTTAACAAAATGAATTATCTGAATCTTATACATTTTCTAAGAACTGGTAGTACAAATCATGAGCTTCTAAGAATAGAGTTTACAGAGCCGAAATGAAATAAATACATAGTCTGTTTGAAAAGTACATAAACAGAGTTTTATAGATTTAAGGCTACCACGAATAAGAGGCAGCTACAACCGGGATGTAGGTACATCTTCAATCTAGCTCCCATCGAACACAGCAACATCAACAACCAACATTTGCATGCAAGGTGCAGAAGTGTAGTATGAGTACTACCGACCCCATGTACTCAATAAGTAACGAACCTAACCTTATGTTGAAAGTAGTGACTAGCTTGTACCAAGGTCGGGTCCCAACTTCAATATTCCACAACAATAGTTCATAACAACATAAAAACAAGTAATACCAGAAGTAACTCAATAATCAAATGCTCAACAAAAACATGATTTCTAAAAATAGTTCTGCCTTTCATGTACTTCAACGAAAACCCAAATCGTTTACTAGAGTTACCGAAAATATGAATAAGTTTGAAAACAATAATTTTCCCAAAATCCTTTCCATAATAAATAAGATCTTTCGCTTTCTTTCCAGATAACCAGTGTAAAATAAATGCATCACTATGCCCATCTGTCAACATGTGTGAGAAATCATGAATGATGTGATACCGTACAATATAAGGAAAAATACATCTCTATGCATGTATGTCATGTGTGCATGTTAATGCAATGTATCTTAGAGATAAACTCATGTACTCACACTCTCAGAGTATTCAATGTCACTGCCTTGTATTTTCTCTGACTATGCTCAAAGCTCATCACACTCAATCACTCAGCGCTGTACAATACCTGTTGCGACGTGCAGACCGATCCATATATGACCATAAGGCCCGTTGCAGCGTGCAACCCGATCCACATATATATAGTTGACTACGCACAATGGGGGTGTGTAGACTCCGTAGGGGCTTCTTCAGCCCAAGCGCTATATTGCCACAGCGTGCATCCTGATCCAATATTGTTGCGGCGTGCAACCCAATCCAATATTATTGCGGCGTGAAACCCAATCCAACATATATATATATATATATAGCCCGAAGGCTTGTTGCGGCGTGCAACCCGATCCATATAAAATATAATCAATATAATATCCTGTGGCGTGCAGCCCAATCCCAAAATGTCACTCTCACTCAGGCCCTCGGCCTCATTCAGTCATCAATATCTCCAGTCTCACTCACGGACTCACAATGTCATGAAACTACCCCGACAACAATGATATGATGTATCAATAAATAATATCTGAGACTGAGATATGGTATGAATGCATGGATATAACTGAGTATGAAATATTAATGAAATCAGTGAGATAACAATAAGAAACGACCATTGTGGGTCCAAACAGTATCGGGATAATGCCTAAACATCATATCTAGCACGATTGTCAACTCAATTACTTCATCACATGGTGAAAACACAGATATCAACAAAATATGACCAGTATACAGTGCCATAGAAACAACAGAGTACCAATTCACATGGTGCATGCCCACATGCCCGTCACCTAGCATGTGCGTCACCTCAAAACCAATCATATAACATTTTTTACGGGGTTTCATACCCTCAGCACTAAGGTTAGAAGAGTTACTTACCTTGAAGAAGCCAATTCTAACACCGAGCAAGCCAAGCGATGCTCCAAAATGCCATCCCGCGCGTTCTGACCTCCGGATGGCTCGAAACTAACCAAAAACAACTCAAATACATCAAACAATGCTAAAGGAACCAATGCCGATCGAACAAGATCAAATCTTGAATCAAAAGCCAAAATCGGCCAAAATCCCAACCCGGGCCCGTGCCTCGGAACCTGACAAAATTTACAAAATCCAACAACCCATTCACTTACGAGTCCAACCATACTAGTTTCACTCAAATCCGACTCCAATTCGATGTTCAAAACGCAAAAATTCATATTATGAAACTTTAGGTCAAAACCCCCAATCTCCTCTTTACAATTCATCTACCAAGAGCTAAAATCGAAGATAGATTCATGGAATATAACCAAAACCGAGTAGAGAACACTTACCCCAATTCATATGGTAAAAATTGCCTCAAGAATCACCTCAATCCGAGCTCCATAGCTCCCAAAATGAGGAAAGAACCAAAACCCTCTATAATATAGCTTCTGCCCAACACTTTCTGCATTTGCGGACAAATAGTCGCATCTGCGACCACTGCATATGCAGTAAATGTTTCGCTTTTGCGACCACAACAAACCATCTGGCCACTCGCACCTGCAGAAAAATTTCCGCTTTTGCACCATCGCAGGTGCAGAAATCCCATCGCACCTATGACCTCTGCTGGCACCCTCCAGCTCCACACCTGCGTCATCACATATGCGCCCAAATCTTCGCTTCTGCGGTCTTCCTCACCCAGCACTATTCTCATATCTGCATTGCTTTTGTCACTTATGCGGCCATCGCCTACGCAAACCAACCGCAAGTGCGATCATACCAGAACCAGCAGCCTTAACAAAAATCCAAAATGCGATGAAATGAACGGAACCTCGTCCGAAACTCACCCGAGCCTCTCGGGACCCAGTCCAAATATACCAACAAGTTCCGTAATACAATACGGACCTACTCGAGGCCTCAAAACACACATAACAACATCAAAACGATGAATCACACCTCAAATCAAAATCTATGAACTTTGAGCTTTCAAATTCAATAACTCGTGTCGAAACATAACAAATCAATTCGGAATGACTTCAAATTTTGCGCACAAGTCCCCAATAACATAACGAAGCTATTCCAATTTCCAGGAATCACAATTCGAATCCAATATCAAAAATTCCACTCCCGGTCAAACTTTCCAGAATTTCAACTTTCACCATTTCAAGCCAAATTCCACTACGAACCTTCAAATCACAATCCGAATGCACTCCTAAGTCCAAAATCACCCAACGGACCTACCGAAACCATCAAAATTCCAATCTGAGGTCAAATGCTAAAAAGTCAAACTTGGTCAACTCTTTCAAATTTAAAGCTTCTAGCTGAGAATCATCCTTTCAAATAATTTTCGAATAACCTGAAAACAAAAACTGACGATTCACATAAGTCATAATACATCATATGGATCTACTCATTCCCTCAAACAACCTAGCGAAGTGTAAATGCTCAAAACTACCGGCCGGCTCGTAACATCCTCCCTCACTTAAACATACGTTCGTCCTCGAACGTGCCAAGAGTTGTTCCAAAAGCCATCAAATCGCCGTGTAACCTTACCATGCACATACCCGGGGGTGATCCCACGTCACCCTATTCCATATAGGCCCGACAACAAAACATAACTGAAGATCATTACTCCAGCCTTAGCCCATAAGCTTTAGAATGCAATTTCCAACGTCCGGAATTTCTATAAGGACAGAATCTCGCATCTACACACCGAATAAGTCTGAACAAGCTGTAACCATAATCCAAGATGTAATCACATGATCTACCACGTAACTCAAATACTCATAGCAATAATATCTAATCACAGTAGCTGCTCAAACCACCCAATAACGGTAATAAACCTCAGGTCAAACAAAGCCTCATTCTAAACCTTCGTACACTGCCAATGATGAAAGAAACATGCAGAACTCATAACCATTCTTTAGATCAACAAGTCATGGAATTCCCTCTCATTCGACAAGAACTATAGCCCATTCTAAGCCGACTTTCGATATTATCCTTCCAAACATGCTGTAATCAATTCCTATAGTATCCATTCTAGGCCCAATGACCTCACCTCATCCAAAACGACCACTCTAGTGACATGACACATAAGTACAATCTAAATCCACAACCCGTGCAATCCGTGCACCAAATAGCAACATTCCAAATGTACTCAATCATGGAAAATGACAAAAATGAGAGAACCGTCCCGCAAGCTCATCAAGTACCACCACAATGAAATGCTTAAACCCATCACACACCATAGATCCATAACACACGAATCTAAAACAAAGGATCATATTTTCATATAACCCTACTGCAATGCGCGACCCTATCCAAATACCGGTCCATATGAAATACCTCAAGCCACCCTGCTAAAATTAATAACCATGCGCAATTCGACATCAAGTACTCAAAGTGCATTACCATAACCACGGAGAAGAAAATGACATCATGCCATGCAAAACCCGAAAGAACATAACTAATACGCCATCAACCAAGCAATACCCAATACTCTTCTCGCTCAATTTTCGCTATAAGGCCACAATAGAACCACACCATATGTGCATATAACCAACGAATCACAACTCCTCATAGCATAGAAGAGTAACTCAAAGATCATTTCATAACACGAATAAGCTCAACAACAACCGAATGACAGATCCCTCAACAATAGCAGTATGAAGCCAACCAATCCGGCTCGGTGTAGAATACACATCCTAATTGAGCCTACCAATGGACTCCCAAATCAGCTCTAGTCACCCACAGATAGATAAATAACCTCCGAAAGTCCACAATGACTGAATCATAACTTATTATATCATCTGGCTAGCTTCGTCCACAACTTCACAGTCCACAACCATGAAATAACCTGCTCTTGAGAACTCCCAGCCTCCAAATTCATAAAACACACGAATCACCATATCTGATTCCATCTCCACCGCCAGAATCTATAACACATCTCTCATACACGATCACCTCACGAGAAATACTTCTAAAATTCTTCCGTGCCACATAGAAAAATTTGAATATCAACAGTCGATCAACCAGGAGAGTGTCGTAATACCAATGAAGTGCCCACAAATCAACACACATTGCCCTTTCTGAAATATATACTATCATCAGGCCATACCAATTAGCAATATCATTTACCTAGTCATATGAATCCGTCCATGTTGCCTACGAATTTATGTCCTTCTCTTCAAAACTGAATTGTGACCTTGCACAAGAAAATCTCAATCCCACGCAATACAATGCGTCTACCATGCCATCCTGCGAAGAGTACACGAATCTCATAATCAACTCTGAGTCACAAGAAGAATACATACCCGATCAGTCAGAAACCTTCCATATGATCTCATTCCGAAGAAAATTTCAATACGCAACATATTCCTCACGCCGGTAGGAAATATAACCCTCGAACCATGGTAAAAGCCATTGAGAACTCTTCGAAACTCATTTGCACACAACCAAGCTATCTGAACCGAATCTCTCTAACTCAACCCAGCCATGTAGGTTGCCAAAACCCAAGAGCATTGCCACGAAAGACCTGTAGAGTCTAGCTGCGTCATAAGTACCCAAAGAACCGATCATACCCATCACTGTGCTAACCCAACCTACTACCACCTTGTCCTATTTCTCCAAGTCCCTTCCAAATTGCCTTCAAGTTGATACTTCTCCTTTCTAGAACACCACGATCCCTAACCAAAATTCACCACACAAGAGACCCTAGTATAAAGCCATAACGCCCTAAGGCCCATAAGCCGCTGACTTCCCTCTTAAGCACCCCAAAGCACCACAATCGAGATACCCACTTTAAAGAGACTTTATATGAACCTAAAACTATTTCCTTCACCTTCTTGATACTGAAATGCATAATCCACAATGATATAAAAATGCCACAAGTCTCGACACCATCCCATGCAACTATCAGATCCTAGCCATATACCAATCCGAAATTCTCAATTTCTACATATAATTCTTGAATCCATTATAACCATTCTCGAGAGTCATCCACTATACTCAAATATCAATTGAACCGACCAAATAGACAGAATGACCTGTGCCCCATTAGCACACCAACACCAAAGGGAATAAAGAGTAACCCACACTCCTAAGCAATCGAGAAAATTCCTACTCCATGTACCCTACATCCTTCGTGAATAACCACTCAATTATTTTATGATTCTCATATACCCATAGAGCGTAATACAACCTGTATCTAAAAATTACTTTACCCGAGTCATCCTCGATCTCGACCTCTGCAAGTCATAACTGATTCACCAGTATACCCCGAACCGAAACCAATACAACACATAACCATGCAATCCACTTGTCGATAGTAGACTCCCCTACTTGGCTCAAAGCCATAGAACCAAATAGTCGATAACATCACGATACCCATACTCTATTGCTGCCAAAATCCCGCACCGAAATTCAACTAAATCCTTCGTAAGCTCATGTAACACAAACCATATAATACCTCAAATCTTTTGCAAATCTTGCATTCATCCTCTTGATAGTCAGGTCAACTGTTACAACCGATCCAAACTCAAATCGCACAAACATACCCAAATGGTAGAAAAGAAAGCCTCCACATAACATTATAAAAATCATGCATCCGTAGATTACCTCATAGGTTATAACCCACCTGCTTAGCCTCAAACTGACATCTCTTTATACCCTTTCATAGCCACAACTACTAAGCAATCACTTAATCTTCTCGATTCCGAACTCATCGACAAGACATGAGAATCTACTTCACCCTACGACTAAACAACATGAGAGATCTCTCAATACACTAATAACTCGAGACCATATGCCAAATCAAGACAGAAATCAGACACCCCATAGTCCTTGCTACATCTCAAGTAAACTCTTCTCGTCACATTAGAACAATCTGAACATATCTCGCAGTCACATCATTCACATCACAAAGCCATTACTGCTCATTGAGCCATAAATTCCAATCGTAGGGTCATTACCGGATATATAAGTCCCAGAAGCACGTGCTCACAAAATCGAAATCTTCGTGCTCAAGATATCGTCAAAACCCGGCCTCAAGTCCTCCAGGCTGGCCCATCATCAGCACGCCAAAAATCATATCTCGTAACTTAACTATTGAATCACAAGTCGCCGGCGCACAGCTAATTTCGAGTGCTCACATGCGCATACGAATGCGTGGAAGGAATTCAAAGAGTTATGCTTCAAGCTGAATCAATGTCGCACGATAATGAATAAAAGAAGGGAAGTATATCGTAAATGTCCTGTAGCCTCTCGAAGATAGGTATGGTCGTCATCATACCGATCCACAAGACTCTACTAGACACTTGCTCATGACTTGTAGAACTTATGAACCTAGAGTGCTGATATCACCTTGTCACGACCCAAAATCCATTAGTCGTAATGGAACCTAACCCAACCCGCTAGGTAAGCCAACTAATAACCATCCAATTTCAATAATATTGATAAGAAAATTGACCAAAAGGAATTATCTGAATCTTATACATTTCCCAAGAACTGGTAGTACAAATAATAAACTTCTAAGAATAGAGTTTACAAAGCCAAAATGAAATAAATACATAGTCTGTTTGAAAAGTACATAAACAGAGTTTTATAGATTTAAGGCTACCACGAACAAAAGGCAGCTACAACCGGGACGCAGGTACATCTTAAATCCAGATCCCATCGAATCACAACAACATCAGCAACCAACATCTGCACGCAAGGTGTAGAAGTGTAGTATGAGTACAACCGACCCTATGTACCCAATAAGTAACGAACCTAACCATAGGTTGAAAGTATTGATGAGCTTGTACCAAGGTCGGGTCCCAACTTCAATATTCCATAACAATAGTTCATAAAAACACAAAAACAAGTAATACCAGAAGTAACTCAACAATCAAATGCTCAACAAAAATATGATTTCTAAAAATAGTTCTACCTTTCATGTACTTAAATGAAAACCCAAATCGTTTACCAGAGTTACCAAAAATATGAATAAGTTTGAAAACAATAATTTTCCCAAAATCCTTTCCATAATAAATAAGATCTTTCGATTTCTTTCCAGATAACTAGTGTAAAACAAATACATCAATATGCCCATCTGTCAACATGTGTGAGAAATCATGAATGATGTGATACCGTACAACTTTAGGAAAAATACATCTCTATGCATGTATGTCATGTGTGCATGTCAATGCAATGTATCTCAGAGATAAACTCATGTACTAACAATTTCCGAGTACTCAATCTCACCATCTCGCATTCTCTCTCACTATGCTCAAGGCTCAGCATACTCAATCACTCAGTGCTGTACAATACCTGCTGTGACGTGCAGCCTGAACAATATATGACCATAAGGCCCATTGCGACATGCAACCCGATCCACATATATATAGTCGACTGCGCTCACTAGGGGTTTGCAGACTCCGGAGGGACTCCTTCAGCCCAAGCGCTATATTGCTGCGATGTGCAGCCCGATCCAATATTGTTGCGGCGTGCAATCCGATCAAATAATATATATAATAGCCCGAAGGCTTGTTGCGGCGTACAGCCCGATCAATATAAAATATAATCAATATAATACGCTGCGGCGTGCAGCCGGATCCCAAAATGATACTCTCACTCAGGCCCTCGGCCTCACTCAATCATCAATCTCCCCAGTCTTACTCACGGGCTCACAATGTCATGAAACTAGCCCGACAACAATGATATGATGTATAAATAAATCAAATCTGAGACTGAGATATGGTATGAATGCATGTATATGACTGGGTATGAAATATCAATGAAATCAGTGAGATGACAGCAAGAAACGACCACTGTGGGTCCAAACAGTATCGGCATAATGCCTAAACAGGATATCTAGTATGATTGACAACTTAATTACTTCATCACTTGATGAAAACACGGATATCAACAAAATAGGACCACTATACAGTGCCATAGAAACAACAGAGTCCCAATTCACATAGTGCATGCCCACACACCCATCACCTAGCCTGCGCGTCACCTCAAAACCAATCACATAACACGTATTATGGGGTTTCATACCCCCAGCACTAAGATTAGAAGAGTTACTTACCTCGAACAAGCCAATTCCAACACCGAGCAAGCCAAGTGATGCTCCAAAATGCCATCCCATGCGTTCCGACCTCTAAACGGCTCGAAACAAACCAAACACAACTCAAATACATCAAACAATGCTAAAGGAACCAATGTCGATCGAAAACGATCAAATTTTGAATCAGAAGCCCAAAATCGGCCAAAAGCTCAACCCAGGCCCATGCCTCGGAACTCGAAAAAATTTATAAAATCCAAGAACCCATTCAATTACGAGTCCACTCATACTAGTTTCACTCAAATCCGACTCCAATTCAATATTCAAAACTCAAAATTTCATATTATGAAACTTTAGGCCAATACCCCCAATTTCCTCTTTAAAATTCATCAACCAAGAGCTAAAATCAAAGATAGATTCATGGAATATAACAAAAACCGAGTAAATAACACTTACCCCAATTCATATGGTGAAAATTTCCTCAAGAATCGCCTCAATACGAGCTCCATAGCTCCCAAAATGAGGAAAGAACCAAAACCCTCGATAATATAGCTTCTGCCCAGCACTTTACGCATTTGCAGACAAATAGTCGCATCTGCGGTAAATGTTTCGCTTCTGCGACCACAAATAACCAGCTGGCCACTCTCACCTATAGAACAATTTCCACTTCTGCACCATTGTAGGTGCGAAAATCCCATCGCACATGCGACCTCTGCTGACACCCTCCATCTCCGCACCTGCGCTCGAGCTGCCGCACCTGCGGCATCACATATGCGCACAAATATCCGCTTCTGCGGTCTTGCTCACCCAGCACTATTCTTGCATCTCTGACACTTTTGTCGCTTCTGCGGCCATCGCACCTGCGGAAACCAACTGCAGGTGCGATCATACCAGAACCAGCAACCTTAGCAAAAATCCAAAATGCGATGAAATGATCCGAACTTCATCTGAAACTCATCCGAGCCTCTTGGGACCACTTACGAATATACCAACAAGTTCCATAACACAATAAAAACCTATTCGAGGCCTCAAAACACACATAACAATATCAAAATGACGAATCACACCTCAAATCGAAATCTATGAACTTTAAACTTTCAAATTCAATAACTCGTGCCGAAACATAGCAAATCAATCCGGAATGACATCAAATTTTACGCACAAGTCCCGAATAACATAACAAAGCTATTCCAAATTCCCGGAATCACAATTCGAATCTGATATCAAAAAGTCTACTCCCGGTCAAACTTTCCAAAATTTCAACTTTCACCATATCTAGCCAAATTTCACTACGGACCTCCAAATCACAATCCGGACGCACTCCTAAGTCCAAAATCACCCAACGGACCTACCGGGACCATCAAAATTCCAATCTGAGGTCAAATACAAAAAAGTCAAACTTGGTCAACTCTTTCAAATTTAAAGCTTCTAGCTAAGAATCATCCTTTCAAATAATTTCCAAATAACCTGAAAACCAAAACCGATGATTCACATAAGTCATAATATATCATATGGAGCTACTCATGCCCTCAAACAACCGAGCGAAGTGTAAATGCTCAAAACGACTGATCGGGTCGTTACAATTAATTATCTCTTTAAATTATTTTTAAGGCGATTTAATCATCCAAATTCATCATTCTGTACCCTTATGCATTTTATAATATATCATCTCTTTTTATATAATTATATTTGCATTGTCCCTATTTTATATATACAAAGTTCCGAGAGAGGTGCTCTACCAATGCTTGGAGGCTAAATAGGTCCCAATAGCCTACATTAGAGTGATTAAGGACATGTATGATGAAGCTAAGACTCGGGTTGAGACTTAAAGGTAAGTTATACAAGGTTATAAATAGATCGATTATGTTGTATGGAGTAGAGTGTTGGTTGGTCAAGAACTCTCATACCTGGAAGATAAAAGTAGTTGAGATGAGGATATTGAGGTGGATGTGTGGGCATACCCGGTTGGATAAGATTAGGAATGAAGTTATTCGGGAAAATGTGGGAGTGGCCCTTGTGGAGGATAAGATGTGTGAGGAGAGGTTGAGATGGTTCGGTCATGTTTTGAGGAGAAGTATAGAAGCCCCAGTTAGAATGAGCGAGCGGTTAGACTCGATGGGTAGCAAGAGGGGTAGAGGTAAGCCTAAGAAGTCTTGGGGAGAGGTTATTAGGAGGGACATGGCGCAGCTGGAGCAGACTGAGGACATGGCCCTAGACAGGAAAGTGTAGAGGTCAAAGATTAGGGTGAAAGATTCGTAGGTAGTCGAGCGTTTCTCTTTGTCTTAATCAGTTCGCTAGCATAAGTGTTAGTATGATATCTTTTATTCATAGATGGCTATTACTACCTAGAGTTAAACTGCATTCTTGGATTTGATCTTATTTCATCTTGCTGTTATTCGTACTTGTTGTAATTACCTTTTCTTTTTTAGTCGTTCTCTAGCCGAAGGTCCACAGAAACAACCTCTTTGCCCTTTCAGGGGTAGGGGTAAGGCTGCGTACATCTTACCCTCCACAGACCCCACTTGTGGGAAACTACTGGGTTTGTTGTTGTTATTATTTACAATAATAGCCTATATCCTATAAATAATTGCGTTTATTATATTATTTATGACAAAATAGTATATTTATATTTTTATAATATTGAGTTATTATTTTAAAGCATTTTTCAAAGCATAAATAATATTGTTACCATTTATTAAACGTTTTAATAATTTATTTTTAATTAATTTTAGGGGTTTCAAGAGCTGGCCCAAAACATGGAAATGTTCGGACAATTTTAAGGCCTAAAACATTAAGCTCATCCCAATTAACCCTCAGAAGCCCAAACCAAACTACCCTCTTTCAAAACCCGGTCACGACCTGTTGAATAACCCGCCCCACTTCCCCTTCGATATTGGCCGTTGATCTTAAATGATCAACGGCCCATAATAAATCCATCATTCTCCTTATGTCCTTCACCCGTAACCCTAGAGACCCATTTCCCCCGTTCACCCGCCTCTATGTTCTCTCGTACCTTCTCCTCTCCTCACAAACCTTAGCCGACGCCTCCAACTCTACTCCGAATCCAATCCATTCATGGTTTCTTACCATGATTTAATTACCTTTTATGGATTATATCACTGTTACTTGCGTGAATATGGTATTACTTAGTACTTGCCCAATATTGACAAGTACCAATATTCCAAATCAAGTGCAATCATCCTCGGCTTTCAAGATCTAGATGATATCTCGTCTGTATACATTCATAGCAAGGCTATGTGGGTCCGATTCTGATCTAGGGTTTACCTGGTTTCTTCTCTTAATCCGATTTTGAATCGATTTTTGCATGCTCATCTTTCCTTATTTATGTTCGATTGACGGTATTTCCTTGTTTGTGTGTTAATATTTTGCTACTATATAAACCCCCTTCCCCGTTTCCCTTAAGAACTGAACATTTGCTGCTATATTTTCACTTTACTTGTCCTATACTTTTCTGAAACTTAATTTCTTGGCCGGCTGAAAGCCAAGGCTACCAGAATTCGATTATTCGACCTTTCTAAGTGTGAGCACTGCCCGGGGTTCATCTGAAACCCTTAGGAACTATGACACACTGAGATTCTTGGGTTCTACTGCTCATCTTGCCAATGATGATTAAGATATTGCTGAAATTGTTCTTCTTATTTACCTGTTTGTCAGTTTGTAACTGGTAAGTCCTTTGACTTTTGCAGTTTCATCTTTTGTTTGTGTTCATAAATTTTTTGTGAACCAGTATGTTACCATGCTATCTTGTTTACAGTACTATTTGCCTTGAAATTAGTTTGTGATTCTGAACTTTTTTAAACACTAGAACTTGCATAATTTTTAACCTTGATTCTGGATTTTTTTAAGTATGTTTAGCTTAATGTTTTGTATGTTTCTGATTACCTATGTCTACTTCCTCTATGAGACGATCTCCCTACCTTACTTGAGATTCTTATAAGGAACGAACTCATTGCCCGGAATGTGTTCATATGCATTATTTCCAGTAGGTCATTCATGTGTAGTTTGTTAACTTCTTCAATGATCATGTAATTTCTTAATGTCATTGCTGATTGAATCTCTAAAACAAGTGTGATATGTTTTCCTATAATTCTAATGTGTACTCTTTGATCTGCTCAATTCTATGTTTCTAAGTGTTGCTCAAGAATTTCTAGGGTAAACCTCAATGCTTAGCTCTTCCTGCATATGATCAATTGGCACTAGGCTTGATAATCACCTATCTTGTTAACCTAAGGTTGATATTTTCATGAATCCTAATGTCTGCTTGTCCTGTTAACCTAGAATTAGCATGTTCTTCTACCTACTATGAATTCTTTAGAATCTTGTACTATAGTTAATGTCCATCATGTTACGTTTCATGTTCAACTAAGTATGTTCACCAAACTATACTACTAGTATGTTGTTATGTTGGGTTTTCATGTTAAAATCCTCTTATGAAGATTTTCCTCCACCTTCTTCTTGTCTATGATTCTCCTAAGCTGTCATCTAGAATTCTTTGGGTTGGTTCTACTTTGAAGTACTGTTTGCAGTAGTTTGCTAGCTTAGGATATCCTACATTGTCACTGTTAATCTTGTTTTTCTGATATTACTTGCCCGTATGTGTCTTTGACACCTTTCAACTTAGCATGGCCCTGATTATTCGTTGAAACTCGAGGTATTTCTGTTATAAGAACTAAGTTTTTAAGTTATTATATGAGTAGTTTTGTTTGGTATCCATTAGCTTAATTACTTTAATATTTTGATCCCGGTATGCTGGGCCTGCTTTTGGTACTGGGGTTTTAAGTACACCATCTCCACATGGAGTTTGGGCCTGCTGTTCGCATGAAGTTCTGAGTCTATTTGAAGGCCCAGATGTGTTATAAATTTATTCTATATTTGTATTTGGTCCTGTAATTATTTAAGTTGGTATGTAATAACTTGTAAAATTGGATGATGGGGAAATTAGTGAAAGGGGGCTGGGGCATTCCAATTCTTGCATGAATGGGTAGAAAACCTGTCCATAGGGTTTAATTGCTTTGTTTGTTATTTATTTGACGTGCTTTAATTCTACACACTAATAGAAATTATGCCTATAGGAACTCAAAACACTTCACCTATTCAACCTGTCTAATGCCCACACATTATCAGAATCATGTTTGTAATAATTTAAGTGCTTTACTTGTTCACATGTCTACTTCTATGCGCTATTAGATACCATGCATATATGAATCAAACATGAATGACTATTTGCTCAACTTGTGTAATTGCAGTATGATTATTAGATAGCATACCTATAGGGTCATATTAATATATGTCTTTGCTAATACTTATCTAGATAACATGTCTATTGGGCCTCAATTGATTATTTAATTAGTTATTTTTGTTGTTCCTATCACACTGCCGCCTAGATAATATGCCTATAAGAATAACCGTGATAAATCTGTATTTAAATACCAACTAATACAGAACCTGCCTATAATATACTAGTACTCGCTTAGAAAGCATGTCAATAGGATCAAATTCAAGTAATTCTGAGTTTTCAAATGCCTTCCCTACCCCATTGCGCAAACCATTTAGAGATCGTGTCTATAGGCTCTTATAACGCTTGTAATATGTAATTTCGATAATCCAGACAGTGGCACTTCTTATGAGATGTTCTTAAACTGTGTGGTCATATAGAATCCATGTCTATAGGGTTTTTAAACAATTCCAAATGCATCTCGATTCTAAAACTACCTACTATAGAATCTGAATCTGTCTGCGTGCTTTCGTTGCTTATACGTGGAGGTTAACTTGAGCCATTCATTATCTTTATGTGTAGTCCTACTTGTTTTGAATGTGTGCCTAGTTTTACCATTTTAAGTACCTAAGTAAAGTCTTGAACCATCCATATAGCAAGTCCAATGCTTTCTGGACCATAGACATGGGACGGGAAGTGCACGCATAGGATACGACCTAGAATTGAGCTAGAGCACTTTAGGTAAACAACTTTAACATAGTAATTATGTAGCATGGGATGATAGTCTGTGCCCGCTGAATAATATGAGCAACACCCTACTCTAAGGGAGTTGCGAAGTATTATTTATGTTGCACGGTGTGATCATTTAGGCTTAAAAAACTTAGGACCCCTATTTACATGTTTGTTTCTCATGCCTTTGTTTCTTTTAACTTAGAGCAATTAAGTTGTATCTTGTAACCTCCAAAGACTTGTAATGATCATTTATATATAGTCTAATTCCTTTACATGTGAAATCTACTTTACATCATAGTTGAACATTTTAAATTCCCTGTCTTCCTTCACTTACATAATCTCATAGGACAATTATAATCCAATAATCCCACGTAGCGTTAATTCGGCCAGGACCCACAATTGTGGACCTCGAGGAGTACCTAACACCTTCTCTTCAAGGTTATTTGATCCCTTACCTGGTTTTGGTAACCCTTACTAGTTAAACAAAGTTATTTATAAATAGGTGTCCTAACGCACCTTTAAAATCATTAGGTGATAACTCTTCTCTTCTAATACCTCCTTTGAAATATTTGTCACACGCGAAAACCGCTTTCACGAGAAAACGGGGTGCAAAAATAGATGCAAAATGATAAAATTTTGAAATGATATGACCATGTCTAGCTCAGACTGCCTACATATACAAATGGAATCAAATTAAAATGTAGTTCAATTATAATAGATGACTGAATCAGATGTGCACTGCCTACATATTCCTGCCAAAGTAAATCAAGTTATGGTGTCATTCCGAATACATGAAAATGATGTTTGGTTTTCTATCACAAAAGTGGTACTAGACCTTACATGGTTTGCCTACATATCCCACCATGGGAAGTCAGGTCAGGCATAGCTTTGTTACAACAAAACCTAACTCGACTGTCTTCAAATGTAGTATCTCTTGATTGTATCTGAATTGATGGGCTTCGTGCTTACTCTACCGTCCATTTTTGCTAAGATTAATTCTCCTCCTGACAATACTCGATGGACCATACAAGGGCCCTACCAATTTGGTGCGAACTTTCCTTTTTTCTTCTTCATGATGGGTAAATATCTTCTTCAAAATAAGTTACCCCGGTGTGAACTGTCGAGGTTTCAGTTTCCTGTTGAATGCATTGGCCATCCTATTTTAATACAGCTGATCATGACAGATTGCATCCATCCTGTTTTCATCGATGAATATAAGTTGTTCTTGCCTGACACGTACCCATTCTGCATCATCCAACTTGGCTTCCTGGATAATTCTTAAAGATGGTATTTTGACTTCGGTGGGTATTATGGCTTTAGTACCATATAATAACATGTATGGCATTGACCCGGTAGATGTCTTCATCATGGGTTAGTAACTATGTAGGGAAAATGATATTTCTCGTGCCATTGCCTATGATTGTCCACTATCTTTCGCAAGATCCTCTTGATGTTTTTGTTGGCTGCTTCGACCACTCCATTCATATGTGGCTTGCATGCTATGGAATTACGGTAGCCGATTTTGAACTTCTCGCAAATTTCCCTCATGAGATCGCTGTTGAGATTGGCTGCATTGATAGTTATGATTGACTTTGGAATCCCAAATCAACAGATTATGTTATTACGGAGGAAATCTACCGCCATATTCTTTGTAACAACCTTGTGTGTCGAAGCTTCGACCCATTTAGTGAAGCAATCGATAACTACCAAGATGAAACAATGACCATTTGATGCAGCCAGTTTTATAGGGCAAATTACATAAATGGCCTAAGCGGCAAACGTCCTAGGAGAACCCATTACGTTTAATTTATTAGGTAAAACCCGAATGAAATCCCCATGAATCTGACACTGGTGACATTTCAGCACTTAGCAAATGGTTTTCCTTTCTATGGTCATCCAAAACTATCCGACCCTTAGAATCGTCTTGCTAGTTTGGGATCCTCCTATAAAAAGTGATTTGCTGGTCTTCTCAATGCTCGCTTCTGATTGTTAGTGGCACTCTTTAGATATTTTCTTGCTTGGATGAACCTTTTGATGTCATGGTACCAAGGCTTGCCATCTAGATCTTCGTCTATGTGGAAGTAGTATGTATGCTAGTCCTAGATCTCTACCTCGATAGGGTCGATGTAATTCTTGTCAATGTGTTGAATCATGGATGACAACATTGCAAGAGCAACGACAAACTCATTTTGATTATGGGAGCATTCTTGAACTCGATCTTAGTGAACTTCTTGCACAATTCTTTTACACAATTGTGGTACGAAAGGATCTTGACATTCTTGGTGGTCCATTCTCCTTAGACTTGGTGGATTAGCATATCAGAATCTCCTAATGACCAAAAGCTCTTATTTTGGATTAGCGGGTTGAGTCTGGATATTAGATATGTAGTTTATGCCGATAAGTAATGTCTTAACTTTTGAGCGATCAAAGTCAAAGCACAACACGTCCGATCCAACAAGGTGTATCTAGCTTCGTTTGACATGAATTTATTGCTTAGGTAATACATAGATTGCTCCCTCTTTCTAGTCTCATCGTGTTTCCCCAACACGCATCCAAATGCATTATTTAAGACATATAAACATAGTAGCAACGACTTCTCAGGTTCAGGAGGAACCAACACTGGTGGACTAGATAAATACTCCTTGATTCAATCAAAAGCTTTTTGGCATTCTTTTATCCACTTTGTAGTAGCATCATTTTTCAACAACTTGAAAATTGGTTTGCAAATTACTGTTGACTAGGCTATGATTCGGCTGATGTAATTCAATCTTCCGAGGAAGCTCATAACATCCTTCTTTCTTTTGGGAGGAGGCAAGTCTTGAATAGCCTTGATCTTTGAGAGTCTAGCTCAATCCCCTTCCTGCTGACGATGAAACCTAACAATTTTCCTGTGAGAACTCCAAATGCACACTTCGTAGGATTCAACTTCAAATTGTCCCTTCGTAACCATTCAAAGAACTTCCTCAAGTCACTCAAATGATCCGCAATCTTTCTTGATTAGATGATGACGTCATCCATATATACTTAAATCTCCTTGTGGATCATGTCATGAAAAAGGGTCGTCATGGCCCTCATGTAAGTGGCACTGGCATTCTTGATGACGAATGACATGAACCTATAGCAGTAAACTCCCTATCACATGGTGAATATTTTCTTCTCTGCATCCTTGTCGTGCATCAAAATCTGGTGGTATCCAGCAAAGCAATCCCCAAACGATTGTAGATCGTGCTTCGCATAGTTGTCAATAAGGATATGGATATTTGGCTGAGGAATGTTGTCCTTGGGGTTGGCATTGTTGAGATCTTGATAATCCATGCATATCCTAATCTTTTCATCCTTCTTAGGCACTGGTACGATGTTGGCTAACCATGTAGGGTAATTTGTGACCCTTATTTACCACACTTGCCTGTATCTCCTTGATTACTTCTCCTTTTATTCTCAAACTCAAATCAGGTTTGAATTTCCTGGGTTTCTGCTTGACTGGTGGCTTGGTGGGATCAGTGGGCAGCCGATGTGAGATGATATCAGTACTTAGTCCATGCATATCATCATACGTCTAGGTGAATACACAAAGAAGCTCTACCAATTCTTCCTTCTACTTTGTTTCCAGGTGAATGCTAATCCGAGTCTCTTTTACATCTTCTTTATTTCCCAGATGGGTCGCCTATGTTTCTTCGAGGTTGGGATTCTTCTAGTTTTCTAGCTATTCGATCTCCTACAGTAGGTTCTCGTACATCATACTCTCTTTGTATTATTTGTAGTCAAGATCGTTTTGCTCGAGGTTTCGTTACATGTCACAATCGTGGAACGCAGTTTTCTATTAATTTGATAGATGAAAACAAAAGTCGAGTATAAATAAAGACAAAGATAAGTTTGCAATGATTTTCAGGAAAATAAATTCTTTTATTTCGTTAAAAGGAACATCTCAGCCTTTTAACAAAAAAGCACATGCATGAATCAAGCCTCAATTGCCCATGCAATTTTCAAAAAGTTACTACAATTCCACACTACCAATATTACACCTCGTGCTTTCATGTTAGAATTTGTCTTAAGTGAATCAATATGATCCGGAGAGCTGAAGCACTTTTACAAAGATAATGATGAGTTAAAACAAGTTTTAAGGAAGTACCATGAGGGTTGTAAGGTTAAGAAGCTAATCGAATCGAAGAAAATATTTTTTGTCAAAAATTCGCAAGTTGGGAATGTTATAACCAGTACATATGGGGTGAGACTAGGGTTCTTAAGATGATAAGAAGGTAATGTTATGAGGTATTTTAGTCGTATGATAGTCATGTATTAAGTTTAAAATCAAGCGAGTTGTGAAACAAACATCAACGAAAGTTGTCACAAGTTACGTTCATAACGTTTACTTAAATTTAGGTCTAATGCAACTGAATGTTTCTCCAAATACACTTAGCGTTATGTGGTTACTTACCCACTAAATGGAAGATCTATGAGTCTAGTTTCCAAAACATTAAACCTTTAATCAATATGATATCGGAGTAGAGAGATATCCATGTTTTCACGAGACTGCACAAGCCTCATTTTCAACCCAAATCAGACCTAAAACTCTATCTAGACCTCCTAAACATATCCTTAGTGTTTGAAAGCCAAATCAATTTGGGGGAAAGGTGAAAGAAGTCGATTCAAGCCCGATGAACCCGAACTAGTCGATAGTTTGCTGCTTTCTCTCTTTGTGGCTGATTGAGGAAGATATAGCAATGAAGTAAGCTCTGAAAATTGGTATTGTGTGCTATTAGGTATTTTATTCACCCCTCTCCTTGGGTTGTGTCAGTTTTAGGCCATAGCAAGCTTAGATGTTAGAGGAAAACATGTTAAACTTGAAGTTGGGAGTAAGTATGAGGTGTTGTGCGCATGGGACTATTTTGGAATGTTTTAAGCAAGGTTTCGTAGGGTTCTTGATGTAGTAGCTTGGATGTGTTATTTTTTATGTTGTTCTTGTCATGTTTAGTGTTATTTTGAATTGGAAGGAAGTGATAAAGGTGCTATCCAATTTTCTGAAAATTATAGGCGTGTTGTTGTTGATTGTTGGACTATTTGGGAGGCTTAATATGATTATTGTTGATGTTGTTTGGGCTTCTTGGTGATTGTTTTAACTTGTGGTAAGTCATATAAATAGGGGATGTGCTTCCCGTTTTATCATAAAATAGGGTGTGGTCGATATATAATAGTTACGGCGTTTAAACGATAACGATAGTATTATATCTCTTATTGTAAACTAAGGAGCCGTGACATTTGCATAGCTTGAGGTTGGGCAGTATATACAAGGAATGTGAAGCTGTACTTTTCTTTCTTTTGCACGACTCCGATTGTAAATGAACGAGCTTCCAAAGACACTTCACTCTTAAAATCTAGCAGTAGATACATTGTTTCCCTTCTTATGGATGATTGATGTTGATGATGCTTCTTTTATTCTTATGTTATCAAATGTTGTCGGTATTTCTTGATTATTATAAGATTCATGATGACAAGATAGCTCTAATAACGTATATGGAGGTTGCCGACCTTACGTCACTCCGAAAGGTTCAGAATGTGATTCTATGAGTCCAGCATGTATTATATGTATGTACCTAATTTACTTTACCGAGCCGCGCTATAATCGGCCGGGTCAACACCTATTGTGTAGCCATTGATCAGTTGGATTCTACCGAGCTCCACGTGGCTGGGTATGACCGATTCCTCTTCGAGGTCGGGTACGTTATGATATGACCTGAGACATTACCGAGTCCTATTAAGGTCTGGTTCGACCAAGTCCTCTTCGAGCCCAGATACTATATGATGATGCCCAGAGAGGCGTATGTTTTTAAAAGAGTGTGTGTGTGTATATATATATATATATATATATATATATATATATATATATATATATGTATCATGCATTTCATGTCAGTCGCCCTCAGAGGCACTCAAATGTTAAAGGTTGTATCTTCTCAATCTCTCTTTACATTATTTTATAATTTATGCTTTCCTGCCTTACATACTCAGTACTTTATTCGTACTGATGTCTCTTTTATTTGTTGACGCTGCATGTCACGCTGCAGGTCTGGATAGACAGGTTGACGGTCCTCCCAGTAGGCTACCAGTTAAGAAGGAAGTGTTGTTGCACTCCACTTGTCTCGAAGTTGCCTTTTGAGTTAGTATACTTATGTACATATGTTTATGGTTATGGCGGGGCCATGTCCCTACCTTTTGTTATTTATGTACTCTATAGAGGCTTGTAGACATATGTCATGTGTATGGATGTTTTGTTCGGCCTTGTAGGCCCGTGTATCTCATGTATATCATTTTGGGGTTGTCCTAGTCGAGTATTCCTTTATATTTTATTACGGTTATCTCATGACAACTATTCTGGCCCATTTACGCATGATATTATGGTTAAGCATACGTTACGTTGGTGCTCGGCAAGTAAGGTGTGGGTTCCCATCGTGGCCCTCCGATTTGGGTCGTTACAAACTTGGTATCAGAGTAGGTTTGTCCTAACGATGTCTACAAGCCGTGTCTAGTAGAGTCTTGTTTATGGGTGTGTTACGCGCAACAGTTATATACAGGAGGCTGTGGAGCATTTAGGATGGTTACCTTCCTTCCATGTTCTAGATCGTGTGAAAGAGCTGAGTTGTAGGAAATCGAGTCTAACGTAAGTGTTGATGTAGGTTGCACAAAGATGTCATTAACTAGAAGAGCTGCAGCTAGTCGAGATGTCAATGAAGGATTGGGAGGGGTTATGAGGCTCTATTGAGACAGATCCATTTGAGGACCAAGGTGAGTCACTCATTCAGATAGCCCTAATTCAACTAGTACTGGATGAGCTGATAGAGGCTCCAACATCATTAGTTCTGCGATTTCCACCACCAGCTTTGTCTGATCGGCATGTGAGAAAAGCAATAGAGCCCTTGAAGGGTCCCTAATATTAATAGAGCCCTTGAAGGGTCAGGAAATTCACAACCTAAGGAGTTCAAAGAGCGAGAGCTGTCTATAATCTCAAGAGACAATTCAGATTAAGTTATGGGATGGACTAAGAGGGCCAGGACGGTTGATGATTAAAGAGGATTATCGGATGGTTGTAGGTTGCAGCAGACTGGGTTAGTAGAGGTAGAGTAGAGTTGCCCTGACTATTGTGTCATCAGTACGGTCGGGCATATGCCGGCCAATGTCATGTAAGAATGGGTGTTTTTTTTCTATGTGGAAGTAAGAGCCACAAGATACGAGCATGTCCAATGCTTAAGTGTAATGACCAAGATAGGAGTGGAGGTGGAGCGTCGGCTCCGAAGATTACTTTCTGAGTGCAGATACACTGCCTAATTTTCTTCTATAATGTTCATGCTGACTAGTAGAATGTTACCCGACAGTGTAAGGAATCTCAGATGGATAGTTTCCGACCCTTATGGATAAGTCGTTGTATAAGCAAAGGTAGTAGAGATAGACAATAAGTGTAGCATACGAAAGATATCATCGGGGAGGTTCTACAGCTTATGGGGTTATCAGATAAGTAAAGTAATATCAGATGGCTAAAGAATGAGGCCAGTTAGAGTACGGGAAGCCGAGAATCAATGATGTTTTGCTGAAATTACTTTGAAGGAGACGAGAAATGGGATGTTGTGAAAGGTTTTTATGAAACCAATTCTAGCAATATGAGTGAATAGGGAAGACTATTAAGGGACGTAAGTTAAATTATAGAAGTACAATAAGTTTTATAGGTAAGTGGCTCTGAGGTTATAAAGCAGTATGGGCATCGTTTTCATTAAAAGTGGATTAGTAATTTTAACGGGGATTATCGGAACGTCAATTTAACCATACATATGTGAGGTGCCGCTATCAGAGGATGACTTAAGATGAACTAGAACTAAGGTACCAACTTGAAATTCAAAAGACATCTCACACTAGCTAGCATTACAATCATAGAAAAATTGAATAAGAAGAAGGAGGAAGAGTATTAGTGGGAGAAGAACCGTGAAAGAAATTAATAAATATCTCCTTGACAAGCCACATAAATTAAAGTTAAACTCGTCGAAATTATAGGTCAATCGTAATTATCTCAAAGAAAGAAATGTTACTCATAGGTCAATCGTAACCTACCAGGAATACGGACCTACAGATGGCAGAAAGATGAGTAGTACTTCAAGCGTGAAACATTGAACTATTTCCCTAAGGGGGGAACGAGGTGGTAAATGACTAAGTCGAGAGCACATTTATTTAACAACAAAAATATGGGAGCATTGGGACCTAAAGGAGTATAAGCAACTTTAAAGTAACACACGGGTATAAGAGATGTGGAAATGAGACGATATTGGTTTATAAATTGACGAGAAGCGTAGTCAAACACTTTATACATGGGTTAACCTGAAGATTGTGTTAAAGTTGGTAGATATGACTTCAAATGAAATTGTTGATATTGAAAGGAGAAGGAAGAACAATCATAAGGAGTTATAAAGGGATCCAAGTATGGCGACTCATGAAATTAAAGACAGACCATGGTAATACTTATATGTTCCAACCGTGAGGTATAGTCGAGATGATAGCAAGAACAAGGGAGTAAGTATTATATTTCAAGGAAACCCCTAAAGAAGAGAAACCACCAAATTGGAGACAATAAAGTCGACATCAAGGATAAGACTTAGGATAGACAATAAGAACATGATGAAGCAGTATAAAGGTAAGCTGTTTCACAACGTCAGTTTTTTCTATAAAATAGAACCTAACTAATGAAGAAATACGTCAAATGTATATGGTAACAGGGAGATTGAAACCAATAGATGAAGTCCAGAACTATATGTACAAGGGATGCAAAATGTGTGGAATCAAATCAAAGTTGTAAATAAGGGATATCATAATAAAAGCCTAATAAGAAGTCGTTAACAACTAGGGGCAGTTGGAAAGATAAGGAGGAATGTAAAACCATAATGGTATACATGTTTCATATAAGACGGCTTAGAACTAGAATAAAAAGAGTGGAATCCATATTGTACTAGATGGTTTAGTCGTAAGTCATAGGTGGTTTGATAAATGAGCAAGCCCAAAAGGAAAAAGGGTTGACTAGAGATATTCACCAATTCACAAGTTTGGAATACGCTTGGCTGACTCAGTAATAAAGGTATAATGGCCTAGAATATGGCAGAGTCATCTCTTATAGATAGGGACGATTTATGTTCGAGGAAAAGTTAAAAGAGGTATTCGGCAAGAGAAAACTACTGCTTTTGAGTCTATTGAAGGAGGTATCTTGAAATATCATGGCCGACTGCGTATTAGGACAGAAGTTCATTATTTAGGCTATTCTATTCATCTCGGAACGTCAAAGATATACCATGATGTCAAAGGATTACATTGGTAGGATGTGTCGCGCCCCCGTTTTCTCACGAAAAGCGGGCTTCGACACGTGAGAACTCCTTTTAGAATACGAGATAGAGTGCTAAAGGAGAAGAGTCGCCCCCTAACAATGTTTAAGGTGCGTAAAGGCACCTATTATGCAGATAACTTTGTTTGACTAGTCAACGCCACCAAAGATCGGGTAAGGGCTCAAGTTACCTCAAAGAGAAGGTGTTAGGCACTCCTCGAGGTCCACAACTGTGGGTCCCGACCGAACTTAAGATTATGTGGATTACGATTAAGCTAAGTGATCAAAGGGAATTCAGAAGTCAAAGAACTTTATTACAACATGATTAATACAGATCTTAGTGCGAATATAGGGATACAACTATTTAGATCTAATAACAAAATATAAAGAGAGGGGGGTCCAAAGTGTTTTAGCCTAAAGGATCACCCCGTGCAACATAAATAATACTTCGTAACTCTCTCAAGATGGGGGTATTACTCATATTATTCAGCGGGCACAAACTATCACCTCCTGCTACCCGATTACTATGTTAAAGTTGTTACCTAAAAGCGTTCTAATTCAATTATAGGTCGTACTCTATGCGTGCACTACCCGTCCCATACCTATCGTCTAGAAGGTATTGGAACTTTACTTTGGATGGTTATAGACCTCACTTAGGCTGCTCAGAAATGTCAAAACTAGGCGACGTACAAAACACATTGGACTTCACATATAGGCAGCCAAGGCTCAAGTTTGCCTCCACACTTAAGCAACAAATGCACGCAAGACAAATTGTATGTTAAGTAGTTCAGAATTAAGAATTTAAATCCCTATAGACATGGTTTCTATGTGACAAGGAGTTAAGGCATGCAAGCAGTTTCAGAAACCAAGCGTTGCCCATAGACAGGATTGTACAGTTGTCGCATATTGATTGTTGAAATTGCAGATTTCCAGTTATTAATCATATAGGTGGTACGTCTAAGTGATTTATGTAGTAAAGACAGTGGAACCTATCTGGAGAAACTCAGAATTACTCACGCTTTTGATAGTGGTCTAAGTGAAAAATAAACAATGTTGAGAGGGGCATCATTAACAGTTATTAAGGTGAATTGTGGTATCCTATAGGCAGGATCTTTAACGATTAGCACTTGGAACTGATTTTATTATTATACCTTAACCTTATAGGCATGTTTTCTTGGTGAACGATGCGATATAATAACAAATGAGATGATTAAAATCCTATAGGCATGATCTCTAGTGGATATACTGCAGCGATGCAAATCGAAGGAAAGTTCAACGATATTTATTTCCTATGGGCAGATTTTCTGATAACATGTAGCAACAAGGATAATGTAGGCATTTGAGCTCATGCTTTGCTAGTAACCAAGTAGTGTGAGTGTGTGCTTTTCCTAATGGAATTATTTCTATAGTGTGCGCAGAGAGTGAATGACACATATAGCAAACATATTATTAAGTCCTATAGGCATGCTATCTACCCGTCGTAGGTAAATAATAAAATCTACCCCATTCCCTTTTACTAACAACCCCAACTACTTATACAAATATTATTACAGGCCCAATAATGAGTAAAGTAACAATATTACATAACAGTGAAGAGTCCCATAATAGGCCCAAATAAAACAAATAAATAACTAGCATTGTTGGGCCTTCCATACCTCTTACATAGCGTCGCCAGGCCTTCAACAAAGAGCCACGTTCAATACATGACTCAAGGGTTCATAGAAGAGTCCAAACCAATTCACTTAGCCACAACATCAAGTGTTGCACCATTTGGAACAACCAATATAGATAAATAGTACATGATAGGGAAGTAGAATAGTAAGAACAATTTTGGAGGTTGAGGGAGTGACTAGGACCAAGACCTAGTGTGTCAGAGTTCATAAGAGCCTCAATTAGACCCCAAGCAGTGCTCACACTAGGGAGGCCAACAATAGAACCTAGATAGCCTTGGCTTTCAGCCGGCTAAGGATGCGAGTTTAGAATAGCATGAGTAGTAAGTAAGGAGAGTGGATAGTGATAGAGGAACAAAAATCAAGTAATACACCAAGTTGAGCATACAGAGCAACTAGTCAAGCAGGCCAATAGGTTCAACAGGATTTCACACATAGCAAATTACTACATAGACAACCTCATATTGAAAGAATTAGGAGAAGAACAGGTTTACAGGCATACATAGATTATCATGTACCAGATGCATGAAATTTAACTAGTTGAGACTTAAAGATCCAAGTTAAGTTAAGTATACATCCTAGTGCCATGTTAATCAGTATGTAGACATGATGGGGGGCACACATAGTGTTGTTTACTAAAAGGACAAGGTAGTAAATGAGCCAAAGGTATACTGGGGAAACATATTAGCATATAAGCAAGGTCATAGTTAATAGAAAAAATAGAGTATTTATTTTAAATTCAGGATAGCAAGGAAACATATTTAGAGCAAACTTTGAAGCACTATTCCATATAGTTGGGACTAATACACAAAGAACAGTCAAACAGACACATGACTTAGCACTAAAGGATTTATTCAAGAGGGGGTGTCTTTCATAGAGTTGGGCTGATATCCAAAACAAAATATGCAGAAATTTTGTAACTAACAACACATGGTTACAATAATCAGATTCATATCAAAATGAAATTGCATTGAGACTCAAAACTGAACATATTCAGATACTAGAGGTACAGAACTCATTCCATAAAAACAAAGGATCAACATAGAAGTGCAAACCATAGTGAAGATTATAGATTAGCCTAATACAAACTAAGGACAATGTAGTAAACTATCTCATTCGTTCAACTAACACAAAATGACAAAGAGTATTAAGAATTATCTCAGTTGTGCGATATTATGGACTGACAATTAAATCATGCTTATGTAATTCATACACATATAGGTATGCAGAAGGAAAGAAAGAAATTTAACATTGGAAGGGTTAAAAGCACTAACCAGTAGCAAAATCAAAAGAGTAATAAAGAGCGTAATAGCAAGAACCCCAGATCTCCGATGCTTCAGAGTTCACAAGAGCCTCGAGAATGGGCTCCGAGCAGTGCTTTCACCGGAGGAGGTCATTTAATGGCCTTGGCTTTTAGCCGGCCAAGAATTAGAGTATAGAATTAGAGAATAAGAGAACAATAGAGTAATAGCTTCGATTTTTAGTGAATCCGGGTGATAAAATGTCTGTCCATAAGGGGAATAGGGGAGAGATTTATATAGTGGCAGATTTAAATGAACAAATAAGGAAAATCATCAGTCAAACACAAGAAAGGAAAGAATGTTATATTCAATCGAAAATCAGTAAGGAAAAAGGAAAATCCCGAACCCTAGTTGGGTCCAACGGCCTCGAATCGAACTAATAATGCAAGAATCATTCATTTTAGCGTGTATATAGATGAGAGATCATCCATATCCTCACAAAATCAAGGTAAATCGGTCCAGTTCTTGAGATGTAGTTCATGCCAAAAATAGGGCAAGAACTAAGTAACACTATAAACACGCATATAATAGCAGAGTAACACAAAATAGGTAAGTAAATCATGGATTGATTCCATATTTAGGTTGGGATCGGAGAGGGTTGGGTATGGCGGCTAGGGTTTCTTTACAGGAAAGGGGGAGAGTGTTTGAAGGCGGCTGGTGTGAGGCCGTTTATCTTGAGAGATCAACGACCAAGATTAAAATTTGGAACGGGGCGGGTCGTGGAAATGGGCACCAAACGGGTTTTAGACTAATGGGTCATTTGGTTTGGGCTAAGACTATTGGGCTAAGGTACTGGGCCAATTATGGTCCGAAATTTGGCTTAAAATTGGGCTACTACTTAAATACACACAATTTATCACTAAAAATAAATTTATAAAGTAATTAATAAATAAATACAAATATTATTTATGCACTAAAAATGATTGAAAATAATAATTAGCATTATGAAAATATAAAATGCTACCTTGCCACAAATAATATAATAAAAGAGCACTTATGCATGAACACAGACTATTATTGCAAAATTATGTAAATAGCCTAATAATACAAATATAATTGTATAAAATGAGGTAAAAATATTATGAAACCTATATGTGGATACAAATAATAAGCTTAGATGATTAATGCATCACAAAATAATTTAAAAGGGTAACTAATAAATATTTGAACAATTTAAATGCAAGAATTAATTTTAAAGCTTTTAAAATTATAGAAAATTCTTGCATAAATCTTGTAAATTAAATAATTGATGAAAAATGACATTTTGAAAGGTTATATACTATTTGAGGAATGTGAGGTCAAAATTGGGTATCAGCAGCTGCCCCTCTTTGCCCGGGAATGATGAAAGAGTTGTCGGGTAAAAAATGATGACCGATTTTGACCGAATGAGGTGATTTGAAAATATGGAGGCCAAACCCTGATTCCTGAATTGTCTACATATCACTGGTGTTACGGGAATCGGGCCGTGTATAGTTCTAGATCCAACGATGAACGAAACCAATAGAGTTGTTATCGGGATGGTCGTATGCTTCGGAAAAGTTTATTTTGGGGTAGGACAGTATCAAATGAATTTATGCGGAGTCATCGATGTGAATCTAAAATGTTATGGATGTATCACTTGGCCAATATCTGAATGGTCATAGTGTAAAAGGCGGGCAATTGATGGTGGTCATTTATGTTTGAAACAATGGCGGGATATGATGGATGTGAACGGAAATCTGAGCGAAGATCACTCCTGTTAAGAGAACGGTTACTTCCCGGGATGCCTACGAAACTTAAAACACGATGCATACAAGTATAGAGATTATGGAGAGAATTTAAACATGATGTAAATTCCCTCTGGACCATGAAGGTTGTCTTTGGACGGTGAGGATGATGTCCATAGACCATAATGTCCCGGGCCATGAATCATGTGATCAGGGATTTGCAGGGCATGAAATGATTTCCTCGGGCCATGAAAATGGTACCTCTGAACCATGACGCCTTTGAATAATGATGTGCACTATTTGAGAGATCCTCGGGCAATGGAATGGCGTCTCCCGGCTATGAGGATGATGCCTTCAGACCATGACGTCTTTGGCCAAAATGGCGGTATTTCAGCGCATGAAATGCAAAATATGATGTTTGGCCGTATGCGAAGATGAGACAAGACAAAACTTAGTCTTAATGTAAGATGAGGGCAATGCTCAGTCTTGAGTGAATAGAGGATAATGCTAGGTCTTAGATGGCATAATGGAGATAGTGCTTAGCTTTGTGGAATTAGGGAGGCAGTGCTTAGCCTCATGCAGGATGAGGAAACAATGCTTAGTCACATGCAAGTAAGGGAAGCGGTGCTTAGCTTTATGCAAAATAGGAGACAATGCTTAGTCTAATGCAAAGAAGGCAATACTTAGCCTTGTGCAGTTAATGAGGCAATGCTTAACCTTATGGAAATAGGAGACAATGCTTAGTCTTATGCAGTTAAGGAGGCAATGCTTAGCCTCGTGCAAATAGGAGACAATGCTTAGTCTCATACAAAGAAGGGAGACAATGCTTAATCTCATGCAAGGAAAGGCAGTGCTTAGCCTTATGCAATTAGGGAGGCAATGCTTAGCTTTATGCAGTTAAGGAGGCAATGCTTAGACTCGTGCAAATAGGAGACAATGCTTAGTCTCATGCAAAGAAAGTCAGTGCTTAGCCTTACGCAGTTAAGGAGGCAATGCTTAGCCTCATGCAAATAGGAGACAATGCTTAGTCTCATGCAAAGAAGGGAGACAATGCTTAGTCTCATGCAAGGAAAGGCAGTGCTTAGCCTTATACAATTAGGGAGGCAATGCTTAGCCCCATGCAAGAAGAAGAGACAATGCTTAGTCTCATGCAAGGAAAGGGAGACAATGCTTAGTCTCATGCAAGGAAAGGCAGTGCTTAGCCTTATGCAATTAGGGAGGCAATTCTTAGCCTCATGCAAGAAGGGGAGACAATGCTTAGTCTCATGCAAAAAAAGGCAGTGCTTAGCCTTATGCGGGAAAACAATGAGTGGTAGCAGAGTATTTCTTAGCTGAAGATGTGTTTGCGTTTGGCAACTTTGTCATTATGAAGGTAGTGGTTCTGACGTGTGTATGTATTTGCACATATTCCTGTTATGTTCATTGTGCCTGCATCCAAAAAAAGATCGCGAGTTTGCGAGGAAGGTTGTTCCGTGCTTTCGCCTTCTCGCTTTGCTTTTGCTTCTGTCTTGAGATCCTGTTTGAGTTACCTTGGGTAGCATCTAGCTGTTTATAAACGTTTTCGAAAAATATGCGTGCATTTTTTAATGTAATTATTTGAATATAGTAGTATGTAATATCAAGTAAATTTAGATGAACCAATGACTGTGACATATTTTAGAAACATTGCAACTTCCTTGCTTTAAAATTTTGAGGGTCCTCCTCAAAATTCTGCCCCAGTTTAAAAGCAATTCTTTGATTGTTCTGTGTATGACGAAGTTGGCTGGACTTGCTTCAGAATTTTGAGGGCCCTCCTCAAAATTCTTCCCCAGTTTATGGCCATGGAAAAATGAAGATCTTATTGAGATGTGACCGAACCCACAGGGCTGCCTATGTATCCCCTCTTAAATGGGAATCAGCTCAAGCGTAGTTCAGTTATATCGAATAAAGAAATGTAAATAATCTAAACGTAGTATCTCTTGACTGCGTATGAGTTGATAGGTTTTGACCAAATTTCTCCGTCCATTTCTGCAAGTATGAGCGCTCCTCATGTTAGTACTCTATGAACCATGTAGGGCCCTTGCCAATTTGGTGAAAATTTCCCTTTGGCTTCATCTTGATGCGGGAAGATCCGCTTTAGCACCAATTGCCCTGGTGTAAATTGTATGGGCCTGACCCTTTTATTGAAAGCTTTGGACATTTTGTTCTGGTAAAGTTGACCATGACATACTACGTTCATTCTTTTTCCGTCAATGAGAGCCAGTTGTTCATAATGACTTCGTATCCATTCTGCATCACTGAGTTCAGCCTCTTGTATGATTCTCAAAGAAGGAATTTCTACTTCGGCGGGAATAACGGCTTCAGTACCATAGACCAGCAAATAAGGAGTTGCCCCAATTGATGTGTGAACCGTGGTGCGATATCCAACTAGGGCAAATGGTAACTTCTCATGCCATTGTTTGTGATTATCTATCATCTTCCTTAGTATCTTCTTGATGTTCTTATTGGCAGCTTCCACAACTCCATTCATTTATGGCCTGTATGATGTGGAATTCTTATGCTTGATCTTGAAGGTTTCACACATGGATCTCATCAAATCACTATTAAGGTTGGCGGCATTGTCGGAGATGATTGACTCTGCTACTCCGAATTGACAGACAATACGATCCCTAACGAAATCTGCTATGACCTTCTTAGTTACAGCCTTGTAAGATGCGGCTTCAACCCATTTTGTGAAATAGTCTATGGCCGAACCTGTGCCCATTTGAAGCGGCGGGTTCGATTGGACCGATGACATCCATCCCCCAAGCGGAGAAAGGCCAAGGTGCACTTGTTGCATTGAGTTCATTGGGTGGCACTCGTATCATATCAGCATGTACTTGGCATTGATGACACTTTTGGACATACCTGATGCAGTCTGTTTCCATAGTCATCCAAAAATATCCCACTCTTAATATATTCTTATCTAAAACAAAGCCATTCATGTGTGGTTTGCAAGTTCCAGCATGTATTTCTTCGAGCAATTTGGATGCTTCCTTGGCGTCGACACACCGTAATAACTCCAGATCTGGAGTCCTTCTGTACAGAATCCCTCCGCTTTGGAAGAAGTGGTTAGATAATCTTTGGAGTGTGCGTTTCTGAGTATGATTTGCGTGCTCCGGGTATTCACCTTTTGCCAAATATTCTTTGATGTCATGGAACCATGGATTTCCATCAATTTCTTCTTCAACGTGAGCACAATAAGCTGGCTGGTTATGAATCCCTACCGGGATAGGGTCGATGAAATTCTTGTCTGGGTGTTATATCATGGAATATAAAGTGGCCAATGCATCTGCGAACTCATTCTGGATTCTCGGAACATGTTTGAACTCTATCTTTGTGAATCTCTTCTTCAATTCTTGTACATAGTACAAATACGACAGTATTTTGGTATTCTTTGTAGCCCATTCTCCTAGAACCTGATGTACCAAAAGGTCTGAGTCACCAATCACCAGCAATTCCTGAACTTTCATGTCAATGGCCAACTTGAGTCCCAAGATGCAAGCCTCATATTCTGCCATATTGTTGGTACATGGAAACCTGAGCTTTGCGGATACTGGATAGTGTTGACCTATCTCTGATCCTAAAATTGCCCCAATACCCACTCTTTTGGAATTTGCAGCTCCATCGAAGAACATTCTCCAATCATCATAGGTTTTGGTGATATCTTCTATTACGAATGATACCTATTCGTCGGGAAAATACGTTTTTAGTGATTCGTACTCTCGGTTTGTAGGATTTTTTACCAAATGATTCGCCAACGCTTGCCCCTTGACAGCCTTCTGAGTTAAATAGATGATGTCAAACTCACTCAGTAATATCTGCCATTTTGCTAACTTCCCCATTGGCATGGACTTATGGAAGATGTATTTTAATAGATCCATCCTTGATATGAGATATGTGGTGTAGGCACAGAAGTAGTACCTCAACTTTTGAGTTATCCATGTCAAAGCGCAGTAGGTGCGTTCCAAGAAAGAATATCGTGCTTCGTAGGGTGTGAACTTCTTGCTCAAATAGTATATGGCATGTTCCTTTCTTCCCGTCTCGTAGTGTTGTCCCAAGACACAACCGAAAGCCCCATCTAGTACAGATAAATAGAGTAGCAGAGGTCTCCCAGGTTCCGGTGGGACCAGAACATGTGGTTTGGATAAATATTCTTTGATCTTGTCAAAGGCTTTCTGGTATTCTTCAGTCCAACTTGTTGCAGCGTCTTTCTTCAACATTTTGAAAATCGGTTCTCAGATCACAGTTGATTGTGCTATGAAACGGCTGATGTAATTGAGATTCCCAAAGAAACTCATCACATCTTTCTTGTTCTTTGGAGGTGGAAAATCATAGATAGCCTTGACCTTTGATGGGTCTAGCTCAATTCCTCGGCGGCTGACGATGAACCCTAATAGCTTTCCAGCAGGGACTCCGAAGGCACATTTTGTGGGATTCAATTTCAGGTTGTACCTTCGAAGTCGATTAAAGAATTTTCTCAAATCTGCTATATGATCTGTGCTTCTCTTGGATTTGATGGTGACGTCATCCACGTACACCTCTATCTTCTTATGTATCATGTCGTGGAAAATAGTTGTCATATCCCCCATATAGTTGGCTCCCGCATTATTTAGGCCAAACGACATCATTTTGTAACAATATACTCCCTATGGTGTAATAAAGGCTGTCTTTTCAGCATCCTCTTCATCCATCCAGATCTGATGATATCCCGCGAAGCAATCCACAAAGGATTGAAGTTCATGCTTGGCACAGTTGTCAATCAGTATGTGTATATTGGGCAAAGGGAAATCATCTTCGGGACATGCTCTGTTTAAAACCCGATAGTCGACACACACTCTAACCTTCCCATCTTTTTTTAGAACCGGCACAATGTTGGCCAACCATGTCGGATATTCAAACACTTTGAGAACCTTGGTTTTGATCTGCTTGGTGACTTTCTACTTTATTTTCAGACTCATATCTGGTTTGAACTTTTTGAGCTTCTGCTTTACAGGCGGACACATAGGGTTGGTAGGTAGTTTATGAGCCACTATGTACGTGCTCAAACCGGTCATATCATCATAGGACCATGAAAAAATATCCTCATACTCATTCAAGAACCGAATGTATTCTTCTTTCTCTGACGGCAATAGGTGAATGCTTACACGAGTTTTCTTGACTATTTCAGAGTCTCCCAAATTAACTGTTTTAGTCTCATCCAAATTGGACATAGGCTTGTTTTCAAAATTTTCCACTTCTATTACAATCTCCTGGGGTATTATATCCTCTTCCAGATCCTCTGAATCACTATCCTTATGTTGCGTTGTCTCGTTACATGTCACACTCTTAGGTTCATCAGGATAAGTAATAATAACGCTGTAGAGAGAAAATGTAAAGGATAATAATAAATACTAAAACAACAATCCATTGATAAATATTTAAAAAGGTCAAACAAATGCAGTTCAATGATTCGAGCAATTATTTCAAAACAAAAACGTTAGAAAAAAAACAAAATACTGAAAATGTCTCAAATGCCCATAAAATTCCTTTTAAAAATAAATGATGCTAATTGCCAGGCTACCCAGAAACTCGACGGGCCCTTGATGGCGTATCAATCCAATTCTTGAGAACATTTCCCTTCTCCATTGTCATAATAATAAGGTCTTCCTCCTCCTCCTCCTCCTCCTCCTCAACTATCACACTACAGCCCATGTCTTTGTCATCCAGAAATAGCTTCCTTATGCCAGCTAGAGCTTCATCTTCTTCAGATCCCCACATAATGTTACCTTGATGAAACGACTGGCTCAAATGTGGTACTGGCTGCTCTAGAGGGTAATAAGGACCACGCCACGGTGGCGACCGATTCTGATACTCGTGCCAGGTGTATTCATACCCAAGAACAAAAGTTGTGTCATGAAGCTTTAGCTGTATCGGTTTGGCGATCCCCTGGAGATTCTTACCGAGACCCTTGCCAGGTTCATACCCTGTCGATGCCAATATGCCTTCTATCTTACTACTCCACCATTTGTCTTTTTCAATTGCGTTGACGCACTCGATGCGATGGTATGGTTCTCCACCCAACTTCATTCTATTCTCGATGACCGAAAAAGTTTGATTGGTGTAAATGGGATTACTTCCGTCCCCATGGATGATCACTTCCTGATGGTTCCACTCAAACTTCATGGCCTGATGTAGTGTAGAAGCCACGACCCCAGCGGCATGTATCCACGGTCGCCCCAATAACATATTGTATGTAGCAGATATATCCAATACTTAAAAATCAACATCGAACCAGGTTGGGCCCATCTATAGGATGAGGTTGGTCTCCCCAATTATGAACCTTTGAGACCCATCAAATGCTTTCACATTCATACTCCATGCTCCTATCTCGTGCAGACCTTTACCCAACCTTTTCAATGTAGTTAGTGGACAAATGTTGATACTCGAACCCCCATCTATCAGGACCCTGGCAATGAATTTGTCCTCAAACTGCACGGTGATATGTAGTGCCCTGTTGTGACTTAGTCCTTCCGGTGGCAGCTCGTCTTCATGAAATGTGATCTTGTGGCTTTCTAACGCTTGTCCTACCATGTTGTCCATCTCTCCACTGGTGATGTTATTTGGTAGATAAGCTTCATTCAACACCTTCATCAAGGTATTCCTATGTGCCTCAGATGATCAACAACAGAATACTCTCTCGCATGCACCTTTCTCCAAAGATCATCTGGGCCAGTCTCAATGACAGGCGGCTTAGAGGCGGCTTCTTTTCTTGTTCCTACCAAATGCTCGGGTGTATAAACCCTACCAGTTCTGGTCATGCCTTGCGTTGCACCTTTTCTTCCATTTTGCCTTTCCTTTCCTTCTTGCTTCCGCAACATAATCCCAAGATATAACATTAGACTTAAAGGACGGCGTGGGTGCCACCATCACGGTGAAGGGTGTTGTTACCTCAACCTCAAATGGAGTTGGTATGGCTACTTCAACTTCAATCGGTGCCTAAGTTTGTACCACTATAGGTGTGAGAGTGATTGGAGATGTTTCAGGGTTATCCCCTTCTCGAATGAGTCCAATTGACCCCTCTAAGTGCCATTCTTCATCGGTCTCTATCACGTTTACCCCTTCACCCCTGTGATTCGGAAGAGGATTATTACGGATATTGGGTGTAGCCTCCTTTTCCTGTATGACTTTGGTGTCAATTAATGTCTGAATCTTATCCTTCAAAGTACGACAATCATAAAGAGTATGACCTTTCATGCCTGAGTGATAGGCACATGTATTATTTGGATTAATCCACTAGGAGGAGTTTCCCATAGCAACAGCGGGAATGGGAGTGACATAACCGGCAGCCTTCAGTCTCTCGTACAGTTGGTCTATGGGTTCAGCAATTGTGGTGTATTGTCTGGGTCGTCTGCGGTCGAAATTTGGTCTGGGTTTTTGGTAGTTTTGGCAGGCTGGTGGTGAGTGGTAGTATGCTGGTTTGGTGTTATAAGTATAGTAAGTAGCGGCAGGTTGTTGGTATTTGGGAGGTGAAGGCTGATATCTGGGTGGGGGTATTTTGTATGTGAGAGTAGACTTTAGACCTTGGGCTACCATCACCACACCTACTTCTTTCTTCTTGGAGATACTTCCCGACTGTAAGGCTTTATTTGTGGCTTGGAGTGCTTCAAAATTTGTCACCATTCCGCTTTTGATCCCTTCTTCTATTCTTTCTCCCAATTTGATGATGTCAGAAAATTTATGGTTTTCAATAACTATCAGTCTTTCGTAGTATTGTGGATCCTGAGCTCTGACGAAGAACTTATTCATCTGTTCTTCTTCCAGTGCTAGCCTTACTTTTGCAGCTTCAGACCTCCACCGACTAGCATACTCGTGAAAAGTTTCCGTTGGCTTTTTCTTGAGATTCTGAATGTAGAAAACATCTAGTGCATTTTTTGTGTTAAACCTGAACCGATCTATGAAATTTGATGCCGTGCTCACCCAATTATCCCATTTCTTTGGGTTCTGACTGATGTATCAAGACAGGGCATCTCCGGTTACACTCCTCATGAACAGCTTCATGCAGATTCTTTCATCCTTGCCAACTCCCACAAGCTTGTCACAATACATTCTCAAGTGCACCTTCGGATCACCAGTCCCGTCGAACATTTCGAACTAAGGAGGTTTGTAACCTTCTAGCAGTTCTACATCTGGTTGAATACACAAATCTTCATAATTCAAACCCTCAATGCATTTTCCCTCTTCGAAACTTTGAACTCGGCCAGTAAGTTTCTTGAGTTCTTCCGCCATGTTCTTGATGAGCAGGTCCTTCTCGGAGGATTCGGGTATGTATAGGGTCTGTGGGGTGTGGGGTAATGTTTCCACATATTTGGGATTGCTTTGGTGGACTCTGGGAATCTGGGCGTAATGGTGGTCATTGGTTGAGTTTTGCAGGTCACGAGTAGGCTGTGGTGCATTCTGAAGGGTGGTGTATGTGGTTGTTTGTGGGTATTGAGTTGGGTGGTGATGGTGTTGTTGAGGAGTAGGTATCGGTGGAGGGTTGTGGTTCTGAGGAGGTGTGGTGTATTGATGTGGTGCGGGAGGATTTTGCGGATATTGATTTTGTGTGTTTTGGGGAGGTGCCAGGTTTTGGCTGTTTGTGTTTTGTTCATTAATGTCGGGGACGTTTAGGGTAAGGGAAAGGTTTGCCAAGTTACGGACCTACGCAAGTTCCCCTTGTAGCTCCAGTATTTTCTGTTCCAGATGTAGAACCAATTCATTCTGTGCTGGGGTATTCCGACCGTCCGTTCCAGTATTAACTGCATTGTCCTTTCTGATACCACTTAAATCGTCCATCTTTCCTTTCCCTTTGCTTCTACCTTTAGGATCACTTGGTGGAGGAGGATGTGGAGGACCTCTAGATTTAGTGTGATATGCGGATGATGCCAGTATGCATGAACCAACCTTTAGGGAATGGGAGTACACAAGAGAAAAGAAAAACAAAAAGGTAACCAAGTCAATAAAGGATATTGAAAGAATGCTTGCAATATTGAACATGCTTTGCAAAATCATGTAACATATTCGTGTCCTAATTTGGGGGACCTCGTTGTGCCCGAGGTAGGCCTAAGCGACACATAGACTTGGAGAAAATTGATGCCAATAATTGTGTCATTTCATTAATGCGAAAATGAATCGGATCCTTACTAAAACGACAATAATAAGAAAATTACTAATGGCATTTTCCTTATTACAATCGACATCTAAAACTAAGCTAAAAAGTAGTAAAGAACATCATTTCCTAATCTATTTGGACCTAGAGGGACCTTCTACATGCTTGGCCTTCTTAGATCCATCAATCAAGTTCCCTAGGTCGCGCATGTCCAATAGTAGGTAAGCCCTTACTAGATGCCCTCACTCGTTGCCTTCCGTATTCTGACAATCCGAGAGCCTCTTCCTCATCTTCCCCTCAAGTTCCATTAACCTATGCTACAAATATTCCAATCTTTCTATTGATTTAGTAGCAATTTCTTTCCATTCGTTGATTGCTTCCATATCCACTTTGTGTTGTTCCAAATGCCTAGCTTCAGACTTGAAAACCTTCTTGCGCAGCATCCTATACTTGACTTGTGCTTCAGCAGCATCATCTATAACCCTATTTTTCTGATTAATCCCTGGCTTGACATCTCCCGCTATATCATCTACCAACCATGATGGGTAGAAGTATACATGGCCGGCATAGTACCTGTCTGGCTGAATAGTGTCTTTCTCTACAATGACCTTCTGATTCCACATATGTTGTGCCTCGAACTTGAATGGAATGATGTTCCCTTTAAAGTCTTCTTTGTACTGGACCATGTTGGAAACCCGATGTATAATCTGCTTTCTTCCTGCTTGCCTCATTACCCTTATAGGAGCATAAGGATAGATTCCTCTTAACCCGATCATCACTAAATGAGTGGTTTCTCTTGACCTGATGATGAACTCGCTTCTAGGGAACCATTCGAACATCCAATGTACCTTTTCGTTAGTGAAATTGCTGAAGAAATGCACCCAGCTCACAACACTTCCAGGTTGCGCGAACCTATCTAAGATAAATGTCATTCTTTTTGGATGATGGTAGGCTATGTAGTCATTCAATGGTCATCGCAGAAGCTCTTGACGATATTTACCTCTCTGGAAATGATTTAATAACCAAACCTGCAGTAACAGATTACAGCCCTCGAAGTGCCCATACCCCTACTTGCATCGATCTAGAGCTCGGTACATTTCGGCCAAGATCATGGGGATGATAGTGTAAGTTTGTCCCTCAATTCCTTCCATTAGAGTCCTAGACCATGGCTAAGCGAGTGTGGATCTCCCCCCTTTCATTGGAAATATCAGCAACCTCAAGAAACAGAAAATGAATACAAAAACTCGGCGGTGTGTCCAACCCAAAGAAGTAACAACAAGTTCGTCACGGTGAAGGCGATAAGACTTGCTATGCCCATAACGTTCATAAAGGAATTCAAACTGTATGTATGACTCCTTCAAATAGAGTAACTTATAATTTTTCTTGAAACCCATCATTTTCAAAAAACTGTGGGGAGTGCAATTTTTTGGTACTAATAAACCCAGACTATCCCATGGCAGCCTAGCGAAGCCTCCTATTTCCTCTAAGAGAGGAGTCATTTCTACATCACCAATGCAGAAGACAACTCTTTTTGCATCCCAAAACATATTGGCGGCCTCAATCAATGCGTTATTTAGCCGAATATCCAATAAGGAAGGTAAAATTTCGAGGACCCTTTTCACATGATTCTTGTCACTAGGTGAGAGGTTCTTCCACCAATCAAGCAGCAAAGGTGGGATGCTTTGAACCATGCTGAACCTGGGGACTTCGTGCCTCATTTTCTGCAAAACAAATAGAGTTAGCCCTTTTCCCCTCCGGGTCTGACTATTTACACATTAACGATAAACATACCGGCATGTTTTCTCCAAGTAATGCACATAACATGATGGTGTCCATTGGGATTATAGAAATCCTGTCGGGCTTTGGACAAGGCTTATCTTAGTGGATTGTCATGCGAACAACGTTCTAACCCATACTAGGTTTGACATGATGCATGCACAGTTGATATTGGAACGAGGTTTCTAGAAGGGTCTAGACTGGTACTCTCAAGTGGACAACTTGAGAGGGAGAGGCACAGAACCGTCGACTGCACCGCTGATCGACTAGTTTACCGCAAATAAGCCTTTCCAATTTAAATGGTAATTTTGGAAGAGAGCGGACACTCATAAAATGCCGCTATGGTATTTGTTACACCCCATGTTTTCGTACGTGAAAGTACGCCATAAGTAAATTGATGGAAGCTCGAAAAGGAGATGTTATATCCTGCATTTTCGTATGTTAAAGTTTCATCGTAAGCTAATCGACGTAAGTTCGGGAATGAGATTATTTGGAGATTATAAGCATTATGCTACTTCAAACAAGTGATGAGTAAATTCGTGAAGGTGAGAGGGTAAGCAAATCAAAGAAAATGAATTTTCGTCGAAGTTTGATATTTTGAGATAAAATACGGTCCAAGCTACAATACCCCGTATTTATGGACTAGTGTCATACAAGGTACCACATGACAATAATAAAAAGGTGTGTAAAGTGTGTTAAAAGTGAGTAGTATTTTAAGTAATTTGAGCTAATTTCTAATTATGTGGATAATTGGGTAATTATTGGATAAAGGGAGAATTAACAAGTTAATTAATAATGAGTGGAGGATTAATTAAAGTCTTTGGACAAAGACTAAGGCATTAACGTGGCTGCCGCATACATAAGCCATTAAGTGACTCTTGAACAACTTTGCAAGGTGGCAATCTTTAAAGAAATGATTGAAAGATGACTTCTCAAATTCATGATTTGCATTACTCACAAAGATTTGGAATTCAGAAAAATGCCATAAAGACTCTAACATTATTGCTTCAGTAGGTATCTTACAAGGTTTTGATCAAATTCACAAAGTAATCATACGGAATTTGCTACAAAAATTCGTATGAGATTTCATACGGTAATAGCAACGAGATTTTGGGATTCTAAGGGAGTACGGTGCAATCTTTCTCAAGAATATCATACGGATATTTCCCTACTCCGATCTTGCCATCACAGATTTTGTCATAACTGTTGTTTGCTAGAAGGGTTGTCCAGAGAACCGACTCAGGTATGTTAAGGCTAAGCCCTTCCTTCATTTTGGCATGATCTCGTAATTACATGTGTTTGATAACGAGGCATAAAGAGAAGTTCATACTCCCGAGTTTATATACATTATCCTAGTCTCATAAATTAAAATATTCTCCTTATCGCGACTTCATATTTAATTAAGTATTTTCTTCTTCCAGTCAAGAGAGCAGAGAGCCTATATATACAGTATTAAAGTATTTTCATTACCATCGAGCTATAATCGATGGGCGGGCCCCTATTAGTCAACCTCTGATCAGATGGTAAGTTATATACCGAGCCTACAGTGGCCGAGATACAGAGCCTAGTATGGCCGAGCGCCTATGAGCGAGCCTACTACGGCAGAGCAGTTATATACCGATCCTACTGTGGTCGAGCGCCTATGAACGAGCCCAGCATGGCCGAGATACAGATCCTAGTATGGCCGAGCGCCTATGAGCGAGCCTACTACGGCAGAGCAGTTATATATACCGAGCCTTATAGGGCCAGACTACTATTTTACTTACTATATTGAGAGAGTTGAGTCAGTATCAAAAGGTAAGCATATCATCATATTATCTTTGACTCCTAGTTAATTTCAGTTATTATATTATTAATTCATTTTCAGCTTTCAGTTTATTGCCTTACATACTCGGTACATTATTTGTACTGACGTCCTTTTTGCTTGGGGATGTTGCGTTTCATGCCCGCAGCTCTCGATAGACAGGTCGAGAGTCCTCCAAGTAGGCGATCAGCTCAGCGGAAGATGTTGGGGCACTCCATTTGCTCCAGAGTTGCTTGTTTGGTCAGTATGATTTAGATGTGTATTGTTTGGTATGGCGGGGCTCTGTCCCTACCTTTATGACAATTATGTATTATTAGAGGCTTGTAGACAGATGTCAGGTTCGTAAAAGATTGTATGGCCTTATCGGCCTATGTTCAGTGTACGAGTGGTTATTTTGGTCTTATAGGCCCATATGTCTTATGTATAAGTTGTTATTACATGTTGTATTATACCTATCTCACGACAGCCTCTCCGGCTCAGTTATCTATGATAGTATGATACGAAAAGATACGTTATGTTGGCACTCGGCTGAGTAAGGTACCGGTGCCCGTCGCGGCCCATCGGTTTGGGTCGTGACAAAAGTGGTATCAGAGCAGTTCTGTCCTATGGAGTCTACAAGCCGTGTCTAGTAGAGTCTTGTTTATAGGTATGTCGTGTACCACACTTATAAGCAGGAGGCTTCAGGTTATTTAGGACTGTCACTCTTTCTTCTTACTCTAGACCGTGTGGTAGAGCTCAGTTGTAAGAACTCAATTTCCTAAACTCTATCTTATTCATAATATGACGACGCCTACATCCAGAAAGGCAGTTGGTAAGAGATTGAAT
Source organism: Nicotiana tomentosiformis (assembly GCF_000390325.3). Lineage (NCBI taxonomy): Eukaryota > Viridiplantae > Streptophyta > Magnoliopsida > Solanales > Solanaceae > Nicotiana > Nicotiana tomentosiformis. Next base: position 169,635,174 of record NC_090813.1, on the reverse strand, counting down.
GTGGCTATGGAAGGGTTGAGTCAGAAGAACTCGATTTTTCATGATGCTTATGATGAGTAAATGTAAGGTCTTCAGTAGATCATGTGTGTACTAAGACATGTAAGCCTCTTGATAAGGAGCCTTAAGGAAAGAATATCTATCCACCCCTATGGTGAAAGGCAATGAGAGATTCAGAAGATAGATACGAGTTTGAACAAGTAAAGGAAACAAGATAAAGAAGGATACGAGGCGCCCAGTTAATGAAGATTATCGGTATTTACAATTCAGATAGAGGAATATAAGTCTTTTGAGTAACCTTCAACAATCACAGAGGTATGTACAATTGGCCACATCAATCTCATTTATACCCTATGGGAGCTAACGGAAGTAGTATAAGAGAAGGACGAGATATCAGTATCCAACTGGGGTTAGAGTAACCCAAAATGTTGGATGGATTGTTAGCGTTAGCTGACATTTTCGAAGGATTACAAACGTGGTAATAATTCTCCTTGTGAGACACCCAGATGGTGCATTCTAGAATAGTACAACTAGATATGAATACTACAATGTTCAAATTTTTTTTACAAAGACAGGTACTGGAATCCTGGAAAGGATAAATATTACCTTAGTATGGCTCTCGTCCCTAGTAGAGAGAGAATGCTAGGCAACTCGAAGAGCCAGTAGATGGAGCAAGGGGAGCTAAAAGAAAAATAATGTCTTGTTGATGTTTTCAGAATAAAGTGATAGAAAGAAATGTTAGCAGGGAAATAAGAAGAGAGTTAATGAATCATTATGAGCAAGATGTGATACATGGATGACAACGGTAGATAAAAAACAAATGATGGTACTACAGAGTCTATAGTCAAGTGAAGGAAAATACGATAGGTGACAGGCGTTGAGACAACAAAAGAGTATAGGCCATAAAGTCATATCCTTATTTCGAGAAATAAGTTTGTGACTCCAACGCGACTACTAGAAGGAAAAGTTAGACCCCAAAGTAATAGAAATCAGTACGGGCTGGTGAACAAGATAAACTAAACATGAATTAGGGACTGAATGATTTGCTAATAGCCGGCACCACGAGAATTCCATAGATTGCGTTCCGGGGAGAATAGAATGGACGACAGAAGAATAAGCTTTAAAGGTCATTTAGGAAGACGCTTCCCTAAAGCAAACAATGTGAGCAAAGTTAAGTTTAAGGGACTATGTGTGCTAGTTACACATAGTGTCACCCTCACGAGTAAGGAATTTTGTTATCCTTGGTACAAAAGGATTACCGCAAGGTGAGTAAGGGTCATCGATGATGTGAAAAGATGCCAAAAGTGAAGAGGTAAAACATCTATAGACAGATTGTCGTAGCTCTAACTCTTAGTACTCCCTTAAAAGGGGGGGGGGGATATGGAGTGATGTGATATTAAATCAGAATTAAGTGGTTCTAGTAACTATGGAATGGTAAAGAAAGAATGCGATAAAAATGAGAAAGGGACGAAATTGCACTTATTCAAATCCTACAAATATGCTACGATTCCAGAACATTATGCAAACATGACGTTAAGGAAAGGAAGTAAGGGTTCTTACCCGAGATGTTATTGATAGATAATGAACTAGTGCGAGACATAAGTTAAGACAAAGGAAATAACCCAAGAAAGATTACGGGGAGTATTGATATGAGAATGGGCCAACGAGTAGTTAGTAGTTGATTCAGGAAGAGCATAGTTATGGCTAAACAAGAGGACACAGACGAATCAACAGATTGTGCAAGACGAATATAATGAACTCCAGCATGGGGAATTCAGTCTCGCAAATACAACAACGTGACCCTTGGGAAATATTCAGACAAGAGTTGGGTTAGTTAAAGGTACCGTATGAATGATATGGAAATAAAAGATAGTCTCACTGGGAAGACAATCAAAACTTCAGTTCAGGAGCTACCCTACAAGCACAAGTGCATGGAAATAAGTAACTACGGATAATTATAGTCGAGGAAGAACATCAAAAATTCCGTCAAGTATACGATGTAATAAGCTCGCAGCTTTACAAGAGTCACAGGGTCCTCCCTAAGTACGACAACGAAAGACTAGCTGAGGAAATAAGGAAGAAGGCTTCAACCTAAGCATAGTAACTTGAATAAGAAATGGTCTTGTAATAGCAATCTCACTACAACATTGTATGCACTCCATAAGAAAGTGGAACCTATCGGAGCTAATGAGCGAGAAATGAAACCAAAAGTAATATTCGAGACCATGTGAGTTGCACAAAAAGTTCGGCATGCGTGGGAAATAAGATAAGCTAAGTATACACGCAACAGAGGGGCAGAAAGACCAGGAAAAGTAATAGTTTACATTTAAAGGAAGCTCAGAAGGAACAAAAGGGATTATGCACTTAAGACTTCAGAGTGATATCCATGCATCATATATGTTGACATTCATACAGTCGTAGAAGACTCCGGTATAAGTTAAAAGAAGGAATTGAGCCTAGGGCATAGACAAAGGATTGAATTGTCAAAAGATTGTATCATGGATATTCCACAGCGCCCATGAAAGGCTAAAGTAATAACTAATACCATGAGCCGCAGATCAGAAGATAGCTTAAGCCTACATAAAGGTTGATCGGAGGAAAGAGGAACCTAAGGAGATACATCAACTAAGTAAATCAGGAGTTTGATTATTGGACCCAGAAAATTATGGACATCGTGATAGAGAACATTGCAGAGTCACTCTTAATATCAGAGGTCCAGTTAGAAGAATACCATCCTCATAAGAAGTCAGTATAAAGCTCTCATCGAATCATTTAAAGAGGTGCAAGTATTATAATAGAAGTTCAAGTTGTGGATGTGAATTATACCTATATGGAAGGGAGTTCATGAAGGAGATAGAAGATGTGATGCGAGACTTTAAGGTAAGTAAGGCAAAGGTGAACAACGTACGAGATACTCAAATGCAGAAGGTTGTGAATAGTTCATACTTCGGATAAAAGGCTAGAAGTGCGGGGATTCAATATCCAGGAATGATAGCGGCATCGTCAGTGGCATATCTTGCAGCGTATGGTTTCTAGGTATCGAGAGGTCTAGTTAAGAGAGTAAAAGAAGAGTTAGAGACAATGTGATGTCTCGCTTGATGTTCCAGAATAACACAAGGAAATCTATGGTGCAAGCAAGTTGACGGAAGGTTGCGAGTAGTATAAATAGAGATGTGTAGGGCGTAAGCTAGAGTATAGTAAAGCGACAAGGTTTTAGGAAGGCAGGAATAAGGGTAAGAAAGGGAGAGTGAGAAGGTGACGAGAATGGATAAGTCCTCAGGATTAAGCCCATGAAAACAAGAGAGTTAATGGTTTCTCTAAGTTATAGAAAGCTCAGTATAGCCTGAGTGAACTCAAAGAAGTCTAAGACTAGTAGCATTTAGAAGAGATGGAATGTTGCCCTGGTAGTAGAATGAGAGGGTAATTGTGATAAATGAAAGATTACGTTTAGGCCTTCGATTGAGTAATGATTTCATGAATTGTACATGATTAAAATACCCACGTGAGGAAATTCACATTGGGATGCTATGAAATATGGTTATGAAAGTATAGTATGGCTCCCAGGTGGATCAGGAAAATTACTTCAAATGTTCCACGATGCAGCATAAGCCCTAGTGGCAATATGTTACGTAAGAAGTTTCAAGTTATCAATGGAAGATTGTAGATCAACATTGATATAAATCAACAATGGATGGGTAAAAGTTGCAAAGTGCGAGATGAGATTAGGCCACAAGTCTTAAGATGAACAGTAATGAAAAAACATTAAAAGACTTAGCTTTATGCATATAGGACAAGCAACGAGAGTAACCTGGAGTTTGGTAGCAGACCTCAGTAACGATAAATCGAGGTAAGAGTTATGGTGTATTATAACCTACCTAGATGCAGTAAAGTCATACGGATGGATAACGGGGGCTATGAAACAAGATATAGCAATAGTCGTAAGTTCAACAAAGTACCGAGCAGAGAACTACAGTGTACTTATAGATGCCCAGAGGGACATCTTATCAAGCTCTTTATATTCTTACAAAGTGAGGCCTAGAGATTGGCTAAAAACTGGAGGAAAAAGGAGAAAAGAGTCGCATAGGTGCACATACAAGGAAAAAGTCGTACAGGCTGCATGACAGAAAGTAGCAAGAGTTACAAGATTGGAAGAATTTCGACTACAGACCATGGTGTGAGAAAGAGGCCTAAAGGGGGGAATGCCCTGGCCTTTGGATTATTCATAGAACAGTTGCCTAAATGGAAAGGAGAGTATTAAAGTATCCGCAAAAGCTATGGGTTATAAGAATGACAAGTGCATCAATCGACATTCAAAGGCGAATGTTCCAAAGCGGGGAATGATGTTACACCCCATATTTTCGTATGTGAAAGTACGCCATAAGTAAATTGATGGAAGCTCGGAAATGAGATGTTACATCCCGCATTTTCGTATGTTAAAGTTTTGTCGTAAGCTAATCGACGTAAATTTGGGAATGAGATTATTTGGAGATTATAAGCATTATGCTACTTCAAATAAGTGATGAGTAAATTCGTGAAGGTGAGAGGGTAAGCAAATCAAAGAAAATGAATTTTCGACGAAGTTTGACATTTTGAGATAGAATACCGTCCAAGCTACAATATCCCATATTTATGGACTAGTGTCATACAAGGTACCACATGAACATAATAGAAAGGTGTGCAAAGTGTGTTAAGATTGAGTAGTATTTTAAGTAATTTGAGATAATTTCTAATAATGTGGATAATTGGGTAATTATTAAATAATGGGGGAATTAACAAGTTAATTAATAATGAGTGGAGGATTAATTAAAGTCTTTGGACAAAGACTAAGGCAATAACATGGCCGCCACATACATGAGCCATTAAGTGACTCTTGAACAACTTTGCAAGGTGGCAATCTTTAAAGAAATGATTGAAAGATTACTTCTCAAATACAAGATTTGCATTACTCACAAAGATATAGAATTCACAAAAAAAAGCCATAAAGACTCTAACGGTATTGCTTCAGTAGGTATCTTACAAGGTTGTGATCAAATTCACAAAGTGATCATACGGAATTTGCTACAAAAATTCGTACAAGATTTCATAAGGTAATAGCAACGACATTTTGCTATTCTAAGGGAGTACGGTGCAATCTTTCTCAAGAATATTATTCTGATATTTCCCTACTCCGATCTTGCCGTCGCGAATTTTATCATAATTGTCGTGTGCTAGAAGGTTTGTCCAGAGAACCGGCTCAGGTATGTTAAGGCTAAGCCCTTCCTTCATTTTGGCATGATCTCATAATTACATGTGTTTGATAACGAGTCGTAAAGAGAAGTTCATACTCTCAAGTTTATATACATTATCCTAGTCTCATAAATTACAATATTCTCCTTATCTGGACTTCATATTTAATTGAGTATTGTCTTCTTCCAGTCAAGAGAGCAGAGAGCCTATATATACAGTATTACAATATTTTCATTACCATCGAGCTATAATCGATGGGCAGGGCCCTATTGGGCAACCTCTGATCAGATGGTAAGTTATATACCCAGCATAATGTGGCCGAGCGCCTATGAGCGAGCCCAGTATGGCTGAGATACAGAGCCTAGTATGGTTGAGCGCCTATGAGTTAGCCTACTACGACAGAGGAGTTATATACCGAGCATACTGTGGCCGAGCGCCTATGAGCGAGCCCAGCATGGCCGAGATACAGATCCTAGTATGGCCGAGCGCCTATGAGCGAGCCTACTACGGCAGAGCAGTTATATATACCGAGCCTTATAGGGCCAGACAACTATTTTACTTACTATATTGAGAGAGTTGAGTCAGTATCAAAAGCTAAGCATATCATCATATTATCTTTGACTCCTAGTTACTTTCAGTTATTATATTATTAATTCATTTTTAGCTTTCAGTTTATTGCCTTACATACTCGGTACATTATTTGTACTGACGTCCTTTTTGCCTAGGAATGTTGTGTTTCATGCCCGCAGCTCTCGATAGACAGGTCGAGACTCCTCCAAATAGGCGATCAGCTTAGTAGAAGATGTTGGTGCACGCTATTTGCTCCAGAGTTGCTTGTTTGGTCAGTATGATTTAGATGTATATTGTTTTGTATGGCGGGGCTCTGTCCCTACCTTTATGACAATTATGTATTATTAGAGGCTTGTAGACAGATGTCAGGTACGTAAAAGATTGCATGGCCTTATCGGCCTATGTTCAGTGTAGGAGTGGTTATTTTGGTCTTATAGGCCCATATGACTTATGTATAAGTTGGTATTACATGTTGTATTCTACCTATCTCACGGCAGCCTCTCCGGCTCAGTTATCTATGATAGTAAAGATACATTATGTTGGTACTCGATTGAGTAAGGTACCGGGTGCCCATCGCAGCCCATCTGTTTGGGTCATGACAGTATTATTTGGGAACGAGTAGAATATGATGTGAAGCATGCTTTATGCATCAATAATAACATGTTGTCAAGTATTTGCATGATAAATATGTGAAAGCAATAAATGCAATATTAAGATAAAACATAAAGGACGTCAAAAGAAAGACAAAAGAAGAAGTTAGTTCGTGGAATATAGAGAATATAATAAAGTAAGCAAGGGAGTAGGGGTGGGAGAGACATGATATAGCTAATAAATAGCAGTTAGAGCAATTAAGGGCAAATAGGGAAATGGATGTGCATGTTATAACACATTTAAAGAAATAAAGGCGGAGAAGGGAAGGGATGTGCATGTTATAACGGTTTTAAACAAGTAAAGGTGAACGGGGGAGGGATGTGCATGTAATAAAAAATCTAACAAATAAAGATGGAAAAGGAATGTGCACTTTATAACAAAGAAAACTAATCCATATAACCCAAGCTTATTATGGTAAGAGCCTAAGAGTAAATCCCCAGCAGAGTCGCCATGCTGTCGCGCCCCCGCTTTCTCGCGAAAAGCTGGCTTCGACACGTGGCAACTCCTTTTAGAATGGGAGATAGAGTGCTAAAGGAGAAGAGTCACCACCTAACAATTTTAAGGAGCATTAGGGCACCTATTATGCAGATAACTCTATTTGACTAGTCAACGCCACCAAAGATCGGGTTAGGGCTCAAGTTACCTCAAAGAGAAGGTGTTAAGAACTCCTTGAGGTCCACAAATATGGGTCCCGGCCGAACGTTAGATTATGTGGATTACGATTAAGCTAGGTGATCAAAGGGAATTCAGAAGTCAAAGAACTTTATTACAACATGATTAATATAGATCTTAGTGTGAATATAGGGATACAACTATTTAGATCTAATAACAACATATATAGAGGGTGGGGGGGGGGTCCTAAGTGTTTTAGCCTAAAGGATCACCCCCATCAACATAAATAATACTTCGTAACTCCCTCAAGATGGGGTGTTACTCATATTATTCAGCGGGAACAAACTATCATCTCCTGCTACCCGATTACTATGTTAAAGTTGTTATCTAGAAGCGTTCTAATTCAATTATAGGTCGTACCCTATGCGTGCACTACCCGTCCCATACCTATGGTCCAGGAGGTATTGGACATTTACTTTGGATAGTTCTAGACCTCACTTAGGTTGCTCAAAAATGTCAAAATTAGGCGACATACAAAACACATTGGACTTCACATATAGGCAGTCAAGGCTCAAGTTTGCCTCCACACCTAAGCAATATATGCATGCAAGACAAATTGTATGTTAAGAAGTTCAGAATTAAGAACTTATATCCCTATAGACATGATTTCTATGGTTATTGTACAGTTGTCGCATATTGATTGTTGAAATTGCAGATTTCCAGTTATTAATCCTATAGATGGTGCGTCTAAGTGATTTATGTAGTAAAGATAGTGGAATATATCAGGAGAAACCCAGAATTACTCACGCTTTTGATAGTGGTCTAAGTGAACAATAAACAATGTTGAGAGGGGCATCATTAACAGTTATTAAGGCGAATTGTGGTATCTTATAGGCAGGATCTTTAACGATTAGCACTTGGAACTGATTTTATTGTTATACCTTAACCTTATAGGCATGTTTTCTAGCTGAACGGTGTGGTATAATAACAAATGAGATGATTAAAATCCTATAGGCATGATCTCTAGTGGATATACTGCAGTGATGCAAATTGAAGGAAAGTTCAATGATATTTATTTCCGATGGGCAGGTTTTCTAATAACATGTAGCAACAAGGATAATGGAGGCATTTGAGCTCATGCTTTGCTAGTAAACAAGTAGTGTGAGTGTGTGCTTTTCCTAATGGCATGATTTCTACAGTGTGCGTAGAGAGTGAATGACACATATAGCAAACATATTATTAATTCCTATAGGCATGCTATCTACCCGTCGTAGGTAAATATAAAAATCTACCCCATTCCCTTTTACTAACAACCCCAATTGTTTAAACAAAGATTATTACAGGATCAATAACGAGCAAAGTAACAATATTACGTAATAGTGAACAGGACCACAATAGGCCGAAATAAAACAAATTAATACCAGCCTTCCATATCTCTTACATAGCGTACCCAGGCCTTCAACAAAGAGCCATGTTCAACACACGACTCAAGGGTACATAGAAGAGTCCAAACCAATTCACTTAGCCACAGCATCAAGTGTTGCACCATTTGGAACAACCAATATAGATACATAGTACATGACAGGGAAATAGAATAGTAGGAACAGTTTTGGAGGTTGAGGGAGTGACTAGGACCAAGCCCTAGTGTGTCAGAGTTCACAAGGGCCTCAATTGGACCCCGAGCAGTACTCACACTAGGGAGGCAAACAATAGAACCTAGATAGCCTTGGCTTTCAGCCGGCTAAGAATGAGAGTTCAGAATAGCAGGAGTAACAAGTAAGGAGAGTGGATAGTGATAGAGGGACATAAATTAAGTAATACACCAATTTGAGCATACAGAGCAACTAGTCAAGCAGGCCAATAGGTTCGGCAGGATTTCACACATAGCAAAGTACTACATAGACAACCTCATATTGAAAGAATTAGGAGAAGAACATGTTTACAGGCATACATAGATTATCATGTACCAGATGCATGAAGTTAAACTAGTTGAGACCTAAAGATCCAAATTAAGTTAAGTATACATCCTAGTGCCATGTTAATCAGTATGTAGACATGATGGGGGCACACATTGTGATGTTTACTGAAAGGACAGGGTAGCAAATGAGCCAAAGGCATACTGGGGAAACATATTAGCATAGAAGCAAGGTCACAGTTGATAGAAACAATGGAGTATTTATTTTAAAATCAGGATAACAAGGACACATATTTAGAGCAAACTTTGAAGTAGTATTCCATACAGTTGGGACTAATACACAAAGAACAGTCAAACAGACACAAGACTTGCACTAAAGGATTCATTCAAGTAGGGGTGTCTTTCATAGAGTTGGGGTGATATCCAAAACGAAATATGCAGAAATTTTATAACTAACAACACATGGTTATAGTAATCAGATTCATATCAAAATGGACTTGAATTGAGACTCAAAACTGAACATATTCAGATGCTAGAGGTACAGAACTCATTCCAGAAAAACAAAGGATCAACATAGAAGTGCAAACCATAGTGAAGATTACAGATTAGCCTAATACAAACTAAGGACAAAGCAGTAAACTATCTCATGCGTTCAACTAACACAAAATGACAAAGAGTATTGAGCATTATCACAGTTGTACGATATTATGGACTGACAATTAAATCATGCTTATGTAATTCAAACACATATAGGTATGCAGAAGGAAAGAAAGAAATTTAACATTCTAAGGGTTAAAAGCACTAACCAGTAGCAAAATCAAAAGAGTAATAAAGAGCGTAATAGCAAGAACCCCAGATCTCCGATGCTTCAGAGTTCACAAGAGCCTCGAGAACGGGCTCCGAGCAGTGCTTTCACCGGAGGAGGTCGTTTAATGGCCTTGGCTTTTAGCCGGCCAAGAATTAGAGTATAGAATAAGAGAACAATAGAGTAATAGCTTCGATTTTTAATGAATCTGGGTGATAAAAAGTCTGTCCATAAAGGGGAATAGGGGACGAATTTATATAGTGGCATATTTAAACGAACAAACAAGGAAAATTATCAATCAAACACAAGAAAGGAAAGAATGTTACATTCAATCGAAAATAAGTAGGGAAAAAGGAAAATCCCAAACCTTAGTTGGGTCCAACGGCCTTGAATTGAACTAATAATGCAAGAATCCTTCATTGTAGCGTGTATATAGACGAGAGATCGTCCAGTTCCTCATGAAATCAAAGTAAATCGGTCAAGTTCTTGAGAGATAGTTCTTGCCAAAAATAGGGTAAGAACTAAGTAACACCATAAACACGCGTATAATAGCAGAGTAACACAAAATAGGTAAGTAAATCATGGATTGATTTCATGTTTAGGTTGGGATCAGAGAGAGTTGGGTATAGCGGCGAGGGTTTCTTTACAGGAAAGGGGGAGAGTGTTTGGAGGCGGCTGGTGTTAGGGAAATGGGGTTAGGTTTTGGGTAATGGGATAATTAAAAGAGGAGGATAAATGAGGGTCGTTAATCTTGAGAGATCAATGGCCAAGATTAAAAATTAGAACGGGGAGGGTCGTGGAAATGGGCACCGACCGGATTTTAGACTAATGAGTCATTTGGTTTGGGATGAGACTATTGGGCTAAGGTACTGGGCCAATTTTGGTTCGAAATTTGGCTTAAAATTGGGCTACTACTTGAATACACACAATTTATCCAAAAATAATTTTATAAAATAATTAATAAATAAATAAAAATATTATTTATGCACTAGAAATTATAAATTAGCATTATAAAAATATTAAATGCTACGTTGGCACAGATAATGTAATAAAAGAGAACTTATGCATGAACACGAGCTATTATTTCAAAATTATGTAAATAGCCTAATAATACAAATATAACTGTATAAAATGAGGTAAAAATATTATGAAACTTATATGTGAATACAAATAATAAGCATAGATGATTAAGTCATCACAAAATAATTTGAAAGAGTAACTAATAAATATTTGAACAATTTAAATGCAAGAAAATTAATTTTAAAGCTTTTAAAATAATAGAAAATTCTTGCTTAAATTTTATAAATTAAATAATGGATGAAAAATGACATTTTGAAAGTCTATATACTATTTGAGGAATGTGATGTCAAAATTGGGTATCAATAGGATGATATGAAGAAAACCATTGTAGGGTTTGTGGCTTAATATTCCAGTTGCTAATCGGAAAAATAGAATATCAGGAGCCCTATGGATTGACACATAATAAAGTAACCTAATATGGAAATGAGAAGTGATTGGCATAAGATTTGTTACTAATATAGAAAGTTCGATTCCACATGGACGATTGTGGTTACTTTGACAAAAATCAGTTTACTTTTATTTGACAAATTACTAAAGGTTATTTAAAATGGAAGGGTGCAAAAGATGGATTGGGTACATAATGTTTCCGCCTCGATTACGTTTAATAGAGGTGCTTAATTACAAACAACTTTTGAAAGTCCTCTAAAGAAACTTGGGTACATAAGATAATTCTATCAAGTGAAGTGTACAATAGATGCTCAAAGACATGTTACAATCTAAGATGCCAAATTTTACGAAAAATGGGATAATCAATTACCTATTATTGAGTAGCGCACAACAATAACTATAGCACTATCTATACATGCGGGATGATCATAAGAATATGTTTTAAATTGCATGGTAGACCCTTATAAAGCATGATGCTCAAGGAAATATATATTCCCCATAAGATAGTTTGAAAGACAAAATTGTTCGACCGAATTTAATGTATCAAGTTATAAAAACGTCAGCCTTATTCAAGAGTATTTGTGTTTAGAAGCGTCACATATCGAACCCCAACACGCGATGACGAGACTTAAGAAAATCTCGAGTTAATAATAAGGTCTTCTTGAAAATTTCGTTCACGAGGAGCATAATAACATAATGGGACAAGCTAATCAAGACATATATAGAGCCACTCCAAACTACCTAGAGAATGGAATAAATTGCATTTTCCCTCAAAAATAGGATCCATTCATCTGGTTATCATGTTTTGATATTGAAGAAATGCATTAAATGATATAGAAGTGTAAAGGGATCGATATTTTGAGAAGATTCTGGTAGCTATAAATGAATCAGGAATCTATGCTACATAAGCACATGCGGTTCAGATTATAGAGAACAAGTCTTACGTAGAGGTTCGAGTTGCTATTTTAGATCAGCACGTCCACAAGTTTGGGACCAAGAAAGTAACTTTGGTAAAGATATGGTGGAGGAATAATAACGTCAAAGTAAAAACGTGGAAAGCCGAAGAAGAAATGAATTCTAAGTACCCTCAGTTGTTTCAGATAGAAGATTCTTAACGATTGTAGCTCGATTATGTGTTTTATAATCTCATGTTATGTGATTTTGATTAAAACTCATTCTCTGATTAAATGATATTAGAATTGAAGTATTGCATCATTTTCAGGAGAAAAATTATTTGGACACAAAGTATGGGATAGTCCTGTTTGCAGAAGAGACTATTGAAATTACCATAAAATCATTAAGGGCTAGTTATTCCTCTAAGACTCTTTTAAATTTGAGGACGAATGTTACAAAAGGGGGAAGGATGTCACACCCCATACTTTCATGTTAGAATTTATCTTTAGTGAATCAATAGGAGCCAAAGATTTGAAGAACCTTTACAAAAATAATGATGGTTTAACACTAGTTTTAAGGAAGTATCATGAGGATTGGAAGGTTAAGAAGCTAATCGAATCGAAAAAATATTTTTTGTCAAAAGTCGGCAAGTTGGAAATGATATAACCTGTACTTGTGGGGTGATTAAGATGATATAAAGGTAATGTTATGAGGTATTTTAGTCGTATGATAGTCGTGTGTTAAGTTATGAATTCAAGCTAGTTGTAAAACAAAAGTCGACGAAAGTAGCCACAAGTTACATTTATCAATTTAAATAAAATTTAGGTCTAATGTCACTGAACTTTGCTCCCAATGTACTTGGATTTATGGGGTGATCTATTCCACCAGATTGAATTTCTACTAGTGTAATGACCCGAATAGTCGTTTTGTGTAATTGTGCCTCGTTTACCCTTTTGATGCTTCACGTATGTATGTTTATGATTTTATGAATTACGGGGATCGATGGTTTTGTTCCGGGAAGATTTCGGGTTGATTTAGACCCCCCCTGTTTCTTGACTTGGAAGCTTAAGTTAGAAATGTTGATCAAACTTGACTTTTGTGAAAACAACTCCGGAACGGTGTTTTGATGGATCTGATACCTTCGTATTATGATTTGAAATTTGTGCGTATGCCCGTAATTGAATTCGGAAGTCCGTAGGTTGACTTGTATTGTTTTGCCCAAAATTGGCAATTTCAAATTTAGACGTTTGACCGTAGGTTGAATTTTGGATATCGGGATCGTAATTTTATTTTGGGACTTGGAATAGGTCTATTATGCTATTACAACTTGTCTATAAGATTTGGTGTCATTTGGAGTTGATTTGATAGGATTTAGATGCTTGGTTTCAATTATAGAAGTTCTTAAACTTTACTTTGAAATTCATGCGTTTTGGTGTCCGATTCGTAGTTCTAGATGTTATATTTTTATTTTGATCATGCGAGCGAGTTCGTATAATATTTCTAGACTTGTGTAGATGTTTGGTGCTATACCCTATGTTTTCGTACGTAAAAGTACATCGTAAGTCAATTGATGTAAGCTCAGAATTGAGATCATCTTTTAAAGTACATAAAGTGATTTTATAATATTACTTTGGAGGTTACAAATATAAAAGATCAAGGATAACAAGTACCAAGAGGGTTAGAAGGCTTAGAAGCTAAATGAATTGAAAAAACTAAGTTTCGTCGAAAGTCGATAAGTTTGGAATATTATAACATGCACTTTGGGGTGAGACTAGGGTTCTTAACATGATAAAGAGGTTATGTTATGAGTTATTTTAGTCATATGATAGTCGTGTGTTACTTTTTGAAGTCAAGCGAGTTGTGGAACAAAAGTTGGCAAAGGTCATCACAAGTTACATTCATAAATGTGTTGAAAATTAGGTTAAATGTAGCTGAGATTTTCTCCAAATATTACTGGAATTACGGGGTGATCTACCTACCAAATTAAAGATCTACGAGTCTCGTTTCTAACGCATTTAACCATTCATCGATACTACATTAGAGTAGAGAGATATTCACATTTTTGCGAGACTGCGCAAGCAGCTCCCATGGGATCCATAAAATCTGTGTAAAACTCCAGTTTGTATTTAAGTCAATTCTAAGTCATTTTAACTCATTTTTCTGATCCAACGAAGTTCCTAAACCCTCTTAAATTCTCTCCAAGGGTTCTTCCATGATTCTCGAGTGAAAACTGTAAGGCCCCATAAGATTTTACTAAAATCCGGGGTTTCCTGGTGCCAAGGTAGGCTAATGTGTTTGATGATTGTAGAGTCCGTAAGGGAGTTGAAGAAATGTTTTTGCAGAACAGGGGGTTTCTACGGTACATTATACGACCGTAAAACTACTCTGTGAACCGCAGATCCTCTGCGGAGTGAAGCAAAAAAATGGCCAATTTTGGGGGGTTGTTTTGCGGTCAAATATGAGACCGCATACTCATCTTGCGGGCAGCATTTCTGTCGCGGAGTTATCACAAAAAATTTTGTTGGGTAATTCCGCGGTCCATTCTGCGGCCGCATAACTGATCTGCTGACCGCAGATCTGTCATAGACTAGACTAGGCCAGCCCAGTTTTGGAGAACCATTTCATGGTGTGTTTTGCGGGCCCCAGACCTGATTTGCGGTGCACTCTACGACCGCAGAGTTGAGTTCGGAGGGTTCATTTTCTGATTTTATAACCTAACCCTATTTTAATAATTAGACACAAAGGACCATTATTGATGAGGAATTCTGCCATTTTAGAGAGATGGGAGTGTTGTAGAACAACCTTGTTGTTAAATTTGCACACATAGTGTTTAATGAAATGCTTAAATGAGCTAAACCCATAAACTTCTTTCTAATTATGGTTCGATTGGTCGTCTCTTAAATAGATTGAAGTCACTAGGATTTCCGGAACAACAACAACAACAACAACAAACTCAGTATTTCCAGAACATTGTAGTAAATTAAGGAAAACTCCAGCGAGGTTTGTTGGCTAAACTTCTCTCGTAGAATCAAATTCCATGTTGTTTCCATAAGTTACAATTAAGATTGGCTTAAATTCCTCTTTCTCATGTTCCGAGTCCCTTCTAGGAAATTTGATGATTTTAAATAAGTGTTGTGTTGAAAGATGTATGTACTCAAAATGTGTGAAGGAAACTCAATGTGCATAAGACACAATACATATTTAAAATCTTTATTTCAAATGCTCTTATTGTTGATAACCTATGATGATGCTTAAAAATGGAGGAAGTGGACATGAAGTATGAAATGTGGCCATCGTGCCAAGTATGAGAATTTCACTTGTGGCCAATAGTGCCAATGAAATGAAGGGGACGTGTGTTAGACTATAAATTGAACTGTAAATCCTTTGTATAATAAATATTTTTGGGAGTATCGTTAGTCACCGAGGAACGGTAGGTAAAAATAACCTAACCCCGAAACTACACGTGCCGGTGTAGGAGTGATTTATAGGCAAAATCCCCGAACTGATGTGTTGAGAATATTCCCCTTAAATGGGATGACTTTGATGTGTTGAAATTATTCTCCTTATTTAGGATGAGGTGATTGCTATCTAAATGTTATGTCGATCCACACGACATTGTGGTGAGACGGCTTAGCCGATCAGGTTGAGATCAGATGTCATGCCACACACATGGTGGTGTTGTGATTGGATGTCTCTGATAAGACGGAGTAGCCGATCGGGCCGAGATCGGACTCCGTGCTAAAAACACAGTGTTGTATCAGTACTAAAGATCTCCCAACTTAAAATTATTGAAATTTACTATAAATCTATCTTTCTCTTAAGTTGACATTGTTATGTTGTATGAGGCTCCAATTGATTCCACGTTCTTTCTCATTTTACTGTTACTCGTTCTACTAAGAGGGTGTTTAGTCTTACATGCTAGTATTATTCCATATGTACTTACGTCCCTTTTGCTGGGGGCACTGCATCTTTAATGGATACAGGTGGTTCCACAACAGGCAGTGTTCATTAGTGATAGCCGTACACCTTATCCTCAGCTGACTTGGTGAACCCCACTTCTTCTCGGGTTCTTGTATCTCTTATCCTCTATGTATAGTATTTTGAGGTATAGCCAGAGCCTTATTGCCGGCACTATCATACTACTCTTTTATATCTATTAGAGGCTCTGTGGAAATAGTGTGGGTTGTGTTGTGATTTTTGGGAAAGTCGAACTAAAGATATTGTAGTTGTATTACATTTTCCACTTCAAACTATGAATGTGTAATGTATTTTGGGAATTATAAATGAAGTAACTAAGTGTAATGGAATTGTGTTGTACACGTGATCGTTTTATTATCTAATTAATGGGAATGCACCTTCACTTTATTCATGGATATGTTCGTGTAGAAGGCATTGAATAGGCTTGCTTGATTAGGGTATCTCAGTTGAGCGCCGGTCGCGCTCCCTGAGTCCGGGGCGTGACAGAAACCTAAGATAAAAACATGAATCCAACGCTAGAAAACTCGTGGTGCTTGCTAGATCGTAGTTCTACATCATGCGGCTATTTTGGAGGGTTCTTCAAAGGTAAGTAACATCAGATTTAGTGTTGTTCTTGTTGATTGGTAATAATCAGTCCCTCCTTCATATATATTAGATTTTCAAGGTGAACTACAAATGTTTACACACCAACTTGAACACCAAAAGTTGATTCAAGAAGAGAATACCACACCTATAGTGTTGTGGTGTCATTGAGAATAGTTGTGGGCTGTACTTGGCTAAAAATTAATGTTGTTTCTAATAGTTAAGGTGAGTATAACATCTTACTACATGTTCTTGAAGTTGTTTGTGTGTTGGTTGCATTATTTGGGCAAAACACTACCAGAGGAGACTTGAAATAGTTTGAGATGTTATTGTTTTTAATGTATTGTTTTGGAAAGGTTGTTTGCATGAACTATAAATGGTTGGAAACCCTTGAAAATGACTTTCTTACGATGTTTTTATTATAAATATTGTCTACATGTCGAACTTGCTGTTGGTATTGTGAGTATGAAGACAAAGGACAACATAACAATGAAAAGTTGTACTTCTTCTTGTTATTAGATTGTTGGGCTGTTTTAGGGTGTATAAGAGGTTAGAAGACCTCCCATTTTACTTAATATCACGCTGGCTATGTTTTTAAGTTAATGAATGAATGACTTTGGGGTTAAAGGGTTCAAAAGTGATTCAATCCGAGCTTGCCGTTTGTCGTGTTAAATAGTAGTTTCGTTGGTGATGTTTATGCACTTGTTGTGTAGCTTGATCTGTGTTGTGGTGCTGAAAGTATATAGGTGAAGGTTATATGGGTTCATGTTGGTTGATGGACTTGGTAAAGTAAGGCAACAGGGGAGATGCTTGTTACAACCCATGTTTTCGTACCTAAAAGTACATCGTAAGAAAATTGATGTAAGCTCGGAAATGAGATCATCTTTGAAAGTACATAAAGTAAGTTAATAATGTTACTTTGTAGGTTACAAATATTAAATTTCATGGATAACAAGTACCAAGAGGGTTGGTAGTCTTAGAAGCTAAACGAATTGAAGAAAATAAGTTTCGTCGAAAGTCGACAAGTTGGGCACGTTATAATGTGTACTTTTGGGGTGTAATTAGGGTGCTTAACATGATAAGAAGGTTATGTTATGAGTTATTTCAGTCGTATAATAGTCATGTGTTATGTTTTAAAGTCAAGCGAGTCGTGGAACAAAAGTTTGCAAAGGTCATCACAAGTTACATTCATAATGTTCTGCACAATTAGGTCAAATGTAGCAGAGATTTTCTCCTAATATACTTGGAATTACAAGCTGATCGGCATGTCAAAGTGAAGATCTACGAGTCTAGTTTCTAATGCATTGCATCGTTTATCGATACGACATTGGAGTAGAGAGATATTTGTATTTTTTTGAGACCGCGCAAGCAGCTCCCAATGGGACCCACTTAGGCGGTGGTCGACCTACTTCACTTTGATAACGATTTGGACGCCTATAGTTTGCTCATTTTCGACTCAAATTCGTCTCCAAACTTCTCCTAACCCTCCTAAATAGGAACCACAAGGGTTTGAAGGGGAATCCAAGTGATTATACCATATTTCAATATCAAAAGTTAGTTCAAGTGAAGAACAACGCCTCTTTGAGGTTGTGTTGTCATTAAGGATAGTTGTGGGCTGTGTTTGGCTTAAATTTAAAGTGGTTACTGATGGTTTAGGTATGTACAATACTCTACTACATGTTCTTGAAGTTGTTTGTATGTTGGTTGCATTATTTGAGCAAGATACTACAAGAGAAGACTTGAAATAGTTTGAGATGTTATTGTTCTTAATGGACTCTTTTGGGAAGGTTGTTTCCATGAAGTTTAAATGGTTGAAAACCTTGTAATGACTTGTTTATGCTGTTGTTTGCATGAATATATTGTCTACATGTAGAACTTGATATTGGTATTGTGAAAAAGAAGATAAAGGACAACATAACAAAGGAAATTTGTACTTATTGTTGTTGGATTGTTGGGTTGTTTGAGTGTGGATTAGGTGATTAATAGGAGGTTGTAAGTCCTCCAATTTTACTTGGTATCATACTGAACATGTTGATAAGTTAACTAATGTATGATAATGGGGTTGAAGGGGGCTAAAGGGATTCAATCCGAGCTTGCTGCTCGTCGTGATATTCTAATGACTTGTTAATGAAATATTTCATACCCTATTGTTGATGTTATTCTTATTGTATTACTCCGGTTGTTGTTGTTGGTATATAGTATTGGAGGAGACCCTTGTTACAGGGGAGATGCTGCCCGAATTCACGTCAACGGGCTACTAGTTTAAGTTATGGACTTAGCCTTGATTCAGCACTGATTTTGAATCTCCTACGCTATGGTAGATTGAGTTGAGTTGTTTGAAGAATTGCTTGGAAGGTATTAAGGAATCAACAGAGTTAAGGTATGTTAAGGCTATCCCTTCTTTCCTTTTGGCATGATCAATATGATACAAATGAAACGAGCAAATGCGCTACTTTCACAAATGACTCTATTCTTAGAAGTAATAGGGGTGCCTTTGTTCTTGATTCCGCATGTGTCCTATTATTATACCGTCTTGTCATGGGTCTCAGAAAATACTTAAGTTGATAAAATTTATTTTGTGATGTTAACCGAAGGCATATTGATCTTATGACATTCCAAGAGATCTTATTGACTTACTTCATTATGCATTGCATTCATTTATACATGGACATTGACCCATGAGTAGATGACGTTATATACGTGTATATTATATGTATATGGGGTATGGTGAAAGGTTATGGCGTTATATACGCACCACCACCTGATTAGCTGGTATACGTTGATGATTTAGTCCACAGAGGCCGAGACGAGATGATGGGATGCCCTCAAAGGCTTGATGATGTTATGTACGCATATACCTATGCATGATATGACATTTATACGCATATGCATGACATTATAAATGTTTTATGATTCATAGAGCTATTCAGACTTACATGTTGAGTCCTTTACTCCATGTCTCTTTCATGTATTTTATATATTACTTTTCATGCCTTACATACTCGGTACTTTATTTGTACAGATATCCCTTTTGAATGGGGATGCTGCATTTCATGCCTACAGGTCCTGATAGATAGGTTGACAGTCCTCCTAGTAGGCTATCAACTCAGTGGATGGTGTTGGTGTACTCCACTTGCTTCGGAGTTTCATATTTGGTCAATATGCATTGGAAATGTATTAATTGCTATAATAGGGCCCTGTCCTGGCCTTTATGACTTTTATGTACTCTTAGAGGATTGTAGACTGATGTCATGTATATGGATGATTGTATTAACTTTATGGCCTATGTATTGAGTGTACAAATGATCATTTCGGTCTTATAGGCCCGTATGTCACATGTATAAGTTTGTATACCATGTTGGGTCATCCTATGTCGAGTATTCTCTTATGTTTAATTCTGGTTATCTCAAGACGTCCTTTCCGGCTCATTTACCCATGATAGTATGATAAGAAGGATATGTTACGTTGGTACTCGATTGAGTTAGGCACTGGGGTGCCCATCGCGGCCCTTCGATTTGGGTCGTGACAATGCTGCCCATTTTAATATAAAAATAAGTTCGTCATTTATTGTACGATAGTTGCATCTTTTGTAGCTTAACGATAGCATTATTATCATTGTTGTAGATTAAAGTGCAAAGACGAGTTCAATGTTGTTATTGGACAAATTGTGATAAGGTATGTTAAGGCTATCCCTTCTTCCCTTTTGGCATGATCAATGTGATACAAACTAAACGAGCAAACACGGAACTTTCACAAATGACTCTATTCATAGAAGTACTAATAATGCATGTGTTCTTCATTCCCCATGTGTCCTGTTATTGTTTCGTTTGTTCATGGGACTCAGATAATACATAAGCTGATAAAGTTTATTTCATGATATTAACCAAAGGCATATTGATCTTATGACATTCCAAGAGATCTTATTGACTTACTTCCTTATGCATTGCATTCATTTATACATGTACATTGACCCATGACCAGATGGCATTATATACGCATATATTTTATGTATATGGTGTGTGGGGAAAGGTTACGACGTTATATACGCACCACTACCTGATCAGCTGGTATACATTGATGATTTCGCACAAAAGGCCGAGATGATATAATGGGATGCCCTCATAGGCTTGATGATGTTTTGCATGCATATACCTATGCATGATATGACATTTATAAGCACAAGCATGACATTAGAAATGTTTCATGATTCGCAGAACTATTTAGACTTACAGGTTGAGTCCTTTACTCCATGTTTCTTTCATGTTTTTTATATAATGTTTTTCATTCCTTATATACTCAGCACATTATTTTTATGGACGTCCTTTTTGCCTGGGGATGCTCCGCTTCATTCCCGCTGGTCCCAATAGATAGGTTGACAGTCATCCTAGTAGGCTATCAGCTCAGCGGAAGGTGCTAGTGCACTCCACTTGCTCTGGAGTTGCCTATTTGGTCAGTATGATTTTGACATGTATTGATTGGTATGGCGGGGCCTTGTCCCGACCCTTATGACGTTTATGTACTCTTAGAGGCATCTAGACAGATGTCATGTTTAAGGACACTTGTATGGCCATATCGGCCTATTTTTTGAATGTACAAATGATGATGTCGGTCTTATAGGTCCGTATTTCACATGTATAAGCTTCTATATCATGTTGGGTCGTCCTATGTCTAGTATTCCTTTATGTTTTATTCTTGTTATCTTATGACGGCCCTTCTAGACCACTTACTCATGATGGTCTGATATTAAAGATATGTTACGTTGGTACTCGATTGAGTAAGGCACCGGGTGCCCATCGTGGCCCTCCGATTTGGGTCATGATAAAAGTGGTATCAGAGCAATTCTGTTCTACGGACTCAACAAGCCGTGTCTAGTAAAGTCTTGGTTATGGGTGTGTTGTGCACCACACTTATAAGTAGGAGGCTACAGGGCATTTAGGACTGTCACTCTTTCTTCTTACTCTAGATAGTATGGTAGAGCTCAGTTGCAAGAATTCAAACTCCGAAATTCTACTTTATTCGTAATACAACGATACCTACATCCACAAATATAGATGGTATGAGATTGAATGTGGCTGTGTAAGAGTTGAGCTAGAGGAACTAGATTTTGCATCATGCTTCTAATGAGTAAATGTAAGGTCTTCAGTAGATTATGTATGTACTAAGACATGTAATATTATTGATAAGGAGCCCTAAGGCAGCAATATCTATTCACCCATACAAGTTTCAACCAGTAAATTAAGCAAGGTGAAGAAGGGTACGAGGTAACCAGTTAGTGAAGATTATCAGTACTTACACTTCAGGCAGAGAAATATAAGCATTCTGAGTTACTTTCAACAGTAATAGAGATATCTACAATTGGCCACACCCATCTTAGTTACTTAATATCATGCTGGCTATGTTTTTAAGTTAATGAATGAATGACTTTGGGGTTAAAGGGTTCAAAAGTGATTCAATCCGAGCTTGCCGTTTGTCGTGTTAAATAGTAGTTTCGTTGGTGATGTTTATGCACTTGTTGTGTAGCTTGATCTGTGTTGTGGTGCTGAAAGTATATAGGTGAAGGTTATATGGGTTCATGTTGGTTGATGGACTTGGTAAAGTAAGGCAACAGGGGAGATGCTTGTTACAACCCATGTTTTCGTACCTAAAAGTACATCGTAAGAGAATTGATGTAAGCTCGGAAATGAGATCATCTTTGAAAGTACATAAAGTAAGTTAATAATGTTACTTTGTAGGTTACAAATATTAAATTTCATGGATAACAAGTACCAAGAGGGTTGGTAGTCTTAGAAGCTAAACGAATTGAAGAAAATAAGTTTCGTCGAAAGTCGACAAGTTGGGCACGTTATAATGTGTACTTTTGGGGTGTAATTAGGGTGCTTAACATGATAAGAAGGTTATGTTATGAGTTATTTCAGTCGTATAATAGTCATGTGTTATGTTTTAAAGTCAAGCGAGTCGTGGAACAAAAGTTTGCAAAGGTCATCACAAGTTACATTCATAATGTTCTGCACAATTAGGTCAAATGTAGCAGAGATTTTCTCCTAATATACTTGGAATTACAAGCTGATCGGCATGTCAAAGTGAAGATCTACGAGTCTAGTTTCTAATGCATTGCATCGTTTGTCGATACGACATTGGAGTAGAGAGATATTTGCATTTTTTTGAGACCGCGCAAGCAGCTCCCAATGGGACCCACTTAGGCGGTGGTCGACCTACTTCACTTTGATAACAATTTGGACGCCTATAGTTTGCTCATTTTCGACTCAAATTCGTCTCCAAACTTCTCTTAACCCTCCTAAATAGGAACCACAAGGGTTTGAAGGGGAATCCAAGTGATTACACCATATTTCAATATCAAAAGTTAGTTCAAGTGAAGAACAACGCCTCTTTGAGGTTGTGTTGTCATTAAGGATAGTTGTGGGCTGTGTTTGGCTTAAATTTAAAATGGTTACTGATGGTTTAGGTATGTACAATACTCTACTACATGTTCTTGAAGTTGTTTATATGTTGGTTGCATTATTTGAGCAAGATACTACAAGAGAAGACTTGAAATAGTTTGAGATGTTATTGTTCTTAATGGACTCTTTTGGGAAGGTTGTTTCCATGAAGTTTAAATGGTTGAAAACCTTGTAATGACTTGTTTATGCTGTTGTTTGCATGAATATATTGTCTACATGTAGAACTTGATATTGGTATTGTGAAAAAGAAGATAAAGGACAACATAACAAAGGAAATTTGTACTTATTGTTGTTGTTGGATTGTTGGGTTGTTTGAGTGTGGATTAGGTGATTAATAGGAGGTTGTAAGTCCTCCAATTTTACTTGGTATCATACTGAACATGTTGATAATTTAACTAATGTATGATAATGGGGTTGAAGGGGGCTAAAGGGATTCAATCCGAGCTTGCTGCTCGTCGTGATATGTTAATGACTTGTTAATGAAATATTTCATACCCTATTGTTGATGTTATTCTTATTGTATTACTCCGGTTGTTGTTGTTGGTATATAGTATTGGAGGAGACCCTTGTTACAGGGGAGATGCTGCCCGAATTCACGTCAACGGGCTACTAGTTTAAGATATGGACTTAGCCTTGATTCAGCACTGATTTTGAATCTCCTACGCTATGGTAGATTGAGTTGAGTTGTTTGAAGAATTGCTTGGAAGGTATTAAGGAATCAACAGAGTTAAGGTATGTTAAGGCTATCCCTTCTTTCCTTTTGGCATGATCAATATGATACAAATGAAACGAGCAAATGCGCTACTTTCACAAATGACTCTATTCTTAGAAGTAATAGGGGTGCCTTTGTTCTTGATTCCGCATGTGTCCTATTATTATACCGTCTTGTCATGGGTCTCAGAAAATACTTAAGTTGATAAAATTTATTTTGTGATGTTAACCGAAGGCATATTGATCTTATGACATTCCAAGAGATCTTATTGACTTACTTCATTATGCATTGCATTCATTTATACATGGACATTGATCCATGAGTAGATGGCGTTATATACGTGTATATTATATGTATATGGGGTATGGTGAAAGGTTATGGCGTTATATACGCACCACCACCTGATTAGCTGGTATACGTTGATGATTTAGTCCACAGAGGCCGAGACGAGATGATGGGATGCCCTCAAAGGCTTGATGATGTTATGTACGCATATACCTATGCATGATATGACATTTATACGCATATGCATGACATTATAAATGTTTTATGATTCATAGAGCTATTCAGACTTACATGTTGAGTCCTTTACTCCATGTCTCTTTCATGTATTTTATATATTACTTTTCATGCCTTACATACTCGGTACTTTATTTGTACAGACATCCCTTTTGAATGGGGATGCTGCATTTCATGCCTGCAGGTCCTGATAGATAGGTTGACAGTCCTCCTAGTAGGCTATCAGCTCAGTGGATGGTGTTGGTGTACTCCACTTGCTTCGGAGTTTCATATTTGGTCAATATGCATTGGAAATGTATTAATTGCTATAATAGGGCCCTGTCCTGGCCTTTATGACGTTTATGTACTCTTAGAGGATTGTAGACTGATGTCATGTATATGGATGATTGTATTAACTTTGTGGCCTATGTATTGAGTGTACAAATGATCATTTCGGTCTTATAGGCCCGTATGTCACATGTATAAGTTTGTATACCATGTTGGGTCATCCTATGTCGAGTATTCTCTTATGTTTAATTCTGGTTATCTCAAGACGTCCTTTCCGGCTCATTTACCCATGATAGTATGATAAGAAGGATATGTTACGTTGGTACTCGATTGAGTTAGGCACTGGGGTGCCCATCGCGGCCCTTCGATTTGGGTCGTGACAATGCTGCCCATTTTAATATAAAAATAAGTTCGTCATTTATTGTACGATAGTTGCATCT
Source organism: Nicotiana tomentosiformis (assembly GCF_000390325.3). Classification (NCBI taxonomy): domain Eukaryota; kingdom Viridiplantae; phylum Streptophyta; class Magnoliopsida; order Solanales; family Solanaceae; genus Nicotiana; species Nicotiana tomentosiformis. Next base: position 169,610,081 of record NC_090813.1, on the reverse strand, counting down.
TTTGTAGCTTAACGATAGCATTATTATCATTGTTGTAGATTAAAGTGCAAAGACGAGTTCAATGTTGTTATTGGACAAATTGTGATAAGGTATGTTAAGGCTATCCCTTCTTCCCTTTTGGCATGATCAATGTGATACAAACTAAACGAGCAAACACGGAACTTTCACAAATGACTCTATTCATAGAAGTACTAATAATGCATGTGTTCTTCATTCCCCATGTGTCCTGTTATTGCTTCGTTTGTTCATGGGACTCAGATAATACATAAGCTGATAAAGTTTATTTCATGATATTAACCAAAGGCATATTGATCTTATGACATTCCAAGAGATCTTATTGACTTACTTCCTTATGCATTGCATTCATTTATACATGTACATTGACCCATGACCAGATGGCATTATATACGCATATATTTTATGTATATGGTGTGTGGGGAAAGGTTACGACGTTATATACGCACCACTACCTGATCAGCTGGTATACATTGATGATTTCGCACAAAAGGCCGAGATGATATAATGGGATGCCCTCATAGGCTTGATGATGTTTTGCATGCATATACCTATGCATGATATGACATTTATAAGCACAAGCATGACATTAGAAATGTTTCATGATTCGCAGAGCTATTTAGACTTACAGGTTGAGTCCTTTACTCCATGTTTCTTTCATGTCTTTTATATAATGTTTTTCATTCCTTATATACTCAGCACATTATTTGTATGGACGTCCTTTTTGCCTGGGGATGCTGCGCTTCATTCCCGCTGGTCCCAATAGATAGGTTGACAGTCATCCTAGTAGGCTATCAGCTCAGCGGAAGGTGCTAGTGCACTCCACTTGCTCTGGAGTTGCCTATTTGGTCAGTATGATTTTGACATGTATTGATTGGTATGGCGGGGCCCTGTCCCGACCCTTATGACGTTTATGTACTCTTAGAGGCATCTAGATAGATGTCATGTTTAAGGACACTTGTATGGCCATATCGGCCTATTTTTTGAATGTACAAATGATGATGTCGGTCTTATAGGCCCGTATTTCACATGTATAAGCTTCTATATCATGTTGGGTCGTCCTATGTCTAGTATTCCTTTATGTTTTATTCTTGTTATCTTATGACGGCCCTTCTAGACCAATTACTCATGATGGTCTGATATTAAAGATATGTTACGTTGGTACTCGATTGAGTAAGGCACCGGGTGCCCATCGTGGCCCTCCGATTTGGGTCATGATAAAAGTGGTATCAGAGCAATTCTGTTCTACGGAATCTACAAGCCGTGTCTAGTAAAGTCTTGGTTATGGGTGTGTTGTGCACCACACTTATAAGTAGGAGGCTACAGGGCATTTAGGACTGTCACTCTTTCTTCTTACTCTAGATAGTATGGTAGAGCTCAGTTGCAAGAATTCAAACTCCGAAATTCTACTTTATTCGTAATACAACGATACCTACATCCACAAATACAGATGGTATGAGATTGAATGTGGCTGTGTAAGAGTTGAGCTAGAGGAACTAGATTTTGCATCATGCTTCTAATGAGTAAATGTAAGGTCTTCAGTAGATTATGTATGTACTAAGACATGTAATATTATTGATAAGGAGCCCTAAGGCAGCAATATCTATTCACCCATACAAGTTTCAACCAGTAAATTAAGCAAGGTGAAGAAGGGTACGAGGTAACCAGTTAGTGAAGATTATCAGTACTTACACTTCAGGCAGAGAAATATAAGCATTCTGAGTTACTTTCAACAGTAACAGAGATATCTACAATTGGCCACACCCATCTTAGTTATGCCTTATGAGAGCTAACATATATAGATTAAGAGAAAGTTTGGATATCAGGATCCAACATGGGTTAGAGTAACCCAAAATGGTGGATAGATTTTTAGCATTAGCTAACATTTCCGAAGGATATTGCAAATGTGGTAATAGTTCTCCTTGTGAGATACCTCGATGGTGCACTCTAGAATAGTACATTTAGATATGAAATACTAGAATGTCGAGAAAAAGTTTTTAAGATTGGCACTGGAATCCTAGCAGGGATAAATATTTACCTTTGTATGGCTCCCACCCCTAGTAAAGAGAGAATGCTAGGCAACCCGAAGAGCCAGTGGATAGAGCAAGGGGAGCTAAAAGTGAAAGAATATTTTGTTGAAGTTTTCAGAATAAGGTGATAGATAGAAATATTAGCAAGAGAATAAGAAGAACGTAAATGAAGCATTGTGAGTAAGATATGATAAACGGGTGATAACGGTAAATTAAAATATGACACGATGACAGGGTCTATAGTCAAGTTAAGGGAAGACAAGAGGAGATGGGCCTTGAAAAATTAATAGAGCATAAGCCATAAAGTCATATCCTCATTTCGAGAAATAAGTTGGTGACTCCAACGTGATTACCAGAAAGAAAAGTTAGACTCCATAGTAATTGAAATCAGTATAGGCTAGTGAATAAGATAAAATGAACACGAATTAGGGACCTAAAGATTTGATAATAGTCATCATTGTGAGAATTTCAGAGACCGCATCCCACCAATAATCGAATGGACAATATAAGAACAACCTTTAAAGTCTATTCAAGAAGACGCTTCCCTAAAGAAAGCACTGTGAGTAGAGTTATGCTTAAGGGACTAAGTGTGCCAGTTAAACTAGGTGTCACCTTCGTGCGTAAGAAATTCAGTTATCCCTGGTATAGAAGGATTAACGCAAGGCGAGTAAGAGTCCGTAAAGATGTGAAAAGACGCTAAAGATGAAGAGGTAAAACATTTATAGGTAAATCTTCATGGAATTAAATGTTAGTACTCCCTTAAAGGGGGAAGATGTTGTGATATGGTATTAAGTTGGAGTTATGTGGTTTAGATAACTATGGAATAGTAAAGGAAGAATGTGGTAAATATGATATGAATCAAGAACATTATGCTAGCACGACGCCGGCGAGAGGCAGTAAAGGTTCCAGCACTAGATGTTATTGATAAATAAGTACGAACGAACACTTGATACATAAGGAGCCAGTGCGAGGGGTAAGTTAAGACAAATGACATAACCCAAGAGAGATTACGCAGAAGATAGATATGAGAATGGACCAATGAGTAGTCAGTAGTTGATTCAGGAAGACCCCTAATTATGTATAGACAAGAGGTCATAGATAAATCAACAGATCATGCAAGATAAACATAGTGAACCCCAACATAGTAAATTCAGTCTCACAGATATGACATCGTAATCTTTGAGAAATATTCAGATAGGAGTTGGCGTAGTTAAAGGTACCGTATATGTGTTAAGGAAATAAAAGAGAGTGCCACTGGGAAGACAATCAAAAAATTTAGTTTAGAAGCAACTTTACGAGTACAATGACGCGGAGGTAAGTAACTAGGGATAATTATAGGCGAGCAAAAACATCAAAAGGTCGGTCGGGTATATGATATAATAAGCTCGCAGCTTTACAAGATTCAGAGGGCCTCCCCTAAGTACTACGACGAAAGACTAGATGAGGAAATAAGGGAGAAGGCTTCAACCTAAGCATAATAACTTGAAGAAGAAATGATCTTGTAACAACAGTCTCACTACAACATTGTATGCACTCCATAAGAAAGTGGCACCTATCGTGACTAATGAATGGGAATTCAAAAGTGGTATTTGAGATCATACGATTTACGGGAATTTCAGTATTCGTGGGCACTATGATAAGCCGAGTATCCATGCAGCAAGTAGCGGAACGACTAGGAAAAGTAATTGCTTACATTTAAAGACAAATGAGAAGGCACATAAGAAAATCTATGATGCTAGCAAGTTAAAGGAAGGGTGCGAGTAGTATAAATAGATATGTGTAGGTCACAAGCTAAAGTATGGTAGAGTAACATTGTTTAAGGCAAATATGAGTAAGGATAAGAAAAGGTGAGTGATAAAGTGATAAGAATAGGTAAGGCTTTGGAATTAAGCCCATCAAAACAAGAGAGCTGATGGTTTACCTAAGTTATAAAAAGCTCAGTTTAGTCCAAATGAACTCAAAGGAGTTTATGACTAGGGGCATTTAGAAAATATGGAATGTTGCTCTGATAGTTGAATGCGAGTGTAATTATGATAAATGATAAGAGAATGACATTTATAACTTTGATTGAGTAATGATTTAAAGAAAAGGGATTTTATTAATTGCACGGGATTAGAATACCCCCCATAAGATGAACCATGTTGGGATGCCATGAAATACGATTATTGAAGTATAGTATCGCCCCTAGGTGGATCATGCAAATAACTTTAGATGTTCCGTGATGATACGTGATCCCTAGTGATAATGTATTACATAGGAGGTTTCAAGTTATCAGTGGTAGGTTATGGATTAACATTAAGGTGAATCAACAATAGATGGATAAAAGTTCAAAAGTATGAGAGGAGATTAGGATGTCATTCTCTTGATGAACAATATTAAGGAAGCATTAAAGGACTTAGATTTATACATATAGGATAAGCAGGGAGAGAGTAACTTGCAGTTGGGTAGCAGACCTCAGTATTAATAAACCTAAGTAAGAGTTATGGTATAGTATGACCTATCTAGATGTAGTAAAGTGATAAGCATAGTGTCACGACCCCAAAACCTAACGTGTCGTGATGGCGCCTATCGATGGTACTAGGCAAGCCGACCTTCCCAAAAATACTTCCAAACTAAATAAAAAGTAAACTAAGGCTTTCCAAATCAGGAACTTTTCATAAAATCAAAATTAGACTCAAATTTGGAACAAAGTGCGAAATACGAGCCCCAAATATCGGGGTGTCACCAAGTCATGAGCGTCTAAATATTCAAAACTATTACAGCCAATGTCTAAATATCACTACAAAATGGAAAGAAATGTGGAAGGAGTAAGAAGGTCCTGCGGACGCTGGCAGCTACCTTGCAGTCTCCGAAACTCAACCAGGCACGGACTCAACAATCTCCGTGCTCAGACATACCTGGATCTGCACATGCAGTGCAGGGTGTAGCATGAGTACAACCAACTCAGCAAGTAACAGAAATAGATAAGGAATTGAGAAGTAGTGACGAGCTGTATAGAACAATTCAGTTGATAATTTTCACAGTTAAGAGTAAACATGAGCAAAAGATCAGTTGTATAATTACCAATTCCAGCCAAACAATTTTCAGCTAAATGCAGCAACAAAGTGAAATAGATGAAACCTCACACACACTGTCACTAAAACCCTCAATAACTCGACACTCAACTCTAAGCCCTCGATGCACACGCCCAATAGGTTCCTGCGCTCACTGGGGGTGTTCAGACTCATGAGGGGCTCCTACAGCCCAAGCGCTATAATCCGCACGGACAACTCATGTGCTGCACGGACAACTCACGTGCTATAATATCATATCAAATCCCTCACGGACAAATCATGTGCCACCATATCACATCAGAATTCGCACGGACAACTCACGTGCTAAGGTACAATACCTCACAAACAGGCCCTCGGCCTCACTAAGTCATGAACCTCTCTAGTCTCATAACTCTCAATAAAGAAAGGCATGATTTCTAACATGAAAGCCAGTCAAGTTCTAGTAGACAGGAATGCATATAAACACAAATAAAGGATATTAGGCTTCACAGTCTCCCGGGACGGACAAAGTCTCAATCCCTCAAGGCGTACACCCACACGCCCGTCACCTAGCATGGGTGCCACCTCCAAACAGTCACATTATACCAAACTCTGGGTTTCATACCCTCAAGACCAGATTTAAAACTGTTACTTACCTCAACAGTGTAGAACTCTTACTCTGGAATGCTCTTGCATCTCAAATCGGCCTCCAAACGTCCTGAATATTGCCACAAGCAATACAATACGATCAATATAGGTTAAAGGAATCAATTCCTCAAGAAAAATACCAAATTATAGCCAAAATCCGAAATCGGCTCAAACCCGGCCCCCGAGCCCACGTCTCGAAATCCGACAAAAATCACAAAACCCGAAAGCCCATTAACTCACGAGTCTAGTCATACTAAATTTACCAAAATCCGACAAAAAATCCCCTTCAAAACCTCAGAATTCCATCTCAAGTACTCTTCCACTTTTTCCCTAAATTTTCACCCCCCAAATCACAATGAAGATGATAAAAATTAAGATATAATCATGGAATTTAACCAAAACCAAGTGAGAAACACTTACCCCAATCAACTCCCTGAAAATCCCTTCACAAATCGTCTAAATCCGTGGTCTCTAGCTCAAAATATGAAAAATGGGTTCAAACCCCCAATTTTGAAATTTAACACCACTGCCCAGATTTCCATCTTCGCGAACGCGGAAGTACCCTCGTGTTTGCGAAGCACAACTACCTCTACCCAGAAATCCCTTCTACGCGAACGCGATCTACCACTCGCGAATGCTAACCTTTACTGAACCTGCTCTTAGCGAATGCGACCTCACCCTCATGAATGCGTAGACCAAATAAATTGGGTCCCGAGCTGCCTCTTCTCTTCTTCGCGAACGCGTCACTCATCTCGCATCCGCGATGCACTCTACTCCTGAACCTTCACGAATGCATCCCTTACTTTGCGAACACAAAGAACAATTCTTCCTCAATCTCCAGATACTCTTCGCGAACGTGAGACCTACCCTGCAAACGCGTAAGAGAAAACCAGCAACAGCAAAAACCAGCAGATCAACTATCTCTCAAAGGCCATAATTGGTCTGTTAACCACCCGAAACTCACCCAAGACCCTCGGGACCTCAACCAAACATACCAACACGTCCTATAACATCATATGAACTTAGTCGAACCTTTAAATCACCTTCACCAAAACCAAAAACACGAATTACACACGGATTCAAGCCTAATGAACTTAGAAAATTCTGAATTCCACAAATGACGCCGAAACCTAGTAAACCACGTCTGAATGACCTCAAATTTTTCACACAAGTCTGAAATTCCACCACGAACCTACTCCAACTTCCAGAAATCCAATCCGACCCCGATATCAAAATTTCCACTGCCGGCTAAAATCTCCAAAATTCTAACTTTCGCCAATTCAAGCCTAATTCCACTACGGACCTCCAAATCACATTCCGAAAGTGCTAACGTAACCATCAAAATTCAAATCCTAGATCATTTACACATAAATCAACATTCGGTTGACTTTTCCAACTTAAGCTTCTAATAAAGAGACTAAGTGTCCCAATTCACTCCGAAACAACTCTGGGCCCGAACCAACTAACCTGATATATCATAATATAGCTGAGAAGCATAAAAGGAAGCAGAAATGGGGAAAACGGGGTTATAACTCTCGAAACGACCGCTCGGGTCATTACATCCTCCCCCTCTTAAATAACCGTTCGTCCTCGAATGGGTCTAGAAACATGATTGGAGTCTCAAATAGGTGTGGATATCTGCTCCGCATCTCCCGCTCGGTCTACCAGGTGGCCTCCTCCACAGGTTGACCTCTCCACTGCACTTTCACTGAAGCTATATCCTTTTACCCCAACTTCCGAATTTGCCGATCCAAAATGGCCACTGGCTCCACATCATAAGTCATATCAACCTCAATCTGAACCGTGCTGAAGTCCAAAACATGGACGGATCACCAACATACTTCCGAAGCATGAAAACATGAAATACTGGATGTACACTCGACAAGCTGGGTGGCAAGGCAAGCTTATAAGCTACCTCCCCTACCCTCTGAAGCACCTCGAAAGGCCCAATAAATCGGGGGCTCAACTTTCCCCTCTTCCCAAACCTCATAACACCCTTCATGGGTGATACCTTCAGCAAAACCTTCTCCCCGACCATAAAAGACACATCACAGAACTTCCTGTCCGTGTAGCTCTTCTGCCTAGACTACGCCATGTGAAGCCGCTCCTGAATCAATTTCACCTTATCTAATGCATCCTGGACCAAGTCTGTACCCAAGAGCCTAGCCTCACCCGGCTCAAACCATCCTACTGGAGATCTATACCTCCTCCCATATAAAGCCTCATACGGAGCTATCTGAATGCTCGACTGATAACTGTTATTATATGCAAACTCCGCGAGCAGCAAGAATTGGTCCCATGAACCCCCAAAGTCAATGACACAAGCGCGTAATATGTCCTCCAATATCTGAATAGTGCGCTCGGACCACCTGTCCGTCTGAGGGTGAAAAGTTATGCTCAACTCAACCTGAGTACCCAACTCCCGCTGCACGGCCCTCCAAAACTGCGATGTAAACTAAGTTCCCCTATCTGAAATGATGGAAACTAGGACACCATGCAAGCGAACAATCTCTCGGATGTAAATCTCAGCCAACCTCTCTGAAGAGTAAGTAGTGTCAACTGGAATGAAGTGCGCGGACTTGGTCAGCCGATCCACAATAACCCAAATAGTATCAAACTTCCTCGAAGTCCTTGGGAGCCCAACTACGAAGTCCATGGTGATCCGCTCCCACTTTCACTCTAGGATCTCTAACCTCTGAAGCAAGCCACCCGGTCTCTGATGTTCATACTTAATCTGCTAATAGTTGAGACACCGAGCCACAAAACCAACTATATCCTTCTTAATCCACCTCTACCAATTGTGCTGCCTCAAATCCTGGTACATCTTCGCGGCACCCGGATGGATGGAATACCGCGAGTTGTGGACCTCTTCAAGAATCAACTCTTGAAGCCCATCCATGTTGGGCACACATATCCGGCCTTGCATCCTCAACATGCCATCATCATCAATAGTCACATCTCTGGCATCACCTCGCTGAACCCTGTCCTAAAGAACGAGCAGGTGGGGGCCATCATACTGACGCTCCCTGACTTGGTCATAAAGAGAAGACCTGGAGACCACACAAGCTAATACCCGACTCAGCTCCAAAATATCCAGTCTGAAAAGCTGGCCCGCTAGGGCCTGAACATCTAATGCCAAGGGTCTCTTTGTTTCTGGGAGATACGCTAAACTCCCCAAACTCTCCGCCAGGTGACTCAAGGCAACGGCCACCACATTAGCCTTTCCCGGATTGTAGAAAATAGTGATATCATAGTCCTTGAGAAGCTCTAACCATCTCTACTGACGCAAATTAAGATCTTTCTACTTAAATAGATGTTGCAAACTCCGGTGATTAGTATAGATCTCACAATGAACCCCACACAAATAATGACGCCAAATTTTCAAGGCATGAACAATGGCTGCTAACTCAATATCGTGGACAAGATAGTTCTTCTCATGGGTCTTCAACTGGCGCGAGGCATAGGCAATCACCCTACCCTCCTGCATCAGAACACATCCAATACCTACCCTCAAGGCATCATAATACACGGTATAAGAACCTGAAGCTGATAGCAGAACTAACACTGGATTTGTGGTCAAAGCAGTCTTGAGCTTCTGAAATCTCTCTTCACACTCAACCGACCACCTGAATGGAGCATCCTTTTGGGTCAATTTGGTCAAAGGCGATGCAATAGATGAAAATACCTCCACAAAGCGACGGTAATAGCCCGCCAAACCAAGGAAGCTCATAATCTCCATGGCTGAGGACGGTTTAGGCCAACTCTACACTGCCTCTATCTTCTTCGGATCCACCTGAATACCCTCACTGGATATCACGTGTCCCAAGAATGCTATTGAACCGAGCCAAAACTCACACTTGGAGAACTTTGCATAAAACTTCTCCTCCCTCAATCTCTGTAATACAATCCTCAGAAGCTGAGCATGCTCATTCTGGCTACGAGAGTACCCCAGGATGTCATCAATGAATACAATAACGAAAGAGTCCAAAGAGGGATGGAATACACTGTTCATCAAATGCATGAACGATGCTGGGGCATTGGTCAGCCCAAAACACATCACTAAGAACTCATAATGGCCATATCGGGTCCTGAAAGCTGTCTTAAGAATATTCGAATCTCGAATCTTCAGCTGGTGATACCCGGACCTCAAACCTATCATGGAGAACACCCTCGCTTCTTGAAGCTGGTCAAATAAACCATCAATACAAGGCAATGGATACTTGTTCTTGACTATGACCTTGTTCGACTGCCTGTAATCAATGCACATCCTCATGGAACGATCTTTCTTCTTTACAATTAGAACCGGTGCACCCCAAGGTGACACACTAGGCCGAATAAACCCCTTATCAAGGAGTTCCTGAAGTTGTTCCTTCAACTCCGCCGGTGCCATACGATACGGTGGAATAGAAATGGGCTGAGTGCCCGGCACCAAATCAATACCGAAGTCAATATCCCTTTCAGGCGGCATGCCTAGCAGGTCTGCAGGAAACACATCCGGAAAATCACGTACCACCGGAACAGAATCAATGGTAGGGGTCTCTGCACCAACATCCCACACAAACGCCAAATAAGATAGGCAACCCTTCTCAACCATACGCTGAGCCTTCAAATATGAAATCACCCTACTAGGTACATAATCTATAGAATCGCTCCACTCAACCCTCGGAAATCCCGGCATCGCCAACGTCATGGTCTTTGCGTGACAATCTAGAACATCATGACAAGGAGATAACTAATCCATACCTAATATCACATCAAAGTCAACAATACTGAGTAGTAAAAGGTCTACTCGGGTCTCCAGACCCCCAATAGACACCACACATGACCGATACACGCGGTCTATAATAATAGTATCGCTTATCGGAGTAGATACATGAATAGATGAGACTAGAGACTCACGGGGCATATCCATAAAATGAGCAATATAAACCTCATGATCCTCTCCCTGTCTGTGGGAACAAACTAGATAGCATGACGGGCCAACTCTGAGAATCGCATCTCATACTACGTCACAGACATATCACCCTGGCGAAGCTGCTCACACTATCTATGCAGCTCCTCTCTGCGGGAATGAGGCACGAACTTCTCCAGAAAGACCATGGAGAACTACTGCCAAGTAAGGGGTGTTGCGCCAACATGGCTACATCTCTCATAAGTCTCCCACCATCTGAGTGCAGCCCCAGAAAACTGAAAAGTAGTGAATGAGATCCCACAAGTCTCCAGAATACCAGCTGTATGGAGTATATTCTGATACCTGTCCAAGAAGTCCTGGGCATCCTCTCTCTCTCTTTGTGCCACTAAAAGGTGGAGGCTGGAGTCTCCCAAACCTCTCCAACCTACGCTGATCATCCTCAGGCATAGCAGGAACCACATAGTCGTGAACAGCTGCAACCGGCTGGGCTGGTGGTGCCCGTGGTGTTTGGAGTCCCTGAACAACTTGCTCGAGTGTGCGAGCGGCGGGAGTCTGAGTGCCTCCCACGGCCTGAGAAGTGGGTGCGGCCGTCGAGATAGAGATCGCCTGAGCAAGGCTGGTACACGTTGTCAGGATCTGAGCTAAGGCCTCCTAAAGGCCTGGAATCACAATAGGCACAGGTGGTGCCTGAGCTGGTGCATCAAAAACTGGAGTCCGATCCTAATCTGGGGCAACTGGTGGAAGTGCAGGTACTGTCCCAGCTGCTGTGCGGGCTGCACCTCTGCCCCTACCATGACCTCTACTGCGGCCTCCGCCTCTCGCGGCCCTGGCTAGTGGTACTGGTGGTTGGCCCTCCTAACCGGTAGCATGAGTCCTCACTATCTATTAGAGAATGAAACAACAGGTGTTTCGTTACAAGAATAGACAGATTCGCATGACAAGAATCCAAGAATGTTAAATCTTCCTAAGGGTTTTGCAGCCTCTAAAAGATAAGTACAAACGTCTCTGTACCGATCCGCAAGACTCTACTAACCCGCTCATGACTCGTGAGACCTATGTAACCTAGGCTCTGATACCAACTTGTCACGACCCCAAAACCTAACGTGTCATAATGGGGCCTATCGGTGGTACTAGGCAAGCCGACCTTCCCAAAAATACTTCCAAACTAAATATAAAAGTAAAGTAAGGCTTTCCATATCAGGAACTTTTCATAAAATCAAAGTTAAACAAAAATTTGGAACAAAGTAAGGAAAACGAGCCCCAAATATCTAGGTGTCACCAAGTCATGAGCGTCTAAGTATTTAAAACTTTTACAGTCAATGTCTAAATATCAGTACAAAACAGAAAGAAATGTGGAAGGAGTAACAAGGTCCTGCGGATGCTGGCAGCTACCTTCCAGTCTCCGAATCTCAACAAGGACTCAACAATCTCTGTGCTCAGACACACCTGGATCTGCACATGCAGTGCAAGGTGTAGTATGAGTACAACCAACTCAGCAAGTAACTGAAATAAATAAGGAATTGAGAAGTAGTGATGAGCTGTACAGAACAATTCAGTTGATAATTTTCATAGTTAAGAGTAAACATGAGCAAAAGATCAGTTGTATAATTACCAATTCCAGCCAAACAATTTTCAGCTAAATGCAGCAACAAATAGAAAATAGATGAAACCTCACAGACATTGTCACTCAAACCCTCAATAACTCGACACTCAACTCTCAGCCCTCAATGCACACGCTCAATAGGTACCTACGCTCACTGGGGGTGTTCAGACTCATGAGGGGCTCCTACAGCCCAAGCACTATAATTCGCACGGATAACTCACGTGCTATAATATCATATCAAGGCCCGCATGGACAACTCACGTGCCTCCATATCACATCAGAATCTGCACGGATAACTCACGTGCTAAGGTACAATACCTCACAAATAGGCCCTCGGCCACACTCAGACATGAACCTCTCTAGTCTCATAGCTCTCAATAAAGAAAGGGAAAACAGCCCAAATCAAAGTGTTACAGTATATCATCAGGGAAAATAGCAGAGACAGAGGTAAACTTGTACAAAAATCACTATGGCTGAATATAACTACCATGAGCAGGAATATAGCCTAAGCATGATTTTTAACATGAAAGGCAGTCAAGTTCTAGTAGACAGGAGTGCATATAAACACAAATAAAGAATGTTAGGCTTCATAGTCTCCTGGGACGGACCAAGTCTCAATCCCTCATGGCGTACACCCACACGACCGTCACCTAGCATGGGTGCCACCTCTAAACAGTCACATTATACCAAACTCTGGGTTTCATACCCTCAAGACCAGATTTAAAACTGTTACTTACCTCAACAGTGTAGAACTCCTACTCCTGAATGCTCTTGCCTCTCAAATCGGCCTCCAAACATCCCTAATCTAGCCACAAGAAATACAACACAATCAATATAGGCTAAAGGAATTAATTCCACAAGCAAAATATCAAATTATAGCAAAAATCCGAAATCGGCTCAAACCCGGCCCCCGGGCCCGCGTCTCGAAATCCGACAAAAATGACAAAAACCCAAAAGCCCATTCACTCATGAGTCTAGTCATACCAAATTTACCAAATTCCGATAACAAAATCCCCTTCAAAACCTCAAAATTCCATCTCAAGAACTCTTCCACTTTTTCCCCAATTTTTCACCCCCAAATCACAATTTAGATGATAAAAAACAAGATGTAATCATGGAATTTAACCAAAACCAAGTGAGAAACACTTACCCCAATCAACTCCCTGAATATACCTTCAAACATAGCTTAAATTTGTGGTCTCTAGCTCAAAATATGAAAAATGGGTTCAAACCCCCGATTTTAAAATTTAACACTGCTGCCCAGATTTCCTTCTTCGTGAACGCGGAAGTACCCTCGCGTTCGCGAAGCATAACTGCCTCTGCCCTGAAAGCCCTTCAACGCGAACGCGATCTACCACTCGTGAACATGAACCTTTACTGAACCTTCTCTTCACAAATGCGTCGCGAACGCGTAGACCAAATGAATGGGGTCCCCAGCCGCCTCTTCTCTTCTTCGCGAACGCGTCACTAATCTTGCGTCCGCGATGCACTCTACTCCTATACCTTCGCGAATGCGTCCCTTACTTCGCAAATGCAAGAACAATTCTTCCTCAATCTCCAGATACTCTTCGCAAATGCAAGACCTACCTCGCGAACGCGTAAGAGGAAACCAGCAACAACAAAAACTAGCAGATCAGCTATCTCTCAAAGGCCATAATTGGTCCGTTAACCACCCGAGACCCTCGGGACCTCAACCAACCATACCAACACGTCTCATAACATCATACAAACTTAGTCGAACATTCAAATCACCTTCAACAACACCAAAAATACAAATTACACACGGATTCAAGCCTAATAACTTGGAAATTTCCGAATTCCACAAACGACGCCGAAACCTACCAAACCACGTCCGAATGACCTCAAATTTTGCACACAAGTCTGAAATCACACCACGAACCTACTCCAACTTCCGAAAATCCAATCCGATCCCGATATCAAAATTTCCACTCCCGGCCAAAATCGCCAAAATTCTAACTTTCGCCAATTCAAGCCTAATTCCACTACGGACCTCCAAATCATATTCCGAACACTCTCCTAAGTCCAAAATCACCTAACGGAGCTAACAGAACCATCAAAATTTAAATCCGAGATTGTTTACACATAAGTCAATATCCGATTGACTTTTCCAACTTAAGTTTCTATAAAAATACTAAGTGTCTCAATTCACTCTGAAACCACTCCGGGCCCGAACCAACTAACCCGATATATCATAATATAGCTGAAAAGCACAAAAGGAAGCAGAAATGGGGAAACCGGGGCTATAACTCTCGAAATGACCGGTCGGGTCGTTACACATAGATAACCGAGGCGGTGAAGCAAGATATAATAATAGTCGTAAGTGCAACAAAATACCGAGCGAAGAACTTCAGTGCACCTATAGAATCCTAGAGGGATATCTTGTCATTGTACTGTATATGTTCACAAAGCAAGGCGTAGGTATTGGCTAAAAGCTGGAGTAAAAAGGAGGGAAGAGTTGCATAGGCGCGCATACAAGGACAGAGTCGTATAGGCTGCATGACAGAAGGTAGCAACAGTTATGAGATTGGAAGAATTTCGACCACAGGTCGTGGTGCGAGAAAGAGGCCTAAAGTGGGGAATGCCCTGGCCGTTGGATATATTCATAGAACACTTGCCTATATGGCAAAGGGAAATATTAAAGTATTCACAAGAGCTATAGGTTAGGATACCAATAAGTGCATCAGTCAACATTCGAGGACAAATGTTCCAAAGAGGAAAATAATGTTACACCCAATATTTTCATACGTAAAAGTAATTATAAGTCGATTGATGTAAGCTCGGAATTGAGATCATCTTTAAAAGTACATAAAGAGGGTTGGAAGGCTTAGAAGCTAAACGAATTGAATAAAACATTTCGTCGAAAGTCGATAAGTTTGTAATGTTATAACATGCACTTTGGGGTGAGACTAGGGTTATTGACATGATAAGAAGATTATGTTATGAGTTATTTCAGTCATATGATAGTCGTGTGCTATGTTTTGAAGTCAAGCGAGTTGTGGAACAAAAGTTGGCAAATGTCATCACAAGTTACATTCATAAATGTGCTGAAAATTAAGTCAAATGTAGCTAAGCTTTTCTCCAAATATAATCGAAATTGTGGGGTGATCTACCCCAAATTATAAGATCTACGAGTCTCATTTCTAATGCATTTAATCATTTATTGATACGACATCAGAGTAGAGAGGTATTCGCATTTTCACGAGACTGCGCAAACAGCTCTCATGGGACCCACAAAGTCGGTGTAATCTGCTTGTATTTAAGTCAATTGTAGGTCGTTTAACTCATGTTTCTCGTCCAAAACAGTTCCTAAACCCTCCTAAATGCTTTCCAAGGGTTCCTCCATGATTCTAGGGTTAAAACCTAAGATAAAAACATGAATCCAATGCTAGACATCTCGTGGTGCTTGCTAGATCGTAGTTCTTCATCTTGTGGCTATTTTCGAGGCTTCTTCAAAGGTACGTAACCTCAGATTTCATGTTGTTCTTGTTGATTAAGGCAATAATCAGTCCCTACTTCATATATATTAGATTTGTAAGGTGAACTACAAGTGCTTACACACCAACTTGAATACCAAAAGTTGATTCAAGAAGGAAATACAACACCTATAGTGTTGTGATGTCATGGAGGATAGTTGTGGTCTATTCTTGGCTGAAATTTCGTTTTGTTTCTACTGGTTAAGGTGAGTATAACATCCTACTATATTTTCTTCAAGTTGTTTGTGTGTTGGTTGCATTATTTGAGCAAAATACTACAAGAGGAGACTTGAAATAGTTTGAGATGTTATTGTTTTTAATGGACTGTTTTGCAAAAGGTTGTTTCAATGAAGTATAAATGGCTGGAAACCCTTGAATATGACTATCTTATGATGTTATTACTATGAAATATTGTCTACATGTCGAACTTATTGTTGGTACTGTGAGTATGAAGAGAAATGACAACATAACAATGGAAAGTTGTACTTGTTGTTGTTGTTAGATTGTTGGGCTTTGAGGGTGAATTAGGAGATGAATAGGAGGTTATAATTTCTCCCATTGTACTTAATATCATGCTGTATTGTTGTTAAGTTAATTACTTTCGGCTTAAAGGGTTCAAAAGGGATTCAATCCGAGCTTGCCATTTGTCGTGTTAAATAGTAGTTTTGTTGGTGATGTTTATACACTTGTTGTGATGTAGCTTGATTTGTGTTGTGGTGATAAAAGTATATAGGTAAAGGTTGTATGGGTTGATGGACTTGGTAAAGTAAGGAAAACAGGGGAGATGCTCCCTATTTTAATATAAAAATAAGCTTGTCATTCGTTGTACGATAGTTGCATCTTTCGTAGCTTAACCATAGCATTATTATCGTTGTTGTATATTAAAGTGCAACGAGACAAGTTCAATGTGGTTATTGGATAGATTGTGATAAAGTATCTTAAGGCGATCCCTTCTTCCCTTTTGGCATGATCCATATGATACAAACCAAACAGGCAATCACGGAACATTCACAAATGACTCTATTCATAGAAGTACTAGGGATTCCTATGTTCTTGATTCCCCATGTGTCCTATTATTATATCAATTGTTCATGGGTCTCAGATAATACATAAGTTGATAAAGTTTAGTTCATGATATTAACCGAAGAAACATTGATCTTATGACATTCCAAGATATCTTATCGACTTACTTCCTTATGCATTGCATTCATTTATACATGTACATTAACCCATGACAAGATGGCGTTATATATGCGTATATTATATGTATATGGTGTATCGTGAAAGGTTACATCATTATATACGCAGCACCACCTGATCAACTGGTATACATTGATGATTTCGCCCGCAGAGGCCGAGATGATATGATGGGATGCCCTCAAAGGCTTGATAATTTTATCTATGCATATACCTATGCATGATATGACACTCATACGCACATGCATGACATTATAAATGTTTCATGATTCACAGAGCTATTCAGACTTACAGTTTGAGTCCTTTACTTCATGTTTCTTTCATGTCTTTTATATATTGCTTTTCAAGCCTTACTGTAAGGCCCTGTAAATATTTCACCTGAAATCCGGGGTTTCGTAATGTCGGGGTAGACTTATGTGTTGTTGATTATAGAAATGGTCACAAATGTTTGTCTGCAGACCGCATATCGGTCACAAAGTGAAGCAGAGAACTGGGCAAAAATTTTGGACCATTATGCAGTCCATTATGCGGCCGCACAATCGTTTTGCGGGCGCATAACTCATCACAGACCCAACATGAAAATATTCGGAGGAAAGTTCTGCGGCACATTATGCGACCGCATAACAGGTCTGCGGACTGCAAACTGGTCGCAGACTGGGGCAGACTTGCCCAGTTCCGGAGAACCATTATGCGGTCACATATGCGATCGCAAACCTGTATCGGGGCTTCATTTTTCTAATATTTGGACCCGACCGGATTCTTATAAAACAGCCTTGGGGATCATTTTAGAAGTTTAAAAACATACATTCTAGAGAGAGGGAGTGCCAAGGAGTGAGAAGGGAAGTTCCTAAGCTCATCAATCATCAATTCTTGCTCAAAGTTGAAGAAATTGCAAGAAGAATTCACTAGGTAAGTTTCTACTCCATAGCCCTCAATTTCGTGATTCTAATTGAAAATAGGTAATAAGCCAAGCAATTCGTGGGTGTGGGAGTTTTTTATTTTTACATGCATGTACCATCAAGGGTAGTGGGAGGATTATCGAACTCTTTTGGGTGAACATTGGGTAGTGGGGTGAAAGAATCCACCATAGGAGGACCTTAAAACCTTAATGCATACCTAGTGTTTGATAAAATGTTCAAGTGACTGGAACTGTGAACTCCTTCCTAATTTGTATTCAATTTTTCTATATTTCTAAATAGATCGGCGAGGCTAAGAATTCTGGAATATTGTAGTAATTTTAAAAGCTTGAGGTGGGGTCTGTTGGCTAAACTCTTCTCTTAGAATTGAACCCCGCAATACCCTTGTAAGTCCCGTGATGCTTATTATGAATTGAATTATTCCAAATAAGTCTTTTTTCAAAACAAATATGCGTTCAATATCTATCCCAAAGATTCTTGTTATGCTGGATTACTATTTGAGAATGTGGTTTAAGCATGGGCTATGTGTTATTGTGTTATGATTTAAAAATATGTTCCTAACGGAAGTTACCATGTCAAATTGTGTAAAAGAAATCACATGTGCCTAAAACCCTAGATTGTTCACATATGTATTAAAGTCTTAATTTGAAGGGCCTTGTTGTTGATTACACATGATGATGTTTGAAAGTGAAATAGTGAGCATGGATTATGAAGTACGGCCAGCGTGCCAAGAATGATATTGCGTTATGTCCATTGGTGCCAACAAAATCAATGACATGTAAAAGAATGTGAAATGAGTGGTAAATCCTTTTTATAATAAATGCCTTGGGAGTATCGTTTAGCTACCGATGAAGGGCAGGTCGAAATAACCTAACCCCAAAACTACATGTGCCGGTGTAGGAGTGATTGAGGGGTAAATCCTCGTGATAATGTGATAAGATTGTTTCCCCTTGTATGGGATGAGATTGATGTGTTGGGCTGTTTCCCCCTAAATGGGATGAGATTACTGCTAGTGAGATGTGATGTGATGTCGACCCACACGGTATTGTGGTGAGACGGCTTAGCCGGTCGGACTGAGATCGGACGCCATGCCGTGCACATGGTGGTATTGTGAATATATGTCTCGGGGTGAGAGGGCTTAGCCGGTCGGGCTGAGATCGGAATCTGTGCTAAAACATGACAGTGTATCGGTGCTAAAGATCTCCCAACTTAAAATACTAAAATTTACTTGTCTCTAACTTGACACCTTGTTACTATTTGATCCTCTTATTGATGTCCGGTTTCCTTCTCTGTTTACTGTTATTCATTCTTTTGAAAGGGTGCTTAGTTTTACATACTAGTACTATTCCATATGTATTAACGTCCCTTTTGCCGGGGGCGCTGCATTTTTAATGGATGCAGGTGGTTCCATAGCTGGTGGTATTGATCTGTGATAGCAGCACACCCTCTCCTCAGCTGACTTTGTGAGCCCCACTTCATTTCGGGGTCCTGTATTTCCTATCCTTTGTACATAGCATTTTGAGGTATAGTCGAGGCCTTGTTGTCGGCACCGTCATAACACTCTTTTGTTCCTGTTAGAAGCTTTGTAGACATAGTGTGGGTTGTATCTTTTTTGGGGAAGGTTAAACTAAAAATGTTAGAATCGTATCATCTGTTCCACTTTAACTATGATTGTACAATGTACTGTTTGGAAAATTTGTTAATGACGTAACTAATAGAATTGAACTAGTGTTTTTCTCATGACTTCTTACCGACTAATTAATGAGTGTATTCTCCTCTTTATTTATGGGTGAGTTGGGTAGATGGCACTGTGCAGGCTTGCTCGACCGAGGTAACTCTGTTGAGAACCGGTCGCGCTCCCCGAGGTCGGGCGCACTTACATACTCGGCACATTATTTGTACTAATACCCCTTTTTCTTGGGGACGCTGCGTTCTTTCCCGCAGGTCTCGATACGCAGGTTGACAGTCCTCCTAGTAGGTTATTAGCTCATCAGAAGGTGTTAGTGCACTCCACTTGCTCCGGAGTTGCCTATTTGGTCAGTATGATTTGGACATGTATTGATTGGTATGGTAGGGACCTGTCCTGACCCTTATGACATTTATGTACTCTTAGAGCCTTGTAGACAGATCTTATAGGCCTGTATGTCACATGTATAAGCTTCTATATCATGTTGGGTTGTCCTATGTCTAGTATTCCTTTATGTTTTATTCTGGTTATCATATGATGGCCTTTCTGAACCATTTACCCATGATGGTCAGATAAGAAAGATACGTTACGTTGGTACTCAGTTGAGTAAGGCATCGGGTGCCCATCGCGGTCCTCTGATTTGGGTCATGACATATGGTTTGGAGCCCCGAGGGATCAGATGAGTTTCGGACATGTCGCGGAATGGTTTGGACTAAAGTAGGAACTACTGGTGTGTAGATGCCTCAGGTGTCGCATTTGCGAACACCAGCATCGCAATTTCGATCCTAGAAGTGGTGTCTCAGGTGTCGCAATTGCAATACGTGGGTCGCGATTGTGAATAGCATCAGGAAATTGGGGAGTTCGCATTTGCGACTTCCTCTCATTTGCGAGGATTTCTGTGCAATTGCAACAACTGCAACTGATCAAAAGGGCTGGGAGTCGGGATTTTTCAATATATTCTCTCATTTTAGAACCCTAGACTCGTTAGGAGGCGATTTGGAGAGGGGGTTTTAATCTACAAACATTGAGTAAGTGATTCTAAACAATTTCCAACTATATTTCATGATTATATCTTAGATTTAACATCAAATTTATATGAATCAAAGAGGAAAAAATGGGAAATGTTTTCATGTTTTTGAAAAATGATAATTTGAGTTTTGAGAGTCGATTTGGACTAGGATTTTGTAACTAATCACATATATGGACTCGTGGGGTTATGGGTAGACGGAATCTACCTTTGGACCCGAGTTTTGACCGGGTGAGCTCGGTGTTGACTTTTTGAAAAAGTTTAAAGATCATAGCTTTATCTATTGTAATTGTTTTCCCTTGCATTATTTGATGATATTATGTTAATTTTGGTTAGATTTGAGCCATGTGGATGTGAATTTTAGGGGAAAACCTATTTCTGAGGGTTGAGTTGGCCTAGTTGAGGTAAGTACCTTAGGAATTGGTTTGTTTGTGCTAATTGTGTCATGTGAAAGTCGTGTACGCAAGGTGACGAGCTAGTACATGGGCTATATTTGGTATTTTACAGGTTTAGTCTATTTAGACTCTTTTCATGCCTTTAATTGAATTGTCATGACATGTTATATCTTTTATTGTTAACACTTGTTTCACCTCTTACTTATTAATTTGCTCTTATATGTTTTAGTTAAAGTTATTGCCTTCCTTATTATCTTGTTACATCTTTAATTGTTGAATTACTTGTAATTGAAGTTGTTATTTCATGAAATATTTTATTGTTGAGTTATGGGTGTTGATGTTGAGAAAGCCATTATCACATTGAGGTGAAGTTGTTAATGGTTGAGATATCTTTCTTGTTGAGCAATTCACTTTCATTTTGTTAACTGTTGATATTCTTGTGCACATTGTGGTTGAGCCATGGGCTATTTGTTGTCGAAACATTGATATTGTCGATTCTTTTGGCAAGTTGTTGCATATGGGCACTTGGGGTGCGAGTTGTGATTATATTGTTATATTGATATACATGTGGTGGTATAAGGCTAGGGTTTGATACACATGCGGTTACATAAGGTGGGCTTGATATGCGTGTTGCTAGTAGGGGAACTACTTGAAGCCACGCGGTGTGATAAGGTGGGATAAAATGCGGGTAGCTATTTCGGGAAAAATGATATTCAAAACTAAATGTAAGGCTCCCGCGGTGATATAAGAAAAGATTGTGATTGAAATTGTGAAACATGAATATGAGGCGGTACCTCAGTTGTGATTCTTGTTGTGCACTTTATATTGAAAAGACTTATTGATTGAACCGTTCTTGTTGCTTTATGTTTCCTTGTCATACCAGTTTTGCCTATATTGGATTATTTGAGGTTCTCATTAATTGCTTCCTTCTTGTTGTCATTGTACTTATAATTTTGTCATTAGTTTACGTTATTAGACTGCTTTGTTATCATTCATTTCTCTGTTTCCACTACTTCTCGATATTATATTTTTGGTTCTATTTATTATTTCCTAGTAGGTGTATTGTTCTGGCCTCCTCACTACTCTACCGAGGTTAGGCTTGATACTTGCTGGGTACCATTGTGGTGTACTTATACTACGCTTCAGCACATCTTTTTATGCAGATCTAGGTACGTCTGCCCATGTTGGACATTAGTGATTGACTTGTTAGTTGCCTTCCGGAGACCTCAAGGTATACTTGTTCGGCGTCCGCAGGCCTAGGAGTCACCTTCCATTATCTTTTCATTTTGTTGTTTCTTATTCAGACAATGTTGTAGTACACCTTCTAGGTTATTCTATAGGGCTTATGACTCAGTTCCACTGGTTTTGGGAATATGTTGTGGAATTCCTATTTTGGAAGTTTATATGAGTTATTCAGTTTTATTTTAGTATCATAATTTGTTATTCCTATTATGTTGTTATTAAATGTTAGGCTTACCTAGTCTTAGATATTAAGTGCTATCACGATATCCTAAGGTGGGAAATTATGGTCGTGACAATAAGTGTAGTTTCCAACTCATTAAACTGTTCATCGATACGACATCAGAGTACAGAGATATCGATATTTTCGCGAGACTTTGCAAGTAACTCCCTTTGGGAGCCACAAGGTTGGTTGAGAATTATCTTGATATATAAAGTTGTGGCCTTCATCTCCAAGCCTCATTTTCTACCTAGATTAGACCTATAACTCTCTCTAGACCTCCTACATATATCCTTAGGGTTAGAAGGTTGAATAAAAATGGAAAAGGTGAAACAAGTGGATTCAAGCCTTAGGAACCCGAACTAGTCTATAGTTTTCCGCTTTCTCTCTTCGTGGATGATTGGGGAAGATATAGAAACGAAGTAAGCTCTGGAAATTGGGGATTTGGGTCCTATAAGATATGTTATTCACCCCTATCCTTGGTTTGAGTCATGTTTAGGCCATAGAAATCCTAGATGCTGGAGGAAAACATGTTAAACTTGAATTTGGGAGTAAGTGTGAGGTATTGTGCATATAAGACTGTCTAGGAAGGTTTTAAAGCTATGTTTCGGTTGGTTCTTGATGTAGTAGCTTGTATGTGTTGTTTTAATGTTGTTCTTGTCATTTTTTGTGTTGATTTAAATTGGAAGGTAGTGATATAGGTGTTATCCAATTTTCTAAAAATCATATGTGTGTTGTTGTCGATTGTTGGACTGTTTATGAGGCTTAATATGATTATTGTTGATGTTATTTGGGCTGTTTGGTGATTGTTGTAACTTGTGGGAAGTCATATAAATAGGGGAGGTGCTTCCCGTTTTATCATAAAATAGGTTGTGGTGGATATATAATAGTTACGAAATTTAAACGATACTGATAGTATTATTTCTCTTATTGTAGACTAAGGAGTTGTGACATTTGCATAGCTTTGAGGTTGGGTAGTATATACAAGGTATGTGACGCTATTCTTTTCTTTATTTTGCATGACTCCGATTATAAACAAATGAGCTTCCAAATATACTCCACTCTTAAAAGCTAGCAGTGCTTACATTGTTTCCCTTCTTATGGATTATTGATGTTGATGATGCTTCTCTTATTCTTATGTTATCAAATGTTGTTGGTAT
The DNA here is from genome assembly GCF_000390325.3 of Nicotiana tomentosiformis. Lineage (NCBI taxonomy): Eukaryota > Viridiplantae > Streptophyta > Magnoliopsida > Solanales > Solanaceae > Nicotiana > Nicotiana tomentosiformis. The sequence continues at coordinate 169,586,505 of NC_090813.1, read as the reverse complement.
TTCCTGATTCTTTTGAGATTCATGATGACGAGTTAGTTCTAATAATGTACACAAAGGTTCAGAATGTGATTCCAAGAGTCCAGCATGCATTATATATATTTAGCTATTTTAATCTACCAAGCCGCTCTATAGTCGGCCGAGTTCGACACCTATTGTGCAACCACTAATCATATGGGTATTCCCGAGCTCTACGTGGTCGGGTACGACCGAGTCCTCTTCGAGGTCGGGTACATTATAATATGACATGAGACATTACCGATTACTATTAAGGCCGGGTACGACCGAGTCCTCTTCGAGGCCGGCTACAATATGATGATGCTGATGCTCACAAAGGCGTATGTTTATAAAAGTATATGTAAATATATATGTATCATGCATTTCATGTTAGTTGTCCTCAAAGGCACTCAGATGCTACAGGTTGTATCGTCTCTATCTCTCTTTACATTATTGTTTTTATTTATGCTTTCCTGCCTAACATACTCAGTACTTTATTCGTACTGACGTGTCTTTTATTTATGGATGCTGCATCTTGTGCTAATAGACAGGTTGGCGATTCTATAAAAGGCTACCAGTTCAGCAGGAAGTGTTGTTCCACTCCACTTGTCTCAAAGTTGCCTTTCAAGTCAGTATACTTGTGTACATATGTTTATGGTTTTGGCGGGGCCATATCCCGACCTTATGTTGTTTATGTACACCTTTGAGGCTTGTAGTAAAATGTCATCTGTATAGATTTTTTTTAGGCCTTGTAGGCCCTTGTATCTCATGTATATCATTTTGGGGTTGTCTTATGTCGAGTATTCCTTTATATTTTATTTTTGTTATATCGTGACGGCCCTTATGGCACATTTACACATTATAGTATGGTTAAAGATACGACATTGGTGCTCGACAAGTAAAGCCCGGATGCTCGTCGCGTCCCTCCGATTTGGGTTATGACAACCAATACCCCCGCCGAACCAGAGATGTAAGTCTCTCCTGGTTCGGCATCCCTAATTGTCCATATCTTGATATTAGCTCCGTCGCAACATTCTTCGATCATTTCCACGAACAACCTTCCAATCCAGTCGACCATCTTTTCTTCTTGTGGTAAGCTCTGACCCGAGACTGTAACATATTCTGGTATGAAAACATTCTTCCCAGGGTTGCCATTGTAGATTCTTCCAAATATAGGTTAGTATTGTAATGAACCGACTTGTTGTTTTGATAATTGACATCCCCTTTAGCAACTTAAGGTCCCGAACAGCTTTGTAATGTGCATTATGACTTGCACGCACGGTCGAGTTTGTTTTTCGGATGATTCGAGATTTAATTGAAAGAACAATATATTCTTGTTTTGGAAACTTAAACAAAAAGAGTTGACCGGAGTTTGACTTTTCTGCAAACGACCCCGAAATGAAACTTTGATGGTTCCAATAGCTTCATATGATGATTTCGGACATAGACGTATGTACAGAATTGGAGTTGGAAGTCCGTAGAACAATTCGGTGCATTTTGGCAAAATTAGAAAGTTGATTGTGCTAATTATATTATTTTGTGTGCAGACGAGGACTATTAATATGATGGATATCAATTGGATATAATAATAAGTGTACGAGGCATATTATAAGTGATGTGGAGTCTAAGGAGAGGCCTAAGCCTAAGTCAAGTTGGAAATTTCATGATAGACTAAAGTTCCAAATGAGTACGCACAAGACCAAACTTTGGACGAGCATATGTACATATATATAAGGCACTATATGATGGACAATCTGTCAAATGAAAGATCTTCGAGTCTAGTTTCTAACCTTTCTAACCGTTCGTCATTTGGACACTCCTACAATGAGTTATGACCAAATTACCAAACGTTGCCAGAATTTAACACTATCGCACCACCCCACGCAGCGCCCCATGCACCGCGCCCATGGAAAATTCCATAATGTTTCGAAGTTTCATTTCCAGGCACTTTTTGCACAGCCACCCCGTGCCCGTCCACTGTACAAAATGTGGGTTTTTATAACCCGACCCCCATTTCATTTAACTCGTTTAGGGTTCATATTTTTGGGTATTTTCTGGTATTTTAGAGAGAGGGGAGAGCGATTCTAGAGAGAGGAAAGGAAGGACTAAGGATTTCACTAGACCTTGGATCAAACCTTGAAATCGTATCAAAGGGTTGCTAGAGATTCAAAGAGGTAAGAATTTCTTTCCCCAATTCTTCAATTTCGAAATCTAACTAGAAATGGGTAATTAGTATGATGATTCTTATATGTGAGAGTATTAGTTATACATGCTTGTACCTATAAGGTTGTGGGAAGATTGTTGAGTTCAAAAGGGTAAAGATTGGGTTGAAAAATGGTAGAAATATTCAAAGACTTTAATTGAAGATTTGAATGGCAATCCGATGCCGAAATTCGATAATTTTTGTGTGGTTGAACTCGTATCGGAACGGGTGTTAGGATTTCGTGAGTTTTTCTGGGATTCGAAATATGGGTCCCACTATCAATTTTTAAAATGAATTTTGCATTTTAATCCAGAATATAATTTCATATGGAATTAATTCCTACGATTTGTATTGGGTATATTGAATTATTTGTGACTAGATTTGAAGCGTTCGGACACGAATTCGCAAGGCAAATGTTTATTGAAATCTTGAATTTGGTGGAGTCCTATGTGGAAATTGTGTAATTAAAAATCATGTACGCGAGGTGACGAATACTTACTTGGTTTACATGTGCAAATTATATCGGTTGAAATTTATAGCCAAATTGGAAAATTGTTGGAACTTAGTAAATCCTTGAATTTGTCATGCCTCATTCCTTGTTTATCGAGTTTGTATTTTATATGATAAATTGGTGTAATTGCCACTTGGATTTTTATGTAAATTTCATGGGTTTGTTGATTTGATATTTTCTTGGAATTAAATTCATTATGGATTTCTTATCTGTAAGTAATCATTAAATAAGTCTAAAAGGAGGCGTTAACATAATTATCTAAAATTTGGATTAAAGAAGGCGGTGTCCTATCTTGAGTTACTTTTCCATCTCTGTTGTTGTGTTGAATTTTATATTCGTTGTGTGGAGCCTTGGGCTATTTGTTGAGAAATTTATTGATTTTGTTATATCTTTGGAAATGGTTGAGGCCTATGGGCAAATCGCGATATGAATTATTGTATTGTGTTGCGTGATAATATTCTGTGTAAATTGTTGTGTGATTGGAGTTATTATTCTGAGGACATAAGGGTGGCATTTCACTGTGCTTATGTGTGTTGGGATACTGTCTGGGCGGAGTGATAAGGGTGGCAATAGCAGCGATAAGGGTGGCTATTGATATTGTAAGGGCGAAGGAATTAGGGTGGCTATTATTATAGAGTGATATGGGTGGCTGTAGGAGAGATAAGGGTGGCTAGTGTCAAGGATGATATGTGATGATGTGAGATTATTGTGTTGGTGATTTTTATGTGATGTTGTGATTTTTCTTGTGTTTATCCTTATATTTTGTGCAACTTGTCTTTTTGTTTCGGTAAACATAATAATAGCCTGATCTATGTTGAAATTGTGAGCCTGCGGCTATTGCCGGGCAGATAATATTATAAGGGATCGGGTTGCACGCTGCAACATAGATGAAATGTGGGCACGAGATGCCGGAAAAAATATGATGGTTTTTATTATTTGCACGTGAACTGTCCGTGTAGATGTGATATGAAATGTGGGCAAGAGGTGCCCGAAAAAATATGATGGTTTTTATTATTGGCACGTGAACTAGCCGTGCAGATGTGATATAAAATGTCGGTACGAGGTGCCGGGGAAATTATGATGATTTAATTATGGGCACGAAGTGCCGTGAAAATATGAAAGTGGGTTGAGACCCGTGTTACAAAAAATATGAAAGTCGGGTAAGACCCGTATTTTATGATTATGTAATGAGGTGTCACGGAGTGACTTTTATTTGAAAGAATTAAATTCAAAATATTTATTTGGAAGGATTTTATTCAAAATATTATTTGAAGGAATTGTATTCGAAATATATTTATTTGAAAGAATTATATTTGAAGGAATTTGTTTGAAAGAAGTATATTCAAAATACATTTATTGGAAAGGATTATATTCTAGAGATTTCTATTGAAACATTTATAGATGAAGGATGTATATTTTGAAGGACTTGATTATTGGTTGCACTTGTGGTCATTATTTGTTTGAGCAATATTTATGGAGTTCTTGTTGCATGGCTGTTTACATCACTTGTTGATTATTGTTGCTATCATTGCTATTTATTTTCTATTATTTTGGTATACTATATTACACAGGTTATTAGACTAGTGAGTGTCTTGACTGTACCTTGTCACTACTACACCGAGGTTAGTCTTGATACTTACTGGTTCCGACTATTGTGTACTGATATTACACTTCTGCACATTTTTGTGTAGAGCCAGGTATTGGAGATATCGGACCCGGATAGAGTTAGAGTTTGATTGCAAGGATTCAAGGTAGAGTTATTTGGTGTTCGTAGTCCCTTGGAGTCTTTCCATTTTATTGTACTTTTAATTATAATTCAAACATTATTGAGTATTCGACCCTTGAAATCATTTTATGTATTCAGTTAGAGTTCGTGACTCAATATTACCAGTCTTGGGAGTTTGTTTGAATATTTCCGTTGTTGGTTTCGATTATCTTTAAAAAAAAAAGGCTTGAATTTTTGTTATAGTCGGCTTACCTAGTCTTAGAGACTAAGTGTCATCACGACACCTGTGGTGGGATTTTGAGTCTTGACAAGTTGGTATCAGAGCTCTAGGTTCATAGGTTCTACGAGTCACAAACGAGTTTAGTAGAGTCTTGCGGATCGGTACAGAGACGTCTGTACTTATCTTAGAGAGGCTATAGAACTGTTAGGAAATTTCCACTTCTTTCATTCTTGTCGTACGGAATTTGTTGAATTTGGAATTTGAGCCTTTGCATCTCTATCCTCTCATAGATGGTGAGGACACGTGCTAGCAGATATGCTGAGCAGACACCCGCGCATACTGCTAGGGCCGCAAGAAGCCAGGACCGAGGTAGAGGCAGAGGAAGGGCACGTGCCACGACTAGAGCACCTGTCAGAGCAGCAGTTGAGGAGCCGCCAGTAGCTCCTGTTAGGGGACAGGTACCAGAAGCACCTGTTGTTACCGCCGGACTTTAGGAGACTTTAGCACAGTTCTTGAATATGTTTGGTACATTAACTCATACGGTATTAATATCTATTGAACCAAATATTGCACAGAGTGGAGGAGTAACTCAGACTCCTACCGCCCATGTTCTAGAACAACAGGTTCACATTAGTCAGGTTCTGGGTATAGTACCGGTACATCATGTTATTCCGGTTCAGCCTGAGGTCAGACCAGAGGCATCAGAAGAAGAACAAAAGAGACTTGATAGATTTAAGATGTAAAGTCCACCTACCTTAAGTAGCACAGCTACTGAGGATGCCCAGGGATTTCTAGAAAAATGTCAATGTATTCTCCACATCATGGGTATTATGGAGGTGAGCGGAGTTGCCTTTACTACATTTCAATTGTCAGGAGCAGCGTATTGATGGTGGCACGATTCTGAAGAGGGCAGACCAGCCTATACAACACCACTAACTTGGGCTCAATTTTCGGAAATATTTTTGAAAGAGTTTGTTCCCCAGACTCTACGGGATGTATGGCGCATAGAGTTTGAGTGGTTGCGTCAGGGCACCATGACGGTGTCAGAATATGCTATCAGGTTGAGTCAGTTAGACCGACACGCACCTATCTTGGTTCCTACAGTCAGAGAGCGAGTCCGCAGATTCATTGAAGGGCTCGATTATGATTTTAAAATAAGTATGTCTCGAGAATTGCAAAATAACATTCCATTTCAGCAAGTAGTAGATATTGCCAGGATGTTAGAACGTGTTTGGACTGAGGAAAATGAGTCTAAAGAGACCAAAAGGTCTCGAAGTTCTGGAGGGTTCAGTGGATTTTACTCTTCAACTATGACCCATTATGGCGGAGGATCGAGCAGTCGGCCAGCTTAGTCCGCACATCAGATTACTCGGTGTGCTCCAGTAAGTTCTTATAGTACACCACCAGCACAAGGTTCTTACAGTGGTTATTCCAGTTATCTGGTACAGACTCAGTACGAGCAGACACAACCTCAGAGGGGTTGTTATGAGTGTGGTGATACTAGGCACATCATGACAGATTGTCTCAGACTTGGGAGGGGTGGATTTCATCAAAACACTCAGGATACAAGCGTTATTCCAGTTAATACTCCACGTGCACAGCCAATTAAGGGTGGAGGACAGGCGGGTAGGGGGCGCCCTAGAGGGAGAGGCTCAGTCCGTTGATATATTTGCTATGGTGTGACTGAGGCTATCACACCAGATGGTGTCGTTACAATTACGATCCCGATTTGTTTTAAAGGGATATTTCTCCTTAATTTGATTCAGTTCTGAATATTTAGGCGAGTCCTCCTATTATGCTCCGCTTATGGGTGAGCTTCGTAATTTTGTGACCCAGTTATATGTTTATCCCTGTTGGGAGATTTGATGATGTTAGCCCGTGTGTATCATTTTTATTTTTGTACACGATTAAGGGCTATAAGTCCAAAAGTGACTTTCTATTACTAACTACAGTGGGTTTTGATGTGATTTTAATATAATTGATCTCAATTTTATGAATTATATTCGTTATTGGTATGGGGGTTCATTATGTGTTGTGAAAAGTGTTGACAGAATTTATTAAAAAGAAGAAAGAAAGGGAATGGAACATCTCAGTTGGCACAATATGCAAAATACTTGTAATTCGGAGTTGAGAACAAGATCCTCGCATTTTTATATGATGTGAAATATGTAAACTGGGCTACAACCACGGTGGAAGTTATATAAGGACGAGGTCTTTGTGGTAAAATATTTATGAGTTTAAATTCTCCCTTTGTGAAATTAAATTTGTACTATAGTATTAATAGGGAGTCATGCCTGTTAGGCTTTTTTGATAATTCTTTTATGTGTTTTTGTGCATATTTTATCATATTTGTGGTATAAATATTGAGTTTTAGCATACGAGGTGAGTACCCATGTGAGATTAAATGTGACTCGTTAATTCGGGTAAATAATTATGAGGTCTTCGTATCTCGTGTCTCGTTGTTAGTAAAGTGGAGGTTTGGAACGAGATTTTTGTTAACGTGAGGTTAATTGGCGATGTTGTACTCGATTATGAACATCTATTTAAGACCAGAGATGTAGTTATTGGCATACGTATGATGTATGCGTAGGCACGAGTTGCTACAATCGGTTGAGACTAATACCGTGTGTTGATGTAAAAAATCAAGCCTTTTGAAAATGTTTGGAGTGTAAGAAATTGGTTTTAAAGTTTATAAATGTGGATAAAAGAAATAATCTCAACTGAGATGGTGTTGTCGGACCATGTGAAAATTTCGGTGACGTGGACTCACCACAGGTAGGTGTGTAATAGTACACTCAGTAATTTAATGTCCTCAGAATAATTCTTGGCACGTTCGAGGACGAACATTTGTTTAAGAGGGGGAGAATGTAACGACCCGACTTGTCATTTTGAGAATGGACGTCCCCTTCAGCATCTTAAGGTCCCGAACAGCTTTGTAATGTGCATTATGACTTGCACGCGTGGTCGAGTTTGGTTTTAGTTGATTCACCATTTAATTGAAAGAACAATATATTCTTGTTTTGGAAGCTTAAATGAAAACAGTTTACCGGAGTTTGACTTTTGTTCAAACGACCCCGGAATGGAACTTTGATGGTTTCAATAGTTTCGTATGGTGATTTTGTACTTAGACGTATGTCCGAAATTGGAGTTGGAAGTCCTTATAACAATTCGGCGTATTTTGGCGAAATTAGAAAGTTGATGTGCGATAATTATAATATTTTGTGTGCAGACGGGGACTATTAATATGATGGAAATATATTGGATATGATAATAAGTGTACGAGGTATATTATAAGTGGTGTGGGGTCTAAGTAGAGGCCTAAGCCTAAGTCAAGCTGGAAATTTCATGATAGACTAAAGTTCCAAATGAGTACGCACAATACCAAACTTTGGACGAGCATATATACATATATATAAGTATATATGTGATGGACCACCCATAAAATGAAAGATCTTCAAGTCTAGTTTCTAACGCTTCAAACCGTTTGTCATTTGGACACTCCTACAAGAAGTTATGATCCAATTACCAAAAGCAGGCAGAATTTAACACTACCACGCCGCCCCATGCGCCGCGCCTGTGGAAAATTCCAGAATGTTTCAAAATGTCATTTACAGGCACTTTTTGCACAGCCGCCCTGCGCCTCACAGCACCCCACGCGGCGCTGCTGTACAAAATCTGGGTATTTATGACCCGACCCCCATTTCATTTAACTCTTTTATGGTTCATATTTTTGGGTGTTTTCTAGTGTTTTAGAGAGAGGGGAGAGCGATTCTAGAGAGTGGAAAGGAAGGACTAAGGATTTCACTACTCTTCCTTGAATCAAACCTTTAAATTGCATCAAAGGGTTGCTAGAGCTTCAAAGAGGTAAGAATTTCTTTCCCCAATTCTTCAATTTCGAAATTTTACTAGAAATGGGTAATTAATAAGATGATTCTTGGATGTGAGAGTATTAGTTATACATGCTTGTACCAATAAGGTTGGGCTAATATTGTTGAGTTCAAATGGGTAAAGATTGGGCTGAAAATGGTAGAAATCTTCAATGACTTTAATTGAAGATTTGATGGGCAATCTGATGTCGGAATTCGATAATTTTTGTACGGTTGAACTCTTATCGGAACGGGTGTTCGGATTTCGTGAGTTTTTTCAGGATTTAAAACGTGGGTCCCACTGTCGATTTTTAAAATGAATTTCGGATTTTAATCCGGAATATTAGTAATTTCATATGGAATTAGTTCCTATGATTCGTATTGAGTATATTGAATTATTTGTGACTAGATTTGAAGTGTTCGGACACGAATTAGCGAGGCAAAGGTTTATTGGAATCTTGAATTTGGTTACGAAGCGAGGTAAGTATCTTGCCTAACCTTGAGTGGGGGAATTATCCCTTAGGTATTGAGTCTTATGTGAAAATTGTGTAATTGAAAACCATGTACGCGAGGTGACGAGTACGTACTTGGTTTACATGTGCAAATTATATCAATTGAAATTTGTAGACGCCCTTAAGTATTAAATTGGAAAATTGTTGGAACTTAGTAAATCCTTAAATTTGTCATGCCTCATTCCTTGTTTGTCGAGTTTGTATTTTGTATGATAAATTGGTGTAATTTCCACTTGGATTTTTATGTGAATTCCGTGGGTTTGTTGATTTGATATTGTCTTGAAATTAAATTCATTATGGATTTCTTATATGTAAGTAATCATTAAATAAGTCTAGAAGGAGGCATTAACATAATTATCTAAAATGCAGATTAAAGAAGGTGTTGTTCTTTACTGAGTTACTTTTCCATCTCTGTTGTTGTGTTGAAGTTTATATTCGTTGTGTGGAGCCTTGGGCTATTTGTTGAGAAAATTATTGATTTTGTTATATCTTTGGAATTGGTTGTGGCCTATGGAAAAATCGCGATATGAATTATTGTATTGTGTTGTCGTGATAATATTCTGTGTAAATTGTTGTGTGATTGGAGTTATTATTCTGAGGACATAAGGGTGGCATTCCACTGTTAACATTATATAGGTATAAGGGTGGCATTTCACTGTGCTTATGTGTGTTGGGATACTGTCTGGGTGGAGTAATAAAGGTGGCAATAGGAACAATAAGGGTGGCTATTGATATTGTCAGGGTGGAGGGATAAGGGTGGCTATTATTATGGAGTGATACAGGTGGGTATAGGAGAGATAAGGGTGGCTAGTGGCAGGGATGATGTGGGATTATTATGTTGGTGACTTTTATGTGATGTTGTGATTTTCCTTGTATTTATCCTTATATTTTTTGCAACTTGTCTTGTTCTTTCGTTAAACTTGATAATAGCATGATCTATGTTGAAATTGTGAGCTTATGGCTATTGTCGAGAAGATAATATTATATTGGATCGGGTTGCACGCACAGGAAAAAATATGATGGTTTTTATTATTAGAATGTGAATTGTCCGTGCAGATGTGATATAAAATATGGGCACGAGGTGACGGAAAAAATATGATGGTTTTTATTACTGGCACGTGAACTGTCAGTGCAGATGTGATAAAAAATGTGGGCACGAGGTGCCAGAAAAAATCTGATGGTTTTTATTATTGGAACGTGAACTGTCCGTGCAGATATAATATGAAATGTGAGTACGAGGTACCGAAAAAAAATGATGATTTAATTATGAACACGAAGTGCCGTGAAAATATGAAAGTGGGTTGAGACCCGTGTTACGAAATATATGAAAGTGGGCTGCGTTCCGTATTTTATGATTATGAAATGAAGTGTCAAAGGGTGACTTTTATTTGAAAGAATTATATTCAAAATATTTATTTGGAAGGATTTTATTCAAAATATTATTTGAAAGAATTGTATTCGAAAGATATTTATATGAAAGAATTATATTTGAAGGATATTTGTTTGAAAGAAGTATATTTGAAATACATTTATTGGAAAGAATTATCTTCTAGAGATTTCTATTGAAAAACTTATAGATGAAAGATGTATATTTTGAAGGACTTGATTATTGGTTGTACTTGTCTTCATTATCTGTTTGATCAATATTTATGGAGTTCTTGTTGCGTGGCTGTTTACATCACTAGTTGATTATCGTTGCTATCACTGCTATTTGTTTTCTATTATTTTTGTATATTATATTGCGCATGTTATTAGACTAGTGAGTGTCTTGACTGTACCTCATCACTACTCCATCTAGGTTAGTCTCGATACTTACTGGGTACCGACAGTGGTGTACTCATACTACACTTCTGCACATTTTTGTGCAGAGCCAGGTATTGGAGATATCAGACCCGGAAAGAGTTAGAGTGTAATTGCAAGGATTAAAGGTAGAGCTGCTCGGTCGTCGCATTCCCTTGGAGTCTTTCCATTTTATTGTACTGTTAATTATTATTCAAACAATATTGAGTATTCGACCCTTGAGATCATTTTATGTATTCAGTTAGAGTTCGTGACTCGGTATTACCAGTCTTGGGATTTTGTTTGAATATTTCCGCTATTGGTTTCGATTATCTATATAAAAAAAGACTTGAATTATTGTTATAGTCGGCTTACCTCGTCTTAGGGACTAAGTGCCATCACGACGCCTGTGGTGGAATTTTGGGTCGTCACAAGTATCCTAAGCCAGCGATACCTTTCTGCCACTTTGGTTGAATTAGCTTAGTTATGCCATCTGATCAGGCTCTCAGCCCTGACCCCGGTCTGTACCCATACTACATCATTTCTCGAAACGACATTCCTGACTCGTAGGGCAACTGCGTGTGTTGTTCTTACTCGTTCTTCCCCATTTTTATTGGTTGCATGATCTCGACTACATGGAAAGCGACCCCATATAATCCCTCTATAAAAGGAACCGCATGTTCCAAATAAGTTGGTCGGCTCCATTCTCCATGTATCACAATTTCCTAGCAATCCCATTCAAATTTCAAGAACTAATGGAGAGTGGAAGGAACTGCCCCTGCCATGCATATCCATGGCCTTCTCAATAACAGATTGTATGAAGATGAGATATCCATCACTTGAAACAATACCGGGAACTCAACATGTCCAATTTGCAAAGCTAGGTAGATATCTCCGATAACATCCTTCTATGACCCATAGAAAGCCCTTACTCTTACGTGGCTCTCTTGTACCTCTCTTAAGTGGATGCCTAACTCTCTTAGAGTATAAAACATATAAATATTCAATCTAGATCCCCCCTCCACCCCCCCACCCCCCATCGACAAGTACCCGCGATATGACTTTTTCTCCACACTTGACAGTGATGTGTAAAGCCGTGTCGTGATCTATTCCCTCCGCAGGAAGTTCGTCCCCCCGAAAAGAAATTTTGTTTACATCTACCATCACCCCAATAGTTGTTGCAAGTTCCTCGCTGGTGGTATTGACTGGCATGGTCACCTTACTTAGCACCTTCAACAGAGCGTCCCTGTGACTGTCGGAACTTATCAATAAGTCCATGATTTATATGTGGGCAGGGGCCTTTCTAAGTTGTTCTTCTATGGAGTATTCTTTAACCGGCATCATTCTCCAAAAATCTGTTGCCTCTTTATCAGTTATGTTCCTCCTCTGGTTTTGTTATCTGTTCGGATTTCTTCGGTTCACTTCTTCTAGGGCGTAGCACCTTCCAGATATAGTCATCCCATGAGCGGCTGCAGTTTTTGTTATCTTTCCATTTCCATAACTCCATTGAGCTGCCATGTACTCCTGATTCCCATCCTCTCTGATGGTTGTGGTGGGTCGTGGTTGATATGTCCGAACCATTACTAGAGGCTTTAATTGTCTAGTGTTCAATGGGGCTGCCCGAGGAGTTGTACTTGCTGCTTTAGCATTCCCAATATTAACAATAGTTCCCTTTAAGTCATAGTCCTCCTCCAAGGTAATCATGTTGGCTCCTTGATTTCTGCAATTTGGTAGAGGGTTATGGGTTACATTTGGTAGGGTTGGGGTGCATTGGATAGCTCCACTCTTGATAAACATTTTGATTTTATTCTTTAGACTATAATAATCCATGTTGACATGTCCAGGGACACCTGAATGATAGGCACAACATTTGCTTGAATCGAAATATTTGATGGGTTGGTCTGGGATTCTTCCTTTAACCGGGTATATTATCCGTCTCTTCTCAGCCTCTCAAACAATTAGGCTAAATGTTCAGCAATTGGGGAGAAATTGTTGGGGTTTCGTGCTTCAAAGTTTGGACGTGGTCTGGGAGCATAGGCAGATCTATTTTGATGGGTGGTGGTTTGAACGGGAGCATACGACCGTGGTGGGTTTAGATGTATATTGGCTCAGGGTGGATTATAGTGTGATTAGGTACTGTAGTGTGGTTGGGCATAATTTGCTAGATTTTGTTGGTTTGGAGGCTTGTTTGAAAGGCAAGGCCATGGTTGAGTTTTGAGTTGATTGCGAAGTGAGGTAAGTATTGGATCTAACCTTGTTTTTAGGGAATTAGGGATCCTTGGACAACATGTTATGTGACTTATGTGTGAAACGATGTATATGCGAGGTGACGAGTGTATATGCTCCATTACATTACTTGCTTCCCTATTTTAATTGCTTTCTAGTATATCTTGTTTCATGCCTTAATTGCTACATACTTATTTGATTTTCACACCATAATTACTACTTGCCATTTAGCATTTCTTGTATTAAAATGTCCATCCCCTCCATAATTCCATGCTTATTTGCTACTTGTCGCTATTTGCTTCCCTTACATATCTAATTTGTCTTATGCCTTGTTTGCCTTATAGTTTCTTATTAATTGTTGCCTTCATTGATGTAGTTTCACTTATATGAATTGTTAAATGGTAGATACCGTTGAGTTGGTAAAGTTGAGACATCCGAGTAGTTCGAGTCTCTTTGGTTATCATGTTATTCTCTATTGCTCGTACATTTGTTCTCTTGATATATGATTTCTTGTAAATCTTGGTTGTTGAGTTACTACTTTTAATTTAAATTGTTTGTGGAGCGGGTTGCATGCCGCAATGGAAATTGAAAGGAAATGAATTGAACAAGCTGAATAAGGATGAACTATGATGTTGACAGATGACTATATTGTGGGTATCGGGTTGCGCGCCATAACAAATTGTTTAAATTTTATATTGTGGGGTCTGGTTGCACGCCGCAACATGTTGATAAATGTTATATTTGTTGTGATGTTTGGATTGGCCTCGGTTGTTGAGGTGAGTTATATCACTTGTCATTTGGGACTCTCTGTTATTTGGTGTTGAGCTCGCTGATATGAATTACCTACTTTACTTCTATTTCTGTCTTTTCTGTTATTATTATATCTACATCGTACAAGTTAATATAAGTGACCCGCCTTAGCCAACGGTTGAGATAAAACATCGGGGACTTTTAAAATAAATGAAAAGTTGGGATTGACTGTGAACCGTTGAGGATTTAGATCAACTGTCAAGATGCGTTGTGTTTCTTTTGTGAGTTTTTGGAAGGGTGACGTGGCGTGTGGTGATTGGATGAAAGCGGGTGGCATGAATTGCCAAATAGGATGGTAATGGGGCTGCCAAACCGGGTAAAAAGTGTTGGTCCTGTGCTTTTTGGGCTAATGTTTTGGGTAGTGGGCTAGCATTTAATTTAAGCCATGGTCATTGGATTAAACTAATCAATTGCAATTATAGCCTACTTTTAAGTTTTAACCTTTTTTCTAATTAAATTAATTAGACTTAATTAATTCCAATAAAATATAATAAATTATAATTAACAAATGTATTATTAGTTACTATAATTAGTTAGTATTAAATAATTAAAATCATAGTACTTTACTATTAAATTATGAAAAGTAACTATTTGATTAATTAAAGTTTAAGACAAGATTATTGAAATAATTGTAATACTTGTTTATAAGACTAGGAAAGCTAGTTTTAATTAATTAAAACAGTAGAAGTAATACAATTTGTAAATAGTTAAGACTAGATTATTATTGATTATAGAATTAATATTACATCCTCACAAGGTAGGGGTAAGGTCTGCGTACACACTACCCTCCCCAGACCCCACGGTGTGGGATAATACTGAGTATGTTGTTGTATATAATTTATATTTTGATAAAATAGGTGTTATCAATTTTTAAAAATACTCTACAACATTCATTGTTGATCAATAAGTGTAAAAAATTTAATTTAGAAGGGGAGGGTTAAAATTGATCGGCAACATGAACTGCCTCAATCTTGTTTGGATCCACCTTAATCTCCTCACTGCACACCAAGTGGCCCAAGAATGCCACCGAGTCTAACCAAGACTCGCACTTAGAGAATTTAGCATATAGCTTCTTTTCCCTCAAAGTAAGAAGCATGATCCTCTGTCACGACCCATAATTCTCACCCTAGGGACCGTGATGGCGCCTCATATTTGACTTGCTAGGCAAGCCAATATTAGATATAGTTATTAACCATTTTTAATAAATTTCAAATACGATAACAATAAAAAAACTGAATAGCGTGAAACATGGTAAATAAACAAATAAGTGACAAAATCCAAATACAAATCCCGAAATTGGTGTCACAATTACATGAGTGTCTAAGATAGTACATATAATGTTCTGAAATAAACATCACTGTCTGAATAAAATAAACAACTAAAAGAAGTGACTTCAGGGTTGCGAACGTCGAGCAGCTGTACCTCAAGTCTCCTCTAAATAGCTAGATCCGAGCAAGTCTACGAAACGTCGCTAGGACCAACTCCGGTATCTGCAGAAGAAGTGCAGAGTGTGGTATGAGTACAACCGACCCCATGCACTCTTTAAGTGTCGAGCCTAACCTCAGCGAAATAGTTATGATGCTAAGGCGGGTCACTTATATTAACTTGTACGATGTAGATATAATAATAACAGAAAAGACAGAAATAGAAGTAAAGTAGGTAATTCATATCAGCGAACTCAACACCAAATAACAGAGAGTCCCAAATGACAAGTGATATAACTCACCTCAACAACCGAGGCCAATCCAAACATCACAACAAATATAACATTTATCAACATGTTGCGGCGTGCAACCAGACCCCACAATATAAAATTTAAATAATTTGTTGTGGCGCGCAACCCGATACCCACAATATAATCATCTGTCAACATCATAGTTCATCCTTATTCAGCTTGTTCAATTCATTTCCTTTCAATTTTCGTTGCGGCGTGCAACCCGCTCCACAAACAATTTAAATTAAAAGTAGTAACTCAACAACCAAGATTTACAAGAAATCATATATCAAGAGAACAAATGTACGAGCAATAGAGAATAACATGATAACCAAAGAGACTCGAACTACTCGGATGTCTCAACTTTACCAACTCAACGGTATCTACCATTTAACAATTCATATAAGTGAAACTACATCAATGAAGGCAACAATTAATAAGAAACTATAAGGCAAACAAGGCATAAGACAAATTAGATATGTAAGGGAAGCAAATAGCGACAAGTAGCAAATAAGCATGGAATTATGGAGGGGATGGACATTTTAATACAAGAAATGCTAAATGGCAAGTAGTAATTATGGTGTGAAAATCAAATAAGCATGTAGCAATTAAGGCATGAAACAAGATATACTAGAAAGCAATTAAAATAGGGAAGCAAGTAATGTAATAGAGCATATACACTCGTCACCTCGCATATACATCGTTTCACACATAAGTCACATAACATGTTGTCCAAGGATCCCTAATTCCCTAAAAACAAGGTTAGATCCAATACTTATGTCACGCCCCGAACCTAGGAGCGAGACAAGCACCCCGTGCCTCACCTAACCTGGCGTACCAAATTGCGACTAAGGGACTCTGAACACATAATGTCATACTTTGGCCATGGGGCCACCTTGCAAGACAATTTGCAAAGCAAAATATAAAACTGAATGGAAACTAACACTAACTAAATATCAATATAAAGCTAGGCCGACAAGGCCGTCATAGCTACTATAGCTGACAAACCACCAATTTATACAAACCCAACATACTGCACTAACCAACAGGATATGCCTACAAGCCTCTACTGATAGATGTACTGTGATCGGAACAGGGCCCCGACCTACCCATAACATATATACAGATATACATAAGATGTACACAAAACTCTAGTCCTGGCAACTCCGAAAGACGTGGAGCTTACCGATCAGGCGGAACTCGGAAAACACCTACTGAGGAGGTCTACCCGTCTGTCTGTCTGAACCTGCACGCATGAAATGCAGCGCCCCCAAAAAAGGGACGTCAGTACGAAATAATGTACCGAGTATGTAAGGCAATAAAATAACTGAAATCTGAAACTGAACTGATAATATGATAACTGAAATTAACTGGGAGTCAAAGATGATCTGGAGATATACTTACCTGCTGATACTGACTCAACTCCTTCAATATAGTAAGTAAAATAATTGTACGGCCTTATAAGGCTCGGTATATATAACTGCTCTGCCATAGTAGGCTCGCTTATAGGCGCTCGGCCATACTAGGCTATGTATCTCGACCATGCTGGGCTCGCTCATAGGCGCTCGGCCACAGTAGGCTCGGTATATAACTTTCCATCTGATCAGAGGTTGCCCAATAGGGGCCTGCCCATCGATTATAGCTCGATGGTAATGAAAATACTGTAATACTGTATATATAGGCTTGCTGCTCTCTTGACTGAAAGAAGACAATACTAAAATTGAATATAGAGTCTCGATAAGGAATAATATTGTAACTTATGAGACTAGAATAGTGTGAATAAATTCATGAATATGAACTTCTCTTTTTGTCTCATTACTAACACATGTAGCTACGAGATCATGCCAAAATGAAGGAAGGCTTAGCCTTAACATACCTTATCACAATCTTTTCAATCACCAAGTTGAACTCACCTCTTCGCACCTTAATCTACAAGAATGATAATAATACTATCGTTAAGTTACGAAAGGTACAACTATCGCACAACGAACGACAAACCTATTTTGTATTAAAACGGGCAGCATCTCCCCTATAATATGCCCTTCCTCCAACTTCAAGATAACACCAACAATACAAGGACAGAACAATAACAACATATATACATCATTTTCCAGCCCTATATACACCATCAAATACTACAAAACAGCCCAACACACCCCAATCTCTTCGTACACAAAACGACCACCGTAGTAGTGTCAAACGACCCGAAAATGTTATGACGAACGACCAGCCAACCACCCTACATTTATATGGTGTTTATAAACCCCCTTCCTCCTCCAAAACTCCACAAAATAGTAATAAAACACGCAGCCCAACAGCAACACAAAACAGTCCACAAAACAGTCCGCTACAAGTGAATAACTCGAACTCACGGCTTCCGATCACCATCCCGTGAGTTCTTACAAGTATAGAACGACTTACCATGAATTTACAGAAGAAAAAATGGATGAAAGAGAGCAGTAAACTCACCTTATTTGTTGGATAACTCAGCTCCTATCTTGGTTCTTCAAACTCTAAGTTTTACCTCCAATTGGAACTTGAAAGGGAGAGAAAATCAATTAGGGTTTGTGGGAAATTTTTGGAAGGATTCTTTGCAGAGCTTATGTCTAGTTATTATGCTCTATTTTAAGTCTAATATATGAAGAAAATAGGCCCTTAAAAGGCCTCTTTGGACGACCCGAAATGGCCCATTTTTGGGCTTTCATTTAAGCAAGTAGGTGACACACCTACTTGTCACCTAGCAGCTTGCGCAGTATCGCAAAAATGCACATATCTCTCTACTCCGATGTCGTATTGACAAATGGTTTAATGCGTTGGAAAATAGACTCATAGATCTTTAATTTGATGTGTGGAACACACCATAACTCTAAGTATATTGGGAGAAAATTGCAGTTACATTTGACCCAAAGTTTCAGTAAAACTTATGAATGTAACTTGTGATGACTTTCATCGACTTTTGTTCCACAACTCTCTTGACTTCAAAACATAACACACGGATGTCATACGACTAATATAAATCATAACATAATCTCCTTATCATGTTAAGCACCCTAGTCTCACCCCAAAGGTATATGTTATAACATTCCCAACTTGTCGACTTTCGACGAAACATTATTTTCTTCAATTGCTTTAGCTTCTGAACTGTCCAACCCTCTTTGTACTTGTTGTTCATGATCTTCAATATTTGTAACCTCAGAGGTAACATGATTAACTTACTTTATATACTTTTAAATATTATCTCATTTTTTTGTCCTACATTAGTTTGCTTACGACGCATTTTTACATACGAAAATATAGGGTGTAACAACTTACCTCACTTCGCAATCAACTCAAAACTCAACCACGGCCTTGCCTTTCAAACAAGCCTCTAAACCAACAAAATCTAGCAAATTATTGACCAAACGATTCAAAATAAGCTTTAGGAACTACCCACGAATGAAAGAGGTTCAATTTACATCATTTTTGAAAAACGTCAACCTTAGGCCCACTTGGTCAAATTTAAAATTAGGACCAAAACCCGAATACCCATTCACCCTAGAGCCCGATTATGTAATTTAATTCGAAATCCGACCTCAATTCGAGGTCTAAATCAAACATTTATAAAAATCCCTAATTCTACCCAAATCCCTAATTTCTACCATAAAAATCCTAGATTGGATGTTGAAATCTTATGAAATGTAATGCGTAATTGAAAATAAGTAGATTAAAAGTCACTTACCAATGAACTTAGGAAGAAATTCTTTTGGGAAAATCGCCTCTAGGGTGTTTAGGGTTGAGAGTTTTACAGAAATGAGCTAAATCTCATTTTTTCCCTCTTTTACTAGTTGCAGATGTCGCAATTGTGATATCCTGTTCGCAATTACGAACATTGCAAATGCAAGAATGAGGTCACAAATGCGAACCCTTCTCAGACGGTCAGTCATCGCAAATGCAATGTTCTAGTCACAAATGTGAACCCATGCCACTCGCAAATGCGGACCATTCCTTCACATATGTGAACGTAGCCCAGTGCACACTTAGTCGCAAATATGACTCTGCCTTCGCAAAAGCAGCAGCAGCAAGTTCGCAAATGCGCCCATTTTCCTTGCAATTGAGAGTCCATCCCAACCAACCCATGCTCGCAAATGTGAAGTATTGTTCGCAAAAGTGAGGCTCGCATTTGCGAGCCGGACCTCGCAGTTGCGAGATCTGCATGTAACACCAGAAACAAAAATGCATCAGCTATTCTTCTAAGTCCAAAACCACTCTGTAGGCTATTTGAAACTCACCTGAGCCCCTCGGGCTACAAACCAAACATGCACACAAGTGTAATAACATTATACAAACTGACTTGCACGATCAAAATACCAAAATAACACCCAAAACTATGAATCAGACACCAAAACAAAAGAAATTTTCAAAGAAACTTAAGAAATTTCAATTTTTCAACCGGATTTCCGAATCACGTCAAATCAACTCCGTTTTGCACCAATTTTTGCAGACAAGTCATAAATACTGAAATTAACCTATATCAACTTCTAGAATGAAAATATAAACCCGATAGTAATAAAATTAACCTACGATCAAACTTAGAAATTCTTTAAACCTTTAAACTTCTAGTTATCAACAAATTACGTTAAGTCAAGTTAGGGACATCCGAATTCAATTCCAGGCATATAACCATCCCAAATCACGACACAGACCCATCAGGACCTTCAAAACACTGATCCGGATCCGTTTACACAAAACGCTGACAGTAGTCAACTCAAATGAGTTTTTAAGGCTAAATTTCACTTTTTCATAGATTTTTCAGAAATATTTGTTTGAAAATAGATATGGAGTGCGCACGCAAATCGAGGAAGGCTAAATAGAGCTATTCGAGGTATCGGAGCATAGAAATGAAGGGTAAAACTATACATGACCTATCAGGTCATCAAATTCTCCACCTTTATAACAAACGTTTGTTCTCGAACGGACATTGAAAGGTACCTGGGATGGTGAAAATGTGTGGATATCTACTCCGTATGTCCGACTCGGACTCCCATGTGGCTGCCTCAATCAGATGACCTCTCCACTGCACTCGAACTGAAGGAAAACTCTTAGACCTTAACTGTTGGACTTGCCGAGCTTGAATAGCCACCGGCTTCTCCTCATAAGTCAAATCCTTGTCCAGCTTGACTGAGCTGAAATCTAACACATGGGATGGATCACCGTGATACTTCCGGAGCATAGACAAATGGAACACCGAATGGACTGTTGATTAACTAGGTGGCAGTGCGAGCCTGTAAGCCACCTCACCCACTCTCTCAAGAATCTCAAAGGGTCCGATATAATTGGTCTCAACTTTCCCTTCTTTCCGAACCTCATCACACCCTTCATGGGTGAAACCCGGAGCAATATCCTCTCTCTAACCATGAATGCAACATCACGAACTCTACGGTCCGCATAACTCTTCTGCCTAGACTGAGTTGTATGAAGTCAATCCTAAATAATCTTGACCTTATCTAAGGCATCCTGAGCCAAATCGATACCCAACAACCGAGCCTCTCCCGACTCAAACCATCCAACTGGTGAACGAAACTGTCTCTCATATAATGCCTCATAAGGGCCATCTGAAACGCTGACTGGTAGTTGTTATTGTAGGCATACTCCACAAGAACCGATACCAAGAACCCCCGAAATCCATAACGCAAGTGCGAAGCATATTCTACAATATCTGAATAGTGCGCTCGGACTGCCCGTCCGTCTGGGAATGAAATGATATACTCAACTCAACCCGCGTGCCTAACTCACGCTGTATGGCCCTCAAAAAGTGTGAGGTGATATGCGTACCTCGATTAGGATTGATAGACATGGGCACGCCGTAAAGACGAACGACCTCGCTAATGTAGATCAGAGCTAACCGCTCTGAATAATAGGTGACTGCCACTAGAATGAAATGTGCCGACTTGGTCAACATGTCCACAA
Source organism: Nicotiana tomentosiformis (assembly GCF_000390325.3). NCBI lineage: Eukaryota > Viridiplantae > Streptophyta > Magnoliopsida > Solanales > Solanaceae > Nicotiana > Nicotiana tomentosiformis. Next base: position 169,564,998 of record NC_090813.1, on the reverse strand, counting down.
TGACCCAAACCGCGTCAAACTTCTTCTGAGTTTGTGGAAGTCCAACAACAAAATTTATAGTGATACGCTCCCACTTCCACTAAGGAATCTATAGCCTCTGGAGCAAACCACCAGGCCTCTGATGCTCGTACTTTACTTGTTGGCAATTTAGACACCGAGATACATATGCAACTATATCATTCTTCATCCTCCTCCACCAATAATGCTACTGGAAGTCCTGATACATCTTGGTGGCACTCGGATGAAAAGAATACCGAGAACTGTGGGCCTCCTCATCAACTCACAAAGCCCATCCACATTGGGCACATAAATACGAACCTGCATCCTCAAAACCCTATCATCTCTAACAATAACCTACTTTGCACCACCGTTCCACGCCGTGTCCTTAAGGACAAGCAAATGGGGGTCATCATACTAACGCTCTATGATGTGTTCATACAAGGAAGACCGAAAGACTGTGCAAGCTAAAACAAGACTTGCTTCCGAAACATCTAACCTCACGACCTGATTGGCCAAAGCCTTTACATCTGCTGTAAGCGGCCTCTCACCAATTGGAATATACGAAAGGCTACCTATGCTCACGGCCTTTCTACTCATGGCATCGGTCACCACATTGACCTTCACGAGATAATTCAAAATGCTGATCGTAGTCTTTCAACAGCTCCAACCACCTCTTCTACCTCAAATTGAGATCCTTTTGCTTGAGCAAATACTATAGACTCCGATGATCCATGAATACCTCACATAACACACCGTAAAGATAGTGCCTCCGTATCTTCAGCGCATGAACAATGGCTGCCAACTCTAAGTTACGAACAAGGTAATTCTTCTTATGAACCTTCAACTGCCGCAATACATATGGAATCACCCTTCTATCCTGCATAAATACTTTACCGAGCCCAATATGATATGCATCACAATACACCGTGTAAAATATTGAACATGCGAGCAACACCAACACTGGCATTGTAGTCAAAGCAGTCTTCAGCTTCTAAAAGTTCAACTCGCACTCATCCGACCATCTGAATAGGGCACCCTTCTGGGTCAATTTAGTAAATAGGGTTGTGGATGAAAACCCCTCCACAAACCGGCGATAATAACCGGCCAAACCCAGGAAACTCCAAATCTCTGTAGCTGAAGTAGGTCTAGGCCAGTTCTGAATTGCCTCAATCTTCTTAGGATCCACCTTTATGCCATCTGCTGATATAACATGCCCCAAAACGGTGACTGAGTCTAACCAAAACTCACACTTTGAAAACTTTGCATATAGCTGACTATCCTTTAGAGTCTAAAGTACAATCCGAAGATGTTGCTCATGCTCCTCTCGACTGTGGGAGTAGATTAAGATATCATCAATGAATATAATCACTAAGGAATCCAAATAGGGCTTAAATACCCGGTTTATCAAATTCATGAATGTTGCTCGGCATTTGTCAATGCAAATGACATCACTAGGAACTCATAATGCCCATATTGAGTCCAAAAAGCTGTCTTAGTGACATCGGATGCCCTAATGTTTTACTGATGGTAGCCAGACCCCAAATAAATCTTTGAAAACACCTTGGCACCCTGAAGTTAATCAAATAAGTCATTAATCCTGTACAATGGATATTTGTTCTTGATAGTCACTTAGTTCAACTGCCGATAGTCTATGCACATCCTCATCGAACCATCCTTCTTCTTCACGAACAACATGTGCATACCCCAAGGCGAGACACTAGATCTAATGAACCCCTTATCAAGCAAATCCTGCAGCTGATCCATTAGTTCCTTCAACTCAGGTGGCGTCATACGGTATGGTGGAATAGAAATGGGCTGAGTGCCCGAAGCCAAATCAATACAGAACTCAATATCTCTGTCAAGTGGCATCCCTGGAAGATCTGCAGAAAGTACCTCTTGAAACTCACGCAGAACTGCTACTGAATCCATGGAAGGAACCTCCACACTAGAATCAAGAACGTAGGCCAAATATGCTAGACAACCCTTCCCGACCATATATCGAGCCTTCACATAAGAAATAACCTTGCTAGTAGAATCGCCAGGAGTCCCCCTCCACTCTTATCGAGGAAACCCCGACATGTCTAAGGTCACCGTCTTAGCATGACAGTCCAATATAGCATGGTAAGGTGATAGCCAATCCATACCTAAGATAACATCGAAGTCCACCATATTAAGAAGTAGGAGATCTACACTAGTCTCAAGACTCCTAATAGAAACCATACACAAGTAATAAAAACGATCTACAATAATAGAATCTCCCACAGGTGTGGACACGTATGCAAGAGCACATAAAGAATCACGAGGTACAATCAAATATGAAGCAAAATAGGATGACACGTAAAAATAAGTAGAGCCCAGATCAAATAGAACTGAAGCATGTCTATGGCAAACTGAAACAATACCTATGATAACGGTGTCAGATGACTCTGCCTCGGGCATAGCTGGGAAAGAATAAAATCAGGGATGGGCCCCCACCACTCTGACCTCCGCCCCCCGGGCGACCCCTAGCTGGTTGGCCTCCACCTCTAATGGCCTGACCTCCACCTCTAACAATCTGATCACCGCCTCTAGCTGGCTACGTGGGCAGTGGTGCAACCAGTGCTGGTATAATGGCTCGAGAACCCTGTTGAGATCTGTTTCTTGACAATCTAGGGCAATACCTCCTGATATGACTTATGCCCCATACTTAAATCACTCCTTCGACTGCTAAAATGAGGACTGACCCTGACGGTCCGAATAGGCATCATAGTAACTCTGAAGCATTGGTGCACTGATAGGAGCTGGATGCACACTGAATGCTTGCTACTCAAGACGAGACCCGTAAGAACCACAACTGCCCGAAACACCGTGGGCTATCTGAAGAGCTGACTGAAATGGCCTAGGAGGATGGCCTCTACCAAAATAACCCCTGCCTCCAGATTAGGCACCACTAAACCCTCCAGATTAGGCACCACTAACACCGGCTCTCTCTCTTGAGCACGAACCATCTCGATCCGTCTAGTAATATCTACAGCCGTCTGGAAAGAAATATCACTCCTGGTCTCCTTGGCCATCTGCATCCTGATAGTGTAAGTGAGCCCATAAATAAATCTCCCCACTCTCTACCTCTCAGTAGGAAGCAAGATAGTGGCGTGGTGAGCTAGGTCCAAAAAATTTAGTTTCATATTAGGTAACGGTCATACTACCCTGCTGAAGATGCTCGAACAACCTGCGATACTTCTCTCTCAGAGTGACAAAAATAAACTTCACTAAAAATAGCTGTGAGAATTGATCTAAGGTAAGTGCAGGCGAACCAGCTGGTCTAGTCAACATACAATCTCTCCACCATCTCCTGGTGGATCCAGTCATCTGAAATGTTGCAAAATCGACCCCATTGCTCTCAACTATACCCATGTTCCGTAGCACCTCATGGCAGCAGTCTAGATAATCTTGTAGGTCCTCAGAAGTTTCACCGTTGAAATGAACAGGAAAGAGCTTGGTAAACCTATCCAAACTCAACATAGCCTCAGAATACATAGTGGCCTATCACCGGCCTGTGCCGAAACAATCGGTTGAACCACCACAACTGGTTGAGCTACTGGAGTCTGATATAGGGGATCCACCTTTTCCAAAGTGCGAGTAGTAGGAGTCTGTGCTCTTCCCCCAGTCCGAGAGACGACTGGTGCCACCGAAAATGCACCGGTCTGGGCCACACTCACCATAAGGCCCACCAAGCAGACAAGAGCTTCCTAAAGCACTGGAGTGGCTATGAATCCCTCCGGGACCTGGGCTGGTACGACGGGTACGGTCTGAGCTGGGATCTCCTCCTCATGATCAATTTGAGGATCCTCTGGTGTGTTGCTGCAGGAGCTCTAGGCTGAGCTCTACCTCTTCCTCGGCCTCTGGCTCGAACTCGGGCTCGACCTCTACCCCTGGTAGTAGCTGCCAAAGTGGGATCTAGCTCCTGTCCTGCTATTGATGTTGTGCATGTTCTCACCATCTGCGAGAGAACAAGAATTAAATGGTTCAATCATCAATGATAGAATCAAATCGCACAATAGAGAAGGAAAGAAGTGAATTGTTTTTCCTAAACTCCATAGACTCTAGGAGATAAGTACAGACGTCTCCGTACCAATCCTCCAAACTCTACTAAGCTTGCTCATAATTTGTGAGACCTAGGCAACCTAGTGCTCTGATACCAACTTGTCACGACCCAGAATTTCCACCCTCGGGAGCGAGATGGCGCCTAACATTTCACTTGCTAGACAAGCCAACGTTAGATATACTTATTAACCATTTTTAACAAATTTCAAATACAATGGAAATAATGAAGCTGAATAGTCTGAAACAAAGTAAATAGACTAATAATTGACAAAATCCAAATGCAAATCCCGGAACTGGTGTCACGAATACATGAGCGTCTAAGATACTGCAGATAGTGGTCAGAAATAAATATCATTGTCTGAATCAAACAAATAGCTAAATTAAGTACAAGGGGACTTCAGGGCTACGAACGCCGAGCAGATATATCTCAAGTCTCCTCAGAATAGCTGGATCCGAGCAAGTCCACAGAATGCCGCAGGGACTAACTCCGGTATCTACACAAGAAGTGCAGAGTATAGTTTGAGTAAAACCTATCACGCCTCAAACCTGGGGGGAGAGACCGGCACCCGGTGCCTCACCTATCCTTGCATACCAACTTGCGACTAAGGGACTCTGAACATATAATGTCATACTTTGGTCATGGGCTATACTGCAAGACAATTTGCGAAGCAAAATATAAAACTGAACGGAAACAAACCCTGACTAAACATCAATATGAAGTTGGGCCGACAAGGCTTTCCTAACTACTACAGCTGATAAACCAACAAAATATATATACAAGGCTTACAAGACCAACATACTGCACTAACTGATAGGTTGTGTCTACAAGCCTCTACTGATGAATATACTATGATCGGAACAAGGCCCCGATCTACCCAAAGCCTATATACATATATACATAAGATGTACACAAAACTTCTAAACCCGGCAACTCCAAAGGACGTGGAGCTTATCGATAAAGCTGAACTCGGGCAACACCTACTGAGGAGCTCTACCAGTCTGTCTGTCTGAACCTGTACGCATGAAATGCAGCGTCCCCAGAAAAAGGGATATCAGTAGGAAATGATGTACCGAGTATGCAAGGCTATAAAATAACTGAAAATTAAAACTGAACTGATAAAATAATAACTAAAGTAACTAGGAGTCAAGATAATCTGAAGATATTCTAACCTGCTGATACTGACTCAACTCTCCTAATATAGTAAGTAAAATAGTTGTCCGACCCTATAAGGCTTGGTATATATATATATATATATATATATATCTACTCTGCCGTAGTAGGCTCTCTCATAGGCTCTCGGCTATACTAGGCTCTGTATCTTGGCCAACTGGGCTCACTCATAGGCGCTCGGCCACAGTAGGCTCGGTATATAACTTACCATCTGATCAGAGGTTGCCCAATAGGGTCCTGCCTATCGATTATAGCTTGATGGTAATGAAAATACTGTAATACTATATATATATAGGCTCTTTGCTCTCTTGACTGGAACAAGACAATACTCAATTGAATATGAAGTCCCGATAAGGAAAATATTATAACTTACGAGACTAGAAAATTATACATAAATTCCGGAATATGAATTTCTCTTTATGCCTCGTTATCAAACTCATGTAGTTATGAGATCATGCCAAAATAAAGGAAGGGCTTAGCCTTAACTTACTTGGAGTAGGGAATAATCCGTATGATATTATGGAGTGACTATCGTCCTTGACTTTGTATTATGTATAACTCATTTGCCAAATGCATTTTGGTATTAATTCAAGATAAGAGTTCTTGGCTTTTCATTTGTATAACCCACTTATGAAATGGATTCTTGGTATTCATTCAAGAAAAGAGTTCTTGGCTTTTCATTTGTATAACCCACTTATGAAGTGGATTCTTGGTATTCATTCAAGATAAGAGTTTTTGGCTTTGCATTTGTATAACCCACTTACGAAATGGATTCTTGGTATTAATTCAAGATAAGAGTTCTTGGCTTTTCATTTGTATAACCCACTTACGAAATGGATTCTTGGTATTCATTCAAGACAAGTGTATGGATAAGTATTATGCCTTCTCTTTCTATGTGTTTGCAAGGAGTGTCTTAGAAGATTATCCATGTGTCATCTTAATTAATTGTCCAAAGTCAAGTCATATCCAATCCTCCTCTATTTGCTGCCATGTGGGGGGGGGGGAGGGGGGGCTTTGTCCCAACCTACAATTATCCACAAATCCTTAATTACATGGTTAATCTCCCATTAAATCAATAATTAACCAATTACCCACGTAATTAAGAATTATCTCAAATTACATAAAATACTACTTATTTTTAATACACCTTATACATCATACTATCATGGTCATATGGTACCTTGTATGGCACTAGTCCATAAATACGGGATATTATAGCTTGGACCGTATTTTATCCCAAATTGCCAAACTTTGACGAACTCATTTTTTTCTATTTGCTTACCTTCTCTCTTTCACGAATCTACTCATCACGTATTTGAAATAGCATAATGCTTATAATCTCAAGAAAATCTCATTCCCGAACTTACGTTGATTAACTTACGACGGAACATTAACGTACGAAAATGCGAGACGTAACACAACCGACCCTATGTACTCTGTAAGTGTCGAGCCTAACCTCAACGAAGAAGTGACGAGGCTAAGGCGGGTCACTTACATTAACCTGAAGGCTGTAGACATAATAATAATAGAAAAGGATAGAAATAGAAGTAAAGCAGGTAATTCACATCAGCGAACTCAACACCAACTAACAGAGAGTCCCAAATGACAAGTCATATAACTCAACTCAACAACCGAGACCAATCCAACCATCACAACAAATATAACTTTTATGAACATGTTGCAGCATGCAAACCGATCCCACAATATAAACTTTAAACAATCTATTGTGGTGCATAACCCGATCCAACAATATAGTCATTTGTCAACATCATAGTCCGTATTTATTCTGCCTTTACAATCCATTTCCTTTCAATCTCCGTTGCGGCGTGCAACCCGCTCCCAAAATAATTTAAATTAACAATAGTAACTCAATAACCAAGATTTACAAGAAATCATACATCAAGTGAACAAATGTACGAGCAATATAGAATAACATGGTAACCAAAGAGACTCGAACTACTCGGATGTCTCAACTTTACCAACTCAGCGGTATATACCATTTAATAATTCATACAATTGAAATTACATCAATGAAGGCAACAATTAATACGAAACTATTAGGCAAACAAGGCATAAAACAATTAAGATATGTAAGTGAAGCAAACAGAGGCAAGTAGCAAATAAGCATGGAATTATAGAGGGGATGGACAATTTAATACAAGAATTGCTAAATGGCAAGTAGCAATTATGGCATGAAAATCAAATAAGCATGTATCAATTAAGGCATGAAACAACATATACTAGAAAGCAATGAAAATATGGAAGAAAGTAATGTAATGGCGCATATACACTCGTCACCTCGTATATACGCCGTTTCACACATAATTCACATAACATGTAATCCAAGGGTCCCTAATTCCCTCAAATCAAGGTTAGACCCAACACATACCTCACTCTGCGATCAACTCGAAGCTCAACCACTGCCGTGCCTTTCGAACAAGCCTCTGAACCAACCAAATCTAGCAGATTATTGACCAAACAATTCAAAATAAGCTTTAGGAACTACCCACGAATGAAAGAGTTTCAATTTAGTTCATTTTTTAAAAAATTCAACAAAGGTCAACTCAGGACCCGCTTGGTCAAACATGAAATTCGGACCAAAACCCGAATACACTTTCACCGTCGAGCCCGACTATGTAATTTAATTAGAAATCCGACCTCAATTCGAGGTCTAAATCCCAAATTTACAAAATCCCTAATTCTACCCAAATCCCTAATTTCTACCATGAAAATCCTAGATTTGATGTAGAAATCTTATGAAATGTAATGGGTAATTGAAAAGAATTAGATTAAATTTACTTACCAATGCATTTAGGAAGAAAATCTCTTGGGAAAATTGTCTCTAGGGTGTTTAAGGTTGAGAGTTTGAAGAAAATGAGCTAAATCCTGTTTTCCACCTCTTTTACCAGCTGCGGATGTCGTAATTGCGATATCTTCTTCGCAATTGCGAACATCACAAATGCGAGAATGAGGTCACAAATGCGAACACTTCTCAGACGGTTAGTCATCGCAAATGCAATGTTCTGGCCGAAAATGCAAACCCATGCCACTCACAAATGCGAACCATTCCTTTGCATATGCGAAGGTAGCCCAGTGTACATTGAGTCGCAAATGCGACCCTGCTTTCGCAAAAGCGGCAATAGCAACTTCACAAATGCAAACATTATCATTGCAATTGTTAGTCCAGCCCAACCAACCCATGCTCCCAAATGCGAAGTATTTTTCTAAGTCCGATATACTAGCAAGTTGAGACCTAAGAAACACAAATGCATCAGCTACTCTTCTATGTCCAAAACCACTTCGTAGCCTATTCGAAACTCACCTGAGCCCATCGGGTTCCAAACAAAACATGCACACATGTGTAATAATATAATACGAACTCGCTCGCACGATCAAAACACCAAAATAACACCCAAAACTATGAATCGAACACCAAATAAATGAAATTTTCAAAAAAACGTAAGAACTTTCAATTTTTCAACTCGACGTTTGAATCACGTCAAATCAACTCTGTTTTGCACCAAATTTTGCAGACAAGTCATAAATACTGACCCATTCTCACAAATGCGAAGTAGTTTTCGCAAAAGCGAGTCTCACAATTGCAAGATCTGTAGGTAACACCAGAAACAAAAATGCATCAGCTATTCTTCTAAGTCCAAAACCACTCTATAGCCTATTCGAAACTCCCCCGAGCCTCTCGTACTCCAAACCAAACATGCACACAAGTGAAATAATATCATACAATCTCGCTCGCGCGATCAAAATACTAAAATAACACCCAGAACTATGAATTGGACACCAAAACAAATGAAATTTTCAAAGAAATTTAAGAACTTCCAATTTTTCGACCGGACATCTGTATCACATCAAATAAACTCCGTTTTGAACCAAATTTTTCAGACAAGTAATAAATCTGATCTCGACAGCAACAAAGTCAACCTACGATCAAACTTAGAAACTCTTTAAACCTTTAAACTTATAGTTTTCAACCAATTATGTTAAACCAAGTTAGGGGCTTCCGAATTCGATTCCGGGCATACGTTCAAGTCCCAAATCATGATATGGACCTATCGGGAGCGTCAAAACACTAATCCAGCTCTGTTTACATAAAACATTGACCGTAGTCAACTCAAATGAGTTTTTAAGGCTAAATTTCACTTTCTTTATTGATGTTTCACATAAAAAATTTGAAAACAGATATGGATGCGCACGGAAATTGAGGAAGCCTAAACAGAGATATTTGAGGTCTCAGAGCACATAAATGAAGGATAAAACTATAGATGACCTATCGGGTCATCACATCCTCTTGGCTGTGAGAATACACTAATAGAACCCTAAAGCAATTGATGGTACCCCGATCTCAATTCATTCTTCGAGAATACCTTAGAACTCTAAAGATGATCAAACAAATCATCAATATGCATTAGTGCACACTTGTTCTTGATAGTAACCTTGGTCAACTGGCTATAATCACTACACATATTCATAGAACCATCCTTCTTCTTCACAAATAGTACCGGTACACCACAAGGTGACACACTAGGCCTGATGAAACCCTTATCATGCAACTCCTGTAACTGTTCCTCCAACTCCTTCAACTCTACTGCTGCCATGAGATACGGTGGGATAAAGATGGGATGAGTGCCTGACAACTAACCAATACCAAATTCAATATCCCTATTGAGTGGCATGCCTCGTAGGTGTGCAGGAAACATATTTCGGAACTCCCTCACTACTGGAACTGACTCAACAGTAGGAGTATCAGCACTAACATCCCTTACAAAGGAAAAATACGCCAAACGCCCCTTCTCAACCATCCATTGAGCCTTCAAATATGAAATCAGTCTACTAGGAGTGTGACCAACAGAACATCTCCACTCAAACCTAGGCAACCTTAGCATCGCCCACATTACGGTCTTTGTGTGACAATCAAGAATAGCATGGTACGGAGATAGATAATACATACCTAAAATCACTTCAAAATCAACCATACTAGGCAATAAAAGATCGACCCTAGTCGCATAACCCCAAATAGTAACCACACACGAGCGGTATACACGATCCACCCTAATAGGATCCACACGAGCGGTATACACGATCCACGAGTGGCATAGATACATGAACATGCATATCTAAAGAAGCAAGAGACATGTCCAAATAATGAGAAAAATAGGATGACACATAAGAGTATGCGAAACCAGGATCAAATAACACTGAAGTATCCTTGTAGCATACTGAAACAATACATATGATCACGGCGTCGGAAACAACTAACTCTGGCCTTGCGGGAAAATAATAGCAAGAGGTCTGACCACTGCCTGATCAACCTCCCCCTCTAAGGCTACTTAGAACTGACTGAGCCAAACCACTAGCTGGTTGTGCGGGTGGTATAGCTACTGGTGCTGAAACCATAGGTTGCATGCTCTGCTGTGGGACTCTACTCAGAAGTCTGGGAAATCCTTCTTGAGATGACTCAAGTCTTCACACTCAAAGCAAGCCCTCATGTGAGGCTGCTGACTTTGATAACCCAAATAACTGCCTGTGGAACCCTCAGCATACGGAGCGCAAGAAGAACTCTAAGCCGACAATACACTAAATGATGACTGAATTGGTCGAGCACTGTATGAGTTGTGGCTTACTGATGAACCACTAGGAATCTGATTAATTGCTTTAGCGGGCCTTAAAGGACGAACTCTGTTGTAATGTGACTGGCCTCCAGACGAGGAACTACCAAAACTCTCTTAACCACAGGGGCCTCTTTGCCTCCCTCTCCTCTCATTCAAGCCTGCGACAAGCTCCAACCACCTAGAAATTTCAACCACCTAGTCAAACATAGCATCCATCGTGGCCTCTCGAGCCAAACTCTAACGTAGACCATAGTTGAGGCCATTAATAAATCTCCCGATATTCTCCCTCTCAGTGGGAACCAACCATACTACATGACGTGACAAATTTGTGAATCATATCTCGTAATGTGTCACATTCATATCCCCTTGACATAGATGCTCAAACTCCCTACGAACTCTTCTCTACGAGTCTGTGGGACAACTTGTCTAATAAGAGAATTGAGAACTGATTTCATGTAAGTTGTGTTGTGCCAGCTGGCCTGCCTTACTCATGGGTCTACCACCATCTGTATGTTGCCCTTGTTAGCTGGAAAGTAATAAAGGCAACTCCACGGGTATCCACAATACCCATTGTGCGAATAATCAAATGACGTCGATCCAGAAAACTCTAAGCATCCTCTGTCTCTCCTCCAATGAACTTAGGAAGATGAAGCATCTTAAATCACTCGAACTTCTTCTGCTCCTCATCAGTCATAGATGGATCAACCTCGGCCTAAGCAGCAACATCTAGCTAAACTGGTAACACTGTTGGTGTCTAATAACCCTAAGCTTGCTGCTCCGATGTACGGGCGGCGGGAGTCTGGGCTCCTCTCCCAATATGAGGTAGCTGGTGCAGTTGGTATCATACTCGCCTAAGCCAAGCTCGAGCATACGCTCAGGATCTAAGCTAAGGCCTCCTGAAGATCAGGTATAACAATAGATACCACTGCTGTCTGAGCTGGTCCCACCAGCTCAATAGTATCTGGAATCTGCTCCTCCACTGAAGCGACTAGTGGCTCCTCAGGTGGTAATTTAGCTGTAGTGCGAGCACCACCTTGGCCTCTACCTTGGCCCTGACCTATCGCAGCCCTAACTGGCGGTACTGGTGCCTGCTTGCCCAATTCGGTTGAATGTGTCCTCACTATCTATGAGTGAATAGAAGAGTAAAGGTTCAAACTTTGGATTTTAATAAATCAGCGTGACAAGAATGCAAGAAAGTGATGTTTCTCCTAACAGTTTGGTAGCCTCTAGAAGATAAGTACACACGTCTCCATATCGATCCGCAAGACTCTACTAAACTTGATCATGACCCATGGAACCTATGAACCTAGGTCCCTCATACAAACTTGTCATGGCCCAAAACCACAACCGGTCATGATGGCACCTAACGCACTTGCTAGGCAAGCCGAACAAAACAATAACGAATCATAATAATAGAAATGACCAAAATAATACAAGTCTATGGCTATCAACATCACATAATAGCGTCGATACATAATAAATTCCCCAGAACTAGTAAATACACAGTCATGAGCTCTAAAATGTAAATACAAGTCTGAAATACCAAATAACAATATTGTCTGAATGAAAGACAACAGTACAAAAGAAACGGATACGCCAAGAATGCGATTTACATGCAACTCAACCTCATCTCTCCAAATAATGCAGCAACAATGTCACAACTCGCACTTTGGAGTTGTGATTTCGGCCAAGAACTGGTGAGAAAAATCTCTTCTGATTGTCTGACGTAGATCTGTCTACTCGGGCAACTTGGGCTTTTTAATTTTAAGCATATATAAGGGGGTATAGGTGATGAAAGCTCCGACCTGCCTCCCCCATACGTGCTGCCACCAAGCCGTATAGAACGAGCTACCTTGGGGGTAACCTCAAGGGCCTACCTAGATGACTCAAAGGAGTGCCAAAGGCATCCATACGAGTTTGGGAACTCTATGGACGGCGCAACGCCTTCGGGCTAGCGTTGGGCATCAAAGTGGTGATGGAGGCTCGAAGTGTGGGACGGCTTGCCCCGCGGGCTGTCGAATGTTGGAACGAGACCTCCGTGCCGATTGGATACTTGACGCACCTGTCATAAGGGCCTCATGTGTCGACTTGTGAGCATGGCTTGGGTTCAACCATGCAAGCAAGGGTCCGCTGGCCTAAAGGTGCAGTTATGGGGCGACACTGCACTATTCGGGATGGAAGCGTGTCGTGAGGGCAATGTATGGGCATGGCACGAAAGACGCGCATGACAATGGCCAAGGGCTAAATGTTGCCTTACTCGGGCGAAGCACAAGCTAGTCGCGGATGCACTAGGAGAGTGTCAAGCTTGAGGATTGGGTTGTACACGCGGGAGTGATGCTCAGTCTTAGGCAAGGGACAAGACATGTCCTAAGCCAATCCCCCAGGGCGCGCATGGATTGTGATCCTAAGATGAAGCGCCACGACATGTCTAGGGCCAAGGGCCTAGACATCTTACGGGTGGCACAAGTTACACAAGTTGGGGCGAGCCTACGAGCGAGTCCCACCAACAGGCACAGGATTGTGCTTAGAATCCTGGGAAAGGAAATAGGCTGGCTTGCAGCGAGGGAAACTGCAGGCGTCGCACGGGCGAGCAGGTGCCGCTACCTAATATAAGTATATGGGCCCGTGACACTTGGTATCAGAGCTGATTAAGGCCATACAATGCCATGGCACAATGTCAAGGTGAAGGGTGGATATGGCGAGTGCATTTTGGATGTTAGTGCGGAGATCACGTCAAAGCAGAGATTGATGTTCATATGCCACCAGAGATCGAGGACCCGATACTAATGGTCGAACAAAGAAATGGGTGATTCCATTGTCTTTCGAGAGTCTAAGGTTCTACTGAATGAGGTGATATGCCGATGAGTCGGATGGCCAAGAGAAAGCCATGTTTTCCAGGTCGTGCAACCATATTGCGAAGAGTGGGAGCCATGGACTATAAACTTGGGCATGATCATAGCGGAGATCTTGCCAAGGATGCGTGCGACGCATCAGTTGAGTGTCTTTCCTACGGGAGAAGACCTTTGAGCTGCATGAGGGCATTGCCAAGGTGAGGAAACGGATTCGAGGGTATAGCGAAGCTTCAGAATTGGGCGAATTTCCAAGTTAGAAGGTGTCATTCTGGAAAAAAGTACGTCGAATGATTGGGGACCGTTGAGAGTCCAGGTGCGAGGCACACCGAATCGGGAAGCCGTGCTAGCAGGACCAAGAGGGTACCTTTCTATAGGGCGAGTATTGAAGTACTACCGGGAGCATTGGCTACTTGCTGAGGAAGTGACAGTTGGAAAACAAAGAGCTTTGTTCGGGAATGCGGCGATGCTATGACTTTGGGAATGTATTTGGGAATGTAGTACTCACCAAAGGTCATCCCAAGAGTTGGCCGAATGCCAAGTGGGACGACAAAGCTAAGATGTATCCTCCACATTGAGTGTGGGAGGATCCTGCCTATGCAAGAGGCATATGGGCGAAGTTGTGAGTCCGGAAGCCAACACATCTTCAAGGTAGTGAGGGCAAGTCAAAGCTACAGGAGCGGAATGCTACGGGAGCTATGCCAAGAGGGCATCTTAAGGATACGGGAGCGAAAGGATACGGGAGCGGCGTCAAAAGAGCACATTGATATGCTAACCTGTGAAGGAAAGCTTCAGACAGACATGAAGGCCGTGAGGGTCATGATGTGATTGACTAGTGTGGGTCAATCACAAAATGAGACACCAGAGGGTGCAAGTGCGGAGGCACTTTCCAAGTGAACACCGGAAGGAGGTGAAGTGCAGAGGCACGCTTGGAAGATACTTGGGGGAGAAGTGCATGGGGCACGACTCCTTTTGAGACAGGACTTCGAGAATGTCCAACCCACAGGACAAAGGGAGCTGAAATGGGCATACCTGAGGGGGCAGACTCCGGGAAGTCTTAGGCCATAATGTGTCATCGGGGATGATGACATTATGAGTGTAGGAGGATGTCACAACTCGCACTTTGGAGTTGTGATTTCGGCCAAGAACTGGTGAGAAAAGGCTCTTCTGATTGTCTGACGTAGATCTGTCTACTCGGGCAACTTGGGCTTTTTAATTTTAAGCATATAAAGGGGGGGTATAGGTGATGAAAGCTCCGACCTGCCTCCCCCATACGTGCTACCACCAAGCCGTATAGAACGGGCTACCTTGGGGGCAACCTCAAGGGCCTGCCTAGATGACTCAAAGGAGTGTCAAAGGTATCCATACGAGTTTGGAAACTCTATGGACGGCGCAACGCCTTCGGGCTAGCGTTGGGCATCAAAGTGGTGCTGGAGGCTCGATGTGTGGGACGGTTAGCCCCACGGGCTGCCGAATGTTGGAACGAGACCTCCGTGCCGATTGGATACTTGACACACCTGTCATAGGGGCATCATGTGTCAACTTGTGAGCATGGCTTGGGTTCAACCATGCAAGCAAGGGTCCGTTGGCCTAAAGGTGCAGTTGTGGGGTAATACTGCACTATTCGGGATGGAAGCGTGTCATGAGGGCAATGTATGGGCATGGCACGAAAGACGCACATGACAATGGCGAAGGGCTAAAGGTTGCCTTACTCGGGCAAAGCACAAGCTAGTCGCGGTTGCACTAGGCGAGTGTCAAGCTTGAGGATTGGGCTGTGCACGCAGAAGCGATGCTTAGTCTTAGGCTAGGGACAAGACATGTCCTAAGCCAATCCCCCAGGGCGTGCATGGATTGTGATCCTAAGATGAAGCGCCACGACATATCTAGGTCCAAGGGCCTAGACATCTTACGGGCGGCATAAGTTGGGGCGAGCCTATGGGCGAGTCCCACCAACAGGCACAGGATCGTGCTTGGAATCCTAGGAAAGGAAATAGGCTGGCCTGTAGCGAGGGGAACTGCAGGCGCCGCACGGGCGAGCAGGTGCCGCTACCTATTGTAAGGATATGGGCCCGTGACAAACAAGCCTCATCTACTGGTAGCTCAGTCCAACACCTAGATCTACAGAATTAAGTGCAGAGTGTAGTATCAGTACAACCGACCCCATGTACTCAACAAGTATCATAACTAGCCTCGGCGAGGTAATAGAAGCAAGAAATATAAATGATACTCGCTAATCATCTGTACAGTTCATAAATCCAACAAGTATAGAACAATAATATGATCAAGTCATGAATCACAAAATGAACCACCTTGGTGCACATAATTACTTAATGTACTATGCTCAGTCAAAAATCTAGCATAGAAGGAAGATATGCAAATAAATCAGTTAAACAAGCAAGGAATTGCATGTAAAGATGAAATGCAATAACCAAATCAAACACCGGCCAGCTTAACATGAGAGGGTGACCTTAGGGGGATGGATCCATATCCACACGCTGCACAGCATAGTCACGTGCTAATAATCACAATCTGCATGGCGAGGTCACATGCTCATAATCATAATCCGCATGGCGTGGTCACATGCACATAATCATAATCCGCACGGCGTGGTCACGTGCCCATAATCATAATTTGCACGGTGTGGTGACATGCTACCATTCCAATCCATATCACACATAAAGATGATATACAAGAATACATCTACATGATCAATGGATATCAAATTTCATACTCTTAGACTGGTGTGAGTGACATGCTAAGTTGTATGCATGTGCAAGGTGTACTATTATAGCTCAAATCAGGTAAATGTATCACGAAAATAGCAATTATCAGGTTCATCGAGTGATTAACCTCTATGTGACCTAAAATATGGTTCAAATAACTCACAACAGGTGTACGAATATAAGAAACATCACAACATTAATCTTAGAAATAAATTCAAGCAATATCATAGCCTAAGCACTACCCCGAGCATGAATAATACCCTGGTGAACGCACATGGGCTCAACCCCACACATGTCACGACCCTAATCTCCCTCTGTAGGATATCGTGATGGCACCTAGTCTTTAAGACTAGGTAAGCCTAAAACTTACTGAATAAATGACAAATTCAACCAACAACTATTAAATATGAAACAAAAAATTCTATATAAAGCCAACAATCCCAAAATCGGTTGTACAAGTCACAAGCTCTACTGAGTTCACTAAAGAAAATCTCTAAGTACAACTGTTCTGGAATAGAATTAAACTGCACAAAATAACTTCTGAAGGTGACTCCGAGGCCTGCGAGCGCGATGGCAAGTATACCTTAAAGTCTCCACAGCGATATCTGATCCGCTATCTATCAATCAACAGACTCCGAAGTACCTGGATCTGCACAAAAATGTGCAAAAGTGTAGTATGTGTACACCACCATCGGTACCCGGTAAGTATCAAGACTAACCTCAGTGGAGTAGTGACAAGGTATAAGTCAAGACACTCACTAGATAAGATAACATCTGCAGTATAGAGGCATAAAGCTAATAATGGAAGGTAGAAATCAGTAAATGCCAACAAAATCAACATGTGATATAAACAGTAAAGCAACAAGAACACTGTGGAGTATCATTGTATCCAAATAAGGAACACAGAGAACAATCAATTAATCAAGTCGTTCTAACACACGATTCAAAACAAAATCACCCTGTGATACCTCATCTCATAGTCACAAGTCACGGGTCTCAACCCATCATTATGTACTCACAGCACCTCGTGCCCACATCTCGAATCACAACCGCACGGACAACTCACGTGCCAATATCACAATCTGCCTGGCATAATCACAGGCTCACAACACTGGGCATTATCACAGGCTCACAATCACGATCCGCCTGGTATGGTCATAGGCTCACAATCACAATTCGCCTGGCATGATCACAGGCTCACAATATCGACAAGGAAATAGATATTACAAGAACACATGGGCATGATCCACAAATGCTAAGTTTCATACTCATGAGCTAGTATAAGTGGCATGCTACAGTGTATGCTTTTGCGAGTGTACTACTGCAGCCCAAGTCAACAAGTAATGTCAAGGACATCGAATAGCTCATCAAAACAACGAAATAAGACACGCAATGTGTATGACAAACACAAGGAAAATCACACTATCACACGAAAATCACCCACACAATGTCTCCAAACCATCACACATCATCCCTGACATTGCTACCCTTATCTCTCTGATAGCCACCCATATCACTCCATCCTGATAATATCATTAGGCACCCTTATCTCTTCTATAGCCACCCGTATCACTCCGTATAATAGCCACCCGTATCTCTCTGTGTAATATCCACCCTTATCACTCCGCCCGGACAATAACACAATAGCCACCCGTATCACTTCGTACATTCAACAACAGTGAGATGCCACCCTTATGCCCCGTATAACAACGGTGAAATGCCACCCTTACACTCCGCATAACAACAACGGTACAACAGCGGTGAAATGCCACCCTTATACTCCACACAATGACAATCAAACCACACAACAATTCACACGTGCTATCATCACAACAACACAACATATCAACTCGTATCACAAGTGCCCGTAGGCCACAATCTTTCCAAAGATTCAACGATATCAATTTCACAACAAATAGCACATGGCTCAACACAACATATATAGAATCTCAATAACAACAACAAGAATGGAAAAGTAACTCAACAAGTAACAACACCTCCTTTAAACACAACTTCAAGTAAACTAGATTAATGACTCTCGATAACTTCAATTCTAATTAATTGTCTAAGGATAAACTCAAAAGTGAAAGTATCTCCATGAAATGGCAACTTCAGATTCTAGGGTGTAAAGTAAGCTAACAATGAAAGAGATGACACGAGGTAGTACTTCGTCTAAAGGCATGAGGATAAACCGGCAACAAGGGATATCATGTTACAAAAATCTCAACGAAGAGCAACAGAACGATAAAAGAAATCACATAATAGTAAAAGTGGTAACAACTCCAAATAAAGCATATAATAGCAAACTCGGCAAGTAAAGAATGTGACATGTAACGACATCTTCAAATAAAGCATGTGATAGTAGATATGACGAATAAAAGATATAACACATGATAACAATTCCAAATAAGTACATAAAAGATGCCTAAGAGTCTAGACCGGTCAATTTCCACATATAAGCCCCAGTGCGTACTCATGGCTTTCACATGACACAAATAGCACAAACGACTCAAATCCTAAGGGGTAGTTCCCCACACAAAGTTAGGCAAGATACTTACCTCAAGGGAGCTAGACTGATACTCTAGAATGACCTTCTCGTGCGAAACAACCTCTAGACTTCTCAAATCTAGCCAAAATAACTTCATAACATAAATAGAACTCATAGGAAACTATTCCGGATAATAAAGCTTTGATCTTTAATTAAAACTAAAAAGTCAACCCAAAAAGTTAATCCCTGGCCCGTACCTCGGAATACGACAAAATTCACAAAGTCCGAACACCCACTCCGATACAAGTCGAATCATACCAAAATTATCAAATTTCGATATCAAATCGCCCTCAAACCCTCATTTCACATTTTTGAAAGATTTTACAAAAATTCCCATTTTCTTTCATTCCATTCACTAATTTAATGATAAAAATAATTATGAAATCATGAAATATAATCAATTTCGGATATAGAACACTTACCCCAATCAAACTGGTGAAGAACCCCTCCAAAATCGCATAAAACCGAGGCCTCTAACTCAAAAAGTGATGAAAATAACCAAACCCTCGACTTTTAACATTCTGCCCAGCACTTCCGCATTTGCAGACAAACACGCGCACATGCGCTCTCGCTTTTGCTAGTAATTCACCGCATATGCGGTTTTCACTTATCAACCTAGGAACCGCACCTGCGACAGACCCATCGCACTTGCGGTGTAGCTTCAACAAACAAAGAAGCGCACCTACGCAGTCGCTTCTGCGACAAGTGCTTCGCACCTGCGAAGACTTGCAACCCAGCTCACGTCTGCACCTGCGCTTACCAACTCGCTCCTGTAGTATGCGGGAATGACATCATAGATGCGCAAAACCCCAGCTCATAGCCATTTCGCTTCTGTGCCTTTATCTCCGCACCAGCAACCATCGCACCTACGCCCAGTAGTCCGCAGGTGCGACCACACTAGAACTCTGCCCAGGCCAGCCTCACCTAATTTGATCTAATTGATTCGAAACTTGTTTGAAACACACCTGGGGCCCCCAGGACCCCGTCCGAACATACCAACAGATTCTATAACATAACGCGGACCTGCTCAAGTCCTCAAATCACATCAACTAACGTCAAAACTATGAATCGCACCTCAAATCGAACTTTATGAACTTATGAACGTTCAACTTCTACAACTCGCGCTGAAACATATCAAATCAACTCGGAATAACCTCAAATTTTTCATGCAAGTCCCAAATGACATAAGGGAGCTAATCCAACTCTTAGAATCGCAATCCAAGCTCGATATTAACAAAGTCAACTCCCGGTCAAGCCTCTCAACCTTCCAATATTTCGCCGAAATGCATCAACTTAACCTACAGACCTCCAAATCCAAATTCGGGTGCAAGCCTAAGTCCAAAATCACCATACGCGGCTATTGGAATTATCAAAACAACATTCCGGAGTTGTCTACAAAAAAGGTTAAACTCCGGTTAACTTTTACCGCTTACACTTCTAAAACAAGAATCACCCTTCTAAATCAATCCCGAATCATCCGAAGGCCAAACTCGACCACACACGCAAGTCATAATACACAATACAGAGATACTCAAGACCTTAAGCCACCGAACGGAACGCTAATTCTCAAAATAACCGGTCGGGTCGTTACATTCTCCCCCTCTTAAATAAACGTTCATCCTCAAACGTGCCAAGAACCATTCCGAAGTCATCAAATAACTGAATGTTCTCACCATACATATACTCGTGAGTAATCCCACATCACCCAATCCACATAAGCCCGAAAACACCATCTCAACTAAAGATTTTCTCTTCCACCAACTCTAATAAGCCTTAGAACAAAATATTTCACCATCCGATCATTTCCCAAAGACCCGATTCCCACATCAACACATGGTATCAACCTCAATCAGCTGTAACAACTCATGCCTCCACTAACAAGGTACAACCACACGACGTAACACATCACACATATGCCCATAACAACATCTCTGAGCCCCACAGCTGCCCATAATTAAATAAAGTGCCGACAAATAACCTCGTCTCAGCTAAAACCCCATCCCAAACCTTCACAACATTGACAACAATGCAATAAACATGAGGACCTCATAACCATTCACCTGAATCGACAAGTCACATCTAACGTCGCCTGGGCACACACCTCATAGGTAAGACCCAATAAGCACAATGCGAATATGACTAAATATGCAAAGAGAAACATGTGAGAGAATTATCAAACAAGCCCGACAGGCATAACTCCCTATCAGAACCATACTATGAACCAATTCCACGAGGGGGGGATCAAAACATATGAACTAATCACGAGGATCTCATCCTAATATAACTCCACCGCGACATGTAGCCCGGTTCAAATATATCAAATCACATGGAAATGTGAGGGTTTGACCCTCAACTTATCACAATCAGAATACACCTTACACCAACCAAAAACTTTCACTAACTAAATTCTGCCAAAACTCACAACACATAACGAACTCCCTATACCGGTAGAGCATCTAAATCACAAATTGTAACCAAACCATCCAGAAATCACATAGATCTCAATAGTGAACAAAACAAAATGATAGACACGGGATACCACCATAGAATCTCCCACCAGGGGTAAACACATAAGCAGAGTGCAAAATCATAAAATTCACCCATATGTGAGGCATGATAGGAGGACTCGCCTCGATAAGCAGAACCGAATTAATATAAGGATAGTGCTCCTCTATAACAATCAAAACTATACCTGTAACAACACCATATGGTGAAGCGGCCTCAGTTTACCATAGAAAGAATATCAATGAGTCAGGCCTTCCCCTCTAGGGCACCGTCTACATGCCTGCCCTCTACCCCTAACTAGCTGTGCGGGTGGAATAGCAACTAGAATAGAGCCCGTAACCTGAGTGCTCTTATGAAATTCGCCCCTCCCGAGTCTGGGACAATCTCTCATGATGTGCCTAGTATCACCATAATCATAACAACCCCTCTGCAGGCATGGCTGCACGTATTGAGTTTGTACCGGATAATTAGAATAACCAATGTAGGGACCCCGTTCCAGTGGTGCACTAAAAAAACTAACTGGAGCACCATGAGTAGTCTGAAGTGCGGAATGGGCTGACCGACTGCCCGAAACTCAGCCATGATAAGTCATAGCTAAAGACTAGAATTTACTGAACCATCAAGAACCTCTAGACCTCTTGGTCTCCTTAGCATCCCTTTCCTCACCCCAAATACGCTATAACATCCTAGCAATCTCCACCATCTGCTAAAATGGATTATTAGTCTGCAACTCCCAAGCCATGCAGAATCTAAGATCATAACTGAGCCCCTCAATGATTCTGCAGACCCGCTCTCTAACTGTAGGAATCAAAGTAGGTGCATGGCGGGATAACTCACTAAACTTGACGGAATATTCTGACAACGTCATGGTGCCATGATGTAGCATATCAAACTTTACACGCCACGCGTCTCGGAGGGTCTGGGGAAAAAACTCATTCAAGAACATCACTCAAAACTAAGCCCAAGTGGGTGGTGTTGCATCGGCTTGTCTACCCTCCTCATAAACCTGCCACCACTGATACGCTGCCCTCGACAGCTGGAATTTAGTAAAAGCAACTCCGCTCACCTCCACAATACCCATGGTGCGGAGAATACAATGACACTTCTCTAGAAATCCATGTGCATCCTCGGTAGTTGTTCCATTGAAAGTAGGTGGATTATAACTCTTGAATCTCTCAAGCCTCTTCTACTCCTCCTCCGATGCCCTTGGCCTAACCTTAGGCTAAACCGGAATAACAGGTTATACCGACACCATACCCGAAACCTAACCAATGTAAGCCCGCTTCTCTGGAGTACGGGCGATGGGAGTCTGAGCTCCTCCCCCAATCTACGAAGTAGCTGGTGCAACAGATATCAATCCCACCTGAGCCAATATATAAAATATGCTCAGGAACTGTGCTAAAGTCTCCTGAAATCTGGGGGTAACAACAGGCGCCTTTGGTGTATGTCCCCCAAAAAGAGCTAGGGATGGCTACTCAATTGTTGCTTTGACAGGTGCTCTAGCTGTGGCACGTGCCTCTCCTCAGCCTCTACCTCAGCCCCGACCTCTTGCGACTCTAGCAGGGGGCGCGGGTGTCTACTTAGCTGATTTGGTAGCGCGTGTCCTCAAGATATGTGAGAGAATAGAGATACAAAGGCTCAAACCTCGAAATTAACAAATCTGCATGACAAGAATGAAAGAAGTGGAGATTTTTCCTAATAGTTATGTAGCCTCTCGAAGATAAGTACAAACGTCTCTGTACCGATCTGCAAGTCTCTACTAAGCTCGCTTATGACTCGTAGCACCTATGAACCTAAAGCTCTGATACCAACTTGCCACGACCCCGATTTCCCTCTATAGGATGTCGTGATGGCACCTAGACTTTAAAACTAGGTAAGCCTAACACTTACTGAATAAAAGGCAAAATTAAACCAACAACTATCAAATATGAAACAAAAATTTCTACACAAAGCCAACAATCCCAAAACCAGTAGTACTGTCACACAAGCTCTACTGAGTTCACTAAAGAAAATCTCGAAGCACAATTGTTCCAGAATAGAATTAAACTGTATAAAATAACTTTTGGAGGTGACTCCAAGGCCTGCGAAAGCGGCAACAGGTATATAATGAAGTCTCCAAAGTGATATCTAATCCGCTATCTAATAATCAACAGACTCCGCAGCACCTGGATCTGCACAAAATGTGCAGAAGTATAGTGTGAGTACATGACAGTTGGTACTCAGTAAGTATCAAGGCTAACCTCGGTGGAGTAGTGACGAGGTACAAGCCAAGACACTCACTAGACAAGATAACATGTGCAGTATAGAGGTGTAAAGCTAATAATGGAAGGAAGAAATCAGTAAATGGCAACAAAATCAACATGTGATATAAACAGTAAAGCAACAAGAATATCGTGGAATATCATTGAACCCAAATAAGGAAAAGAGAGAACAATCAATTAATCAAACCATTCTAACACACGATTTACAACGAAATCACCATGTGATACCTCATCTCATAGTCATAAGTCAAGGGTCTCAACCCATCATCATGTACTCATGGCACCTCGTGCCCACATCTTGAATCACAATCACACGGAAAACTCACGTGCCAATATCACAATCTACCCGGCATAATCACAGGCTCACAACCACAATCCGCCTGGAATTCATGCTCACAGGCTCATAATCACAATCTGCCCGGCATGGTCACAGGCTCACAATCACAATCTGCCTGGAATGATCACAGGCTCACAATAACAACATTGAAACATATATTAAAAGAACACATGGGCATGATCGATTAATGCCAAGTTTGGTAATCATGAGATGGTATAAGTGGCATGCTACAGTGTATGCTTGTGCGAGTGTACTACTGCAGGCCAAGTCGATAAGTAATATCAAGGACATTGAATAGATCATCGAAACAATCAAATAAGACACGCAAGGTGTATGACAAACACAAGGAAAACCAAGCCATCACACAAAAATCACCTACACAATGTCTCCAAACCATTACACATCATCCCTGGCATTGCCACCCCTATCTCTCTGATAGCCACTCGTAAGTGTATCACTCCGTGTAATAGACACCCTTATTAATCCGCCGGGACAATAACATAATAGCCACTCGTGTCACTCCGTACATTCAACAATAATGAGATGCCACCTTTATGCCCTGAATATAAACAACGGTGAAATGTTACCCTTATATTCCGCATAAAAACAACGGTGCAATGCCACCCTTATACTCCGCATAACGATAATCAAACCACACAACAATTCACACGTGTTATCATCACAACACCACAGCATATCAACTCGTATCACAAGTGCCCGTAGGACACAACCTTTCAAAAGATTCAACGATATCAATAATTTCACAACAAATAGCCCACGTCTCAACACAACGTATATAGAATCTCAATAACAACAACATGAACGGAAAAGTAACTCAACAAGGAACAACACCTCCTTTAAACACATCTTCAAGTAAAATAGACTAATGACTCTCGATAACTTCAATTCCAATTAATAGTTTAAGGATAAACTCAATAGTGAAAGTATCTCCATGAAATGGCAACTCCGGATTCTTAGGTGTAAATTAAGATAACAATGAAAGAGATGACACGAGGTAGTACTTCGTCTAAAGGAATGAGGATAAACCGGCAACAAGGGATATCATGTTACAAAAATCTCAACAAAGAGCAACTGAATGATAAAAGAAATCATGTAATGGTAAAAGTGGTAACAACTCCAAATAAAGCATATAAGAGCAAACTCGGCAAGTAAAGAAAGTGACATGTAACGACATCTTCAAATAAAGCATGTGATAGTAGATGTGATGAATAAAAGATATAACACATGATAACAATTCCAAATAAGTACATAAAAGATACCTAAGAGTCTAGACCGGTCAATTTCAACATTTAAGCCCGAGTGCGTACTCGTCACCTCGCGTACACGACTTTCACATAACACAAATAGCACAAACGACTCAAATCCTAAGGGGTAGTTTCCCCACACAAAGTTAGGCAAGATACATACCTCAAGGAAGCTAGACCGATACTCTAAAATGACCTTATCATGTGAAACAACCTCCGGACGGCTCAAATCTATCCAAAATAACTTCATAACATAAATAAAACTCATAAAAAATAATTCCAGATAATAAAGCTTCGATCTTTAATTAAAACTAAAAATTCAACCCATGGCTCACATCTCGGAACCCAACAAAATTCACAAAGTTCAAACACCCACTCCGATACAAGTCCAACCATACCCAAATTATTGAATTCTGATATCAAATCGCTCTTCAAACCCTGATTTTTCATTTTTGAAAGATTTTACAAAAATTCCCATTTTCTTTCATTCAATTCACTAATTTAATGATAAAAATAATTATGAAATCATGAAATATAATCAATTTTGGATAAAGAATACTTACCCCAATCAAACACGTGAGAACCCTCCAAAATTGCCCAAAACCAAGGCCTCTAACTCAAAAATGATGAAAATAACCAAACCCTAGACTTATAACATTCTGCCCAGCACTTCCGTATTTGTGGACAAATACGCACACCTGCACTCTCACTTTTGCGAGCAATTCACTTCATCTGCGGCCTTCACTTATCAGCCTAGGAATTGCACCTTCGAGAGACCCATTGCACTTGTGGTGTTGCTTCTACGAACCAAGAAGCACACTTGCGCATTCGCTTTTGCAACAAATGCTCAGCACCTCCGAAGACTTGCAAACCAGATCACGTCCGCACCTGTGCGTACCAACTCTCTCCTACGAAACCACATCTACGGGAATGACATCGTAGATGTGCAAAACACCAGCTCCTAGCCATCTCACTTATGCGCCTTCATCTCTGCACCTGCGCGTACCAACTCACTACTACGAAACCGCATCTGCGGGAATGACATCGTAGATGTGCAAAACACCAGCTCTTAGCCATCTCGCTTCTGCGCCTTCATCTCCGCACCTGCGACCATCGCACCTGCGCCCAGTGTTCTGCAGGTGCTACCACACTAGAACTCTACCCAAACCAACCTCACCCAATATGATCCAATTGATCTGAAACTATTCCGAAACACACCCGGGGGCTCCCAGGACCCCGTCCTAACATACCAACCAGTTCCATAACATAACATGGACTTTCTCGAGGCCTCAAATATCATCAAACAATGTCAAAACAACGAATCGCACATCAAATCAAACTTAATGAACTTATGAACTTTCAACTTCTACAACTCGCGCCGAAACATATCAAATCAAATCGGAATAACCTCAAAGTTTGTGTGCAAGTCCCAAATGACATAACGGAGCTAATTCAACTCGCGAAATTGCAATCTGACACCTATATCAACCAAATTCAACTCCCGGTCAAACCACTCAACTTCCCAAACCTTCAACCTTCCAATTTTTCTCCGAAATGCATCAACTTAACCTACCGACCTCCAAATCCAAATATGTGCGCACGCCTAAGTCTAAAATCACCATACACAGCTATTGAATCATCAAAAAAATATTTCAGAGTCTTCTACACAAAATTCAAACTCTGATCAACTCGTACCGGTTAAACTTCTAAAACAAGAATCACCGTTCTAAATCAATACCGAATCATCTGAAGGCTGAACTCAACCACACAAACAAGTCATAATACACAATATGGAGCTACTCAAGACCTTAAGCCACTGAACGGAATGCTATTTCTCAAAATGACTGGTCGGGTCATTACAACATATGTGCACCACCCACAGCACATAGCTATCATAAATAACTCAGGAAACTACTGTCTTAATTAAATTTATGTAAGATATTAAGAAAGCAAAATCAATACTCTATGAAGCCCTTCCCGCAAAAATCAACCTATGGACGGCTCAAATCTATCCAAAATAACTTAATAACATATATAGAAGCCATTGGAAACAAGCCCAAACAATAAAGCTAAGATCTTGGTTCAATTATGCAAAGCCATACCAAAATGTCAATCCCGGGCGTGCACCTCGGAACCCAAAAAACTCACAAATTCCGAACATCCATTCCAATACGTGTCCAAATATATGTGTTTCATCCAAATACGACCTCAAATTGAACCTCAAATAATCAATTCTTACTTTAGAATTTTTTTACTAAAATCCCCAATTTCTTCATTTAGATTCATCAATTAATCACTAAAATCAAGGTCGGAATCATGAATAATGAATAAACCCGAGTCAAAAATACTTACCCCAATCCAAATCGTGAAAATCCCCTGCAAAATCGCCCAAATCCGACCTCTATAACTCAAAATATAATAACATAACCAAAATTCTCGAAATAGAGTACTTAAATAATCTCCCAAGCATATGCATTGCATTCGCGGGACCCTCATCGTGATCGCGAAGGCCAAAAATCACCCTTCGCATCTGCACTATCACGAACACAATGAAGAACACACCTTAACCTATGCGAACGTGGCCTGGAACTCGCCAATGTGTAGGCCAAACTCCTCCCAGCTCCCAGCTGCTTCGCAAACGTGGAGCCCCATGGCGAACGTGTAGAAGGCCGACTGCCCAGCCCACTCCAACCTTCCACGAATGCGACAGCCTTGTGGCGATTGCAAAGAAGGAAACCAAAACTCAGCAATCAGCATTCCAAAACATGGTGAAATGGTATGAAACCCGTCTGAAACACACCTGAGGCCCCCGGGACCTCGTCCAATCATACGAACTAATGCCAAAACATAATACAGACCTACTCGAGGCCTCAAATCTCTCCAAACAACATCAAAACCAAGGATCGAACATCAATTCAAGCCTAAGGAACTAATCCCAATTTCAAAATTAAAACTTACATCGAACAAGCCTAAACAACTCGGAATGACCTCAAATTTTGCATGCAAGTCCCAAATGGAACAACGGACCTATTCCAACTCCTGAAACCACTTTCCAAACCCGATACCGTAAAAGTCAACCCTCGATCAAACCTATCATCCTTCTAAACTTTTAACTTTCTAACTTTCGCCAATTCAAGCCAAAACAATCTAGGAACCTCCAAATCCAAATACGCACATATGCCTAAGTCTAAAATCGCCACACGAGCCTATTGGAAACACCAAAATATCGTTATGGGGTCATCTACATAAAAGTCAAACTCTGGTTAATCTTACAACTTAAGCATCCAACCTTGGTATTAAGTGTCCCTATCCAATACAAACCTCTCTCGTAACCAAACCAACCACCCCGGCAATTCCCATAATCACAAATACACATATGTAAAGCATCTAATGGGGAAAACGGGGCTAATATACTCAAAATGACCGGTCGAGCCGTTATACCTCAAAACCTTTTTATTCCCGACTATGTTGATGATGTCCAAATTCACTCCTCAAAGAGTAAGCTGACATAGTCGCATGCAAAAAAAATATACCTAACTATGACTTGGGGTCGATTCTCACATGGAACAGTATGTAGGTGATTAGGCAAGTAAGAGAATTATTGCTTATTGTGCTAAGCCAAACACTAATAGGTATTTTTGAGAAAATATTTTTAACTAATGCAAAAATGCTAACTAACCTAGAAAGCAAGTAAAATGATCAATGGCTACAAGCATGGATACAAGGTAAATTACACTCAAGTAACGATCCGATGTATTTTACGATTTTATTAATATGAGCGAGTTATGTTAATTAGCCTCGGATAATGATTCTATATTATCTTCTTTCGAAGACTAAAAAGACTTTCTAATTGAATTATCCCTAAAACAATTAAGAGGATTAAGTGCACCCGAATGTGGCTACAAGTAGTTCGATCCTATCTCTGGGTAGAATCTATAAAGTGAGGGTTAATGCATCATGTTCTTATTAATTAATCTTTCCCAACCATGAATTTTCCTTTTCCAAGATTTAATTCTAAGTCAATAGGTGAGTTTGGAAACATTAAAGAACAAGAATAATTAAAAAAATACCAACTCACTTCATAACTAATAAAAATCATTCAACACATAAGCATAACAAAAGGTTTAATTCAAACTAAAAATAATGAATATTCCCATAAACAAGATATAAGTATTGGAATGAATACTACACACTTAGATATTCAAGAGAAATCAAGGAATTGGAAAATTGAGTAAAAAGAGTAAGAAAATCTCATCCAAAGTCTTCAAATAGTCAACTCCCAAGTTTAGTGTAAGAAACCCTAGCTCCAAAGCTCTTTAAAATCTACCAAAGATTGACAAAGATCTCTTCCAAAATGAGCTAGGTCGTGTATTTGTGGGTTTGGGATCCAGAAAATGTGAAATTATAACTCTGCCCTGAACTGAATCTCGTGGTTTGCAATTGCGAAGAAAGGTTCGCATTTGCAACCCTGGACTCTACCTTTGATCATTGCATTTGCGACACAAACTTCACTTTTGCGAACTTAGCCTTCTTCACATGTATTCGCAATTGTGAAGAAGGAGTTTGTATTTGTGAACATTGACTATCTAGTTGACTTCACATTTGTGGAGCCCAGTTCGCATTTGCGAGATCTGGGGCTTTTCTCCAGTTTTCTTTATTTCAACTCCTTTTTGACTTGTTTTCACTTTGTTTCTTTTCCGATCACTTCTAAATCACATAAACTTGTAACATAGAAGTAAAAGACATTAAATACACTATTTTATCAATCAAATATAGCAAAATTCTAATATTAAAGAATAGATAGGTTCATAAAATACCAACTTATTAAACCCCCAAACTTAAACTATTACTTGTCCACAAGCAAATTAAATCATAAACAATCTCCTTTCAAGTAATCAACCTAATAGCGCACCAACATCATACCAAGTCCAAAAAAACTACTTTAAGCACAAACACATGACTTTGATTGGTGCCAAAAATTAACCCAAGACAAATGACTTAGCAATAACTTCTCACAAAGTTCATTTCATTTCAAGTGCTCAAATGACACGTTGATCAAAGTAGCAATCCAGTCATGACACTAAAGCTTCAACATTTTTCTCATTATCACAAAATAATTCTTTTTGTTCATTCCTCCCAATTAAAAATTGGATTAAATTCACAACTCAAATTTCATGTGCCTTCACCACTTGCATGCACCAGAATATTATTCATGCTCGGAGTGATATGCCTTGGATTGATTGCTAAGCTTCATGATGAGATGGTTCTTATATTTTCACCCCTATTGTGGACTATTTGAGCTGTGTGTGGGATTACATAAACTTTAATCTCCTGATCGAACCTGATAATTGCTATTTTTGTGATGTAATTGCCTTATTTGAGCTATGATAGAACATATTGCACGTGCATATACCTTAGCATATCTTATACCAGTCTAGGAGCATGAAATTTGATATCCATTGATCCTATACATGTATTCTTGTATATTTTCTTTCTTTGTGATATGGATTGGACTAGTAGCATGTGACCATGTTGTGCGGATTGTGAGCGTGTGATAATGCCATGTGGATTGTAATATTGAGCTTGTAACCACGTCGAGCAGATTGTGATTTTGAGCCTGTGACTACGCCGGGCGGATTGTGATATTGATATTGTGACCACACTGGGAGAATTGTGATATTGAGCTTGTGACTACGCCGAGCAGATTGTGATATTGAGCCTGTGACCACGCGGGCGGATTACACGTGACCACTCCGTGCAGTGTGTGGATATGGATCCATCCCCTAGGGTCACCCTATCATTTGCCTTCTTGATGGTGTACACGCGGTTTGCGAAAAGCTGATCAGCGGTTTGGTTTGATTTTTGAGATTCCGTGGAAAAGCTGGCCAGTGTTTGATTTGATTATTGCATTTCATCTTTACTTGAGATTTCCTTAGTTGTTTACCTAATCTATTTGTATATCTCCCTTATATGCTGGATTGTTGACTAAGCAGAGTATGTTAAGAAATTCTGTGCTCTAAGGTGGTTCTTTCTGAGATTCATGACTTGATCGTATCATTATTCTATACTTGTTGAATTTATGAGCTGTACAGGTGATTAGCGAGTATTATTTATAGTTCTTTCTTCTATTTTCTCGCCGAGGTTAGTTATGATACTTGCTTAGTACATGGGGTCGGTTGTACTCATACTACACTCTACACTTGATTATGTAGATCTATGTGTTGGTCCGAGCAACCAATAGCTGAGGCTTATTGCTGAGTTATCTTCAGAGAGACGAGGTAGAGCTGCATCTCGACTGCTATCCTTTTATCTCTTTTTATTTTGTAATGTTGTCTTTCATTTAGACAGTACTGTTATTTGGTATTTCAGACTTGCATTTTTGTTTTATAGCTCATGACTCTATATTTACCAATTCTGAGAATTTATTATGTCTCGATGCTATTATGTTATGTTGGTGACTTTAGACTTGTATTATTTTTGTCATTTATGTTATTATAATTTGTTCTTTTTATGATCGGCTTGCCTAGCAAGTGAATCAGGCGCCATCACAATCGGTTGGTGGTTTTGGATCATGACAAGTTGGTATCAATTTCCTAGGTTCATAGGTTGTACGGGTCATTAGCAAGTTTAGTAGAGTTTTGCGGATCGGTACGGAGACGCCTATACTTATCTTTGAAAGGCTACCAAACTGTTAGGAAAAACTTCACTTTCTTGCATTCTTGTCATGCGGATTATTTAAATCCGAAGTTTGAACCTTTATTCTTCTATTCTCTCACAGATGGTGAGGACACGTTCAGTTAGATCAGGCAGGAAGGCATCAAAACCATCAGTCGGGGCCGCGAGAGGCCCGAGTCCGAGGTGGGGCTCGCACTACAGCTAGAGCAGCACCTGTGGAGCCACCAGTCGCTCCAGTGGAGGAGCATGTTTCGAATCCCATGATTATAAATGTAATTCAAAACATAAATGAGATATCAAATAGAAAGGATTAAGTTTCTCTCACACACTAATATGTTCAAATGCACACAAATAGTGTCATAGGCTTACCCTTCATGTATTTCTCCACTAATGTGGACGCACTAAGTTCAAAATCAAGTATGACTTAAAGGGTTGTAATGTAGGCTTTTGGTCAAGGTAGGACATAATTTGGGTAAGAGTTACTCAAAAACTTCCTAAGCACTACAATTTGCAACAATAAGCACACTTCCTACAAAATGTTTTCACCCTTTTCTTCATTTTTCATTCCACCACCTAATCTCCCTTTATTCACAACCTTTTATTCTTCCTTCCATTCCCTTCTTTCTTTTCTTTTTTTTTGTTTTTGATCTTTTTCACGCTAACAAGGAATGTAGGGTTTTAGCCTATGGTTGCACTTTTTAATTACCACATCACAATGTCTCTCAATTTTATTTTTAAACCATCACCCCCAAACATAGGTTTTTAGCCTATGGTTGCACTTTTGAGGCACTTAAGTAGGTAGGGTGCCAAAAGATAGATCAATAATAACAAAATGGTAAATTGCATAACATGGTTGTCAAAGAAAGGGTTGAAGGCTTAAAAGGGGTTAACTATGAAAAATATGGACGGGTAGGAAAGTTAAGGAACGGTCTAAGGAAGGCCTAACATCATTTTCAAACCAATTTAGTCTAGGATTTTGCTTTGAAGCATATCCCGGGCTAGTTCTAGACTATAAATAATGCAAAAGAACTCACAAACAATCTCACCACACATGGCACATGCAAACTCATGAAATATAAATCCAAAATCCAATTGAAACCAATAAACTCAAAGAAATTCATATATAGCCTGAAAGATTATTTAATGAATCAAAGAGACAAAAATAGAACCTAAAAGTCACAACAAGGACTATCACTTCAATCATTTTTCATTTCAAAGATTAAGAATTTATATGCCAAGGTTTAAATAATGTTGGTACCAAGCAAGCCACAAATTGATCAAGAGGCACAAACCACAACTCATACCACTTAATCTCCTAAATTAACTAAAACTAAATCTAAAATAGAAGACTAATTCCCTTAAGAAAGTCGTCTAGCTATCCATCATTGGAAAAAGTCAGCACAAAAATTTACCTAAAAATACACGTTTCAAAAGAAATTGGCATTCTCGAAAAACGAACCACGGCACAAAGAAAACTAAGGATATTGCCAACAAAATAAAATATACTATATTTTTAAAAAAAATCAAGAAGCTAGTAAACATGCTAATTTAAAACATCATAGACATAATGAACAATGAAAATAAAATATCAATCTACCCATATCGATAGTTGTACAAGAAGCCACCCCCAACTACAAATGTTGCAATGTCTCCAATGCAACTAAACAGAATAGAGTAAAATGGTGGAAGGTTCTCCCTGAATACTACATCAAGTGCTCTCGTCACTCTCAGACTCATCATCCATATTCTCAGCCTCCTTGTCTTCTTCGGGCCACTGCACTGGAGCATCATCAGCAGCTTCCATCTCGGTCGATGGTACTGACTCTTGAGAATTTAGAACCTTCCATAGCCCCTTCACACCCTTCCACATTCGAGTGAAGAATTTATCTCTCTTCTTCTCCCTCTTTCTCATCCTAGTGTAGGAAATTGTCAGCTTGGCATCGAAAGTACTCAAGGCGCAGTGTGCCGTGGACAAATCAGTGTATGATTTCTCCAGCTTCATAAGGTGATCCCCTGCTTCTTCTGGTCATCAAGATATTTTTGAAATTCTTTCTTTGAAGTGCATGTAGAGGGTCCCTCAGATGTCTCACCAAGTCCCTTTAGAAGACCCGATACTAAGTCTCGAACCTGTTGAATCTCTTCGGTGAGTATAGCAAAAGAACCTCCTATAGAAGATTATGGTTGACCACCAAGGTCAGTCTGAGAAGATGATCCCAATTTCCTCTTTTTGATTTTCATGGCACTACCCTCTCCTCTTTTCTTCAATGGCGCAAAAGGCTTCTCCAGATCAATCCTCCTTAACCCCTGCAAACTTGCATAACTCGTTGATGAGAGATGGGAACATCAGTGATTGAATCTCATGTGCCAGATATTCCCTCGGCTCATTGATGAAAATCTGACCAATGTTGATCTTGATATCATCAAGAATGGAAGCGATCATATCATCTCTCAATATTGGTACATTCCATATATTCCTAGTAGGAGAGATGCGACTGCAAATGATGGCCATCAATATCTTTGTCTCGGCAATAAATGCTTTGGATGTGATGCCTTTCTTTTCATCCTCCCATGGCACATCCTTACCCGGGCATAATTTGGAGACCAACCAATTGCCTGGAGCATAATCTTTAGCGCGTAATGGTGTCATGTCATGATCCAGCAGGTTATATAATTGATTTATAGCTTCAGCTCTGAAATTCACCAATGTTTAAGATTTGCGTAAAATTTCCTGACCCATTGTCATTTTCATTACAAGGTTGAGAGGCAAAACAAGTCCATCCCATAACCTCAAGCCTTTGATAATACTCGGGTAGAAGTTCGAAGACCTTCTCCAATTTCATCTTGCTTTCTATAAGCAACTTCTTTGAAGCCAATTGGCATAGTATTGTTGTTGGCATTACAGTGATAAGAACCGGTGTTGTTCAAAATACTCCTCAATTTCCAAAGGGTTTAATGCATGGATTCAACGAAGTTAGAGCTCATTTTCAGCTTATGGTACCTGCAAACAAAGTATCTGAGTGAAAACTTGATATGTGTATGAAATACAATGCAAAATGAGTCAAATATAGTAAGGAAATGATTGGACAGTTGAAACCAAACCTTAGAAAAAAACTTTAGTTTTTTCAGGTTAGCAGAAGTTAGGCCTCTGAGGTCGCAATTGTGAGATCTACTTCACAAATGCGAAGGCTGTAGAATTTCCAGTAGTCGCAATTGCGATTTCATATTCGCAAATGCGAAGGTTGCCAGATCTGTTGGTATTCGCAATTGCGATCTCCTCTTCGCAAATCCAAAAGTCACAAATGCGAAAAGGTTATCGCAAGTGCGATGCCGTCGTTCCCCGCAGCCTATCGACACAGAACATTTTTAACTCCAAATAATTTTTGGGCAAAGTCATACTTTATAGATTCCCATCAACTTTTAGACACGATAACATGCAATACATCACATAGATAACTTTGAATCAAAGAAAATTTACTGATTTGGTCAAGAATTTTATTTGGGTCTTTCATCGAACATATTGAAGACACAACTAAATCACTCCATTTTAGCTTAGTTATGGGTACTCAGACTTCCCCATTTTCAAGAAGAAGAAGAAGAAGAAAAAAATGATGATGATGATGATGATGATCATGATGATGATGATGAATTACAAATCATAAAGAGCATAAAAATTAATCTTTCATACCTTGATGCTTGCAAATAAGATTGAAAATGAAGGAATTTGAGAGTTGGGAGAAGGAGGAAGGCAAAGGTCGTTCACTTGAGAGCAAAAGATTTCTTTGAACTGTTGTTCAAGTTGTTGAACATTTCCCATTTAAGTCCCCTGACGTAGCAATTGCGGTCATGTGCTCGCAATTGCGAGTATTGAAAAATTAGCAGAGATCACAAATGCGACTCATTGTTCGATTTTGCAATAAGCCAACAGCTTGCAATTGCGACCCTGTGTTCACAAAGGCGGCGACTGCGGCCCGGACCTGACTTTTCCTC
Source organism: Nicotiana tomentosiformis (assembly GCF_000390325.3). Taxonomy (NCBI): domain Eukaryota; kingdom Viridiplantae; phylum Streptophyta; class Magnoliopsida; order Solanales; family Solanaceae; genus Nicotiana; species Nicotiana tomentosiformis. The sequence goes on along the minus strand of NC_090813.1, from coordinate 169,528,967 downwards.
ATTGCTCAATCTCCATACTTGTTGTCCCAAACATTTTCAAACTTCTTAAAACTTGATAGATTGATCAAAAATAAATTTTAAAAAGAAAAATAAAATAAACATAATGAAAAAATTGAAAAATTACTAAGAATTTGAAAAATGATGGATTGCCTCCCACCAAGCACTACATTTTCTCTCCACTTGGAGGATGTGAATTGGGCACCTAACTTGGACTCAAGTTTGTGACCACGAGCGGCGGGGGGTGGTATGTAGATGTTCAAGCCAAACATCGATTTCTTCATTTTTCATTTCTCGGCTTTCTTTTGAGGAATGTCATTTTGCATTCTTGAACTTTCCAATTGCATGATCTATGGCTCTTCTATTTCTTCTTTGCACTTCCACATGGATTCACATAGATCAATTCTCATATCACCATAAAATTCCAAAGTTGAAAAATGTTTAGAATGAGATCACAACCTCTCAACTTGCAACTTTTTTGGATTTTAACATCCTCTTTTCCCCCGAACTAAGTCAATTTCAACCATCTTTTCAATTACACCAGTTGACACTAATTCCATTTTTTTCTCGGCATCACCAACAAGTATGGAGTTAGTTGGCGGATGTTCAATTCTTGATTCAATCTCCAAACCATTTTATAGACTACTTTTTAGGATCTCCTCGAAGGCTTTTTGCTCGTTATTTTCATCTTCAAGTAGACACTTCATCATGAGTTTGAACTTTCCGTTTTGCCCATGATCATGTTCTTCCACTTTCAAAGCCCTGTAAATGTCAAGACCAAAAGTAGAATCATCATAGTGGGGGTTAGGGGAAGGAAAGAATAAACAAGAACAATTGCCCAAATGGCCATTTTGACCACTACACCTATCACATATACTCCACTCATAGGTTTGAGATTGTGCGCGCAATCTGCCAACGGGAGAATTTAAATAATTTTTCCATGAGTGTGGTCCTCCACAACAAGGACAAGGGTCATCAAAGTATGAACAACTACCATCTGACCAATCTTCATTATGCGATGCCAGTTTCAGAAACTAAGAGAATAAACAAGACAACACACAAGAAACTAAACAAAGATAAGAAAAAGTAACTATATAAATATTCACAAGTTTGGACCAAAGCACGTACGCTTACTTCTCAAACAACCTAAATACGCCAAATTGTTCCCCGACAATGGCACTAATTTTGATGACGTCCAAATCTACTACTCAAAGAGTAGGCAGATAAGGTCGCATGCAATATAATATACCCAACTAAGAGTCGGGGTCGAATCCCACATGGAACAGTATGTAGGCGATTATGCAAGTAAGAGAATTATCGCTTATTGTGCTAAGCCAGACACTAATATGTGTTTTTGAGAAAATATTTATAACTAAAGTGAAAATGTGAACTAACCTAGAAAGCAAGTAAAATGATAAATGGCTACAAGCATCGATAAAAGGGAAATTACACTCAAGTAACGATCCAATGTATTTCACGATTTTATAAATATGAGCGAATTATGTCAATTAGCCTCGGATAATGATCCTATATTAGCTTCTTCCGAAGACTAACAAGACTTCCTAATTGAATTATCTCTAAAACAATAAAGAGGATTAAGTGCACCCGAATGTGGCTACAAGTAGTTCAATCCCATCCCTAGGTAGAATCTATAATGTGATGGTTAACGCCTCAAGTTCTTGTTAATTAATCTTTCCCAACCCCAAGTTTGCATTTTCCAACATTATATTTGAAGTTAATGGGTGAGCCCTAGGGTTAGCTAATCCCTTTGGAAACATTAAAGAACAAAAATAATTAAATAAATAATAACTCACTTCATAATTAATAAAAATCATTCAATACATAAGCATAACAAGAGTTTTTATCCAAACTTTAATAATGAATATTCCCATAAAGAAGATTTAAGTATTGGAATAAATACTACACACTTAGATATTCAATACAAATCATGGAATTGAAGAAATGAGTAAAAAGGGTAAGAAAATCTCATCCAAAATCTTCAAATCTTCAACTCCCAAGTGTGGTGTAGGAAACCTGAGCACCAAAGCTTGTAAAATCTACCAAAGATTGCCAAATATCTCTTCCTAAATTAGCTATAGGTCTTGTATTTGTTGGTTTGGGATCCAGAAAATGTGAAATTACATCTCTGCCCTAAACTGAAGACCGTGGTTCGCATTTGCAAAGAAAGCTTCGCATTTGCGAACCTAGACTCTACTGTTGACCATCGCATTTGCGATGCAGACTTCGCTTTTACGATCTTAGACTCCGTCACCTGTATTCGCAATTGTGATGATGGAGTCCGCATTTGCAAATGTTGACTCTCTGGTTGACTTCGCATTTGGGGTCCTTCATTCGCAATGGTGATCTATGCCTTTGTCTCTAGACGTACCATTTGTAATCCATCAGTTCGCATTTGTGAACATTGACTACCACGGTTGACTTCGCATTGCATTTGCGAGATCTGGGCCTTTCTCCAGTTTTCTTCATTTTAACTTCTTTTTGACTTGTTTTCACTTGGTTTCTTTGCCGATCACTTCTAAATCTCATAAACCTAAAATAGAAGTAACGACAATAATTGCACTATTTTATCAATCCAACATAGCAAAAATATAAGACTAAAGAAGAAATAAGTTGGTAAAATACCAACTTATAAGTTGGAAAGAGACGCCAAGGTCTACGAACGAAGTGCAGCTCTACCTCGTCTCTCGTCAACTCAACAGCAATCCAAAAAAATCATACAACTGAGTCCTGATCTGGATCTACACAATTAAGTGTAGAGTGTAGTATGAGTACAACCGACCCCATGTACTCCATAAGTATCAGGACTAACCTCGGAAAGGAAGTTGCAAGAAACATCAATGATACTCATGTGATAAAATCTATACAATTCATGAATTCATACGAATAGGCAGTAACAATACAAGAATCTAGATACAACGGCAAGTAAACTCATGTTGCACATATAGATGATATGCACGAACGTTAAACATGATAATCGTTCATCATATATAAAAAATATGCAAAAAAGGCAAGTCAGATCACACAGAGAGAGACGTAAAAAGAAGAAATGTATTGTATATCATTTTCTTAACAGAAGCGACATATAGAGAAGACATGCATAAAGAGGCATATATACAAGTATAGGGCCAGTATATAGAAGAGATATGTAGTAAAATCATGTATACACCTAAAGAATTTGCATATAGAAAAGATATACAAAGCCTCAACACCGTACGTCATCAAGGAGAAACATGAGAGGACGGCCCTATGGGGATATATCCTTATCCACACGTTGCACGGATAACTCATGTGCCATGAGAATCGCACGGATAACTCACGTGCCACAATCAACTCAACCCGCATGAACAACTCAAGTCCTGTCAAACTAGTCTAAAGCACAAAAAACATATGCAAGAATACATGTATATAGTCATTGAACATCAAATCAAGTACTCCTGGATTGATAAAATAACATGCTAAAGTGTATGCATGTGCGAAGTGTACAATTACAGCTCAGATAAGGCGGATACGCCACAAAATAGTAATTTTTACATTTGAACATGTGACTACACTATACAAAATCTCGAACATGATTCACGAAGTGAGCGTTCCTTGAGTATGTTTCTGCCATAAACTAAGAAAGAATAACGTGCTCTTTTGATAAGAGTATTACATACTATCTGTTCGAATGTTTTCAATGTCCCCCTTATGCAACTATGGGAATTTCTTCTGGTTCGCTACTATCTCTTCCTACAGCTCATGACTGACCTTGAACTGGCCAAAAAGCTTTCTATTTGAATGGAATTCCACAATTATAGAAGCTTCGATCTCGATTGATTATACTTTTGGTTAATTGGGTAGGTGTCAATAGCAGCAGAACCTTTGCTTTGGTCCATACCATGAAACAAGCACAGATCTAAGGCCGTAGTCATACAACATGTAAAGAATAGTGGTAAGAATCACAAATATTCAATACATGGCATAATATAGCCTAAGAACTACCCCGAGCATGAATAAAACCCGGTGCGCACACATGGGCTCAACCCCTCGCATGTACGCCACACTTAGCATGTAGCCAACATCAATAACTCCGGCAGCTAGTGCCTCAACCAAGTTTAGGCAAGATACTTACCTCAAACTAGCGATGCCAATACTCTAAAAATTCCTTCCCACGCAAATCGACCTACGTACGGCTTGAATCAAGCCAAAAAAAACTCAATAACATCAAATAAAGCCAACGGAAATGACCCCAAACAATAAAGCTTCAATATTTATACAAATACACAAAGTCAACAAAAATGTCACCCTAGGCCCGCATCCCAGAACCCGACCAAACTCACAAATCCCTGTTGCCCATTCCAATACGAGTCCAATTATACAAGTTTCATCCAAATCCATCCTCAAATCGGCCCCCAAATCTCCAATTACACTCTCCAAAACCATAGTCAGAACCCCTAAATTTATCTTTCAAATCATACAATTGATGTGTAAAAATCATGGGTAAACACGATATAATATCAAAATCGAGTAGAAATTATTTACACTCTTGCCTTGTGTGAAAATCCCCTTCAAACATTGACCCTCTCCAAGTCTAAAGCTCAAAATATGGAATAATTGGTCTATGTCCTGAAATTACATCACTTATACTTCTGTCCAGTGGTACCCTTCGCGAGCCCCCCCCCCCCAGCCCGTGATCGTGATGCCTAAACACCACAAGCCTGATCAACATAGGAACCTCCAAATCCAAATCTGGATATACGCCTAAGTCCAAAATAACCATACAAACCTATTGGAAACATCAAAACATGAATTCGAGATTGTTTTCGCAAAAGTCAAACCTTGGTTAACTCTTATAACTTAAACTTCCATCCATGGAACTAAGTATTTCAATTCACTCCAAAACCTTCTCGAAACCATATCAACCATCCTCGCAAGTCACCAAAACATCAAATACACATACGGGGAACATCAAATAAGGGAACGGGGTTTAAATACACAAAACAACCAGCTGGGTCACTACATTCTCCCCCTCTTAAACAAATGTCCATCCTTGAACGAGTTTAGAGCCATACCTAAAATACCAAAAATGTGAGGATATCCACTCCGCATGTTATGCTTTGTCTCCTAAGTCGCCTCCTTGACTGGTTGACCCCTCCACTGAACCTTTACTGATGTAATATCTTTCGATCTCACCTTCCCAACCTACCTATCCAAAATGCCATATGGATCCTTATCATAAGTCAAATCCTTGTCCAACTACACCGAGCTGAATCCAACACATATGACAGATCCTCATAGTACTTCCGAAGCATGAAAACATAGAACACCAGATGAACTCCCGACTAGCTAGGTGGCAAGGCAAGCATGTAAGCCACTTCACCAACTTTCTCCAAGACCTCAAATGGACCAATATAATGAGGACTCAACTTGCCCTTTTCGCCCACCATGAATGCCACATCACGAGCCTTCCTATCAGCATAACTCTTCTTCTTGTATTGTGCGGTGCGGAGCCTCTCCTAAATCATCTTTACTTTTTCCAAAGCATCTCAAACCAAATCTGTGCCAAATAATATAGTCTCACTAGGCTTAAACAAATCAATCGGAGAATGACATCGCCTCCCATATAAAGCCTAAGGCCTCATACTAAGACATCTCGATACTAAACTGATAGTTGTTGTTATATGCAAACTCTGCTAATGGTAGAATTCGATCCCACTGGCCTCCAAAATCAATAATGCAGGCCCTCAACATATCCTCAAAGATATGAATGGTCCGCTCGAACAGCCCGTCTGTCAGAGGATGAAATGATGTATTCAACTCAACTTGCATACCCAAATCGTACTGCACAGCACTCCAAAAATGAGAGGTAAACTGAGTGCCACATCATGAGCCTTCCTATCAGCATAACTCTTATGCCTGGACTATGCGGTATGGAGCCTCTCCGGAATTAACAACATATCCTCGAAGATCTCAATAGTCCGCTCAGACAGCCCGTCTGTCTGAGGGTTAAATATTGTACTCAACTCAACATGCATGCCCAACTCGCGCTGCACATGTCTCCAAAAATGCGAGAAAAACTTAGTGTCGTGATCCGAGATTATAGAAACAAGTACACCATGCAAGTGAACAATATCTCGGATGTAGATGTTAGCCAACTACTCTGAAGTGTAGAAAGTCATGACAGGAATGAAATGTGTTAATTTGGTCAACCGATCCATAATGACCCAAATGGCATCATACTTCCTCAAAGTTAGTGGTAGTCCCACCATGAAGTCCATAGTGATACGCTCTCACTTCCACTCCGGCATATCAACTTTTTGAAGCAAATTGCTCGGTCTTTGATGCTCGTACTTGATATGCTGACAATTAAACCCAGCATGCAACATGCCCAACAATGTCCTTTTTCATCTTTCTACACCAATAATGATGCTTTAAATCACGATACATCTTCCTAGTACCTGGATGAATAGAATACTTCAAAGTATGACCCTCCTCGATAATTAACTCTCTCAAGCCATCGACATTAGGAATATAAACGCAACCCTAAAGTTGCAATACACAATCTTTACCAATAGTCATCTCCTTAGCACCATTGTGCTGCACCATTTCCTTAAGGATAAGCAAGTGAGGATCATCATATTGGCGAGCCTTAATGCACTCAAACAAAGATGATTGTGAAATAACACAAGCAAGGACTCTACTCGGCTCCAAAATATCTAATCTCACCAATCTATTGGCCAACGCCTGAACATCCATAGCTAAAGGACTCTCCCCAGCAGGAATGCATGCTAAACTTCTTATACTCTGTGCCTTTTTGCTAAAGGTGTCTGCTACCACATTAGCCTTCCACATATGATAAAGAATAGTGATATCATAATCCTTCAACAACTTCAACCATCTCTGCTGCCTAAAATTAAAATCTCTCTATTTAAACAGATGTTGGAGACTCTGATGATCTGTATACACCTCACAAGACATGCCATAAAGATAATGCCTCCAAATCTTAAGCACGTGCATAATAGCTGCCAACTCCAATCATGGATCAGATAGTTCTTCTTATGGGGCTTCAACTGGTGCAACACATAGGCAATCACCCTACCATCCTACATGAACACACACCCAAGACCAATCCGAGAAACATCACAATAAACTATATATCATCCCAATTTCAAAGGCAAAACCAAAATCGGAGTTGTAGTCAAGGTAGTCTTGAGCTTCTGAAAGCTCTCCTCACACTCATCGGACCACCTAAATGGAGCACCCTTTTGGTTCAATTTAGTCGATGGGCCTACAATGGATGAAAACCTTTCCACAAAATAGCGATAACCCAACCAACCCTAGGAAACTCTGGATATCAGTAGAGGTAGAATGTTTGGGCCAACTCTGTATTGCTTGAATCTTCTTTGAATCGACCTTAATCCCCTCACTGGATACCACAAGGCCCAAGAACGCCACTGAATCCAACCAGAACGCACACATAGAGAAGTTGTCATATAACTCCTTCTCCCAAAAATCTGTAGTACAACCCTCAAATGTTGCTTGTGCTCCTCTGTACTGCGGGAATACACCAATATATTATCAATAAAAATAATAACGATGAAATCTAAATAAGGTTGGAACATACTGTTTATCAAATACATGAATGTTGTTGGAGTATTAGTCAAGTCAAAAGTCATCATCAAGAACTCATAATGCCCGTAAGGGGTCTTGAAAACAGTCTTAGGAATATCTGAAGCCTTGATTTCAAGATAATCTTCCTTATTTTGGCATGTTCTAAGTAAACAAAACGTGAATGATATTAAGGTTGATCTTCTTTTGCTTAATATGGTTGACTTTGATGTGATTTTGGGGATGGATTATTTATCATCGTATCATGCTAGTCTTGATTATTACGCTAAGACTATGACGTTAGCTATGTCGGTGTTGCCAAGGTTAGATTGGACGGGTTCACTTGGTCACACTCCTAGTACTGTGATTTCATTTTTGAAGGCTAAAATGATGGTTAAGAAGGGGTGCTTGGCGTGTCTTCCCTTTGTGAGAGATATTAGTGCTAATACTCCTACTGTTGAGTCTACTCCAGTAGTGAGGGAGTTTCCAGATGTATTCCTGCAAATCTACCAGAAATGCCACCCGATTGGGATATTGATTTTTGAATTGATTTGGTGTCAGGAACTCAGCCCATATCGCTCAGAGAAGTGGTGATGATGTTTTTAAGTCAAAAGGATTATCACATAACAAGTGTAGCTCAATAGCATATATAATACAGAGAAGTATCCGACGAATCAGTCACAGAATAACGGATATCAAAAGTAATGGTGCAGAACTGTGTTTAGCCTCAAGTCATTGTCCAAGTAATCATGACCTCTGTGAAACCCATTTGTGTATAACCAATCCATCAGGACCGAATCCCTCTAAATCAACCAAGCCACATAGACTGCTAAACCCAAAAGTACCTCAACCTAAAGTGCATGCACTGAAGAACCTTTTAATAAATCTTATGTTGTTTCTTCCATCTCTAATACTGGGTGGCTGATTGAAGAACCACAATGAACCTGCTAAGTTGACTGAATAGTCCTGAAAGTATGGCCTCTACTGTGATGTCATTGGCCTCCAGATGAGGCACCACTAAAAGTACTTGAACCACAAGCCCTCTTGAAGTGTCTCTCCTCTCTCTCCTGCTTGTGAATCTACTCCAAGTGCCTCGAAATCTCAACAACCTGAAGAAAAGTAGTATCAGTTTCGGCCTCCCGGACCATCCCATACTGGATACCAAAGTTGAAGCCCTCAATGAACCTCCTAACCCTCTCCCACTCAGTAGGGATCAATAACCATGCATGGCATGTCAACTTCGTGAACCTCATCTCATACTGAGTCATGGTCATACCCTCCTAGTGTAGATTCTCAAACACCCTAGAAACTTCTCTATGCCAGTCTGTGAAATAAACTTCTCTAAGAAGAGAACTGAGAATTGATGCCATGTAAGTGGTGATGAGCCAGCTAGCCTTCCTGACTCAAAGCTCTACCACCACCTATAGGCTGGCCCTGATAGCTGGAAAGTAGTGAAGTCAACTCCTTTTGAGTCCAGAAGACCCAAAGTGTGTAGAATCCGCTGGCACTAATCAAGGAAACCTTTTGAATCCTCAGAATCTCCTGCACTAAATTGGGGAGGATGAAGTCTCTGAAATCTCTCCAACCTCTTTTGCTCCTCAGCAGTCAAAGATGGTCTAATCTTGGTCTGTGTTGTAATGACCGATTTTACCGGTAGAACCCCCAGTGTTTGATAACCCTAAGCTAGCTGCTCTGGTGTGCGGGCGGGGGGAGTTTGTGCCCTTACCCTGGCCTGTGAGGTAGCTAATGCAACTAGTATCATCCCTGCTTAGGCCAAGCTCGAATACATACTCATAATCTGAGCCAAAGTCTCCTGAAGACCAGGCATAGCCATAGGTACCGCTGGAGCCTGAGATGGTCCCACTGACTCAACAATATCTGGAACCTTCTCCTCCATTGGAGCAACTTGTGGCTCCATAGCAGCTAATCTAGCTAGGGCTCTAGCTACGGAGCGTGCCCCACCTCGGCCTCTCCCTCAGCCCTGGCCCCTCACGTCCCTGACTTGAGGCACTTGTGCCTGCTTAGCTGATCTGGCAGATCATATCCTCACCATCTGTGATAGAATAGAAGAGCAAATATTCAAACTTCAGAATAAACAAATTCATACGATATGACATGAAAGAAAGAGAAAATTTCCTAACAGTCTGGTAGGCTCTCAAAGATAATTACAGCGTCTTCATACCGATTCGCAAGACTCTACTAACTTGCTCATGACCCACAGAACCTATGAACCTAGGGCTCTGATACTAACTTGTCATGACCCTAAATTACCATCCGGTTTTGATAACGCATATCTCACTTGCTAGGCAAGCCAAGCATTACAAAAATGATACGAGATAACAAATTATGAAAATAATATTAGTCTAAAAGCCGAATACTATAAATAAGACTGCACTGCTATAATAAATCCCACAGAACTTGAAATATAAAGTCATGACCTCTACAACAGGAATACAAGTGTGATAATGTAAAAATAATGTCTGACCAATAATAACAGTAATAGAAATGGAAAGAGACGCCAAGGACTGTGGACCGAGTGCAGCTCTACCTCGTCTCACATCAACTCAACATCAATCCAGAAGAAACACTCAGTTGGCTCCCACACCTGGATCTGCACAATTACGTATAGAGCGTAGTATGAGTACAAGCGACCCCATGTACTCTATAAGTATCATGACTAACCTCGGAGAGGAAGTCACAAGGATCATCAATTATACATACGTGACAAAATCTGTACAAGTCATGAATACATATGAATACGCAGTAATAATACCAGAATCTATGTACAATTGCATGTAAACTCATGGTGCACATAGAGAAGATATGCACGAACATTAAATAGGATAAAAGTTCAGGCACATAGAGAATATATGTGAAAAGGGCAAGTCAAATCACATAGAGAGAGACATAGAGAGAAGATATGTACTGGGTATCATTTCCTTAATATAAGTGGCATAAAAGAAGATATGCATAAAGATATATGTGTACAAGTACGAGGCCAGCATATAGAGGAGATATGCAATGAGATCATGTATACACCCAAGGAATTTCCATATAGAGAAGATATACAAAGTCCCAACACTGATCAGTTTTCCAAAACCGCATGTACGTCATCAAGGAGAAACATGAGAGGACAACCCTCGGGGGGTGGATCCTTATCCACATGCTGCATGGACAACTCACGTTACATAATAACGGCATGGACAACTCACGTGCCACAATCAACTCAACTAGCACGGAGAACTTGCGGGCTGTCAAACCAGTCCACAACACAAAAAGCATATACAAGAAAATATGTATATAGTCTACAAACGTCAAATCAAGTATTCATGGACTGATAAAATAACATGCTAAAGTGTATGCATGTGCGAAGTGTACAATTACAACTCAGATTTGGCGAATACGCCACAAAATAGTAATTTTCACGTTTGAACATGAGATTAACCTATACATAATATCTAACATGATTCACGAAGTCACGTAGTCATACAACATGTAAAGAATGATGATAAGAATCACAGATATTCAATACAAGGCATAATATAGCCCAAGAACTATCCCGAGCATGAATAAAACCTGGTGCACGCACATGGGCTCAACCCCTCACATGTACGCCACCCTTAGCACGTAGTCAACACCAATAACTCTGCCAACTAGTGCCTCAACCAAGTTTAGGCAAGATACTTACCTCAAACTAGCCAAGTTAATACTCCAAAAATGCCTTCACATGCGAATAAACCTCTGATCGGCTCGAATCTTGCCAAAGGAAACAACCCCAAACAATAAAGCTTCAATCTTTATAAAAATACACAAAGTCAACCAAAAAGTCAACCCGAGCCCGCATCCAGGAATCCGACCAAACTCCCTCATCCCGGTTACCCATTCTAATACGAGTAGAAATATACAAGTTTTATCCAAATATGACCTCAAATCGGCCCCCAAATCTCCAATTTTCACTCCCAACCATACTTTGCAACCCCCAAAATTTATCTTTCAAATCACATAATCTATGTGTAGAAATTCATGGTGTAACAAGATATAATATTAAAATCGAGTTAAAATCGTGTGAAAATCTCCTTCAAGACCTGTCATGCCCCGACCTCGGGGAGCGCAACTGGCGCTCAACTGAGATAACCCGATCGAGCAAGCCTGCTATATTGCCTTCTACCCAAACTCACCCATGAATAATGAGAAGATATATTTTTGTTAATTAGACAACGAGAAGATCATGTATATAACACCAATTCATTTCCATTAGTTACTTCATTTTAAAGTCTCAAAATACACTCACTTTCATAGTTTGAAGTGGAACAAGTGATTCAAACATAACATAACTAATTTGACTTTTCCAACACCAATATACAACCCACACTATGTCTACGGAGCGTCTAATAGATACAAAAAGTGTTATGATAATGCCGACAATAAGACCCCGTCTTTACCTCAAAATATAATACACAAGAACAAAAGATACACGACCCCGAAATGAAGTGGGGCTCACCAAGTCAGCTGGGAAGAGGGTGTACCACTATCACTGATCAATTCTGCCTGCTGTGGAACCACCTGCATCCATTAAAGATGCAGCGCCCCCGACAAAAGGGATGTTAGTACATATGGAATAGTACTAGTATGTATGACTAAACACCCTCTCAATAGAACGAGTAATAATACAAGAAAGAACAATCATAGAATCAATGAAAACCTCAAACAATACCAAAACATCAAGTTAGGAGCAAGATAAGTTTTCAAGTAAATTTTCATATTTTAGGTTGGGAGATCTTTAGTACCGATATACCACCGTATTTTTGGCATGGAGTCCGATTTCGGCCCGATCGGCTAAGCCGTCTCATCAGAGACATCCAATCAGAATACCACCATGTGCGCGGCATGGCATCAGATCTCATCTTGATCGGCTAAGCCGTCTCACCAGAATGTCGTGTGGGTCGATATCACACTCCGCTAGCAATCATCTCATCCTAAATAAGGGGAATACTCTCATCACATCAAGCTCCAAGATCTGTACATAAGGTGTAGAAGTGTAGTATGAGTACACCACAGTCGATACCCAGTAAGTATCAAGACTAACCTCGGTGAAGGAGTGACGAGGTTCAAGTCATGTGATACTTACTAGTCAAATAACCTGTGCAATATATCAAAGAGGGACAACAAAAAATATAGCAGAAAAATAATAACAGTAATTTCATCAGAACTAGTGATAATAATTCAATGCAAGTAAAGGCTCAACTTACCAACAAGCCATCAACTAGAAAGGTACACATATGGCACCTTGTACCCACATTATCAGTCATACTCGCACGGCAAAGACCCTGTGCCACAATATTAATCACACTCGCACAGCAAATACATCATGCCAATATCAATCACACTCGCACCACAAATACCCCGTGCCAATATCAATCACACTCGCACGGCAAATACCTCGTGCCAATATCAATCACACTCGCGCGGTAAAGACCTCATGCCACGTATAATCACAGTTGCACGAACAAGGCCTCATGCCCGCACGGCAGAGACGTTGTGCCACATATTCACACTCGTACGGAAAAGATCTCGTGCCCGCACAGCAAAGACCCCATGCCAATATCCATCATATTTGCATGACAAAGACCTCGTGCTCACATAATCACACTCGCACGGGAAAGACCTTGTGCCCTCACAGAAAGACCTCGTGCTCTTATAATCACACTCGCATGGCAAAAACCTTGTGCCAGTACGACAAACATTTAAACCAACTAAACATGAAAAAATTAGAAAATATTTTTCACAAGATGGGTCAAGGTAGAACTCTAAGATTGAGCATTTCTATGGGTCAAGGTTGGTCATCAACATGGGTCAATTTGGGCTTTATGGGTTAACTAGGGCTAGCTCATAACAGCCCATTTTCAAAATCATTCTAGCCCAAATCTATTAAAACTTGTACGGATTGGACAGGTCAAATATGTTTGGATTAGTTTTGCCACCCCTAATCCTGATTGCGTTGAAAATAAGAATTCGCACTTGGAAATGAATGCGAGGAAGAGGTTGTCCTTGACTTGGCAATGACGATGAAAAAATTCACTGTACTAAAGTGGCAAGTGTCTCAAGGATGCGATCTTGTGATGAGAGGCATAATCTTCAACTAATGATAGATGGTTACAGGTACAAATTTAATCCGACGACTCACATCTTGTATCATAATTCTATTTTACCTGCTTTAGGACCTGTACCATAAATTTGATCTTAGGCAATTTTGGAGCTGAGAAAACAGAGAATTTTGTCAATTACCTGAACTCTCGCGTTGCTTAAAACGGTTAAATGTACTAATTTGTACAAACAGAGCCATTCACAAGTCACAACGAAATCTCATCTAGAAGAGCATAACGTAGAAGTCACGGGTTAGAGGCTAGAGCCTCAAACTTGAAGCTTTGTCTAGGTGATGAAAAAAAATTTTACTTACGTTCACAGAGCAAAAAATCATTCACCCAATTTCAATCAAATGGGGATTCAAGACTGGCAATAAAGAGGTCGAGAAAAAAAATGTACAAAACTGTGTCATTATCCGGTACTAAAACTAGAAGATGAATTCATGAAAATGTCGTAAATACAGTTAATGGTATCAATCGAAAACATTGTTTTAGTATCCTAGAATGCAAAAACAAAGAAACCATTTTGATTTAGTTTCAAGAACCTGTCTAAACCTTTCACCAACAAGAATGGAAGAACACCAAAAAAGCAAGAACAATAGAGCTGTGAAGTTGAAGAGAATCTGCTTTGGAAATAACATAGAAGTCGTAGTAAGGATAAGTGTAATTCTTCTGTCCCTTAGCTGGTGGCGCCTGAGTTGCTGGAATGTTGGAGTAATTAGAAGAAGGAGGTGGCGGAGTAGTAGTAGCACCAACCGACAAAATGTTAGACGGTGAAGGTGGTGGTGATGCGTCAGAACAATGCGACTCCGGTGGCGATGGCTGGAGAACGAGGGGCCGCAGTGGTGGTTGTGGTAATGATGGTGGTGGCTTGAAGTCCAATGGTGAAGGTGGTGATGAACAAATAACAGGACATGTAGCACAATCACTTATGCAAAGTAAACCTGCAGCTGGTGGAATCACATTTGGTTCTTGGGACTTTACTTTATTAGACAATATTACTAGAAGGAACCAAAAGGACCAAATTGTTCTCAGTGATGAAAAAACTTTGGAATGTTTCATTGTTGACATAATATGAAGCAAGCTAAGGAGCAGTGGCTTTGTTGTTGAAGAGACTTGGTGATGCTTAGTTCTCCTTGCTTTATAGGGACTTACCCCTTAAAGCATAATTAATCATAGCGTGTGTTTGTGGCTCTTTGATTCAAATCTTGATAAAAAAATATTCATCCATTTGCCACTTCTAAGGGCGGAGCTACATGGCTCAAGGAGGTTCGGTTAAAAAATTATTTTAAATGGTAGAATCACATATGTAGTATTCTTGCATTATTTTGAATCTCCTTAGTAGAATTTCTCATCAACCCTTATTTTCCTGCCCCGGTCCCACGTACCTTTAAGGTGTACTTATTTAACAATAGTCATTCTCTTGCGGAAGATCTTGGGTTAACTAGCACACCATCACACACAACGAAAATAGAGAAGAAAACTCAACACAAGGATTTAACAAGATTCGGCTAAGCCTAATCCTCGGGGCAGAAGCAAAGAGAGTTTTTCACTATAAATGAGAAGAAAAGCACAATACAATCTATAGAATCCCCAACTACAACCCTTATATATACATCCCAAATAGTCTCAAACCTATAAGAGAAAGGTTTCTCAATTTGACAAGGACTATAGGTTTTCCTTTTCCAAATCTATTAGGACAATGGGTTTTCCTAAACCTATAGGGATTATGGGTTTCCTACAAATACAAGAAAATAATTCGAGCCACAAAATAATAAATCTTCCTCTTGGCTTGAATTCTCTTCATTAACAGGAACAATGTCTCTCTACCTTGCCTTCAGCCCTCACGAGGGCTCTACCCATTATTGCACACATCAACTAAGTCTAGGCAACGCCTAAACTTATTATGAGACTCAATATCTTTAGCCATATTACTAATTCGTCGATTTGGTTTTGTACTCTGAATAGCTTCTGGATAGTTGTAAGACTCAAACGCATCAACGGTCTCTGCAACTGCCAAAGCAAATCCCACAAGATTTGTATTTCCAAGAAGATTCCTATCAACTATATTTCCAAACTTTTGTGGTCGATTGATCACTCTCTTCTATCTGCCTGTTGAAATGCTATATGGATTCTGTTGCGCAGGTGCATCAAAAATATCATCTTGATCAATAACTTGCACCTCATCCAATTCCTCTACCTTAGAACTACTGGGCTGAGCTAGTGGAGATTCAATTTCTAGCTCTATGCGGTCACTGACACCATGATCTGTTTTCGCTATTGCCTTCTCCCTCTGACTGTCCAGGGAGGCAGATTCATTGAATGTTACATCCCTATTGATAATTAGCCCTGGAGTCTTTTGATCTGTGCACCACAACCTATAACCTTTCACTCCAGTTGCATACCCTAGAAATATGCACTTCTTTACCCTCGACTCAAATTTTCCATCCCTCACATGAGCATAAGCAGGACAACCAAATATCCTTAAATTTGAATAATCAGCAGGCAAATCGGATCATACCTCAAAAGGAGTTTTGAACTCAATAACTGTGGATGGAGATCTGTTGACCAAATAACAAGCTGTGTTAATTGCTTCAGCCCAAAAATCCTTGCTAACACATGAGTGTGAAAGCATGTTTCGTGCCCTATCACAAAGTATTATGTCAATACGTTCTGCAATACCATTTTATTGTGGTGTTCCAACAAAAGTGCGATGTCTCACTATGCCCTCTCTACTGCAGAAATTATCGAACTCAGAATTGCAAATTTCCAACCCATTGTCAGTTCGAAGACGCTTAACTTTTCTTTCCATCTGCCTCTCAACCATCGTCTTCCATTTAACAAATATCGGAAATGCCTCATCATTGTTTTCAGAAAATACACCCACACTATGCTTGAGTAATCATCAATCGAAGTCATAAAATACCTAGCACCACTCTTGGAGGGAACTCTGTTTAGACCCCATATGTCTGAATGTATATAATCTAACTTGTCTTTGGTCTTGTGCTCAACCTTCTAACTGAATTTTAACCTTGTCTATTTATCAAAGAAACAATGCTCATAAAAATTCAAAACTTGATTTTTATACCCATTCAGCAGATTATGATTACTCAACAAAGACAATCCCTTATCATTCATATGACCAAGTCGCAAGTGCCATAACTGAGACTGATTCATATCACTATTCCCAGAAGCTACAACAATTTTTTCTTCAACTACACTGGCCTGAAGATGATACAATTTAGAATGCAGTTTACCCTTCATGAGTACCATGGAGCCTTTACACATTTTAAGTATTCCATTCTCAGAGTAAACTTTATACTATTGATCATCCAAAGTCGAAAGAGAAATCAAATTTCTCTTTATCCAAGGAACATGCCAACACTCAATGTTTCTGATATTTCCATCGAACATTCTCAATTTGGTGTTACCAATCCCCTCTACCGGTAATGGATTATCATCTCCCATGTAGATAGTCTCACTCATTTGCTTGTAAGTTACAAACCAATTCTTGTGTGGACATAAGTAGAAAGTAGCACCAGAATCAAGAACCCAAGAATTCTGCCCATGACTAAATCTCACAACACAAACTTCCCCTACATAGTCACTATCATCAGAATTATTGTCAGTGTCAACAATATATTCCGAATTATCTATTTTTTGCTTCACTCTTTTCTCCTTCAGCTTAGGACAATCTCTCTTGTAGTGTCCTTGCTCTCCGCACTCATAACAGTTTTGCTTCCTTGCTCTAGACTTTGATCAGGCAGTTAAGTTTTTCCTGTTAAAGTCTTTTTATTGTGTTCTTCCTCTAATCACAAGACCCTCGCCCTCAATTCTGTTGTCTGGAAAGCTCTTTTTCAACTCTTTAAATTTTAGTACATTACTAACATCTTCTAGTGAAATATTGTGTTTCCCATATAGCAGCATATCAACAAAAGTATCATAAGATGATGGTAAAGAACATAACACAATTAAGGCATGATCCTCACTCTCAATTTTGATATCCACGTTCTTCAGGTCTATTATAATTGAATTAAACTCATCAAGGTAAGTTTTAACAGGTCTACCTTCGTTCATACGAAGATCTTATAACCTCTTTTTAAAGTAGAGGCGGTTTGTTAGCGATTTCATAGAATACAGATCTTCCAGCTTCTTCCATGCTATTGTTGCAGAAGTTTCTTCAGCAATTTCCTGAAGAACGCTATCTGTAACGCTCATGAAAATCGCACTCAAAACCCTCTCCTTCATGTCTGTCTCCTTTGTCTCTATCATCTGTTCAGGAAAATCCTCATCAATTGCCTTCTATAACCCTTGTAACATCAGGTACGATTTCATCCTAATCTTCCATAGACTAAAACTAGAACCCTCGTCAAATTTTTCTACTTCGTATTTTGTTGAAGATAATGAAGACATCTTAACCCTAGATTATATGTAGAAACTCGAACCTTGCTCTGATACCAATTGATGCGGAAGATCGTGGGTTAACTAGCACACAATCACACACAAAGAAAATAGAGAAGAAAAATCAACACAATGATTTAACGAGGTTCGGCTAAACCTAATCTTCGGGGCAGATACAGAGAGAGTTTTCCACTATGAATGAGAAGAAAAGCACAATACAATATATAGAATCCCCAACTACAACTCTTATATATTGATCCCAAATAGTCTCAAACCTATAAGAGAAAAGTTTTCAATGTGACAAGGACTATAGGTTTTCCTTTCCCAAATCTATTAGGACAATGGGTTTTCCTAAACCTATACGGATTATGAGTTTTCTAAAAATACAAAAAAATAATTCAATAAGCCACAAAATAACACACTCATTTCAATATTTTAGGGAACTATCTCAACTTAGTTGCAAAAAGGTCCAACATTATGTAGAGACTTGGCAGCAAAAGTGATACTTTCTCCGTTCCAATTTATGTAAACATGTTTGATTTAGTGCGGAGTTTAAGAAAAAAATGAAGACTTTTTGAATTTGTGGTCCTAAACAAGTCAAAAAGGGATTCAGAGTATTTGTGTGGTTATAAAAGTTTCTCATAAATAGTAGAATTGGAAGATTAAGCTAAATTGTTTTCAAATTTAAAAATGGATCATTCATTTTGGAACGGACCAAAAAAAATTAAGATTATAATTTATCAATTATATGTTGCTAAAGGTCATAGTTACTTTGACTTACAACTAAGGCTGTCCAACGGGACGGGACGGGACGTCCCGTCCCGTCCTATCCCGCTTAATTCTAAACGGGATGGGCCCATGTTAAACGGGACACGGGATGGGACGGGATGGCCATTTCGTCCCGTTTGTCCCGTCCCATTTCGTCATGTCTCGTCCCGGCCTGTCCCGCCTGTCCCGTCCCATCTCGTCCCATCCTGTCCCGTCCCGTCCCGTCCCGCCTGTCCTGCGTCCTATTTTTTGTGCATTATATACAAAAAACTTATAATCCTGCTTTTGAAGGTTTTCCTAAGACCACTGTTAGAAATGATGTTTTTAAATTTCAAACCGAATATCTTCAGTATATTCGTTGTGTATTGTTTCACTTAGATTGTAAAGTGCCTATCACATGTGATATAGGTCATAGTCCTAATGGTTGTGATTATTTAACTGTTACATGTCATTGGGTTGATCATCACTAGAACATACAAAAATGTATTATTGGTTATAAATTTGTTGATTCAAGATACAATGGAGCATATATTGCAACTATTGTTCTATAAATTATTTATTTTTATGGACTCATTGATAAAGTTTTAACTATCACCTTAGATAATGCTTCTGCTAAGTGCTAACACAACTACAACAACTAGCTTAATGAAATTATTGCAAAATTAATCCAACTTATGCACCGACCATTAATGAAATGATTGCAAAATTTAAAAAGTATTTTTTTTCTATTCCCCAAGTTTATTTAATTTCTACTATACTTAACCCATCTTTAAAATTAAGAGGTGCAAATGGACTTGTTCGTAAAATTTATGAGAATATAACATTTCAACAAAATGAACAACCATCTCTCGAAGACTGTCAAGCTAACATATATTCTTATGTTAGATCAATGTTTGATAAATATAAATCTATGGAAACACCAAGTGGTGAAACTAGGGAAGAAGAAGAATACAATGAGATACTTAGCACCGGGAGCTATGACGGCATGGAACTCATGGAACATCAATCAACATTGCCAATTCAAGAACAATGTCCGAGAGAAATTATAGATAAGTTACAACTTACAACGAAGTTATATAGGAGCTTACAAATATTAAGTATGATAATTTGTAATTGGCTACTAAGAGGCCTAGTTCAAATAGAACCCTTCCTAGAAGGTGGCTGCGTAGAGCCGTAGATTAGGTGCTCTTCAAAAGAATTATATTTGTATGTGAGATTTGAAAGTTCTATTAATAAAATAAAAGGCTCTAAGCGTTGAATTGTTTTTATGAATTGTCTTACACTCTTACTTAGTTACTTAGTGGCTTGAAATTATATTAAATAAATTATAACTCTATTATAAATTTATAATTACTAGAATATTTCATTACAAGTCTTTTGTTTTAATATTTTATAATTCTCTACTAAGTTTCCTAATTTCCGTTTAATTTTTAAGTTTATTAAATAACTCAAAAAATTAGTTGTTGCAAACTTTAAAAACTTAGTAATTGTCAAAAGAATAACGGTTTCCAAACTCAATGCTTAAATAATTTTTTTTTAAAACGACACTTAAGGCCCGCGAACCCGTCCCGTCCCATCCCGTCCCGTTCCGTCCCGTCTCGTCCCGTTTGTTAGCGGGACGGGATGGGCCTACCGTCCGTCCCGTCCCATCCCATCCCATCCCGTCCCGTTTGCTAGCGGGATGGGATGGGACTACCGTTTCATCCCGTTTGTCCCGTCCCGTTTGTCCCGTCCCGTTTCGTCCCGTTCCGCCACCGTCCCGACTAAATGTCATCCCGTCCCGTCCCGTCCCGTCCCATTAATTTCGTCCCATCCCGTCCCGTTGGACAGCCATACTTACAACGCTCTTTTTTTACCATAGAAATGAGGGGAGATTGTATATCGTTTGTCAGCATAGTTGCCTGACCACCCAGGTACGTGGGACAATGGGGAATAGATATATGAGATTTTGTCATAATTGCTTTTTGAATTGTGTTATACATGGGTGTTTCCCACTAAACACCAATTTTCTGGAGGTTACCAGGACAAGCATTAATCAAATCACGGGACATCCACTACCACCCCACCCCTCCTCTATGAAAGAAAATAGGAGAAAAAAGAGAAGCACTATAAAAATTTCGTTTCTCTCGTGCCGGAGTTAGCTCAGTTTTTTTCTTTTTCGTTGTTGGAGTGGCTTTGCTAGTCATTTTATAGCTATGAGTCCGACCAATATGTAGCAACTCTTCCATAATGATCTTCTATGGAAAAAGGTTTTATCGTATTAGTTCTATTTTTATGTTCAAGTCTTGTCTCTCCCCCCACAAGCTATGCATTCGACTAGCGGTCTTCCCATAATATAAAATTAACCGATCGATCGAACTAATTGCATTTGCTATTTAAAATATGTATAAAATATGAATATGACATGTATATAATACACACACATAATATATATATATATATATATATATATATATATATATATATATATATATATATATATATATATTATTGTCAATTTTCTCAATTTTATTTGTAAGAGCTCTTTGGCTTGACTATTTTATTTATCTTTTTTTAAATTAAAGGTAGGATGTTAAAACCAAAAAAAGTAACCGATTGTTTGGTACGAAGGAAAATATTTTCCATAAAAATATTTTCATGAAAAATGAGTGTTTTTATCACTTATTTCCCATTATTTGGTTGGTGAGTGGAAAACTTTTTTCAGAAAATATTTTTTAGTGTTTGGTTAGAGAGTAAAAAATATTTTTTTAGAAAAATATTTTTTTATATTACTTTCCTCACCCCCTTCCCCCAAGTCCTCATGTTTTCTTGCTTTCTCCCCTTCACAAAAACCCAAAGAAACTAATCTGTTATTTTACGTTTTTACGTAAAACAACATTGAAATTTATGCTCAATAACTATAAAGAAAATACTATTTTTTGGTTGAAAAAAAAAAGTACTTTTTCTATAACATGAAAATAAAGTAATTATTTTATTGAAATAAAAGAAAATATTTTTTCTAAATCATGAAAAGAAAATACTCATTTTATTGAAATAAAGAAAATATTTTTTCTACATCATGAAAAGAAAAATACTTTTTTTGTTGAAATGAAAGAAAATATTTTTTTATATCATGAAAAGAAAATACTCATTTTGTTAAAATGAAAGAAAATACTTTTTCTATATCAAAAAAAGAAATTCTTACGTTTTTGTTAAATTAAAAAAAGAAATACTTTTTTATACCATGAAAAGAAAATACTCATTTGTCAAAATGAAAAAAAAATCTATTTATAACATGAAAAGAAAGTACTATTAATAATATTTTTATTTAGGGTGAGGGTAGGGAATATGGTGGGAAAGGTTGAAAAAGAGTTATGGAAAATGTTTTCCCTTCTCTTGGTAGAGAAAATATTTTTCTCCAATTAAAGAAAAATGAGTTCATAAGAAAATATTTTTCAAAACATTTAAGTCAATCAAACATGAAAAAATTGGAAAACATTTTACTTCATACCAAACACACCCTCAATATTCAGACTGAGTGACCCTTATTGTTTACATTATTGGCTAAACATAATAACAAGGTAGGATACTTTAATCAGAAAAGAAAAAAGGCAATTTATGATGGCTATCAATTATGCCCATATCTCCATCTTGAGGATAAAACATTTGTTAATTAATCTAATCTTGGCAGTTCCAGAGGTGGAAATTAGAATCCAAAGGTAGATGTGATCGGCTGCCACATTATCTTTTTGTTATGCCTTTCTCTTGACACAATCCACCTTTTGTGGGTATTCTGTGATACTACTTGCTTTAGTTGCGAATCCTTTTCTTATGGAGATAAACTTTGGGATCAGACCCCTCTATCCTTGATGCCAAGTAAAGAATTTCCACGCACTATTGCAGATGCCAAAAAGCTTCTTACGGCCCAAGGACTTATGCAACAGAATAAAGTAAGAACTCCTTATGAACAGTGGCAAATGTAACTTTTGTCTCCAGGTGTATTGGGTGTGTGAACAACGTCTCATGTGAAAGTAGAAAAGGTAAATAAGATACTTATAAGGAATTGAATATTATTAATGGTATGAAGCCTTTTGAAAATACCGTGCGGGCTTGGCCCAAAGCGGATAGTATCACACTATGCTAAAAGTGTCTTTGGATCGTTTTATCCTAGTAACCGGTATCAAAGCCAATGATTTGGCGGGACGAGTATAAAGATGGCACACTGATGGCGTAGGGTCAAGCTTAGCGCCTTTGCCAGTCTATGAGCCAATTTACTACTTTTACCTGTAGGTTCAAATTCGCATATATAGCCCCTCCTTTATGCTTCCGTGACAACAAATACTCGGATGATTTGGGTGGAACACAGTTAACCTTCAAATTAGCACATGAATGGTGATGAGTCATGTGGAACTTAGTTTAAGGGGAAGATTGTTAGGTATGTGTGAACAAAGTCCTGCATGGAAAGTAGAAAAGGAAAATAAACTACTTATAAGGAGTTGGATACTCTTAATAGTGTGAGACATTTTTGGAACAAATCATTCGGACTTAGCCCAAGCAGGACAGTATCACACCGTATTAAGAGTATATTTGGACCGTTTTAGCCCAACAACATGTTCACCCGAACTCAACCTTTATGAAGTAGGGCACACATTGTAACATTCTGACCTCTTGCTTTTGTAATTTTTGTAGGCTGAAAGTTTGGAGACAGACCCAAGAGTCTAAAGGTTTCAAGTTGAGCAGGACCAAGATATAATACTTGGAGTGTAAGTTCAGCAACGTAATCCGAAAAGCGGACATGGGTGGGAGTCTTTATATACAAGTCATTCACAAGAGAGGAAGTTTCAAGTACCTTAGGTCAGTAATACAAGGAAATGGAAAAATTGATGAGGATGTCACATATCATATAGGAACATAGTGGATGAAACAGAGGCTCGATTTTCGGCGTCTTGTATGATATTTTATAGAGTGGTGGTTAGACTGGCTATGTTGTATGGGGTAGAGCATTGGCCAGTCAAGAACTCTCATGTCTAGAAGATGACAGTAGCTGAAATGAGGATGTTGAGATGGATGTACGGGCATAGCATGTTAGATAAGATTAGGAATAAAGTTATTGGGGAAAAGAGGTAAGTGGCCTTCGTAGAGGATAAGATGTGGGAGACGAGGCTGAGATTATTCGGGCATGTGAAGAGTTGAAGTACAGATGCCTCAGTTAGGAGGTATGAAAGGTGGGCCATGGTAGGTATGAGAAGAGGTAGATGTTAGCGAAAGAAATATTGCGAAGAGGTAATTAGGCAGAACATGGTGCAGCTGACGTGCTATGAGGATATGGTACTTAATAGGAGGATGTGGAGGTCGAGAATCAAGATAGAGGGTAGTAGGTAGTCAAGCATTTTTCTTTTTCTTTCTCAGAACGGTGGCATTAGTGTTAGTATGGTTCCTCTTTATTCTTACATTGTTATTATCATCTACTGCTTGATTGCTATCTATCGTTTCGGTTTTCTTAATAACTTATTATTGTTACTACTTGTAACGATCCTACTGGTCGTTTTGAGTATTTTAGTATCATTTCACCTATTTGATGCTTTGCATATGTGTATTTTTGGTTATGTGACTTGCAGGGATAGTTGGTTTGGTCTCGGGAGAGTTTTATATTGAATTGGGATACTTAGTCCCTTTGTTGGAGGCTTAAGTCATTAGAGTTTATCGAAGTTTGATTTTTGTTTAAACGAATCGAGAATAGTATTTTGATAGTTCTAATAGGTTCGTATGGTGATTTTGGACTTAGGCGTATGTCCGGATTTGGGTTTAGAGTTTCCTCGATTGATTTGGTTCTATTTGGCGAAAGTGAAAAAGTTGAAGGTTTGGAGAATTGATAGGTTTGACCGAGAGTTGACTTTGATATTATCGGGTTCGGATTGTGATTTCAGGAGTTGCACAGGTGCGAGGATGGCCTGGTAGAGGGGAAGACCGTAGATGTGGAGGGTTTCCGTAGAAGCGTATGCGCTTCTGCGATGGGAGTCCGCAGAAGCGGAAGCGCAGGTGCGCTTGGAGAGCCGCAAAAGCGGGATGTCGGGAGCTAAGTGAGGATCGTAGATGCGGGCCTTTTACTGCAGAAGCGGCACCGCATATGCGGTTAAGTGTTCGCAAATACAGAATTGCTGGACAAGATATAATTTCGAAAGATTTGACAATTGTTTCATATTTGGAGTTGTGGAGCTCGGCTAGTGGCGATATTTGGAGGGTTTTTCATAATAATTGAAGGGGGTAAGTAATCCTTACTTGATTTTTGTGTTAAATATTGATTACACACATATTAATACACCTAATTTATGTGAATTAAAGGAGGAATTTGAAAAGTTTTGGACTATGATTTTGGAAAGTGAAAATTGATAATTTGATGGTCAATTTGAGGTTGGAATTGGATGAAATGCATATATTTGGACTCGTATAGGAATAGGTGTTCGGGATTTGCAAGTTTTGTCGGTTCAAGGGTGTGGCTCGGTGTTGACTTTTTTGATTGACTTTGCATAATTGATTCAAGATCTTAGCTTTATTGTTTGGAATTGTTTTCTATAGCCTTTATTGATTATATTAAGTTATTTTGGCTAGATTCGAGCCGTCCGGAGGTAGAATATGTGAGAAAGGCTTCTTAGAGTACTGATTTAGCTTGCTTGAGGTAAGTATCTTATCTAAACTTGCTTAATGCACTAGTTGCCTGAATTATTTTTAATAGCTACGTGCTATAGGTGGCGCACTTGTATGGGGTTGAGCCCATGTGCGTGCACGAGGGTATTATTCATACTTGGGGTAGTGCATAGGCTATGATATGCCTTGAATTGATTGTTAAGTTTTTATGTTGTGATGTTTCTTATATTTGTACCCCTTTTTGTGAGTTGCTTGAACCATATTTGAGGTTACATAGAGGTTAATCTCCTGATTGAACCTGATAATTGCTACTTTCATGATGTAATTGCCTTATTTGAATCGTGGTAGCATACATTGCACATGCATATACCTTAGCATGTCACTTATACCAGTCCACGATTATGAAATTTGTTATCCATTGTTCTTGCATATGTATTCTTGTATATCTACTCCCTGTATGATATGGTTTGGACTGGTAGCACGTGAATTGGCCGTACGGTTCCAGATATGATAGCACATGATTTTTTCGTGCGGATATGAGATATTGTTACTATTGGCACATGGGTTGTCCGTGCAACACGTAAGTTGTCCGTGAGGATCCGAGATATTGTTAATACTGGCACGTGATTTGTATGTGTTGTTGATAATATTTTCAAATGAGTTGTCCATACAACACATGAGTTGTCCGTGTGAATCCGAGATATTGTTATTATTGGCATGTGAGTTGTCTGTTCGGTTGATATTATTGCACATGAGTTGTCCGTGCATCACATGAGTTGTCCGTGCAACGTGTGGATAAGGATTAATCCCCTCGGGGTCACCCTCTCATATTTCTCTCTTGATGGTGTACACACGGTATGAGTGATATTAGGCTTAAAGTATGCATATTTTTATGTATACTGCCTCTCATTGTGCTCATGTCTCGTAAATTTCGGATGTATAATATAATGATTTGTGCTAATTTATGGTATTTCTATGTATAGGAATCATTCGTATGTAATTTGGGACGAAAGTGTGCGGATTGGAACGAAAATGAGAAGAAAAGGCAAAAGTGCACATTTGAGCGCCACACGCAGCATGGGGCGCTACCTATGGCGCAGTTTCCAGAGGCATAAAATATCCAGCGCCAGGGCTAGCGCCCCACGCTACCCTGGGCACTGGTGACTGGGACGTGTCCTATTTCGGCCCTACATATCCCCAACTCGTATAAAAGGGGTCCTAAACCTATTTTGGAGGGAGGAGGACATTTTTGAGAGGAAACATAAGCACAGAGCCGCCGTGAAGGCCGGAATTCATCAAATTCCATCTTTTCTTCTACCAAACTTAGTAATTTTTATGTTTCTTTGTATGATTTGTTATTTTGCTACCATGTCTATGTGGAGCTAAATTTCATGTTCTAAGGTTGTGGTTCTTCATGACTATTGTTATTCGGATATTGATTTTGCTTTTTTGATTTATCGTATTGGTTTGTTTATTCAATCTTACGCTTAATTATTTGATTGCTTTATCACCAATTGAATACTATCTACGAATCTAGAATTGAACCCGAAAGAGGGAATTCTAGATTGCACATAGGATTGAGTAGAGCAAGTTCTTGAACCTGGGCATCGGGGAACGGATTCGCAGTTAGGATAGACATATACCTAATTGCCTTGCTTGGTTAATTTACATGAATTATAAATATATTCTTGTTAGTTCTAATTCTATAGACATATAGGCGTTAGGTTAGCTTGAATAGGCAAGTAAGAACTCGAAGGATTCTTATGAGCAATATTAACCATGTCAACCAATAAGCTAGATGAATTAGTTAGTCAATTCAATTGAAGAATATAATAGGACTGTTAGATAGCTCATAACCCTAGATCGTTTTTATTTCATTGATACATAAAAATCTATTCTTCCTTTGTTTAGAGTTCATTATTTCTTTTCTTTTTATTTTAGTTAGTTTAGAATCAAATACTCCCAGGTTTAATTCTTGTTTAGATAATTAGGATAGTCTAGTTTAGTTAGTAGTTAATCACAAGTCCTCGTGGGCTCGACATCCGACTTCTAGTCACTTTATTACTTGACGACCGTGTATACTTGCGTGTGCGTTTGGCCGCAACAAGTTTTTGGCGCCGTTTCCGGGGACTTAGAATTAGCTATTTTTCTAGATTAGACTTTTACTTTTATCTTTACATATTTTATTTTTTTTCTTTTTGTAAATATTTTTATTTTTATAACAATTTGATTTTTCTCTTAGTGTGTTCGTAGTTCTCTCGACATGACACCTATGGATGAAATATCCGGAGGTAAGGTTATGGATGAAGACGCTTGGTTGACGGAAGACTTTTATGGCCCTTCTTTTTGGGTTTGTCATGACCTGAACTCTAGGAGGTCTGAATTTGAATATGGGAGTAAGGGTTGGTATTGGGACAGATATTCACGATTACGGAAATATGCGGAATGACGTATCTTCTAACAAAGTTAGTTAATGATTGGTTGAAGGAGAGAGTTGATCTTGCACAAGAAATTGACAAGTTTGGCTTGGCTTTGCACAACTTGGATGTAGATTTGAGTGCAAATATTGATTCGTTCAACTCCCAACAATTTAAAAATGAGTTGTGTGAAGCTGAAAAATCTCTTCTAGACCAAATTGAGGAGCTAAAATGAGAATACCAAGTATTAGACCATATTTTTCTTGAGGATGCCAATGTTGAGAAAAGTGTTCTAGAGTCATATGAGGGAGTAGATATTGTTATATTTGAAGACTCTAGTGCGTGTAAATATGAGGATGTAGACAGTAATACAGTTCCAGAGTTGGGGCGTGTTGGTCCTCATTCTAAATATTTTTCGATATTATGTATGGATGATGACATAAAAATCGAGTCATCTCAGCCTTTGGAGGAGTCAACGGAAGAGGAACAAGGTGCT
Organism: Nicotiana tomentosiformis; assembly: GCF_000390325.3. Lineage (NCBI taxonomy): Eukaryota > Viridiplantae > Streptophyta > Magnoliopsida > Solanales > Solanaceae > Nicotiana > Nicotiana tomentosiformis. The sequence goes on along the minus strand of NC_090813.1, from coordinate 169,500,513 downwards.
TATACTTTTGGATTTTTCGTGCCAGAGAGAAAAATTACATTCCTCATATAAAGGCCGAGAAGTGGAGAGTAAAAAATTTATTACTTGGCCTGGTTATCTTCGTAGCCCCACCACTAGAACATGGCCGCAAACTAGATGCCATGTTAGGGGTACAATTCAGAAGTTCAAGGTGGAGGAAAAAGTTGTTCACTTCGTGCCACGACGTTAAATTAGGCGCTTGTTGGGAGACAACCCAGCTTTACTACTTTCTTTTAGTTTTGATTTTTTTTCTTATTGTATTATTTTTGTAGTGTTGTTTTATTTTGTAGGATTTTGAGCATAGGGAGAAAAGCCATAGGAAGTGTGCAAAAGTGAGTCAGATGGTTGGAACTAACTGTGGGGTGCCCGCACAAAGGATCATGCATGTGAGAAGTCTGAGTATCCCGTGAGCCGCTATTGCTCCGGCCTTTGGCCTTTCAGAGAGTTTCTTGTCCACCCTCATTATTTAATTTTGCTTTACTTGTGTATTGGGGACACTGTACTCTTTTAAATGTGGGGTAAAAAAATTTCTCTAGATAATTAGTAGTAGTATGTTAGTAGTAAAAAAAAATATTAACTTCTTATTTTGAGTTTAACTTCTTATTTTTGTTTTTGTAGTAGTGTAGTATTTTAGGTGATTAATTTTAAAATTAAAAAAAAACGAAAAAATTGAAAAATATTGGACTTTTCCTGACGATTGATTGCCTAGACAGTTTTCTTGAGGGATTAAAGTCTAACAAAAAACTTTACAAAAAAAATTTGAAAATAAAACAAATACAAAAATATGTCTTTTAGTTTTTCTTAGGTAGCAATAATCCCCCGTAATTTTTATTTGTGCCTCGATTTTTTTTTCATGGGATGTAGTTTGAACCAGGTAATTTTTTTCTTTTAGAGTAGATTAAGAATTTAGGGAATAAAATGGATGAAGAAAGATGAGATGAACCTAGGCGCATTTGACTTATTTGATAGTAGCATATTTAGGCTTTGACATGTGTAGTATCTTCCCTATGTCTTGAAATTGTCCATGATGCCTTGTGTATTTGGATTGCATGTCTTGTGACGCTTATGTCTCACTTTCTTGACTTGTGTTCACTTTGTGCTTAATGCTTAATATATCGTGGCTCCATGAATACGCCCATTAGTAGAGAATCAGAATGGGACCGTCCTTAGGGAGTCATGTGCCATGTGTGGTGAGGTTTTTATGTAGTCCATATATTGTACTTGTGTCTAGAACTTGCCCAGTATGTGAGTTGAAGCGAAATTTTAGGTGATGCTCGGTTTGAGAAATGATTTTATTCTTTCTTTGATCTTTTTGAGCTTATTGCTTACCATAAATAAAATTTATCTCTAGTTACCCCTTTTGAGCCTATAGACTTTTATTTGGCACCCACATTACGAGCCTATACCCTTTTTGTTCTTAATTGACATTGTTTTGATCATTTTACCTCTTAAATCACTTTAAATATGAAATGAGTGCTAAAAGAAGTAAGAAGGGATTAAGTATGGGATGACTTTTGAGTGGAACCAATGAAAGAAAGAATGGTGCACTTTATTTTGTAAAATAATACACCACTACTGAAAATTGAAAAAGAAAAAGAAAGAAGAAAAATCTGGAAAACAAAATCTCGATGAATAAATATCTTGTTTTTGCTAGTGGAGTGCAAATTAAGATAATGCTTAAAGAAAAAGGGAATATTTTTTGGGGGTGATATTGTTTGTAAAGTTGAAGTTGGATTGAGGAAATATGCGCTAAAGTTGATTTAGTGATGTGTTAAAGTGCTTAGGAGGATGAACCACTATTCCTAAATTTATCGTACTCGTCCCTTAGCCCACATTATAACCATGAAAAAGTCCTGATTGATTTTAGATCGAGCGAGCTTACATTAGTGGAGATTTACATTATGGGCAAGCCTATGGTACCAATTGCATGCATGTGACTTCTTTTGTGAGAGTGAGCGATTTTTCTGATATATGCGAGTCCTTAAACTATATTTGATCATGAGATTCGGATGCGTGAATTCAACTTACTCTCTTCGCTTTTGTTGTGAGGGAACGTGGTTTCACGAGGGATAGGTAACATTATTAGACTTCTCCAGGATGTTGGGTGTTCAAGCCATGAGTGTATTGGGACATTGAGTTGGTTTTTGAGGCTAGGATTCTTGTGAGCATGTTGTCTTTATTTGAATATTTTTTTAAGAATGACATAAGTATAGGAATGTGTATGTGATTGCATATGCTAGAGTTTAATTGTTGATATCAACTATGGTCATTGGTGTAGAGTGCTCAAATATAGAGTAATTTGTTGGTTGATTTGAGGACGAGCAACGTTTAAGTGTGGAATGTTGATATTCGACTTAAAGTATGCATATTGCCTCACATTGTGCTCATCTCTCATAGATTTCGGATGTATAATATAATGATTTGTGCTAATTTATGATATTTCTATATGTAGGAATCATTCGTATGCAATTTGGGATGAAAGTGTGCAAATTGGAGCGAAAATGGGAAGAAAAGGCAAAAGTGCACATTTGAGCGCCACAGGCAGCGTGGGGCGCTACCTATGGCCCAGTTTCCAGAAGCATAAAATATCCAGCGTCAGGGCTAGCGCCCCACGCTACCCTGGGCACTGGTGATGGGGACTTGTCCTATTTCGGCCCTACACACCCCAACTCATATAAAAGGGGCCCTAAACCTATTTTGGAGGGAGGAGGACGGTTTTGAGAGGAAAACATAAGCACATAGCCGCCGTGAAGGCCGGAATTCATCAAATTCTATCTTTTCTTTCACCAAACTTAGTAATTTTTATGTTTCTTCATATGATTTGTTATTTGGCTACCATGTCTGTGTGGAGCTAAATTTCACATTCTAGGGTTGTGGTTCTTCATGACGATTGTTATTCCGATATTGATTTTGCTTTGTTGATTTATCATATTGGTTTGTGAATCTCCTAATCTTCTTCCTCTCAGTGGGAACCACCCATACTGCATGATGTGCCAAATCTACGAATCTCATCTCGTACCAGGTCACAATCATATCCCCCGGTGTAGCTGCTCAAACTCCATGTGCAACTCCTCTCTGCGAGTCTATGGGACAAACTTCTCTAAGAAGAGAACTGAGAACTGATGCCAGGTAAGTGGTGTTGCATTAGCTGGCCTGTATGACTCATATATCTACCACCATTTGTAGGCTGCCCCTATCAGCTGAAAATAGTAAATAAAACTTCACTGGTGTCCACAATACCTGTTGTGCGAAGAATCCGATGACACTAATCCATAATATCCTGACTCTCCCCCACTGAAATCAGGAGGATCAAGCCTCTTAAATCGCTCCAACCTCTTCAGCTCCTCATCAGACATAGATGGATCAACTGCGGCCCGAGCAGCAACAACTGGCTGAACTGGTAATACCCCGGGTGTCTAATAACCCTAAGCTAGCTACTCCGGTGTACAGGTGGCGGGAGTCTGGGCTCCTTCCCTAGCATGCGAGACAACTGGTGCAACTAGTACTATACCCGCCAGAGCCAAGCTCGTACACACGCTCAAGATCTGAGCCAAGGCCTCCTAAACACCAAGTATAACAATATGTTTCCGCCAGTGTCTGAGTTGGTCCCAACGGCTCAGCAGTATCTGAAACATGCTCCTCCACTGGAGCGACTGGTGGCTCCACAGGTGCTGCTCTAGCTGTAGTGCGAGCCCCACCTCGGACTCGGGCCTCTCGCGGCCCCGACTGATGGTTTTGATGCCTTCCTGCCCGATCTGACTGAACGTGTCCTCACCATTTGTGAGAGAATAGAAGAATAAAGGTTCAAACTTCGGATTTAAATAATCCGCATGACAAGAATGCAAGAAAGTAAAGTTTTTCCTAACAGTTTGGTAGCCTTTCAAAGATAAGTATAGACGTCTCCGTACCGATCCGCAAAACTCTACTAAACTTGCTAATGACCCGTACAACCTATGAACCTAGAAAATTGATACCAACTTGTCACGATCCAAAACCACCAACCGATTGTGATGGCGCCTGATTCACTTGCTAGGCAAGCCGATCATAAAAAGAACAGATTATAATAACATAAATGATGAAAATAATACAAGTCTAAAGTCATCAACATAACATAATAGCATCGAGACATAATAAATTCTCAGAATTGGTAAATACAGAGTCATGAGCTCTAAAACAAAAATGCAAGTCTGAAATACCAAATAACAGTACTGTCTAAATGAAAGACAACATTACAAAATAAAAAGAGATAAAAGGATAGCAGTCGAGATGCAGCTCTACCTCGTCTCTCCGAAGATAATTCAGCAATAAGCCTCAGCTATTGGTTGCTCGGACCAACACATAGATCTGCATAATCAAGTGTAGAGTGTAGTATGAGTACAACCGACCCCATGTACTAAGCAAGTATCATAACTAACCTCGGCGAGAAAATAGAAGAAAGAACTATAAATAATACTTGCTAATCACCTGTACAGCTTATAAATTCAACAAGTATAGAATAATGATACGATCAAGTCATGAATCTCAGAAAGAACCATCTTAGAGCACAGAATTTCTTAACATACTCTGCTTAGTCAACAATCCAGCATATAAGGGAGATATACAAATAGATTAGGTAAACAACCAAGGAAATCTCATGTAAAGATGAAATGCAATAATCAAATCAAACACTGGCCAGCTTTTCCTCGGAATCTCAAAAATCAAACCAAACCGCTGATCAGCTTTCCGCAAACCGCGTGTACACCATCAAGAAGGCAAATGATAGGGTGACCCTAGGGGATGGATCCATATCCACACGCTACACGGAGTGGTCACGTGTAATCCGCCCGCGTGGTCACAGGCTCAATATCACAATCTACTCGGCGTAGTCACAAGCTCAATATCACAATTCTCCCAGTGTGGTCACAATATCAATATCACAATCCGCCCGGCGTAGTCACAGGCTCAAAATCACAATCTGCTCGACGTGGTTACAAGCTCAATATTACAATCCGCATGGCGTTATCACAGGCTCACAATCCGCACAACATGGTCACATGCTACTAGTCCAATCCATATCACAAAGAAAGAAAATATACAAGAATACATGTATAGGATCAATGGATATCAAATTTCATGCTCCTAGACTGGTATAAGATATGCTAAGGTATATGCACGTGCAATGTGTTCTATCATAGCTCAAATAAGGCAATTACATCACAAAAATAGCAATTATCAGGTTCAATCAGGAGATTAAAGTTTATGTAATCCCACACACTGCTCGAATAGTCCACAATAGGGGTGCAAATATAAGAACCATCTCATCATGAAGCTTAGCAATCAATCCAAGGCATATCACTCCGAGCATGAATAATATTCTGGTGCATGTACATGGGCTCAACCTACACATATGCGCCACCCATAGCACATAACTATCACAAATGACTCGGGCAACTAGTGCCTCAACCAAGTTTAGGTATGATACTTACCTCAAGCAAGCCAAATCAATCCTCTAATAAGCCCTTTCCGCGTGAATCAACCTTCGGACGGCTCGAATCTAGCCAAAATAAATTAATATTATCAATGAATGCCATAGAAAACAATTTCAAATAATTAAGTTAAGATCTTTATCGAAAATCAAAAAGTTAGCCCCGGACTCACACCCCAGAAACTGGCAAAACTCACAAATTCAGAACGCTCATTCTAATACGAGTCCAAATATATGTATTTCATCCAAATACGACCTCAAATCGACCCTCAAATCATCAATTTATACTTTTGAAATTTTTTTACTAAAATCCTCAATTTTTTACTTAGATTTACCAATTAAATACTAAAATCAAGGTTGGAATCATGAATAATGAACAAATTCGAGTCAAACACTTACCCCAATCCGAATCGTAAACATTCCCTCCAAAATCACCCAAATCTGAGCTTTACATCTCAAAATATGTTAAAATGACTAAAACCCTCGAAAAATAGAGTACTCATAGTCTGCCAAGCCATTCGCTTTGCGATCGCGAAGCACAACCAAACCCTGCCCCAGAAAGGCCCTATGCAAACGCGAGATCATAGTCGCGAATGCGATGCACAACATCCTTGAGCCTACGCGAACGTATCCTCCTCTCGCGATCGCGGAGGCTAAAAGCCTGACGCGCTTAACCGGCCTCCCCTTCTACGCGAACACGTCTCCCCTCTCATGATCGCGAAGGCCACAACCTTCCAAATCTCAGCGAACACGATGAGCAAACGCTTCTGCCATCAAATTGCCCTCCGCGAACACAACTGCCATGTCACGATCGCAAAGAAGGAAACTAGATAACAGAAATCATAAATCCCAAAATATGGAAAAATGGTCTGAAACCCATCTGAAACACACCCGAGACCCCTGGAACCGCTTCCAATAATACCAATCAATCCCAAAATATAACACAACATCAAAATCAGGAATTGCACCTCGATTCAAGCCTAAGGAACTAATCCTAATTTCTAAATTCAAAACTTACGATGAACATGCCTAAACAACTCGGAATGATCTCAAATTTTGCATGCAAGTACGAAATGACACAACGAACCTATTCCAACTTCTAGAATCAAAATCCGAACCGGTATCAACAAAGTCAACTCTCGGTCAAACTTATTAACCTTCCAAACCTTCAACTTTCCAACTTTCGCCAATTTAAGCCAAAATAACCTAGGAACCTTCACATCAAAATCCGGACATACGCCTATGTCTAAAATCACCATACAAAACTATTGGAATTATCAAAATACCATTCTGGGGTCGTCTACATAAAAGTCAAACTACGGTCAACTGTTACAACTTATGCATCTGTCCTAGGGACTAAATATCACAATTTACTCTAAAACATTCCCAAAATCAAACCAACTACCCCGGCAAGTCATGTAACCACAAATACTCATATGTAAAGCATCAAATAGGGGAAACGGGGCTAAAACACTCCCAAGAAAAAAAAACCTGCCAGATAGTTAGACTAATTGACTGCACCCTCCTAGAATAAGAAAATAACTTTGCTAACCAGCATTTTATCCTAGAAGTAAATCTTTTCCACAAGAGGCAAAAACTGCCTAATTAGAGGCTTTTTTGAAGACATAAGCACTCCCAGATATTTAAGGGGAAGGTTACCTTCAATAAATCCTAACTCTTGCATGATCTCCTGTTTTGCATCACCAGGAATACCAACAAAGTATATTGACCTTTTGTCTATATTTGTTATATTAGTAAGTCATTCACAAAGCATATATGAATTACACCAAGTTTCGTGCATCTTGGATGAAAATTAAAGTTACTATTCAAGGCCAACTGGTTGATCACTCTCTGCGGATTTTTTATAGAAATAAAAAGTAGGTAAGGTGACATTTGATCACCTTGTCTTATCCCCCTCTTTCTTTGAAATGGCTTAGACAAATCATTATTAGTTACCAAGAATAAGAAACAATAGGCACACACTCCACCAATAAATAAATTTGTGAGGGAACCCCAAATCAATCAACATCCTTTTTAAGAAACTCCGCTCAAGAGTGTCATAAGTTCTTAAATCCACCTTGAGAACACATATAGGAGAAACCCATTTTTTATTATAGCCCTTAAACATTTCATGACTAGATATAATGTTATCAATAATATTCCTCCCTTTTATAAAAGCAAAATGTGAGCTTCCGATTTTATCACCAATCATCATTTTTATTCTCAAGGTCGGTATCTTATCAATTGTCACAACCTAAAATCCCACCATAAGGGTCCTGATAACACCTAGTTCGTAAAATTAGGTAAGTCTATCACATGATGAGATCAAACAGAATATAACAACTTAAATATTAAATAAAAGCTGAAAAATACCATAACATAGCCAAAATGGGGATACAACAGTCAAAATCCCAAAATTCGATAATACTCAGTCATAAGCTCTACAATGAATACATGATAAATCCCAAATGTACATCACTGTTTGAGAAGGCATAAACAATGAAAAAAAAAAGTAAAAGAGGGTGACTCCAAGGCCTGCGAGTGGAACAACAGGTATACCTTGAAGTCTCCAATAGCTCGACACCACTCCCTAATGACCAGTACGATCTGAGGTACTTGGATCTGCACAAAGAATATATAGAAGCATAGTATGAGTACACCATAGTGGGTACCCAGTAAGTACCAAGACTAACCTCGGTGGAGTAATGACGAGGTTCAAGTCAAGACATCCACTAGTCAAATAATCTGTGCAAGATGTCAAAATAAAACTGACAACGGGTGGGCATGTGATAACATGGCAAATCAACCAACAACTCATAAAACACAAAGTGAAATCATTTAAGAAAAACAAGGATATATTCAGAATATCAACCCATTCCAACACATGAATAACATCAAGGATCACCCCGGAATACCACATAACATCATCAACAAGCCACCCTTACGGCGCCGCGTGAGCTTTACAATGAAATTTCTCCTTATATAGCTACACGTGCATACGTCCCCTTATCTCGCCGCATACGCATTAATAAACACCACCCTTATATCGTCACATGCGCATTTCACTACCCTTTTACTCCACATAACAACAATCAACCCGCACAACAAGCCCACATGTGCCACGATGTCACAAAAATAATAATATACCAATATCACATCAAGATATAGCCCTTAGCTCACAATGAGATACAGCAACATGACAATAGTATAAGAGTGCGAGAAAATATTTAACAATAAAGCATATTAATGTAGAAAATAACCCCAATACAAGGCATACTAATAGAGTCAGATCTAATCCTGTCACAAACCACACATACGCCCGTGTACACACTCATCTCCTCATGTACATGCCCCTTCACATAGCACAAAATAATACAAATTAGACCAAATCCTAAGATGTAATTTCCCCACACAAAGTTAGGCAAGATACGTACCTCAAGAAGCCCTTTTCGTGTGAATCAACCTCCGAACGACTCGAATCTAGCAAAAAAAAAAACTTAATATTATCAATAGAAGCCATATGAAACAAGTTCAAATAATAAAGCTAAGATCTTGGTTCAATAATGCAAAGTAAACCCAAAAAATAACCTCAGGCCCGCACCCCAGAAAGCGACAAAACTCATAAATTCCTAACACCCATTTCAATACAAGTCCAAATATATGTATTTCATCTAAATCCGATATCAAATCGACCCTCAAATTATCAATTTTTACTTTAAAAAAGTTTTTATTAAAATCCCCATTTCTTCACTTAGATTCACCAATCAAACGCTAAAATCAAGATTGGAATCATGAATAATAAATAAATCTGAGTAGCAAATACTTACCCCAATTCAAATCGTGAAAATCTCCTCCAAAATCTCCCAAATCCGAGATCTAAATCTCAGATATGATAAAATAACCAAAACTCTCGAAATGGAATGTTTAAGGGTCTGCTCGATGATACCGTTCGTGATCCCAGAACCTACGTCGCGATTGGGAAGCACAAACAAGAAGGTGCATCTGAAGACCTTATGTGATCGCGAGAACTTGGTCACGAACGGGATGCCTAGCACTGCTGAGCCTACGTGAATCGGTCCTTCACACGCTAACGCGAAGGCTAAAGGCCTGATGCAACCAACCTCCCCTTCTACGCGAATGCGACTCCCCGCCCACGAACGTGAAGGTCACTGCCCCTCCTGCTCCACGAACACGACCTCCCCATAGCGAACGCGAAGAGCAAACACGCCTACCACAAAATAACATCCGCGAACGTGAATGCCATGCCATGATAGCAATGAAGAAAACCAAACACTAGCATCAACAGTCCAAAATAAGGAAAAATAGTCTGAAACTCATCCAAAATACACTCGAGGCCTCCGGGACAATGTACGATCACACCAACCAATTTCAAAACATAATAGGAACCTAGTCGAGGCCTCAATCAAACAAAATAACATCTAGACCACTAATCGCACCTTAATTCAAACCTAAGGAACTAATCCAAATTTTCAAATTCAAAACTTACGTTGAACATGCCTAAACAACTCGGAAGGACCTCAAATTTTGCATTCAAGTCTCAAATGACACAACAGACCTATTTTAGCTCCTGGAACCACAATCGGAACCTGATATTATCAAAGTCAACTCTCGGCCAAACCTATCAACCTTCTAAACCTTCAACTTTCCAACTTTCGCCAAATAGAACCAAATCAACCTAGAGACCTTCAAATTCAAATCCGGATATACGCCTAAGTTAAAAATTACCACACGAAACTATTGAAACTATCAAAACACCATTCCAGGATCCTCTACACAAAAGTCAAACTCCGGTCAACTCTTACAACTTAAGCCTCTAATCAAGGGACTAACTGTCCCAATTCAATCCAAAACTCCTCGAAACCAAATCAACTACCCCGGCAAGTCAAATAATTATAAATACACATATGAAAAGCTTCAAAAGGGAAAACATGGGTCAAATTCATGAAATAATCGGCCGGGTCGTTACATCAATAGTCTTATATAAAGTGGTGTAACAAGTAATTAGTTTAAGAGTATAAATGGTTTCGGTTTTGAAGACATTGCATGATTTGACTAGAATATGTATATGATTTTCAAGTGGCATATGGTCGAACTATATCATATGATTTGATTCGCTCGACGTTGATAGGATATCGGGTGCCCGTCACGTGTCATCTTGGTAGATTTTGGGGCATGACATTGAAATCAATTTAAAACCAAACCAAATACTATTAAAGGATGGTTTGCTAGGCAAGAGAGTTTGTCGTGTGCCGATCACGAATCCTAGTGATTTGGATATATATATATATATATATATATATATATATATATATATATATATATATATATATTGTAGTCTTTCTAACATACCGCGTGAGGGTAATAAGCTAGCAAGGTATTCATTTTTTTTACTTTTTCCAAAAGACCCCTGCCTCGTCATTAAAATAGGAACTTCCAAAGGTTTTTTGGTCTTTTACGTTAAATTCCACATTCTCCTAGATTACGTATCTGCTATTCCTATTTTGTTCCGAATAAATCGACCATCCCATCCTCCCTCCACATAACCATCATCAAATTCCGATAAAAAGAGCCGACAATGGCAGAATTAATAAGTTCTCTTGAAGCTTTGCAAAAAACTCGAAGAGAATAAGAATCATTTGATATTTAATTATGTTAATTAAAGAAAGGGGTTTGCATTTATCAGATTAAATAGCTGGGTTTCATTCCTCTTCAATAGAGAGCATTCCAAAAAGCCATCGACGATAGATCCACATTGTCGTTGTAGTCACTTTTGGCACAGTGCTTTTCTCAAGTTCTTTTCTTTCCAAGCCATTTTTGGAGCACGCTGTTAATTCCTTTGAATGGAGGAGGAAGACATCAAGTAGTAGACTAGTAGGAGAAAAAGAGGAGGAATTCTCAGTTTCATTTCCCGGAGAGCTCGGAATGAAGATCCACATTGCCATCGTCGAGAAGTGAAGAACAATGTGTAGTGAATGACAAGAACCAAAGTTAGGTGGAGCAGCGAAGGATACGAAAACAAAGTAAAAATCTATCTATATATATATATAATTCAAGGGTATTCTATCGGTTACGTGGCACATCCCATTCGCAAGGACTTCTATTTATCTTTATTTACATTTTATTTGCCATTTTCCTATAATTTTATACCATCAAACATCGCAATTCTCTGTCTCTAAAAGACACCGACTCAAAAAACTCGGTATTCAAAAATACCGCTTCATAAACACAACCACTTCTTAATTCTTTACTCTCTCGAATTTCTTTTTATCCTCAGCTAATTGGTTCTCCAATCTTTCTTCTTTATCTTTTTTTGGCTATTGTTATTTGCTTCACCTCTATCGATATTTTTTTCATCCTCTGCTAATTGGTTATACAATCTTTCTCTCTATTTCCTTTTTCTATTGTTTATCGTTCATTTGCTATATCTCTGTCGAATTTATCACTATCCTCCGCTAATTTCTAAATTCATTCCTCATTCACAGCGCAGTGAAGGACTACTGGATCAAATGTAGTTACCTACTTAGTTATGGGAAAACAAAAGCAATAATGTGCTCGTAAAAATGCCATATGGATTGACCTTGCACCCAGATTCAGAAAATGCTGCTATTTAGGAGAGTTATGGTATATGGTACTTATATTTTTCTCCTGTCTCTTTTTTTGTGCAGGTTGAACAGAAACTTCTACAGGAAAAACAATGCAGTTATTTGCTTTTGTTCTTATCCAATATCTTTTAATTCAACGTACCAATATACTGTTGAACTTATTTTATTGCCTTTTATTGTGATGATACATCTTTACTTGCTCTATCAATTTTGGAAGAAAGTATACACAATTGTGATATGGTAAGTTCAATATTTTTTTCTTAATAATAGGTAATTGAAACTCTTTGATGCTTTATGAGATTATTGACTGTGTGCAATCCATTCATCGCCAAGCTAAGGTAAATTACTTAGGCGGAATTTGTTTTACAGTTCAGAAAAACTGATTTTGCAAGCTTAGAGTTCGAGTTTTTCGAAAAAAATGGTTGGTTTACGTTTGCTTTCTATTTCCTAATTTCGGTAACATAATAGAAAGTTCCTAAAACTGATCAGAACAAAAAGAGAAATTCATCAGTTCAAATAAAAGTTATCTTTACCAAAAATATATGTATAAAGCAATGATAAAAGGAAGAATGAAGGTGATTTTTGTGTTGGGAGATTCATACATCTGTATATATACATAATTCAAGGATAAATACATGTATGTGTGTGTTTGGTTTTGTTCCAATGGATTTCGAAAGTTTGTAAGATTAGGTGCTATCTGTTCTCTCAAAAATAGGCAAATTTTAGCAGTTACTATGCTTTTCATTAAGAGCTTAGAAGGATCTGGCTTCCTTCTAGAAATTAAAACACTGATGGCCTTTCCTTTCTTAATTTTACTGATAAATATTAGTGTTGTGCAATGATGAGTTTTGAGGTTCAATTGTACCTTAGTTTCCATGCAGTATTTAGGAACCATCGTGTTGTATTCATGTTCTTGTATTGACTCAGATACACTGAATTCATTTATGTTATTTTTCAAATTTGGTTGACATAGCATGTTCTCTTTGGGTTGAATATAATATGAGAGATTAGTACATCTATGGAGAAATCCTAGCATTGCATAAGTACTAAGGTAAAGTGCGGTGTACTCATTACTTAATGTCATCTTTGACTTACAGCGATGTTCTTATCATTTTATCACAATTGAGTCTTTGTGCTGTTTTGTGCGACTACATGTTGCCTACGCTCATATATATATATATATATATATATATATATATATATATAGTGAGAGCAGTTATGTTTAACGTTTCAAAGTTTGATCTGTTTAATATGTTCTTCTGCGGATATTTCTTATGGTTCTTGAGTTGCCTGATCTGATTTAAGAGTTAATTTGATAATCCATTGCAGGTTTCTTCTGTGGTTGATCATAATACTTGATAAATGAAAAGATCTTGATACATCTTCGTTCTGATGCAACATGGAGGGTCCATTTACATCGTGCAAGCTTGAGCACACTTTATGTTGCCTAGCAATTTGTTAATTTATTGGTGAGTTCTCTAAAGAATTTATCTTATGCACGTACGAAATATACGATCCCCGAACATCTATTTTTTTACTTTCTAATGTTTATGGCTACTATATATAATGCTTCCTGTTAATTTGATTCTATTGCACAACATCTTATCTGCAGAGATATCCTTAGGTGGTCGAAAACTTTAGTTAGTTAGGGTGGTCGGCATGTAAACTTTACCAGTGAGACAGGAGTTGTAGACCTGTTCTTGAGACTTGCTCATTCTCTTCAAGAGTATCCAACAAAGGGACAAGCCTTAGAATTCATGAAAGAAGACGAGCCTCCAATCTCAATGATAATTTACCTATAAATTCAAGATTAGAAATTGTAAAAAGCAATCAAAGTCATGGAAGTTTTAAGCCTCATTTTTTGAAGGGTAATTTTTTCATTTCTATGTTTTTCTCATCTTCCTTCAAAGTCAGTATGCAGAGTCTCTCTAGATTATAGAACTCAAAAACTTAAGATGAGAGTCATCTTTATTTTATTTATGTATATTAGGACATTTCTTTTTGCCATTACGTAATCATGGCTTTGCTAATTTATTCTGTAGTTAATTGATCTGATTGTAGCTATATCTACTTTGTGGTGTATTTTGGAGGATAATCAAATAAATAATTTAGCTTTCCTGTTTGATTTATTCTGTGCTGATTGAATTTTTGTTATGTCTGATCTATGGATATAGTGCTTTCTTTTTGTCTAGGGAGAAGAGATTGCGAGCAAGTGTTACGTCCTTGCATGTTTTATTCCGTGCTGAATATAGTACTAGCCGATACTGAATATGATATTTTTTGCAGTATGTTTTTACATTTGGTGAAATATCTTCTAAAAGAGATTAGTTATGGTAATAGTTACTACCTATAGTGATGGAAATATTGACATAGTAACAAGCAAACTTTTTCGCGATTTGATATAGGACTGGAAAAAATTATTAACAGTTGCCATTTATAAAATGACTGATGCACCGCGCTTCTAAAAATTGACTAATGCATTGCGCGAAGCGGGAGCATATTACTAGTTATTTAAATAAACCCTTACTGAAATTTGCTTTCGAGGTATTCACATGATTTTTTTTTGGGTAAAGTAAAAATAAGTACCGTCGTAACTTACTACTTTCATGTACTCCCTCCGTCCATTTTGATATGATATTCTTTCATTTTAAGTCAGTAATAAAAATAATACTATCTCCGTTTCAGTTTAGTTTATGTGAACTATTTTCTTTTTGGTCCGTTTCAAAAAGAATAATTTCTTTCTAAATTTGAAAATAATTTTGCTTAAACTTACAATTCTACCCTTAATGAGATGCTTTTATAACCACACAAATACTTTGGGCCCCTTTTTGAATTGTTTAGTACCACAAATTCAAAAATTCTTTATTTTTTTTAAACTTCGTGCACAGTCAAACATGTTGACATAAATTGGAACAGAGAGAGTAGTACCATTTTTTTTATTAATAATTTAACTTTAAAATTTTCAATCCTTAATGAAATAATTTCTAATCACACAAATTTTTATAGATTATTTTAGATCACAAGTTTAAAGAGTTTTCCTTTATTTCTTGAACTATGTGTCTAGTCAAATACCTTCGTATAAAATGAGACGCACACACTTGGAGAGAATGGCCAGTGCCAGCTTGGGCCCAATATTAAGACAACTAAATTCATTTTGAACTATAAATAATACAAATTGCTGTCTTAGCGGGCGTTTAGACTTAAGAATTGTAAAATTTCAAAAAAATAAAAAAAATTTAAAGTGCAATTGGTATTTGAAAATTGGAGTTATGTTTGGACATAAATATAATTTTGGGTTGTTTTTGAAGTTGTGAATGATCTGAGTGAAAATTTTGAAAAACAGTTTTTTGGAGTTTTTCAAATTTTTGAAAAATTACAAATTTTATCTTCAAGTGAAAATTATAAATTTTATGGTCAAACACTAATTTTGAAAAAAGCAAATTTTTTTCGAAAAAAGTGAAAAAATTCTTATGTCCAAACAGACTATTAGTATCAAATTAGATAGCCAACATTGCGTTCTATTTACATAGATTTTTGGATTACAAATCTACATTTTTCATGTCCATAATAACATCATATTACGAGATGCTTTACACTAGTTACATCATATTTTTTAAGATAACTGTTTACTTATTATCAAATGGTGGTACGTGAAAAACCGCATGACTTCTCTCTCGGCGCACGTTTAGCCAACGAAGGCTAACTTGCACCAACGATGACAAGGCGACGGAAACAACTTGCAACGACGAGCTTAACCGTTACTCCGGTAACTACTGTACATCATGCATTCACTCCTTTAAGTTTTGGAAGTTTCCTCCCAGCTTAATTTCAACCAATTAGAGAGGAAAGTGAAAGCAGCTCTGCAAATGAATGTAACTGTGAAAGCGAATGTAACAATGCAGATCGAATTGCGGCGGAGGAGAAGCATAAGGGCAAAATCCAAGTGCTAGCACTACCCCGGAGACTACAATTCTCAGAGGTTGGGTCTTTTGTGCAGTCATCCCCAACCCTAGAAGAACAAGTACAAGCAGCTCAAGGAAATAACTCGTCGAAACAACATGTGAAGGACCTAAGAAAGCTAAATCGCAGCTCTCAGATGGGAATGAGACTGGATTATATGCCTCCTAGTCATCGAAATGGTAAGATTGTAGTTCAAATTATCGAGGAAGATGTCCAAATGCTAAATGATTATTAGGCTACTGCATTAATTGGTTATGTGCTAGGAGATACTCCGTATGAAAAATCTATGGAGAACTTTGTTACGTTTGTCTAGGATTTTGTTTCAAATCCACAAATCTTGTATCACAGTGATGGCTACTATGTGTTTCGATTCCTCACAATTGAGGATAGAGATCTAGTTATGCAAGCAGACCCATATACGTACCACAATAAGTCGTTTATCTTATAGAATTGGGAAATAAACTTCCACTTTGATACTAAATGCATCATAACCATCCCTCTTTGGATGAATTTTCCAGGTCTACATGTTGGTTATTGGATTGCAGATGCACTTAGCAAAGTGGCCAGTGTTATTGGATCCCCTATGTACACTGATAGATATACAGTTGATCTGAACAAAATTTCATATGCTCGAGTTCTAGTAAAGGTTGATATCAAAAAATCACTATTGGAGAGTGTAGACATTGACACCCCTTCAAGAACTATTCAGCAACAAATTGCTTATGACTGGAAGCCAAAATTCTGCATAGATTACAATCACTTTGGCCATGATAAGTTTGAATGCTGGAGGAATACCTAAAAGAACACTGATGAGGCAGAGTTTCAGGCACCAAAAAGAAGAAAAAGGGCCTGGAAGAAAAAAGTAGTGCATGAATGGAAACCAAAAGAACCTGTAGAGCATGAAAATGAAGCCGATGCAACAAAGGTGGGAGCTCCACAGGAAGAAGCTGGAAATAGTAAAAAAAAAAACGGTTGTTGTAAAATCTCCTAGACAGATACTCATGAGGAATGGTGAGTGCATAATAGACCAAAGACAACCTACTGAACTAGGACAGCAGCCTCAACAAAATGAAGGAGTCATCAGTGCAAATAGATTTATGATCCTAGAAGAATGTATGGCAAGCACTTCTAGACTGGAAGAGTCTGGAAAGGATCATGCATTCAAACCCCCATGATAGTGTGTACTTGGAATATTAGGGGGCTGAACAAGCCCTATAAACAGAAGGAGCTGAAGCTTTTTCTGAAAAAGAATAAAATAGATATCATTGGATGTCTAGAAACTAGAGTAAAGGAAAGAAAGGAAAAAAAGATCTTGAACATAGTAGCCAAAGACTAGGGATATTACTGTAATTATGTCCAGACAGTAAATGGTAGGATATGGCTGTTATGGAAATCCCACCTAATAGTTAAGGTCCTCAAAATCCATGAGCAATTTATACACTGCTTTATGTAGGATTCATTAGCAAATTTTCAGACTCTTTTGACAGTAGTTTATGCGAGGAATAAACTCCATGAAAGAGATTTCTTATGGCATGACCTACAATTGCTAGGCACTCAGATACAAACACCATGGCTTATTAGTGGTGACTTCAATAATGTCTTGTACACTGATGATAGAATAGGACAACCAGTTATACAAGGTGAAGTATAGAATTTCAAGCAATGCATTGACTCTTTGCAGTTAACACCTCTTAGAACAAAGGTATGCTTATTTACCTGGTGTAATAAACAACCAGCAAGCAGTAGAGTTTACAGTAAAATTGACTGGGCTTTTGGGAGTTTCAGTTGGACTCAGGTATATGGGCATGTAGAAGCTAATTACCTCTCCTCTGGGGTATATGATCACTCACCAATCCTGATCCAGTTATGGAAAAGGATAATCACTCATCCCAAGCCTTTCAAGCTCTACATGGTATGGTGACAATATAACATCAAGATTTCTCACCCCTTGTGAATAGAGTATGGCCAAAATAAGTGAGAGGGGATCCAATGACAAATATTTGGTAAAAGCTTGAAAGACTAAAAGATGAAACAAAGGGACTGAACAGTTCCATGGCAACCTATGCACATAAGTTAAATCATGCCAGAAAAAGCTTAGAATGTATACAAGCAGCACATGCCATTACCCCCTTTGATCAAATACTGATTGAACCGGAGAAGCAAAGTATTAGTAAACTGAAAAAGTGGAGCACAATAGAAGAGAAAATACTGAGGCAGAAATCTAGAGCAAGCTGGATTACACATGGGGATTCCAATTCTAAATACTTCTATGCACAAATAAAGATCAGCGCCAGCAAAAATGCCATCACTTCTATCTATAATGATGTGGGAATAAAGATCAGTGACCCAAAGGCCGTGGAGAAAGAATTTCTTACATTCTTTAAAAATCTTATGGGTGAAGCAAATGTCCAAACTCAAGCATCATCAAAAGTGGAAAATGCCTCACCTTAAGTCACCAGCAGGAACTAATACAAGACATATCACTGGAGGAGGTCGATGCAACCATTAAAGACATGCCAAATGATAAAGCTCCTGGAGTGGATGTGTTCCCGATAGAATTTCCCACTAAGCACTGGGAGACTGTGAAGCAGGATGTCTATGTAGCAGTGAAGTATTTCTTTCACATAAGGAAACTGATGAAAGCTTGGAACTGCACTGCTATTACTTTGATACCTAAGGTCCCAGCACAAACTCAGGTGAAAGATTACAGACCAATAGCATACTGCACTATATTGTACAAAATCATTGCTAAGATACTGACCAACAGACTCAAGAAGGGAGAAGTATTATTGACAACATCCTATTTAGCCATGAACTGTTTAAAGGCTATATTAGGAAAGGTATGTCTCCTATATGTATGCTGAAAGTGGATATTAGAAAGGCATATGACTCATTGGATTGACATTTCCTCAGTTGCATATTAACAGACCTTGGATTTCCTCAAAAGTTCATCACTTGGGTCATGGAATGTGTAACCACAGTCTCTTATTCTTTGGTATTTAATGGTGGTCTTACTAAACCATTCTAGGCTAAAAGAGGGATCAAGCAAGGGGACCCAGTGTTCCCCTATCTCTTTGTCATTACAATGGATTACCTGCAAAGGGATATGAACCAGTTGCCCATGATCAAAGAGTTCAAGTACCACCCAAGATGCAAACCGATAGGAGTGACACATGTTTGTTTTGCTGATGATTTACTTATGTTTTGCAGGGCTGACATAAGTTCACTCACCATACTTCAGGAAACCTTTCAAAAGTTTTCTGCTGCATCTAGTCTACAGGAAAATATAGACAAAAGTTCTATCTACATTGCTGGGGTTCATAAGGATCTTAAAGATACACTGATAAGCTTACTAGGATATACAGAGGGCTCCCTACCATTTAAATACCTGGGAGTACCCCTGTTTACCAATAAGTTAAACATACAACAGTTTTTGCCATTGGTGGAGATGATCACAGAAAGAGTGAGCTGTTGCTATCCTATTCAGGAAGGGTGCAGCTAATCAAGTCTGTGATCTTTGGTATGCAAATATATTGGGCCCATATCTTTTTACCACCCAAGAGGATCATGAAGCTGATTGAAACTATATGTAGAACCTACATGTGGACTGGTACAAGTGCTACATCTAGAAAGGCCTTAATAGCTCGGTACAAAGTATGCCAACCTAAGGCTGCCGGTGGCTTAAACATCATCAATATGAGATTGTGGAATAAAGCAGCAATCTTAAAACAACTATGGGCATTGGCAAAGAAAAAGGATTCACTTTGGATAAAACGGGCATACTGTTACTACATAAAACAGAGAGACTTAGACACTATGACTACACCTAAGGCAACTGCTTGGGTGGTAAGGAAGATCATAGACTCAAAGCAAGCTTTGATGCAGACGAACACAATGCAGGGCAATCTTAACGCCAAGTTGACAATGCCGAAGAATGAGGGGATCGGAGATTCCAGATAAAGAGGGCCTATACTCAATTGCTCCCTCAACTCCCTAAAGTTACTTGGAAGAGTATTCATATGCATCCCCAGATTCATCCTAGATTCAAATTCCACCTGTGGCTAGCTGTCCATCAAAGGTTATCTACTGTGGATAGGCTGCAGAAATTTAGGATTCAAGTGCCTTTGAATTGTGTCTTTTGTGCACTGAACATTGAAACATTTAGTTATCTATTTTTGAATGCTCCTGCACTAGCATGCTATGGATAAGAATCCTCAAATGGCTGGGACATCATAGAAGAACTGGCAGCTAGCAAAATGAGATAGAGTAGGTAAGCTCACTAGCCAAGAGGAAATCTGGTATAGCATCCATCACTACCTCAGTCTTAGCCATGGTGATATACTGTATTTGGCGTGAAAGGAATTCAATCAGGTTCAACAAAGGGAACTATGATGCTGACAAGATATGCAGAGAAATTGCAATACACATGCACATACAAGGGAGATCAAAAAACAAATGGCACTCAACATTGAAATGCTTGAATCATTATCCATAGGCTAGAATGATGGCTCTGTTTGTTAGAAATGTAATTAGTATAGTTTAATCTTGTTTCTTTTAATTTGGAGGTGGATGGTCTGCATCTGCCTGATTTTGTAAAGACAGTTTTTGATTTTGTAAAGACAGTTTTTTTTTATGAAATGGAAAGTCTGTTTAATCGGAAAAAAAAAATGGTGGTACTATACGTGTCTTATGTGGTCTTTAGTCTTCTTCCTGGCCTGTTTCTTAGCGTTTTTTTGACAAAAAGCACCTGTAAACAGAGGAGATAGAAGAAAAGAGAAGATAGTTATTATATGTATAAAGGAGAAGCGGTTTTATGAATCTCTACATATTCAATTTGGAAAAGAAAAGGCTTATTGTTCATGCCAAATATACTATCTACAGTTGCACAAAGTCTTCATTGCTTCAGTATCAAGGATTTGTTGGCAGTAATAAAGTTAAAACCAGGAAACGCGAAGAAATTAACACAAATGCTAATGAAACTCCAGGTTACGTGGGACAAAATCACTAGAGAAACCAATGTTACTGTAAATAATATTAACTCTAAGAACATAATCACAATTTTGTAGGCTTGTTGTGATGTCATATTTATTATGTTGCAAATTTATAACATCTATTTTGTACTTAACTAAATAGCAGTTATGCAACATAAAAATTTCTTCGCAAGTCCAAATGCAAAATTTAGTGTTAATATTTCAATCCAAGTTTTCCGGAAAAGGTGCACATACAAAATCACGTTCACTCAAATAGATTACTTAGAGTTCAAAGTATTACATGCAATCAGAAGCGGAGCTAAGATTTCAAGTTTATAGGTTCAGAATTTTAATCATTTTAAATTATTATGTTATAAATTAATAATTTATACATATTTAATGGATTTTTAAGACAAATACAGGGGTTCGAACCAAAGCTAATGGGTTCGGCCGAACCCTTTTCCGACACTCTAGCTCCGGCCTTGCAGGCAATAGAAAATCAAACGAAACCATAACTAACTTATCTTACCACCTTTAATTTGAAACTAAACACTTCTGACCTGAAAGGAATAATTGGTTCCATAAGATTGATACAGAAGTAATTTTTAATTACAGTAAAAACTGTAATTCATCCAATTTTTGAAGTAACTGTACAGTGATAATATCAAAAGGTTCCCAAAGTTGATTGATTGATTTAAGGCTATATGTACTATCTCTGATTAGTTTTCGTCAGATTGGTCTAAAAACTATAGTGCTCACACATGTTTTTCATATAATTTAAATATTACTAATCAGTTTTTTTGTTCTCTCTTTCTCTTTCTGTGACGTACCTATTAATACTTGATCATTAACAGACAACAGTATTGAAATAAATTTCACATTCTGCATTACAAATGTTAACAGGCAGCTTAACAAAAGGCACTACCCTATCAATACAGAAATGAATAATTTTTGGAAGGAAAGATACAGCTAGTGGAATAAAACTGTTGATCATGTAATTAACTAATATTGGCACATTCATATTGATCTAAACTCATTGTTGTACCTAATGAAAAATAGTGACAAGAGTTTCAAGTTGTTATCTATTCTTTATTCACTTTGCTTGTATTTATAAAATCTGAACTGTAGCACAAATATTAAGTAGCCAAGTGTACTTTAGAGTAACTCCAAAAGCTCTTTATAGGTTGATTGGTTAGGCTGTTACTTTACAGCAGTATAGCAAAGAGAAAATGAAAGCCCATATATCACTACCCAAAATTTAACCGGAGCCGTGGTGGCGCTTAACACCACTTGCTAGTTAAGACAATAAGCGATGTGCATAAACAAACTTAAATAACAGTATCAAAAAGTCAAAATGTGGAATAATATAAATAATTGAAGCCAAAATAGCGGTACAACTGGAAACCATCCCAAAATCTAGTATCATCGAGTACATGAGCTCTATAGAGTATTGAGTATAAAATCTGAACAAAATATAATACTGTCTGAAAATGTAACGACTAGGCTGGTCATTATGAGTATTTTAGCCTCATTTTTCCTATTTGATGCCGTAAATATGTGTATTTGTGATTATGTGACTTGTCGAGATGGTTGGTTTGGTTTCGGGGAAGTTTTGGATTGAATTGGGACACTTAATCTCAAGTTTAGATGCTTAAGTTGTAAGAGTTGATCGGAGTTTGAATTTTGTGTAGACAATCCTAGAATGGTGCTTTGATGGTTCCAATAGTTTCGTATGGTGATCTGGGACTTAGGCGTATGTCCAGATTTGGATTTGAATGTTTGTAAATTGATATGGTGCTTTTTAGCGAAAGTTGGAAAGTTGAAGGTTTGGAAGGTTCATAGGTTGGACCGACAATTGACTTTGATGATATGGGGTGTAATGATCCGACTGGTCATTTTGTGTAATTGCGCCTCATTTTCCCTTTTGATGCTTCATACATGTGTAATTTAGGTTTTATGACTTGCGGGGTTGATTGGTTGGGTTCCGGGAAGATTTCGGGTTGAATTAGACCTTTTGGCTCTTGGCTTAGAAACCTAAGTTGATTATATTGACCAATATTTTACTTTTATGAAAATGTCCCTGTAACGATATTTTGATGGATCCGATAGCTTCGTATTATGATTTTGGACTTGGATGTATGCCCAGAATCGAATTTAAAAGCTCTTATGTTGATTTAAGTTGTTTTGCCGAAAATTAGAAATTTGAGGTTTAGAAGTTTAACCGTAGGTTGACTTTTGGATATCAGGTTCGAAATTTAATTTCGGGACTTGGAATAGGTCCGTTATGCTATTTAGAACTTGTCTGCAAAATTCGGTATGGTTTGGAGTTTATTTGATAGGATTCAGACGCTTAGTTGCAATTCTAGAAGTTCTTGAACTTTACTTTTAAATTCATGTGTTTTGGTGTCCGATTCGTAGTTCTAGATATTATTTTAGTGTTTTGATCGCACGAGCGAGTTTGTATAATGTTATTAGGCTCGTGTGGATGCTTTGTTTGGAAATTCGAGGGCTCGATGAGTTTCGGACGAATTACAGAATGATTTTAGACTGAATCTGAACTGCTGGTGTACTGATGCCTCTGGTGTGGCAATTGCGAATACCAGATCACAATTGCAATCTCGGCAGGGGGTCTCATGTATCGCAATTGCGACCCAAGCATCGCAATTGCAAAGATGACTTGGGATGGGGTAGTTTCGCATTTGTGATATTTTGTCACTCTTTCGAGGGAAGCATGCTTTGTAATTGCGAAGCCCATGTCGCATTTACGACTTCCCACATAGGCTGTCAGTGCCGCATTTGCGAGGCATCCCTCGCAATTGCGAACTCAGTGTCGCAATTGCCACACCTGCAACTGAGCAAAAGGTTAGAAAGTCGGGATTTCATCTCATTTTTCACATTTTAGAACCCTAGACTTGGTAAGAGTCGATTTGGAGAGGGAATTTTTATCTATAAACATTGGGAAAGTTATTCTAATCGATGTCCAACTATATTTCATGATTATATTTTAGATTTAACATCAAATTTACTTGAATCAAAGTGAAAATTTGAGAAATTTTGCCTATGTATTAAAAAAAATGAGAATTTGAGTTTTGAGAGTCGATTTGGACTCGGATTTGAAAACTAATCACATATATGGACTCGTGAGGTTATGGATAGTCGGAATCTACCATTGGATCCGAATTTTGATCGGGTGAGCCCGGAGTTGAGTTTTGTTGACTTTTTTAGAAAATGTGTAAAGATCATAGCTTTATCTATTATAATTCCTTTCCCTTGCATTGTTTGATGATATTAAGTCACTTTTGGTTAGCTTTGAGCTATGGGGAGGTGAATTTTAGGGGAAAAGCTACTTATAAGGGTTGAGTTGGCCCAGTTGAGGTAAGTATCTTGCCTAACTTTGTGTGGGAGAACTACCCCTTAGGATTTGGGATTGATTGTGCTCTTTGTGTTATGTGAAGGCCATGTATGCAAGGTGACAAATGTGTACACGAGCTATATATGGTATTTAACCGATTTAGGCTATTTAGACTCTTTCCATGCCTTTAATTGAATTGTCATAACATATTATATTTCTTATTGTTAATGTACCCCTACATGCTTATTTAATATTGTTAACACTTGTTCTACCTCTTACATGTTATATTGCCTTTATCTGCTTTAGTTGAAGTTATTGCCTTCCTTATAGCATTGTTGCATCTTTAGTTGTTGAATTACTCTTACTTGAAGTTGTTATTTCATGAAATATCCTCTTGTTGAGTTATTGGTGTTGAAGTCATGAAAGTTGTTATCACATTGAGGTGAGGTTGTTAATTGTTGAGATATTTTTCTTGTTGGGCAATTCACATTTATTTTGTTATTGTTGAGATTCTTGCAAACATTGTGGTTGAGCCATGGATTATTTGTTGTGAAAATATTGATATTGTTGATTCTTTTGGCAAGTTGTGGCATATGGGTACTTGTGGTGCGATTTGTGATTATGTTTTGATATTGATACACATGTTGTGCTATAAGGCTAGGGGTTGATAGCATGCGGTGAGATAAAATAGGGTTGATACGCGTGTTGCTAGTAGGGGAACTACTTGAAGTCGCGCAGTGTGATAAGGTGGGCTAAAACGCGTGCAATTATTTTTGAAAAAAATAATTCTAACTAAATGTAAAGGCTCATGCGGTATTATAAGGAAAAATAGTGATTCAAATTGAGAAATGTGAATACGAGGCAATACCTCAGTTGTGATTCTTGTTGTGCATTTCATATAGAAAAGAGTTATTGGTTGAACAATTCATGTTGCTTTTATTCTTTCTTATTTTCCCAGTTTTTGTCCGAATTTGATTATTTGTGATTCTCATTATTTGCTTCCTCTTTGTTGCCTTTATGCTTACAATTCTGTCATTAGTTTATGTTATTAAACTGCCTTGTTATCATTCAATTTCTCTGCTTTGCATTACTCCCCATTGTTATATTTTTGATTCGTTTATCTTATCCTAGTAGGTGTCTTGACATAGCATCGTCACTGCTCTACCGAGGTTAGGCTTGATACTTACTGGGTACCGTTATGGTGCACTCATACTATGCTTCTGCACATTTTTGTGCAGATCCAGGTACGTCTTCCTTGCTAGATGCTAGAGATTTATTGACTTGATGCTTTTGGAGGCTTCAAGGTATACCTGCTCGACGTCCGCATGCCTCGAAGTCACCTTCTATATTTAGACATTCCACTGTTTATTTCTTGTTCTAAAACAGTATTGTATTACAAGACTCTTATTACATTCTTGTAGAGCCTATGACTCTATTCTACCAGGTTTTGGGGAAATATTGACTATTGTATTGTTGAGTTTTATTATAATAATGTAATTGGTTAATTTAAGGCTTTAGTATTATTTTCGCTATTTCTCTATGCATGTTAGGCTTATCTAATCTTAAAGACTAGGTACCATCACGACATCCTAAGGTGGTAATTGGGGTCGTGACAAGTTGGAATCAGAGCTCTAGGTTCGCAGGTGTTACGAGTCATAAGCAAGTTTAGTAGAGTCTTGCGGATCGGTACGGAGATATCTGTACTTAACTTTGATAGGCTACAGAACTGTTAGAAAAAATTCACTTCTTTGATTTCTTATCGTACGAATTGGTTGACTTCGAAATCTGAACCTTAGTCTTTCTATTCTCTCACAGATGGTGAGGACACATACTATTGGATCCGACGAAATCAGACACCCGCACCCCTTGCTAGAGCCGTGATAGGCTGGGTCCGGGGTAGAGGCCGAGGAGTTAACAGTATCTCCTGTAGGGGGACAAGCACCCGAGGCGCTTGTTGTCACCCTTGCACTTCAGGAGACCCTAGCACATGTTTTGAGCATGTTTGGTACTCTAGCTAGGGCGGGGTTGATTCCACTTGCACCAACCACATCTTAGGCTGGGGAAGGAGATCAGACTCCCGCAACCCATACTCCAGAGTAGTGAGTCCATGTTGATCAGGTCCCAGAGGTTATGCTAGCGCAACCTGTTATTCTGTTTCAGCCCGAGGTTAGGGTAGTGGCATCTGAGGAGGAGCAACTTAGACTTGAGAGGTTCAAGAAGTATCATCTTCCTACATACAACGATCTAGCTATAGAGGATGCTTATAGTTTTCTATAGAAGTGCCACTATATTATCCGCACCATCTGTATTATGGAGGTGAGCGGAGTTACTTTTATAACATTCCAGTTGTCAAGAGCGGCGTATCAGCGGTGGCGAGCTTACGAGGAGGATAGTCTAGCCGATGAAGCTTCACTCACATGGACTTAGTTTTCAGAGATGTTCTTAAGAGAGTTTGTTCCCTAGACCTTTCGATATGCATGGCGCACGGAGTTGAGCAGCTGCGCCAGGTACTATGACAGTGTCAGAGTATACCATCAGATTTTGTGAGTTTTCCAGACACGCACCTACCTTGGTTTCTACAATCAGAGAGAAAGTCCGCCGATTCATCGAGGGGCTCAACTATGGTATTAGATTCAGAGATTGTCCTAGGATGTTGAGTGGGTCTCCACAACAGAGTTCTCGGCCGACGAAACCAGTACCAACAATTACACCACCTACCCAACCAGCTCGGGGTGGGGCTCAACCAATTAAGGGTCGCCCAAGAGGGGAAGGCCGATCAGGTGGCGGTCAGGCCCGATTCTATGCTTTTCCTGCCAGGCCAGATGTCGTTGCTTCAGATGCAGTGATCACAGGTATTGTCTCAGTGTGCCACAAGGTATTATTTGACCCTGGTTCTACTTATCTTTATGTATCATCGTACTTTACTTATTATCTGGATATGGCCCGTGAGTCCTTAGTTTCACCTATTCGTGTATCTACGCCGGTGGGCGATACTATTATTGTGGACCATTTGTATCTGTCATGTATGGTAACTATTGGAGGATTGGAGACTAGAGTTGATCTCTTATTGCTTAGTATGGTTGATTTCGATGTAATCTTGGGTATGGATTGGTTGTCTTCATGTCATGCTATTCTTGACTGTAACGCAAAAACTGTGACGTTGGCGATGCCGGGTTTGCCAAAGTTCGAATGGAGAAGTTCTCCAGATTATGTTCCCAGTAGGGTAATCTCTTATTTGAAGGCCCAGCGTATGGTTGGGAAGGGGTGTTTGTCCTATTTGGACTTTGTGAGAGATGTTGATGCAGACACTCCTACTATAGATATTGTACCGGTAGTGCGAGATTTTCTGGATGTATTTCCTGCAGACCTACCGGGTATGCCACCCGATATGAATATTGATTTCGGTATTGACTTGGTGCCGGGCACTCAACCTATTTCTATTCCTCCGTATCGTATGGCACCAGCTGAGTTGAAAGAATTGAAAGAGCAACTTCAGGAACTTCTTGATAAGGAGTTTATTAGGCCTAGTGTATCGCCTTGGGGTGCACCGGTTCTGTTTGTGAAAAAGATAGATGGTACTATGCGGATGTGCATCGATTACAGGCAATTGAATAAAGTTACTATCAAGAATAAATATCCTTTACCGCGTATTGATGATTTATTTGATCAGCTACAGGGAGCGAAGGTATTCTCCAAAATTAATCTAAGATCCGGGTATCACCAATTGAAAATTTGGGATTCGGATATTCTAAAGATGATATTCAAGACTTGTTATGGTCACTATGAATTTCTCATGATATCTTTTGCGTTGACCAATGCCCCAATAGCATTTATGCACTTGAGGAATAGTGTATTCCAGCCATATCTTGATTCATTTATCGCAGTATTTATTGATGATATCCTGGTATACTCACGTATCCAGGAGGAGCATGCACAATACTTGGGTATTGTATTACAGAGGCTGAGAGAGGAGAGACTGTATGCCAAATTCTCTAAGTGTGAGTTCTGGCTTAGTTCGGTGGCATTCTTGTGACACATAGTGCCCAGTGAAGGAATTAAGGTAGATCCGAAGAATTTAGAGGCAGTTCAGAGTTGGCCCAGACCATCTTCAGCTACTGAGATTCGAAGTTTTCTCAGCTTGACCGGTTATTATCGTCGCTTTGTGGAGGGTTTCTTGTCTATTGTGTCGCCTACGACTAAATTGACCCAAAAAGGTGCTCCGTTCAGGTGGTCGGATGAATGTGAAGAGAGTTTTCAGAAGCTCAAGATAGCATTGACTACAACCCTAGTATTGGTGGTGCCTATAGGTTTAGGGTCTTATACTGTGTATTGTGATGTGTCGCGTATTGGTCTCGGCGCAGTGCTGATGCAAGACGGTATGGTGATTGCCTATGCATCCAGATAGTTAAAGGTACATGAGAAGAATTATCCAGTCCACGACCTTGAGTTAGCAGCTATTGTTCATGCCTTGATGATTTGGCGACAGTATTTGTACGGTGTGCATTGTGAGGTTTATACCGATCACCGGAGTTTACAACATCTATTTAAACAGAAGGATCTTAATTTGTGGCAGCGGAGGTGGTTGGAGTTGCTTAAGGATTATGATATCACCATTCTCTATCAGCCCAGAAAGGTTAATGTGGTGGCCGATGTCTTGAGTCGTAAGGCGGAGAGTTTGGGCAGCTTAGCATACTTACCTGTAGCAGAGAGGCCTTTAGCCTTGGATGTTCAGGCCTTGGCCAACCAGTCTGTCAGATTGGATATTTCCGAGCCGAGCCTTGTTTTGGCTTGTGTGGTTTCTCAGTCTTCTCTTTATGATCGTATCAGAGAACGTCAGTATGATGACCCCCTTCTGCTTGTCCTTAAGGACACAGTGATGCCAAGGAAGTCACTATTGGGGATGACAGTGTATTACAGATACAGGGCATGCTATGTGTGCCTAATGTAGATGGTTTGTGTGAGTTGATTCTACAGGAGGCTCACAACTCGCGGTACTCCATTCATCCAGGTGCCGCGAAGATGTATCAGGATTTGAGGCAGCACTATTGGTGGAGGCGAATGAAGAAAGATATAGTTGGGTTTGTAGCTCGGTGTTTAAATTGTCAATAGGTGAAGTACGAGTATCATAGACCGGAGTGGAAGTGGGAGCGTATTACCATGGACTTCGTAGTTGGGCTCCCACAGACTTTGAGAAAGTTTGATATTGTTTGGGTGATTATAGATCGGTTGACCAAGTCCGTGCATTTCATTCCAGTCCGTACTACTTATTCTTTGGAGCGGTTGGCTGAGATTTATATCCGCGAGATTGTTCGCCTACACGGGGTGCCGGTGTCCATCATTTCGTACCGGGGCACGCAATTTACATCACAGTTTTGGAGAGCAGTGCAGCGAGAATTAGGTACACAGGTTCAGTTGAGTACATCATTTCACCCTCAGACGGACGGACAATCCAAGTGAACTATTTAAATATTGTAGGATATGCTACGCGCTTGTGTCACTGATTTTTGGGGTCCTTGGGGGATCAATTTCTACCACTCGTAGAGTTTGCTTACAATAACAGCTACCAATCGAGCATTTAGATGGCTCCGTATGAGGCTTTATATGGGAGACGGTGTCGGTCTCTGGTGGGTTGGTTTGAGCCAGGTGAGACTAGGCTATTGGGTACTGACTTAGTTCAGGATGCTTTGAAAAAATTTAAATTGATTCAGGATCGAATTCGCACAGTGCAATTTAGACAGAAGAGTTATGCTGACCGAAAGGTTCGTGATATTGCTTACATGATAGGAGAGAAGGTACTACTCAGAATTTTGCCTATGAAGGGTGTTATGAGATTCGAAAAAGGGGGCAAGTTGAGTCCTAGGTATATTGGGCCTTTTGAAGTACTTAAGAAGATTGGAGTGGTGGCTTATGAACTTGCATTGCCGCCTAGTCTATCGGGTGTTCATCCAGTGTTTCATGTATCTATGCTCCGGAAGTATGTCGGAGATCCGTCTCATGTTTTGGATTTCAGCACAATGCAGTTGGATAGTAATTTGACTTATGATGTGGAGCCGGTGGCCATTTTAGACCAGCAGGTTTGAAAGCTGAGATCAAAGAACATAGCTTCAGTGAAAGTGTAGTGAAGAGACCAGCCAGTCGGAGAAGCTACCTAGGAGATTGAGAGGGAGATACGGAGAAAATATCCACACCTATTTGAGGATCTAGGTATGGTTCTAAACCCATTCGAGTATGCACGTTTGTTTAAGAGAGGGAGAATGTAATGACCCGGCCGGTCGTTTCGAGTATTACAACCCCGTCTCCCCATTTACTACTCAAATTATGCTTTACGGTTGTTATTTGACTTGCCGGGGTAATTGGTTCAGGTCCGGTGAGATTTTAGAATGATTTGGAACACTTAGTTCCAAGGTTTAGAACTTAAGTTGAAAAGGTTGACCGGATGTTGACTTATGTGTAACGACCCCGAAAAATTTTTGCTAAGGAAATTAAGGTTTTGTAGTGCCGAGGTAGATTAATTAGTACAAAGGTTGTAGAAATTTCTCGCGGTGAGCAAGCTCGCCACGGCTCAGACGTTTTGGGTTGAAGAATGAACTAAAGTGTTGAGGAAAAATTTTGACAGAAGAAGGACATTATGCGGTCTGTTTTGCGACTGCAGAAACGTTATATGGACCGCGGATTTACCGCAGAACGAAGCGGAAACTCGAGCAAAATTTAGGCCATTACGCGGCCACAAAAGTGTTTTGCGGTCCATTATGTGACCGCATAATCAGTATGCGGACCGCAGAATGGTCGCATACTCGGGCATAATGTGCCCAGTTCCTAGGGTCCATTTCGCGGGCCACAGATGCATTATGCGGTCGCACATGCAACCGCAGATCCTGTCCCGGAGCTTTATTTTTTTATTTGTATAACCGACCCTATTTTGATAAATAGCCTTTGGGGCTCATTTTGAAGGCAAAAATCGGATATTTTAGAGAGAAGTGAGAGTGTTCTAGAGAGAGGAAGAAGCCCAAGTGCTTTGTTCATCAAGATCTTGTTCAAGCTTTGAAATCCAACAAGAAATATCACAAGATCTTCACCCAAGAGGTAAGGTTCTAACCCTAGTCTTCAATTTCGAGTTTGGGTAAATATGAGTAATTGGGAGTATGATTCTTGGGTGTGAGAGTACTATTTATACATACACATACCAATAAGGTTTATGGAAAGATTATTGAGTTCAAATGGGTAAAGATTGGGTTGAAAATGGTAGAAATCTTCAAAGACTTTAATTGAGGATTTGAGGGTCGAGTTGATGTCGGAATTTGGTAAAATTTATATGGTGGACTCGTGGTTGGATGAGCGTTCATATTTTATAACTTTTGTCGAGTTCTGATACATGGGACCCTCGAGCGATTTTTGATTGTAATTTCGGATTTTATTAAAAAATTTTGTATTTTCATATGGAATTAATTCCTAAAATTTGAATTGATTGAATCGAATTAATTGTGACTAGATTCGAGGTATTCAGAGGCCGATTCGCGAGGCAAAGACATAGCAGAATAAAGAATTACATGGTTTGAGGTAAGTAACAGTTCTAAATTTGGTTATGAGGGTATGAAACCCCAGATTATGTGTTATTTGATTGGTTTTGAGGTGACGTACATGCTAGGTGACGGGCGTGTGGGCGTGCACCGTAGGAATTGTGACTTGGTCAAATTCTATGGAACTGTGTAGTTAAATAATCTGTTCTTATCTGTACATTCTCCATGTAGTAGAGAAATTGAACCACAAATCATGTTTAGATTATGTGTTGGCACTATAGGGACCCACAAAGGTCGTGTACATATTGAATTATCTGCTAAATTGTTATTTTATACTAACTCACATTTTACTTGTTTATTTTATCTAAGTCTCTATTGTTCATTATTGATGCATCATATCATTGTTGTTTGGGCTGATTTTCATGATTATTGAGAGCCCGAGAGACTGGAGAGATTTATGACTGAGTGAGGCCGAGGGCCTGATTGTGAGATATTATACTAATACACGTGAGTTGTCCGTACAGATCCATATATTATACTATAGCACGTGAGTTATCCGTACGGATCCAGATATTATACTATAGCACGTGAGTTTTCCGTGCAGCACGTGAGTTGTCCGTGTGGATCCAGATATTGATACTATAGCAAGTGAGTTGTCCGTGTAGCACGTGAGTTGTCTGTGTGGATTATAGCGCTTGGGCTGAAGGAGCCCCTCCGGAGTCTGTACGCGCCCCTAGTGAGTATAGGTACCTACTGAGTGCGAGTACTGAATGCTGAGTAAATGAAATGGCTGAGTGACTGTGGTCCTGAGAGGATACATTTGATTTCATTCTTATTGCACTACAGTTATCATATATCACTGTATTGAAAATTTTTGAGAGATATTATCTCCTGTTTCAGTTGAACTTGATATGAAATTACTATTTGGGCCTTAATTGTTAAACTTGCAAGCGTGCCTACTTTCTTATGTTGGAAATTACTGTAATTGGACTTAGTTGTGAAGCTCGTCACTATTTTCAGTTCTTTATTTAGTATTGTTACTTGCTGAGTTGGTTGTATTCATACTACACCCTGCACCTCGTATGCAGATCCAGGTACTTCTGGACACGACAATTGCTAGTTCTTGGAGTTTTATCTGTTGGAGATTATCGAGGTAGCTGCTTGGCGTCCGCAGAACTTGACTCTCTTTCCTTTCAATTTTTGTACTGTTCTATATTTTCAGACAGTGTTTTTAGCAGTCAGACTTTGTTTTCATTTAGATGCTCATGTACTCAGTGACACCGGATTTTGGGAATGTATTTTACGTTAGTAATTTGTGAGATTTTTCTATGAAAATTCAAATATTATGTTTTCAAACTTAAAAGGAATTGTGGGTTATTGATATTGTCGGCTTGCCTAGTATTGAGATAGGCGCCATCACAACAGGTGTGATTTTTGGGTCGTGAAATTTCCTCATTTAACTATGGATCATTGTAATTTAATAACAAATAAGCGGACAAGAGAATTAAATAACTCATTAAATATCTGTAAATGGGTCTCGTGACTTAAGGGATGGGCTATGGGTAGGCGAGTAATTTGTTTTGATCGTTTAGGTAGATTATGTAATTATTTTAAAAATGGGTAGAAACGGGTAATATAAATGGCCAACGTAGGCATCTTGTGTAGTTTCCTCTAGAATAACATCTATAATATATTAAAAGTACGAAGGCTCTTAGCGAAATATCGTTCACCTTTTTTTACTCTTTTAAAATAGAGTTCACACTAGACAAAGTAGTCATTCAATTAATTATTTAGGAGTTTGAAATTAACTAAAATTATAGTTAATAAATCTTTCCTTATTTGATTTACGTAGGAAATCCTAATATTTAGGACTTTAAAATCCATCACAATTTTGCCTTATATATAAACTATTTTCTTATTAGATCTATGTTAATGTTAATTTTTTTAATATTTATATTATGTTAATCGTTCTAACATAAATAAAGAAATGACCATAACGAATAATCATTAACCTTTTGCTTGACTAACCCAAATTTATATAAAAATAAAATACGGCAAAGTTCAGTTTTAAGATTCTTTTTTCATTCATAGTCATATTATGTGAATTGGGTTTGAACAATTCCTACGTGGTGTAGGGAATTGTCATTTAATACCTTTTCAAATATTGAAGATTTTGAAATAAATTAAAATTTTAACTGTTATTTACACTATATGAAAGCTCTAATATTTACAAATGTAAAATCGAGTAAGATTTACCTACATAAATCACTATCAATGTTGGTGTGTTTGGTATGACAGAAAATATTTTCCGAAAAATATTTTTCGGAAAATATTTTCCTATTTTTCACTGTTTGGTTGCACAAAATAGTTTGGAAAATATTTTTCTGGATATCACATTTTTCTGAAATTGGAGGAAAATGACTTCCCTAGAAAAAGTTAGGAAAATATTTTCCGAAAAACTCCACCTACTCTTACATCTAACCCCAACTCCCTTCCCCTTCTCTCGCCTACTCTGCCCCCCTCTTCAAAAAGGTTTTTTTTCTTTCAGATTTCAGTTTTTTTCTTTTCCGTCACCGCCCCCCGCCCCCGCCGCAATTTTTTTATTTTATTTTATTTTTTTTACCTTTTTTTGTATTTTTTATTTTTTATTTTCTGTTTTTTCGTTTTCCTGCATCATTCCCCACCATTCTATTAGAATTTTCAAGAATTTTTGACCTTAGACAATCGAACTTTTATTTTATTATAGAAAAGAAATTAACTGGAATTAATTCACCATGTTAAGAATACAGTAAGAAAGAACATATTATTTAAAAAATATTGTATTAATACATATTTATCTAGGCAATACCTAAATTACTGTAATGCATAATCCCGTTAACTAGATGGAAAAGGACTTTTATTTTTTGGTAAAAAGCGAACTAATATTATTACTAAAAAAGTTTAATTTATTATATAATCTATATCTATATTATATTAAAAATACGAAGGCCCTTAGCAAAATATTATTCGTCTTTTTTATCTTTTAAAGATAATTTTTATATTGGACAAAATCGTAATTTAATTATTTTTTAAATATTTAGAACTTGAAAAATAAATAAATTTTTCCTTATTCAATGATTCCTTATTTGAACTAGGTATGAATTGCCAATATTTAGTACTTTAAAATCAAATTTGTTTTTTACTTATTTAAATCATCATATCATACTATACTATAAGTGTGAAGCCTTTAAGTCAAAATTATCATCATATATATATATATATATATATATATATATATATATATATATATATAAATATTATACTATAAGTGTGAAGTCTTTAAGTCAAAATTAAATTACTAAAATATCCATCAAAAGCTGAATGACTATTTTACCCTTCACTTGAAGATTACTCATGCAGTGATATTTTTGTATCAAAAAGTAAATTTATTTTCCAATAATTGGTAAAATAAATAGTACAGATACAAAAGTAAAAGATGAATTTAATTCATGCAGCCAAAATTCCTTATTATTGTGACGTATGGATTGTATTTATGGGTTTCATATTTCTGAAGGTAATTCCTTTAAGGCCTGACATATCAATTCAGTCCAAGTTGCCTATTCAATTCCCTAAAATTGTTTCATCTGACACTACTTATTCCGTATATTTTATCTCAGCCATTAAAATGTTCAATTAATATTGTAACTTTTCACCTTCATAACAGTAATTATACATTCATGTAGCCTTTTCCCCTCTATTTATTTTTTAAATCATGAGTAGGTACGAACTCAATTATCTAAATTCTTCCTACCAAAGTTATTGTCAATTGAGAAAAAAAAATCTCTCTCCAGCACACCAAATTCATCCGCATATATTGAATTAGGTACTTTTATTTCTTTCCAATTACTTATTACGGATCCTTTGATAATTCCATGACTTTTTCTTTCATCCATTTGACTATACATGGTAGTTACATAAGATTTAAAATTTTGATGTAGTGGTTGTCATATTTGGACAATTATTTTGAAAACCAAAAAACTAAAAGGCAGGCCAGTTTTTTGGGATCGAATTAGCGTGGGAAAAATTTAATTAATCGTCAATCTTCTTATTCCCATACACAGTTTGTCCTCTTCTTCCCTTATTTATTTGTTGAATATTGCAGGTTTTGAAGATATCTAATCTTTTTGCTTTCATCAAATCGATTGGATAGGATCATTGTGAACTAATTATCATCATGCTATATTATAGGTGGAAACACCCCAAGTGAAAAGTTAAAATACTAAAATGCCCTTGAAAAGTGAAACGACACTATTGCCCTTCTATTAAATACTATTGTCAGTAATGTTTTTGGACAAGAATGTAAATAAAAAATATTGCATATAAATAAGTACATAATAATAGCCATGCATGATAATCTTGCTAATAACGTGAGTTTTGAAGGAAATAAAGTTGGTCTACTTAATCAACAGCGGTTAAACATTGTTATTGTTGGATCACTAAATTAGCAGATTATGAAGAGCCAGAATATCTTTTGGTATTCCTAACCAGATTCATAGAATGTTTGATATGACTATAATGATTGTTCATAAATTCTTAATTTCATGCGTTGAAGGACAATCTTATGAGTGACGAGCTCGAACACACACTTAAATTATGCTCGCTAATCAAATATAGTATAGTATAATATCGTATCTACATGGATTGGAATTAAACAATATTCTCGTAGTTTCTAACTTGGTTGCTATCCAAGATAATCAACAATTGAGATTTATATGATTTCTACTAAAATTAACTAAGAATCTAAAGTTATTGAATAATGACAATCGAAACAAAGATAAGCAAGGAAGTTATTAGTGGGAGAAAGTAGGGGTTGATAGGATAAGTGCAAGATAATTGTTCGGGATCTAACTCTAGATAATTCACTTCTAATGTTCAAGTGAGTCTATCGAATTCACTCAATTATTAGTTCAAACGTTCAGCAAAAACTCATCTCTCGATTAAGTCTTAACCTCACGAGATAAACCAATTTAAGCACCTGAAGATATGCAAGAATGCATATTGGATTGGTCTTTAGGAAAACTTCTTTCGATTATTCTCCTAACTAGATTTAATCAATGATTCAACTAGCCTCTTGCGATTACTTAGAAGAATCTATAAACTCAACCAACAATATAATGCAAAGATATCACAAGTTATGCCTCTCTCGATTATATGAACAAGTGAATATAGATGCAACAGTTAAATCATCCAAAAACACTTCAATACATAAAACTAGAGTTATAATCCACAAACAATCATCAATACACAAATCCATCAAACCCTAAAAAGAACTACTCCATAGATATGGAGAAATTCATAACAAATAAAGTTAAAGTATAGGAAAACATAAATTTAATCTAAACTCGGGTCTTGAGTGAGGAAGGAATGATGAAATCCTTGTGCTCGTATTCTTCCAACTTCTCCTTAGCCTCCTTAAGTCGAATATGTGTCAAAATTCTAGAAAATAATATTTTTTCATGTATTTATACCAACTAGGGTCGGACCTAGACGAAATCACCTTTTCCTAGCCGAAAAGGAAAATAATTATGTAAAAATTGTACAGGCGCGTCGCATTGGGTGACGCACCATGCGTGGCATTAGACGGAAAATTCAGAGATCTAGTTCTGACAGGCAGCAGAGAATTGCACAAGCGCGGCACCCCATGTGCCGCCCCAGTGGGGATTTCTTAGAGTATGGACCAAACTTCTATTTTTGACGTCCAGACTTGGTTCTCGACCCCCGAACACGATTCCGGATTAATGCTTTGGGCTTTTATGCAAACTTCAAAGCTCCAAATAATTGACTTCATTCCACAACATCTACATACCTCGGAATAACTCCTACAAGGCATAAAACACACAATAAGTACAAAACACTATCAATTATGCTCAACACAAGTAAAGTACAGTGAATTTGAGTGCAATAAGCGACTAAAATACGTAATTATAGTCTACCATCGTTGAGTTGCTTATTTTTCATCTTAGAAATTCAATAAGGAATCTTGTTACATATTTCCTTTTGGCCCTTGGCCACCTATATGCTTGCATATCATCCACTTTTCGGGCTGCAAATGCCCGAAACCATCTTCCTGCAGTAAGTTCTTTTTATTACTTTTTCACATTTTTTACTAGGACAATATTGGTTTGTTGCAGCAAATTCTTAAATATTAGCTAGAGTATTTCTTTACTTGGCTTAGGCCAAAGTAGATAAAGGAAACAGGAAAATTATAACATTGATGCTAGATCAAGATATGATTGTTGGTAGTTTCTTGCCGCAGACATTGATAATAATGGTTTTGCTAGGTAAAAATTTTCTTTTTTGCATCCATAGTATTTCTTTCGAGTACTATTAAAGTAGTAAGCAAAACTTTAAATCCAAGAATGAAACGTACATGATTAGGGGTTACCAGCAAATTTGTTTCTTGTTCTTTTCAAGAGGATGACAAGAATTGCCATTTTACATGCATGAGGAAAATTTATTCAATTAACATTGGATTGGTTGTTGATTTAATTTGCTACTTTATGTAACTAAATGAAGCACCAAGGTTTTAGAGATGTTGTTTTGGTCTTGTTGTATATTTATAGTTGCTTCCTTTTGTACCCTGGAGGTAGATTTCATTTTGGTTGAATAAAACCCCTGTTCTTCAGTTGAATATTTGGTTAACTTCGTATAACAGAGTTATTTTCTGATTTAATTGTTACATTATATTTATCCTTCTGTTACTCTTTCCCAAGAACATTGAAGCTGCAGTATTAACTGTATGATTTATTATTTTTTGTATCCTAACAAATAATATCAATGTTGCCTAAGCCATTATTTCAAGATTTTGTTTACAGGTTGCTAAGCTTGATTTGGCTATTCCTCATTTATGTCTTATGTGGTTGGCAGTAAATCAAAAATTTCTAAAAACACTTGCAACAAACATGCACATTTCCTAGAAAAGCTTTCCTAAACTTCAAAACCCTTTTTAGAACCAATTAAAGACTCACAAAATGGACTAACTTTTGTAATACAAGAACGATGAAAAAAAAACTGGTTAATTGAGTAAAATAGGATTGCTAATGAGGCAATTAATTACTTTCAAACAAGATCTTGAATAAAAAATCTGATTATCTATGTCGTACCAGAATCATTTTCGGATGAGGATAATGAAATCCTCAATATTATGGTTTTGAAAATGTTTTACTTGTATTCATGCATAATTGTTTTTTAAAAATAATCTTCACATGGAATACACGCGCATTAAGGACAAGGACTAACATCCCTAAATCAACAACTAAACCACAAATTTTTACAACGGTTTGTTCTACTCTAGGTTTCGTTATAAGAGATACAATAGTCATACTATTAATTAATTAATGTTTATATTTAGAGTAAATGACTAGAATCTGAAACTATTTTTCTTTTCAAATTGGATCTTTATCAAAAGAAGCATTTTCCAGTAGTCCATAAAATACATGTTAATATTGGAAATATCATATAAAATTCTCTATTTTCCTACTGCAGGATTTTTGTTCATTTTTCAGTAATATGTGTTAATTACTATGAAAAATACCACATATTCATTGTTTTCTTATTGCAGGTTTTTTGTTAAAAGACTGATCAACGTTATGAGGCGCAAATTAGATATAAGTTCATTCATTTTCATTTTTCATAATCTCTGTTTGAGTTGAATAAAATATATTATTAGCTTTTTTATAAACTCTTTCTTACAATACAGAAACAAACAAGAATGAAGGAAAACCCCCCCTAAATATTGCATGTTATATTAAAATTCAGTAAGATTTTAGACTTAGGCCAACATGCAAGATATTCGAATGCAATAAGTTCTAGACTTAAAAGGCAAACTTTGATTAATATGTCGGGATACTTCTTACCGAATTTAGAATTAAAAAATAAATTTATTGTTTTTTAAATATAATATTTATATACTATAATATTATGTAATTTTCTAAAATTTTGTGTTTCTGGGATACTCGCGCAACGCGCGTAGCGAGAGACTAGTATCCCATAAATGTGTCAAATAGTAAAATTGGATACAGATAAAAGAAGTTACTACGCCTGTATCCAAGAAAATCAATCTAGCCTGTATAAATCTAATGAATAGTTATCAAGAAAATAAATGCTTCCTTTTTATGTGAAGGGCATTTGACATGCCTTTGAATATCTTAGAACAATCAATATTACATGAGTTCTATACATCAAGGAATTTATCATAAACAAAAAATGCGGAAACAATTTTATTTGATCTAATGGATAAAAAACTCCCTTAGCTTCAATTTACACTTAAAAAAAATATCAATTGGGGATGTCGAATAAAGGTGGTGTTTGTAATTCCTATTAGCTTCTGAGATTAATAATTTCTTGTTTTGATCTATTGTAATGACGATAAATATTTGGAAGGACCATTCACAGAAAAAAAGTTGGGTTGCTATAAATTAAAGTATGTCGAGATCTATTGTTTGAAATAGGATAGCAAAATATTTTATTCTAAAGCAGTGTGATTTTCTCAAGTTATCATGGTGAGAAAATGCATAAAGACCCCATTAAATTTGTTCGAGAAAATCATTTACACACATAAACTTTACGGGTATCTTAACATCCTACTATTCTCATCTAAACTATATTTAATAACTCCTTCAAAATACTAAACCAGTCTTGTGATGGGCTGTGTTAACACGCGCCATGTATCAAATGCTGCACTATTTCATTTTTTTTTATTTTTTCTTTCCTTTTCTACTCTTTTTTTTCATTTCATCTTCTCCACCTTCCTTCATCATTATTTTTGCCGCCCGCCACCATGGAAGCCATTCACTGCCATAACCTCCCTTAAATCCATCAAGTCTATCTCTAAAATCAGAACCACCTCCACATACCACTCCACTTTAACACCTCTAATTTGACCAATTCCCCTTCACATCAATCTCACCAAAAAACTTTGTACTAGATGGTCCATTAAATCGAACATAAAATATTAGATGGTTCAAGTAATTTGAACATGGTGATGGATTTCTACTGAGGTGGAAAGAAAATCCAGACACCTAGATCGAAGAGAAAAAGAGAGAAAATTCCTTGTACGAAAAATGGTATTGGCGAGCATCAAGCTCTCCCGTCAAGTATAAAAAATATTCCAACCTAAATTCTTGACGCAATTGGTTTGGAGAACTTATGTTTCTATCAAATCCAGGAGATTAAAGGAATAAAATATGAGCAATAAAATAAAATTTGTAAAGACAGGTAAATATGGCGGAGGAAATGAAGGAGTGGGAATGAAAATTCAGCAAGAAATTAAAGAAAGAGAAAAAAAAAACATGACTTAGTTTCAAAAATAGGGAGGAAGAGCATGGCAGGAGATGGTAATGACGGACCAGTGGTTCACCGGTTATGTTAAAATGAAGAAAGAGAAAAAAAACCGAAAAAGGAAAGAGAAAATTAGTATTAAGTTTAATTAGTTATAATATCCAATAGGAAAGTGACACCTGGACAATTAAATTAGTTTTACGCTGTTTTTCTTGTCTTCACGCGTCTACGAAATGAATTACACTTTTCACGCCAGGTCATCACTCA
This sequence comes from Nicotiana tomentosiformis, assembly GCF_000390325.3. Classification (NCBI taxonomy): domain Eukaryota; kingdom Viridiplantae; phylum Streptophyta; class Magnoliopsida; order Solanales; family Solanaceae; genus Nicotiana; species Nicotiana tomentosiformis. The sequence goes on along the minus strand of NC_090813.1, from coordinate 169,459,024 downwards.
AGGGGGTATTAAATTCACTTAAATTTAAAATAAGGGGTAACAAGTTGCCCGTAAAGTTTAGGTGTGTAAATAATTTTTTCAGACAAGTTTAATGAGTACTTTATGCATTTTCTCTTGTCTTTAACTGATTTTACAATTTCAACTCTCAAAATCAGTAGTGGTCAAGATTAGGACATTCATAAACAGAATTAAACTCAAGATTTAAATTTGATGGATCCAAACCTTCAAATATAATATTTCTTGATAATTTAATAGATTTTTACACATATATGGGTCTTGTTGCTGAAAGTAGTATGTTAGCAATTTACCAATTTTTGAATTCTTTAATATATGTCTAAATATTAGAAGAGCCAAGGCTTCGACCTGGCTGCTTCATATTATTTAATAAAAGATGAAGGTTATTTTAAACTTTTAGACATTCCTGATACCAATTTTATATGCGTGGCTTAGGGCTGTTTACACAAACCCTATGTGAATTAGATATCGCTACAGTTGTTGACAACTTAGCTTTTCCCTTTATTTCTACGTACTCCTTCGATTTTTGTCTTTTTCTGTTTCTGTTCTTGCTCTGAAGATTTGTTTATCTTCTTCTTGCTCTGAAGAGTAATTTTGTTTAAGCTGTAGGTATGTTTTTAATTAATTAATTTGCACATATTCTCCTTATTTCTTTTCCTTTTGGGTAGGAACCGTTAAACTTCAACTTCAAATTTTGTGTTTTGTATCTCGCTTTGTCTCTCCTTTTTGCCCTTTTCCAGAAGCTTCAGCCACATGCAAAAAAATTTCATTGTTGAATTTCTCCTCTCTGGAGCGTAATTGCTTCTCGCTTCTTGATCTCAGCCTGATATTCACACTGATTTGGGTGTTACGCCTAATTAAGAAGAATTTTTCTTGGGTATACCCTCATATTGCTTAAAAAAGTTTGGTGCTCTTCCTCTCCTACAGTTCTCTTCCCCTGTCCTTTTCCGAAATGTTTCCAAAGAGTTTGTACTTTTTTCTCCTAATCATTTATCTCCCTTTTCGTATTTTCTTGGGTTCTTTTTCCTACTTCCTCTTGTGCTTTGTCGGTTTTTTTTCATGGTTTTGAATTTTTATGCTTACTTCATACTTCCTTATTTTGTAATTTTTTTTGACCATTGTGTGCTCAAAATCGGTTGTGTTCATACTATACTCTAATCTTCATGTGCAGATGTATTGATGATCGAGGTGGTTGCCTGTGAGCCACATCCAGATTGTTGGAGATTTCAAGGTGGCACTACTGTTTCGTTTGCAAGCCTAGGAGTCCCCTCTCTATTTATGTGTAATTACTCGACCGATCGTTTTGAGCATTTGTATTCTGTTCAATGGTTTGAGGTCTTGAATAGCTTCATATAATATATTACGACTTGCGTGTGGTTGATTTTAATTTTTTGGAAAGTTGGGGATCGATTTGGAAGAATAATTCTCAATTTGGAAGTTTTTAGTATGAAGAGTTGACCAAAATTTGAATTATGAGTAAACAACCCCAGATTCGTATTTTGATGGTTTCAATGAGTTCGTATATTGATTTTGGACTTAGGCATATGTTCGAATTTGGATTTGGAGGTTCCTAAGATGATTTGGCTTTTTATCGAAAGTTGGCAATTTAAAGGTTTAAAATATTTATAAGTTTGACCATGAGTTGACTTTGAGGCAATCGGGTTCGGATTGTTATTCTGAGACTTGGAATATGTCTATTTTGTTAATTGGAACTCGTGGGCTAATTTTGGTGTCATACCGAATTGAATTTCATGAATTGGAACGGTTGCATGATGAATGTGGGTGTTCAATTCTTAGTTTTGATGTTATTAATGATGTTTCGAGCCTTTTGATAAGTTTGAATAATATATTTGCACTTGTTGGAATGTTTGCACGGGGTCTCGGAGGCTCATGTGCGATTCAAGGTGGTTTCAGATTATTACGGATGTTTTTTGATGGCTGGTTCTGGATCTTCGCATTTTCTATGTGTGGGTCGCAAATGAAAATATCACATTTGTGAGTTTTCTGTCACTTTTGCGACTGGCAAGCTTAGGGTACTTCGCATTTGCGACAATTATTGGGTACATTTGGGTTCACATTTGCGAGCTTGAGATCGCTTTTGTGATGTCGCATTTGCGAACCTCTGGTCACAAATGCAATATCTGCAACTGGTTATAAGTTGTGTATTTTGGGACTTAGATCTATTTTCTCATATTTTGATCCCTAGAGTTGGAGAGGGGAGACTTTTGAGAGGAATTTTCACACTAGGCAACAGGGTAAATGATTTCTACTTGATTTTGATGTTTATCTTATTTCCCCATTGATTATTACACCTAGATTATAGAATTTAGAAAAGCATTTTTTGAGGTTTTTGACAATGTTTGTAAAATAAAAATAAAAATTAGGGATGTAAGAGTCGATTTGGACTCAGTTTTGGAATCTAATCATATATTTAGACTCATGATTTATGGGTAGTCGGGATCTACCCCTCGACTAGGGTTTTGACCGGAAGGGTCCGGCGTTGACTTTTGTTGACTTTTTATGAATTGGGTAAATATTGAAACTTTATTATTTGGAATTGATTCATATAACATTGTTTGATGTTGAGTTATTTTTGGCTAAATTTGAGCTGGACGGAGGTAATTTTTAGCGGAAGGCTATTTTAGAAGTTTGTTTGGGATTATTGAGGTAAATGTCTTGCCTAGCTTTGGTTGAGAAAAGTTTTCTTAATTGTTTACTACATCCGGGGGTAATTTATATATGAGGTGACGAGCATATTACATGTACCATGGTATTCGTGCTTGAGGTGGATTCTAGATTACTTTATGCCTTGTTAGGTGCTAAAGTTAGAGCTAATGAACCATGCTAGAGCTAATGTTAAGGCTATTGGTGCCTGAACATGATGAACTAATTTTGAGATTTGATGCTATACTTACCTCGGACATAGTCACAAGTATGTTATGAACACACACCCGTACTTGTCGCTCTTGTTTTATGCCTTGAATTGAACGTGTACTCTCTGTGATATATGTGCAATTCTTTGTATGACTACACAAGCTCATCCTTTCATGCCAGAGATCATGTCTTAGGATTTCTATTTTCTAATTAGCCAAGACGGACATTTGCGGGATCATTGCTAATTCATTTTACATTGATGGATGAATTGTGAAGATATGCCTCTTGATGATAATTTGCTATCTTGAATTGTTATGATTATGGCACATGTGGATATGTTGGGCGGATTGATTGAGTGTTGGTACGAGATTTTTGCCGTGCGATTATGATTGATATTATTATTTTGTCGGGGCATGGAGCGATAAGGATGGATATTGTTATTATGGAGCGACAATGATGGATATTATTATTACGGAGCGACAATACTGGATATTGTTATTACGGAACGATAAGAGTGAATATTATTAATACAGAGCGATAATGGTAGATATTGTTGTTATGGAGCGATAAGGGTGAATATTATTGCTGTGTCGGGGTTACAGAGTGATAAGGGTGAATCTTGTTATTATATCAGAGTATGGAGCAATAAGGGTGGATATAGTTATTGTGATAAAATGTGGAGTACGAGGGTGAAATTCTTGATTGTGCAAGTGAATTCCTTATGTTTTGTCATGCATTTTATATATATTGTTTTGTTTCAACTAACATGCTATCCAATGCCCTTGTTTTATTTGATAATTTGGTTGTCAAAAATGAATTATTCCTATGTTGGGATGTTATCTCATATTTGTGGAGTAGTCGGTAGCGTATCATATTGATATGATAAAAAAAAATTATTAACATGTATTGATATATTAGATTCTTGTAAAGTTTTCATGAACACATTATTCGGCAATTAATACATAATTAGAGAATTGTCATACACCGACACCCTATGGTTATATTTGAGCAGTTGAGCACATGCTATTTGGTGCAAGTCTCTTATTGTGCGGTGTAAATAATGGGAAAAACCAATTTATTATCCTTATCTCAGTAATGCACTCTTACCTTTTGATATCCGTTATTATGTGACTGCTTCCTTGGATTATTCTTTGTGTTATATGTTATTAAGTTGCACACGTTATGTGAGTATCTTTTGGACTTTAAAACCTCATCACTACTTCTTTTAGGTTAGCCAAAATACTTATTGAGTTCATGTGGTCGATTGTACTCATACTACAGTTCTGCACCTTGTGTGTAGATCTTGAAGTTGAGTAGTTGTAGAAGATGAAGTCTTATATTGAAGACGTACCGACGTTCCCGATTCAAGCTACCTCCTGTTCGTGGTAGTTTAGGACTTAATTTCTGTTTTTGTAAACTTCAAATATATATTGTATTTATACTTCCCATCAGTTTTGTAAATCTAAATCATAGTGGTTCATGACTTATACTACTAGTCATTAGGATAGTTGTATTGAATTCTTTTGCAGTATTTATTATTAATATTGATGATTTCTCATTATAGTTATAACTTATAATATTTAGCGTACCTAGCAGGTTAGATTGAGTGCCATCATGACGTGGTAGTATTATGGTTCATGCCATTATTTTATTATTATTTCTTCTTTCTGTCACGACCCAAAACTTCCGCCAGAGTCGTGATGGCGCCTAACACCGCATGCTAGGCAAGACAACAACTAAACAATAGCAATAATCACAGTAATGGGACTAATTAATCACAACAAGGGGAAAATCATAATAATATCTGAAATAGCAGCAATAATGTAGCTATAACCATCACATGATCTGGTGTCAACGAGTACATGAGCACTATAGAATCTCAAAATACATAGCCAAATCCTCAATACAAACTATCTGAACGATAGAACACTGATAACAAAAATAAATAAAAGAGAATTTCAAGGTCTACGTATGACATAATAACTACCTTGTAGCCTGCACAAGCTGGAACCAGTGCGGACTCTAACAATCACTATGCCCGAAAGTACTAGGATATGCACATAAAGTGCAGAGTGTAGTATAAGAAGTACCGACCCCATGTACTCAATAATTAACTGTCACGACCCCAATTTCCCACATTAGAATGTTGTGATGACACCTAGTCTCTAACACTAGGTAAGCCTAATATTTAATAATAACTTAATAGAAATGATCAAACAGAGATACTACGGTAAAATAATTAAGCTCATATAAACTTCCAAAATAGGACCTTAACAACATATTTCCCCAAAACTAGTGGAACTGAGTCATAAGCTTTACAGAATTTTCTAAAAACGTCTACTACAACATTGTCTGTAAAAGAAAATAACAATAATGAGAAAATAACGGAAGATGACTTTGAGGCCTGCGGAAGCCGAACAGGTATACCTTGAAGTCTTCGAAAAGCAGCTAACAAGTCAAACACTAACGTCCAGCAGGGGTAGACGTACCTGGATCTGCATAAAAAATGTGCAGAAGCGTAGTATGAGTACACCATAACGGTACCTAGTAAGTATCAAGCCTAACCTTGGTAGAGTAGTGATGAGGCCATGTCAAGACACCTACTAGAACATGAATAACGAAACAAAAATATAATAACGAGAAGTAATGGAAAGCGGGAATTAGGGCGAAGCCTGGGGCGGTCTCTGCCTTCTTAACACGTGGCACACCAACTTGAAGTCTAATTTTAAAATCTCTCTTTACCTTCACAAAACTTCTCGCGCCCTTCTCATAGTTTTGACTTGCTCTTAGGCTACCGTTGACCGGCTTTGCGAGACCATTTCGGTCTACACACACATGGCAGTTGGGACAGGTTGAAGGGGAGGGGAAATCAATTTAAACATAGTGCCACCATAACCCTATAAAAACGAGATTGGGTGGGCGGATCTTAACAAATTTTTCATCAGAGGACTATTACGACTACATAATCGTCGAGGCACCCCGGTCTGAAAATGCCAGGTTGGTTGACAAACCCAAGGGAAAAGCGGATGGGGGGTGGGGGTGGGGGGAGGGGGCAGCCGAAAAGGATAATTCCTGAGGTTCTAGAGAATAATAAATAGGAGTATCGGTACATACAAACCTGACGGATCGGAGAAATGAATGATAATGAAGCAGTTTAATAACGTAAACTAATGACAGAATTGTAAGCATAAAGATAACAAGAAGGAAGCAAAAAACGAGAACCACAAATAATCAAATACGGACAAAACTAATAAGACAAGAAAGAATAAAAGCAACAAGAACTGTTCAACCAATAACTCTTTTAAATATAAAATGCATAACAAGAATCACAACCGAGGGCTCATTCCCTTCAGGCGTAACTACTGCATACTACAGCTCCACATTACGTCAACTGTCAGTTGAAGCAGTATCAAACTAGGCAAACAAGTAGTATGGAATGTCACTGGAAGTTGTGGTGCCTTCCTGGGAAATTATACATTGTTGTTTGTCATGTTCATTTCTTCTTTGGCTCTTGGATAGTCACTGAATCAAGAGCTTGTACAAAAAATGGAAGACCAACTATTGGAAAGGCCCGCAAAAAGAGTGCACTGCACAGATTTCACATGACTGGGATGAGGGCTTGCTATGCAATTGCGGGAACTTTGAATGCATTGTGGAGGATCTGCTTGATGTACTCAGGTACTACAACACATCATGATGACATATATACTGGGTTTCCTCTGAATCATATATGGATCATTCAAGAATTTTTGAACACAAATCAAGATGTCCATGACAATGTTCCAAGCTGGACAATATCATTTCGTATCTTTTGGCAAGTTTTTATGGAAGGGCACGTTATAGTATCTGTTTTAGACATCAAGAGGTGTATGTTGATCGATTACCTAGAAGTTTGCTTTGCCCAGAATCACGCGTAAAGCCTGGCCACTTTGACAAAAATTGGTGCAAAAGTTGGAATTCTATCACTTATGGGTTAGCTTGGTCAATTGCTATAGCTCAATGTCTTATGCTTGATTTAGTTCATTATGTACTTCCAATGATGAGTATACTGTTTAATCTTGGTAATAGATTTTATGTACTTTCATGGTTTATCTTTTAACATTTTGTGAGACCTCGTGACACTTTGTAATTGGTTCTTTGTTTTTGTTATTATTAATAAAAACATTACTAAGCAGCTAGCTTAGTAGTATATTGGCTTGAAAAAAAAAAGAATCACAAGCGAGGCACCGCTTCATATTCATATTTCACAATTTTAATCACCACCTTTCCTTATACCGTTGCGTGAGCCTTACATTTAGATAATTTTGAAATATTTTTCCCGCAATAGCTACACGCACTTTAGCCCACCTTATGTCGCTGCATGGCTTCAAGTAATTCTCTTACTAGCAACACACACATAAATTTTACCTTATGCCGCCGCATGCACATTAACCCCTATCCTTATACCACCGCATGCGCATCAATATCACAACACAATAACAACTCGTACCACAAGTGCCCATATGCCACAACTTGCCGAAAATCATCAATACCAATATTTCCACAACTAGTCCATGGCTCAACTAAAATATGTATAAGAATCTCAACAATAACAAAATAAATGTGAATTGCTCAACAAGAACGATATTAACAATTAACAACTTCACCTCAATGTGATAACAACTTTTACAACTTCAATACCAATAACTCAACAAGAAGATATTCAATGAAATAACGGATTCAAGTAAAAGTAATCCAACAATTAAAGATGTAACAAGGCAATAAGGAAGGCAATAACTTCAACTATGGCATTTAAGTGAAAAGTATCAAGTAAGAGGTAGCACAAGTGTTAACAAAGTAAAATAAAGCATGTAAGGGTAGACTAACACATGTAAGAGTAGACTAACAATGAGAATTATAACATGATATGATAATTCAATTAAAGGCATGAAAAGAGTCTAAATAACCTAAACCGGTCAAATACCACATAGAATCCGTGTACCCACTTGTAACCCCTCGGCAGGGGGCAGATGAAGTATTGATGTCATCTTGCGTATACGACTTTCACATAACACAAACAATATAATCAATCCCAACTCCTAAGAGGTAGTTCCTCCAAACAAAGTTAGGCAAGATACTTACCTCAACTAAGCCAACTCAACCCTCAGAAATAGCTTTCCCCTAAAATTTACCTTCACATGGCTCAAATCTAACCAAAAGTGACATAATATCATCAACCAATGCAAAGGAAAATAATTACAATAGATAAAGTTTTGTTCTTTACAAAATTTTTAAAAAGTCAATAAAAGTCAACTCGGGCCCGTTAGGTCAAAATCTGGGTCCAAGGGTATATTCCGACTATCCATAAACCCACGAGTCTATAAATGTGATTCGTTTTCAAATCCGAATACAAACCGGCTCACAAAACTCAATTCTTTATTTTTCAAAAATTGAAATTTTTTTCCAAATTTTCCTCTTTGATTCACATAAATTTGATGTTAAATCTAATATATATTCATAAAATAAAATTCAAATTGATTAGAATCACTTACCCAATGTTTGTAGATAAAAATCGCCTCCTACCGAGTCTAGGGTTCTAAGATGAGAGAAATGAGATGAAATCCTGACTTTCCTAACCTTTTGTGCAGTTGCAAGTGTCGCAATTGCGACACAGGGTTTGCAATTGCAAACCCTCGCAATTGCGAAGAAAAGCTCGCATTTGTGGCACTAACAGTCTCAAGGGAAACCTCGCAAATCCGAAGATGGGTTCGCAAATGCGAACCCTGTTCCCTTCGCAAAAGCGACACTATTATCGAAAATGCGAACCTAACCCAGACCAAGTCAACTTTGCAATTGCGACCTAGGCATCAGAATTGCGATACCTATGAACCCCCTATTAAGGTCGAAATTGTGACCCTTGTGTTCGCAAATGCGACACCAGAGGCATCAGCACACCAGCAACTCAGATTCAGTCCAAAACTATTCTGCGACGCGTCCGAAACTTATCTGAGCCCTCGGGGCTCCAAACCAAACATATCCACAAGTCTAAAAATATCATAAAAACTCGCTCGCGTGATCAGAACAAAAAAATACCTTCTAGAACTACGAATCAGATACCAAAAAACATGAATTTCAAAATAAAGTTTAAGAACTTCGAGAATTGCAACTAAGCATCTGAATTCTATCAAATCAACTCCAAATGACACCAAATTTTGTAGACAAGTTCTAAATAGCATAACAGACATATTTCAAGTCGCAAAATCCAATTCCGAGCCTGATAGCCAAAAGTCAACCTACGGTCCAACTTCTAAACCTCAAATTGCCAATGTTCGGCAAAACAACACATATCAACCTACAGACTTCCGAATTTAACTTCGGGCATACGCCTAAGTCTAAAATCACAATACGAAGCTATCAGAGTCATTAAAACACCATTCCGGGGTCATTTTTCACATGAGTCAAATATTAGTCAACATGATCAACTTAGTCTTCTAAGCCAATAGGCAAAGGGTCTAAATCAATCCGAAATCTTTTCGGAACGAAACCAATTAACTACGTAAGTCATAAAATCAAAATTACACGTGTGTGAAGCATCAAAAGGGGAAACAAGGCGCAAATACAAAAAAATGACCAGTTGGGTCATTACAGTAACAAATGTAACCTCGAACTGAAAGCAGTGATGACCTCGAAAGAAAGTCATTGTCCAACACCAATAACCAATAATAACACATGATGTAATGACGACATTAAGAGTAATTAACTCAAAAGATAACATGTTCAGATCGTTCACAAGTACGAAAAATTAGACATGCTTTTCAATTATAGTAGTCAAAGCCCAATCTTTCAATGAAATCATTATTACATGAATTTATCAAGGAAAACTATGATCCTTCCTACTTTGAACAATAGATAATACATTTCATTTACCATATAGCATGAGGAAAATACATCTCTATGCCTACATATCAAATATACAAGTCAAGTCAATAACATTACAGTGAATCAATCACATATAATCATACTCAGCGCAGTCACAGTGCCTGGCTCAAGTTCCCCTCACCATCACACAAAAAACCACACTAAGCACTGTACGGGTGCCTGGCACAAATGCCCCTCACCAAAGCACATATATAGCCCTATGCTTGCGCTCAATGTGAATACCATACTCCAGAGGGGTGGATCCTTGCCCAAGCACTAATCAAATATAAGCTAGTAATCAAAATCACATAGCCCAATCATGGGGCCTGGGAACGCGTCGTCCCCTAGTCAGTACCACTTAGCCCAATATGGGCCCGGCGTATGCGTCACGTCAAAATTAATACCAAATCGGCTCTATGGCCCAAGCTTAGTCATTAACCGCTCAAGTCTCAGTTCACCACATCTTACAGTACTTAGTTCAACAGTGTTACATATATGAGTCATCGATAAATATATGAGAAGTCAAAATAAGAATGCACTAAGACAGAGATATTATACACGGATATAGCATCGACAAAGAGTATGTTTACAATTAAGGCAAACAGCTCAAAACAACAAGAGTAGCCCTATCATGTCTCAAAAAAATACGGACATAACCTAGACATGATTTCTAACATGAATCATAGCTCAAATAATCATACAAGTAGAGAAAACACGGGATAACAAGTCATGATAGCAAAACAAGTCTCATAGTAGTCTAAAGTCTACCCAGATCATGAATACTCCGGTGCACGTACACATGCCCGTCACCTAGCACGTGCGCCACCCCCAACACATCCTTAGTATCATAGTTCACAGGAATAATTACCCTCAAACCAAGTTCAGATATGTTACTTACCTCAAAACGCTAGAATCAATACTCCAAAAAGCTCTTTCCACGCGAAACGACCTCCGGATGACTCGAATCTAGACAAAACAACTTAATATCATCAATAAAAGCCATATGAAACAACCTCAAACAATATAGTTACGAGCTTGAATCAATTATGCAAAGTCAACCCGAAATGTCAACCCAGGCCCGCACCCTAAATCCGACAAAACTAACAAATATCGAACACCCATTCTGTTACGAGTCCAAATCTATGTGTTTCACCCAAATCCAACCTCAAATTGACCCTCAAATCATCAATTTTCACTCTCCAAAACTATAGTAAAAATCTCTAAATTTTACCTTTAATTCACATAAACTAGGTATAATAATCCATGGGTAATCAATATCTAAAATCAAAATTAAGTAAACTTTACTTACCCCTTCAATTGTAGTGAAACGTCTCCCAACAATTGCCTCTCGCCGAGCCTTATAACTTAACCTAATGAAAAAATGACAAAACCCTCGAAATCATATGGGATGCCTAGTGATTCCGCATTTACGAACAATATGCTGCATCTCCTGCTCCGCTTATGCGGTCAGTGGCCCGCACCTATGGTCCTCATCTAAGTCCCAACCTCCCGCTCACCCATGCACCTACGTGCCTGCTTTTGCGGTCACGTATTGCAAGTGCGACTTCACTTCTGTACCAAGCCTTCCGCATCTGCTGTTCCTGCCTCCTCCAGCCAAATTCTGCTTTTGCTACTCCTGGTCCGCATCTGCGGACTCGCTCCTATGGCCCATCCATCACAGGTCCAAAATAATGCAACATAGTCCAAAATAAACCGAAATCAGTTTGAAACACATCGGAGGTCCCTGAGGACCCGTCCAGCCACACAAAACAATCCCAACACACAACACAAACCTATTCAAGGCCTCAAATCACATAAAACAACATCAAAACCACCAATCGCACCTCAATTCAAGCCTAAGGAACTAATCCAAATTTTCAAATTCAAAACTTTCACCGAACATGCCTAAACAACTCGAAATAACCTTAAATTTTATATGCAAGTCCTAAATGATACAATGGACCTATTCTAACTCGCGGAACCGAAATCCAAATCCTATATCATCAAAGTTAACTCCCGATCAAACCTATGAATCTTCCAAACCTTCAACTTTCAAACTTTCACCAAAAGGCACCAAATAAATGTGACGAGCCGATAGGTCACTTCGAGTTCCACCCCTTAATTCCATATTTTGAGACCTCAATTAGCTCTGTTTAGTGTTTCTCAATTTACATGCACAGTCCGAGTCTTTTTCTGGAAAGATTTTATGTGAAAATTTGAAGAAAACATTATTTTTAGCTTTAAAAATAACTTGAGTTGACTATAGTTAACATTTTGTGTAAACAATCCCAGATTGGTATTTTAACGATCCTGGTTGGTCTATATCATAATTTTGGACTTGTGTGTATGCCCAAAATTGAATTCGGAAGTCCGTAACATGATTTGACTTGATTTGTTGAAAATTAGTAACTTGAAGGTTTAAAGATTTTCTAGGTTTGATCGTAGGTTGACCTTATGGCTACCGGGTTCATATTTTGGTTACGAAACTTGGTATAGGTCCATTTTACTACTTAAAACTTGTCTGTAAAATTTGATGCAAAACAAAGTTGATTTGATAGGATTCAGACGCTCAGTTGTGAATTTGGAAGTTCTTGAGTTTCTTTGAAAATTTCATGCATTTTGATGTTCGATTCGTAGTTCTTGGTGTTATTTTGTTGTTTTGATCATGCGAGTGAGTTAGTATAATATTATTGCACTTATTTGCATGTTTGGTTGGGACCCCAAGGGGCTCGAGAGAGTTTCAGATAGGATACAGAACATTTGAACGTAGAAAAATGTTGGTTTCAACTATTTGCTGATATTTGGTGTCTTCTGCTTTGCAATCGCGAAGCTACTCTCGCGATCGCGAAGGGGAAATGGGACTGGGGAGGAAATCTTTTATCGCAAATGCGAGGAGCTGGTCGCGAATGCGAAGTAGTGGGGGGTTTACCTTTCGCAACGCAACCTTCCTCTCGCGAACGCGTAGGGTTTGGGGGGATCTGGGAAGAAGCTGTCAGATACTCTAAGCGAACGCGAGCCGAGGCTCGCGAATATGAAGGCCTAGGGGTGAGGCCATCGCGAACACAGAAGTTATATTTCGAACGCGAAGGCCATTTGGGCCGCTGTGCTTCACGATCGCATCAGGTGCTTCGCGAATGCGAAGAACACCTGACGCCCAATGCTATAAAATTTCAAAACTGGGATTTCTCTTCAGTTTTCACTATTTTCAAGTTTTAGCTCGGCCTAGAGGCGATTTGGAAGAGATGTTTCATATCCATTTCATAGGTTAGTAGATTTTAACTTGTTGCCTTACATTTCCATAAACACCCATTGGTTTTAATCTTTAATCTATGCTTTACCTTTTTATTTATATCTTAGTAATATTGTATGTACCCATGATTTTAAATGCAGAGATTTCTTTCTTTAATAAAACTTATAATTTCAAAAGTAATAAAATGAATATTTATTCAGATGGTTCACCATTAGCTTACCTAATAGCAACGTTGGGCGCCATCACAACCTATAATGGGTTTTTGATCATGACATCTTGGTATCGAAGTGCTAGGTTCACTTAGGTCTCACGAGTCATGAGTAAGTCTAGTAGAGTCTTGTAGATCGATACAGAGGCATTTGTATTTATCTTCGAGAGGCTACAGGTCTGTTAGGAGAACTTCTCTTTCTTGATTCCTTATTGTGCGATTTGATTTCGTTGTAGCTTATGCCTTCAGTTCCTTCCTACTCATTCATATGCGATGTTGAGTACTTGTCATTAGTTGGGCATCGAGGAGTTGTGGAGATTCTATAGATGTGGTACAAGATATTTTCGCTGTGTATGCGGGCAGACTATTATCGTCTCCTTATGGAGGGGTGATCTGTTGTTTCAGCCCTATGTTAGTGTTGCCCATGGTTTCAAGTATGATGATCATATGTTGTAATCGCGTAGTGTTTAGGGTGCTTGCTTATGTGTCGTGGCAGTGAGTGATTCAAAAGAATGATTATTCAGTTCCTGACTGGGATGTATAATATTCGTTCCAGCATTGGAGAGTCATTTGGGCTATGGATGTTCAGGTTTTGGGTAACGGAGTGGTGAGATTTGATATCTCTGAACTCGTTGGGATTCATGTTTGTGTTGTAGTGTCGTCGTCCTTGTTTGAACGCATTAAGGCTCGTCGGTATAATGGTTTTCATTTTTTTGCCTTTGGGGCAAGTGTTCTGAAATGGTACCTAAGAAGCGGTTATCAGAGATGGTAGAGTGTAGCGGTTCAGAGTTGAATAGATGTTTCTAATGTTGATGGCTCGAGAAATATGATCTTCAAAGAGGCTTAGAGTTGGTAGCAATTTATTAGTTCAGGTGCTACGGAGATGGATTATGATTTGAGGCAGTATTTGGGCAGCAAGGATGAGGAAGGACATGGTGGGAGGTGCCTCTTAGAGGTCGAGTAGGTCCCTTCGGAAGATGGTTAACTTAGAGTGAGAATGTTAGCACATCGTATGGATTTTGTGGTAGGATAGCCACATGCTTCCAGAAAGCTTGGTGCGATTATGGTCATGGTGAACAAGGGACTAAGTCTGTGTATTTCGTTTGAGATGGTGGCTTTTGTGCTTCAGAAGTTTGAATATGACGGAAAGAGTTTGTTTGGGGTGTAATATGACTTCGAGTTTTGGATGCATCGCTGGACCTTCATTTGATATTGATGGGAACGAGCGGGCATTTTCGACTGGTGAGCGAGTGTGGGCTCAAGAGGATTAACTGATTTTGTGGTGGCTGTAATCATGGCAATGTCATTGGAAAATGTCAATATGGGGTTACATATGTGGGCTATCTCCTGTGAGGTGTTTAGAGTTGCGTGATTTCTAGTAAAGGTCCTATGAAGAACTTTATTTTCTATCCAACATGAAGTATGTACTACGATGTGAGCTAGGATCACTTGAAGAAGATGGAGTAGCGGTCAGGAGGTCGAGTGTGCGTTAGGAGATGATAATTCAAGTTATGTTATGCAAAGTTTAACAAAAGATTGTGAGGAATTTGGCGGAGTGACGGTGCGAAATCATGGTAACCGAGGAGGAGGAGTCATTGTGATTTATTGATTTATGTGATTATGGCTTAAAGCTAAGTGAGGGAGCCTACCGTCTGCTATTAGGTCACGTGGTTATGTGCCTTCATAGTTTCTAGATATCGGTACATTGGTGGATATGTTATGACTAAGGGGAGAAGACATCAAGAGTAATTCGTGCAAGGAATTTGATGAATATGTGCTATATTTTGCCTTATTGAGTCATGTGCAGATTTTGGGATGACTCAGATTTCATACTTCTTGTGGATGTGATATATAAAGGAAAGTATTCATCTGGTTACTTCCTTGGAAGCGTTCATGTGATAACAGAGCACTAGTGTTTGTTTATATACTTGGGACCAGGTCAGAGTGGGTGACTCTCAACAATGGTTCTAGTGGGTTCAAAAATTAAACAAGTGCGGTGCCTAAGGATTTTTGGGTTCGTTGTGTGGTTAAGGATTAAGTTTGGCAGCGGATTATAAAAGGGACTTGGAGTGTTTCTATGTTAGCAAGGAGTCTGCGGTGCGGTGTTAGAAAAATGGAAGGAAACGACTTCGGATTCGCAGAAGACCTTTCATAACGGGTGTATCAGTTGGAGATACTATTGAGTGCATGATGAGGGTATAACATGGCTTATGGGAATTGAGATGACATGGTCTCGTGATTTGGGTCACTCGAGATGAGTGTTTTTTGAGGTCCGTTATGTGCTTGCATAGAGCTATTATTTTGAAGGCAAGTCAATAGTAAATCGGAAGAAGTTGAGTTGGTTAGTAGTGGCTTGAATTAGCATGGTTGAGGAAATGATCATTTCCTTCGACACGGTAAAGCTATACATGTAATTTGTGGATGTACATGCAGGCTTGATAGCAACCATAATTTGATTGATTTGGAGGTATTTGATTTTGATGGTTTTATTATGTGTAAATGGATCCTGAAATAGTTATGGAGGTTTAGAACATGACTTGAGTTCTATTTCTTTTGCGGTTATGGGAAGTTGGTTATTTGTTGCGATTCTTCTTCTGAAATGAGTTAAGCGAAAGATTTCTAGCCGATGAAGTGTCTATTCTACTGATAGTTCAGGAATTATGATGAAACTCTTGTACTCTCGCATAGTAGAATGATAGGTGCAATGAGTGATATCGAATTGGAATTTGAGGATTCAAGATTATGATCCGGTTTTGACAGGAATGTCGCGAGCTCGGAAGAGCAAGGGAGAGATTCTAGATGTTCAAAGTATGTTGGTACTAGTTTTTTGAATCGCCTGATGATGGTGTTCTATGGAAGAGGCATTGTGTATTGATTTGTGGATTCTTAATGCAACATTACAGAAAAAGTATGGTTGGTAGCCACAGATGTGCAGATTTTGCTACCTGGTGCAGAAGATTATTGGAGTATCTCCCGCAAGACGACTATGTAAGTGTGATGTATCAGTCATTAAATGGTAGAGATTGAAATCAAGTATGAAGGTTCTGGTACTATCACTGATTGGAGTATTTATGCCTGAGAGACGCTATGTTCTTTTGGTTGCGGACTGTAGGATTTGTTTCTGATTTGACGGTTGATCATATGTGTCATGGATAGGGTCGTTGTGGATCTTTGGAAGGTTATTGGCCTATTTTAGGATAACCGGAATCGAATTTGAGGTCTGTGAGTAGGCCTTATGTGAAAGTATATTTTATACCAGATCAGATATTCTTATTCAGCATAACATTGCTTATGGATGAGTCTTCGGGCGTGGTGGATGATATTCCTGCCTTACTATATTTTAGGTGCTACTCTTTTATGCCACGTGGGTTGTGAGACGACATGATTATTCACACGTGTGTTGTGGTCCTGTGTAGCTTGTGGTGTTATATTAGCAAGATGGTTCTCGAGATGCAGGTCGTTTATTGCACTTTAGTCATGCTTGGCTTTTTGTAGCGCATGGCACTATCCGTCTCCCGAGGCTTGTGTTTATGCACTTGGCGTGCTTGAGGTCGATATTCCGGCATTTCGTGGGTATGAGCATTTTTGGCTCGATGGGTATTTCCTTATTTTGTTGTCATATGTGGATCGGGTTGCACGCTGCAACAGTGAGATGTTGAGTACAAATCCTTATACTTATTTTGTGTGCTTTGTTTCTCACCCTTGTGTTTGTTCATAGCGTTGTCTAGTTGATTTGAATGTTATGTGGGTTTGGTAGTTCTTTGCCGGAGTTCATTTTTCTTCTTTATTGGTCATATTTGAGTTTTAGCTTGTTGGCACATTGATGGTGTCGTATGAGATTTTAGACAGTGTTTGAGGTGTATTATTGCCCGAGTAGCTTGTACTGGGTGAGACGAGGTTATTGGACTTGAAATTATAGCGATCAGATTTATATGATATATATTAAAGAGAAAATGTTGCTAATCAATTTAGAATGTGGCTATGGTTCTTGTCCAGTGGAAGAGCTCCATGATTTATTAATTTGATGGGTGATTATGAGATTATGTATGTCTCTTTATTTGTTACAGTATTGCGAGGGTTGGAAAAAGGCCTTCATGTGTTTGGAGATGTATTACCGGCACCAGATTCAAAAAAATTTGCATCTATCATGGTTGGAGGATGTTACTATGAGCAGTGAATTATATGGTGCATTGTATGATTAGAACATGGGGGTATGATAATGTTTTGGTATAACTTACCGAGATCGATACAGTGTATGTATGCTGGAATTGGCCTTGTAGAGAATTCCGAATGTTATGATTTGGTTCTAAGGCTTGTGGGCTAAGGTAGCAGGAAGGATTTTTCGTCTAGGTTGAACAAATATGCTCATTTGGATTGTGATGGCACGGGCAGGTGCTTGAGGTGTTAAACAGTGATTTCGGATAACTCTCGAATAGTTGTTGGCATGTTCGAGGACGAATGTATGTTTAAGTGGGGGAGAATGTAATGACTCGGCCAGTCATTTTGAGCTCTAGCACATCGTTCGGCGGTTTAAGGCCTTGAGTAGCTTCACTTCATATGTTATGACCTGCACGTGTAGTCAGATTCGAATTTCGGGAAGTTCGGGGTTTATTTGGAAGGATAATTCTCAATTCGGAAGCTTTAAGTTGGAAGAGTTGACCAAGGTTTGGCTTTTGAGTAAATGACCTTGAAATCGGGATTTGAAGGTTCCAATAGGTTCGTATGATGATTTTGGACTTGGGCAAATGTTCGGGTTGAGTATCGGATGGTTCGGGAGCATTTCAGCGCTCATTGTGGAAAGTTAGCATTTTGAAGGTTTTAGAATTTTTTAAGTTTGATTTGAAGTGGACTTTGGTATTATTGATGTCCGTTTGGGATTCCGATCCTTGGAATAGGTTCGTATTGTGACTTGTACGTAAACTTTGACGTCATTCTGGAATGCTTAAGTGGGATTCGAACGCATTCGGCGAAGCATGAAGGTTTGAAAGTTAAGAAAGTTTAAGAAATTGAGTTTGATCTTTAATTCATGGTTTTGATGTTATAATTTGTGTTCTGAGCCTTTGAACAAGTTTACATAGGGTATATAAACTTGTTAGAGTGTTTGGACAGGGTTCCTCGGACCTCGGGTGAGTTTTGGGGTGGTTCCGTACCACTTTTAGACCTTTTGGAGATGCTGATAGCTGGTGTCAGGTGTGTGAAATGCAATTGCGGAGGTTTGGGCCGCGATTGCGAAGATCAAAGTGCATTCTAGGCCTTGTGAATCACGATCATGGAAGGAAGGTCGCGATCGCGTAGAAGGAATTTCTATTGTCAGTGGTGTGACTTCGGGAGCTTATATCTTGCAATCTATACTGAATTTAGAGATGATTCAAAAATAAAAATTTGAATCTAGTTTATATAAAGTCAATCTGTTTGTCATTTAGAATTTTGTAACAAACATTATGGCTATTATACCGAAGGGTGTCTGTGAAGAAGAAAACACAATTTGTACATAGCGATCACTAGATTTTGGTCGCGATCGTGATGAAGAAAATGATGCTAGAACATCTGTTAACTGCGATCACATGGCTAATGACTGCGATCATAAAGAAAGAGGCCTGGCAGGTGTATTAAACATTCAATTTTGGGATTTTGAGTTTATTTCTTCACTTTTAAGTTCTTGGAGCACATGTAGGGCGATTTGGGGTGATTCTTGAAGACCGTTTTCTCCATATATCATAAGGTAAGTTATTACTACTTGTTGTATGTTATATACAAGGATTATATACGGATTTAAGCATGAAATTTTATAGAAATTGTAAGATTTTGGAAGAAAACCTAGAATTTAGTATTTTTGGATTTTGACAACGAAATTGATATGGAATTAGGAATAAACTATATATTTGAGTTCATGGTGTTATGAGTAATGATTATCTTCAAACAAATTCAGAATTCGGGCACGTGGACCCGAAGGTTGACTTTGTTGACTTTTCGAGTGGAGTTGAGAATTGTTATAAATTGTCAAATTATAAGTATTTGAGCATATTTTGATTGGTTTGCACGTTCTTTGATTAGTGTTGGATCGTTCAGCATAGGTATAAGGTGTTAGAGACGCGTTGGAGTCGGATATGGAATTTCGGAGTGAGGTAAGTCTTATGTCTAACCTTGAGATGGGAACACTACCCCGTAGGTATTAAATTGTTATGTGCTATTAGTTGTGGGTGTTACATACGCACAAGGTGACGAGAGTCCGTACGTAGCTAAAAGCATGTTTATGTCGAGGTACACTTAGGACTTTATCATGTAATATTTGAATTATTTGAACTCAATTTGCTAGTTTAAATACTTGAATTTATTAGTGAAATTTGACTTGGGATTATGTTATGCCGATCTATATCACCTTGAGTTATTTGGCGAGATATTTGATAGATGGTAAAAGTCATGTTTACTTTATGCTCATGTTCTTGTATTGCAAACACGTGGCCCATAATTTAATAAGTTTCTTCCTTTCATGTGGATCGGGCTGAACGCCTCAGTAGTATATTGAGATGCATCTATGGTTCGCGTCGGTCGACCCTCGGCAGTGTACACACTACTCTGCATTGGGCCGTACGACCTCAGCATAATTCGTGCGTGAAATCGCTAGGAGTCCGAATATCCACAAGATTTCCCTCTTGATTAAGGCTTGAAAATTACATGATATTCCCTTTATGACTAGAGATCGGATATTTACTTGATAGTTCTTATTTGTTAAGATGACATGTGGTATTTGGGAATTTTTAAAATGATATTTTGTGAAAGGATCACGTTAACTACTGTTTTGTATTCTATCGATACTGTTGTATTTCATGCTTATTTAAAATTCTTGTATTTTATTTATTGGACCACTAGTAAGTGTCGATGTCAAGTCCTCTTCACTACTTCTCCGGGATTAGGCTAAATGCTTATTGGGTACGTGTTGATTTACGTACTCATGCTACACTTCTGCACTTATTGTGCAGGTATATTTCCTTTGGTCATTTGGGCACGTAGGCACAGCTGCCGAAGGGACTTTATGGTGAGCTGTATTCCATGTTACGATCCGTCTCACACAGAGTCTCCATCATGTTTATTTACTTTATCATGTTTATCTTATATTCTAGGCAAATGATGTATTATTATTGTACTTCCTAGTAGATGATCATGTACTTGTGACTCCCGATTTTTGGATATTCTCGTAGATGTTAAAAGTTTTGCATTAATATTGTCACCTTTTTATTTTATATCTTACTAATATTGTATGTATCCATGATTTTTAAATGCATAGATTTCTTTATTTAATAAAACTTATAATTTCAAAAGTAATAAAATGAATAATTATTTAGATGGTTCACCATTGGCTTGCCTAACGGCGACGTAGGGTGTCATCGTGGCCTATAGTGAGTTTTGGATCGTGACATTCACCAAGGAGATTGATGCTTCTTATGACATCTTCTGCACCAAAGTGATCAACACTCTAAAATATTTTCTTGGTAGAAATTGATTGTCTGGGATGTCTAAACAATTATATATATTTTTTTAAATTATTTTTGTTGTGTTCGATAGGGCATATAGTCAAATATGTCCACTTTTGCTTAACTTTTACTGTTTAGTTGTATATAACTATGCACTGCCTGTCTGTTATATTTTGGTTATTGCTTGTATATTTTTATCTGCAATTGCTCGTATATCTTTTCTTGCTCTTTTTTATTGATGTCAAAGGGGGAGAAGAAAATAAAGCACAAAAACAGGGGGAGCAATGAAACTAAAGACAGAGGGAGCAGGAATACAACATAAAAGGAGAAAGAATACAATATTAAAACGGAAGTGCCTCTAGATCCCTCAAAATCTTTTTTCTTACTATCATCATCAAAAGGGGGGAGATTTTTAGGTTCTAGATTTTAATGATGACTAAAACAAAAAGACTCTACTAATCAATCTACAATGTGTACAGGGCAACTAACCAAAGCAAAAGAAGGAAAGTGCAGCAGAGGCGGAAGAAACAATTGGAGTCCAACGACTATCTCATTCAAATCTATCTATCAGAGGCATACAAAAAAGTATAATGGAATCGGCTAAACAAACAGAAGATTCTCAAGAAATCAAGTCAGGAAAGGGAATCAATCAAATGCGCAAAATCAGTGAAAGTCTCAAGCTCAATGATCGGGAAGATTAAAATAGACTCAGTCTACCAAGGATGAATAACGTTGTACTTCGCACTACAGATTCAAGAGGCTACCTTTGGGTCATATTCTTAGAAAACTTTGCCTCAAAAGGAAAATCACATCATAAATACTTTTCCAGAATCTCAGAAGAAAGAGCAAGGAGCCTCATCAAGCACTATTAAAGAAGAAGAGGAAAAACGAGGGAAAGCACGTAACTTTCATCCAAGTTTTCAATCTTTCTACTTGTTACTAAACATTGTATTCCTAAGCTTACTAGTGTATCAAAAGATAGAGGAAAAAAGAAAGATATTGAAAGGTTGTGACAAGAAATCAGTTGTAACTCGTTGGTGGTAAACGTAAGAAAACCACTCTTATTGTAACTGCCATTGAAGATCTAAGAGAACACTTGTGACCCAAGGGAACTGAATGTCGGTACCACCCCGGTACACGAACCAGTATAAAAATCTCTATCTCTCTTATTTATTTTCATTACATGTCTTTACTTTTATTTGGTATACTAACCATTGTCTGCAGAATCACGATAGTCAACTACGAGTAACGTTAGTCGATTAGAAAGGATTTTTACAATTCACCCCCCTCCCCCCCCGGTACTTTCAATATGTAATTAATTACATGTTACCTTTGAACTATATATATGAACCATAATACACTTCATATCAAATTTTAGTTAACTTTTCACCCAAATAGAATTTTATTTTTGTAATATTTGAAAACTACATTTAACAATTAAGATAAACAACTATATTTAAAACTATAAAAGATTAGAGATAGGGAGAAAGAGATCAGAAAAATTAGTTGGCAAGAGTCAATAACACTAATTATTCTACAAACAAACGATTCAAAAGTGAAATATAATCATGAGGCATAAGAAGCGCACTAACGAAGATTGGGCCTAGAAATTCCAGAGTGCCTAAATTGAGTTCTTTAGGCTCATCTACAGTTGATTGCCCATCATCTTCTAATTGTGGGAGATCCTCGTGGACTTCATCATCAATGTCAAGTCATGGGCTATCTTCCATAGTTATGTGATTGGATATTTCCACGAAGTCTGACTTTTCTCTTTGACTTCCTTGGACAGTCGGCATGGCTCCTTTCCCTTTATCTATTTCTTTACGAGGTTGGCAGGTGTAAATAATGGTACTCCTTTTTCACCTTCATTGGACCGTCTGTGGATACTGACGAAATAGACTTCCTCTTTATGTGTGATGAGAAAGCATTACAGAATTCTTTGTCAGCAACATCTTCAAGATGACCTTGCTCCTCATGTTTCGTCAATATCTTTCTAGATAGTGACTTTTTTGTAGTTCCCAGGCGACAAAAGACAGAGATATTTGAGGTGGTAAGAACTTCCTTTATATGTTTGGAAGCTACATGTTCACCCTTGTGACTCATCCTTTCAAACACCGATACACGAGGGGTTGAGCCTCCAATGCGATCAAGCACTGAAACCCGCTGTTTTAATTTCTTGTCCTTAACTTCCTTCATTTCCTCTACCGAGTTGTATTGTGCTGAAGCTATCTCTTAGATAAAATTCTAAGAGGCTCTGTCAAACTGAATAACCCAAACTTAGGAGTGGCGACGTAGTGCCCTTGCTTTCTCAACCTCTTTTGGGACTCAGTAAGCTCATGTATCTTTTCACTAGTGACTTCGTCTTTGAGTGCTCTTAGTCTTGATGGATTGGAGAAGTCATAAAACTTTTCAAGCAGTATGAAGGCCTTTGGATCAAAGTGCCCTTTTATTTTATCAGCTTGGGGATTGCCTTCAGCAGACTCACAAGTCACAGATGGGATTTGTGCAACTAGGACGGTCATATGCTCCTTCAAATATTGGATAGTTTTGTGGCTCGTTTTCTTCTTTGGAGTACATTCTAACAAAGGTTGTCCTTTCTTTCGACGCTCATGAAGAACATAGCGGAAAATTGGATGCTCCTTATCAATCTTCGTTTGTATGTCACTTTCAGATGATGATAGCTTAATGGAGATTTCTTCCATTTTCTTCTTAAACAGCTTGACGACAGTCCATTAAGCCTCATTTTATTCTTTTGAGTTGACATCATCTTTGTCAATTGATGATAGTTTATCCATACTCGCTTCACAAGAACCTAGGTAGAATTTAGCATCTACAAAGTATGGCTCTGTCTCGGTGAAAGGATTGATGTCTGCATCAATTTTGACATTCTCTCCATCCTTTCTATACTTCAGACATTAATGCAAAGTAGACGATACC
Source organism: Nicotiana tomentosiformis (assembly GCF_000390325.3). Classification (NCBI taxonomy): domain Eukaryota; kingdom Viridiplantae; phylum Streptophyta; class Magnoliopsida; order Solanales; family Solanaceae; genus Nicotiana; species Nicotiana tomentosiformis. The sequence continues at coordinate 169,435,371 of NC_090813.1, read as the reverse complement.
ACTCCATTCTCATGAATCCAAAGACGTCCAAGCAGAAAGTTGTATGATGTTTTAGCATCTATGGTGTGAATCAGGGTGTTTGACTTCATATCACCAATGGATAATCCTATGCGGATCATACCTATGGCTCGTTGTCCTCCTTGGTTGAAACCTTGGATTGTTAGGTTACTTTTGGACAGCTCATCAATAGAGATCCCAAACTTTTTTAGTACCATCTTTGGCATGATGTTGACAGTCAAACCAACATCAATAAGTATGCAATTGAGATGTTGTTCCCGAATAGCCCCTATAACAAACAAAGGTCTATTATGTGGCGTAGATCCTAACATCAAATCATCATCTGTGAAGGAAATTATTGCACAACATGTGACAACTTTTCCATTATCATGATGTTCTTGTGTTTTAAGTGGATCGAGCTCATCATTTATTTCCTTTGTTTCATCAGTGCTAGAAACTACATGAGTCACACCAATGTGACTTCCATGAAGAAATCTTTTAGGAAAGAATTCATGCAATGTAATGGGCTTTCGGAACTTCAGTGATAAGGAACCGTTAATCTTCTTGCTAGTAGAAGATTTGATAATTCTTGATGGTTGTAGTTATCCACATCGATTATTTTTACTTTTGTCTTAGGAGGTTGTAGCCTCAAAACTGATTGATGTTTTCATTTCATGTGAGTTACTAGAGTCCAACCCTCATCGTCTTTGTCTTTGGAGTGATTGTCCAGCTCAAGTGAACTTTCAAGGGTTTTCCTTGATAGATCAACTTCAATGGGCTCGAAACTTCCAAATTTTAAGAAGGCAATGCTTGACAAGTTCTGCAACCTTGAACACTTCTTTTCCTTGGGCACGACACTTGCATGGTTTGCTTCTGCTGTTTCATCCATGTCTATGATGATTTTTCCTTCACTTACATGAGCCATGATATTTTCCTTCAAGATGAAGCATTTCTCTGTAGGGTGGGAAATGACGCGATGAAACTTGTAGTATTTTGGATTGCTAACTTTACAAGTTTCCTCAGGCTCTTTGATTCACGGAGATCGATGACTTTCTTGGCCAGCAATTCATCAAGGATCGTGTGTATGTCTGAATCTGGAAATGGATAAGCCTTTACCTCTAATTCCTTCAAGATTGGACGACATTTCTCCTCTTTAGGATATTGACTCGGAGTTTCTCCTCCTTCACTTTTTGCTTGGTAGGAAGTTGCTTTCATTGCCATAAATTCTTTAGTTTGGTTCTTTGATGCAACACTTTTCTTGAACTCCTTCTGATCAGCAAATGTAGATATATTTCTATGACTTGACGTTGCTCAACTCCATGTCGTGTTCTCGCATTGCAAGTTCTTTGAAAGTTCGCGGTTTGATTCCTTGTAGGATGTACAAAAGGCCCCAGTGCATTCCTTGAATGCACATCTCCACAACAAATATTTCTAAAAGGAGATCCTTTTAGTCCAAACTTAACGCTCTCCAACGATTGATATAATCCACCACGAGCTCGTCCTTCCTTTGTTTGGTGCTTGTCAACTCTATCATGCTTACAGTTCTTCGGGTACTATAAAAACGATTGAGGAATTCCTTCTCAAGTTGCTCCCAAATATCAATTGACTCGGGCTCCAAGTCAATATACCAGTCAAATGTGTTCCCTTTCAGCGAATGAACAAACTATTTTACCAAAAGGTCACCATGTGTCCTAGCATTGCTACAAGTCTCGACAAAGTGTGAAATATATTGCTTTGGGTTTCCTTTGCCATCAAATTAATACAGCTTTGGTGGTTGATAATTGGTTGGAATGGTTAGACAATAAATCCTCTTAGTATAAGGCTTAGATTAGTACAATGAACTTTGCGATGGTCCGCCATATTGAGCTATGATGGTGTTTGTTATCATGTCTTGCAATTGTTGTACAGATAATGCCACAACTGAAGTGGATTGCTTTTCCTTTTGAATGCTGAACATGGAAAGCGATTCCTCAATATCCATTTTTTGCGAGGTGAAGAGAGGTGAACGAGGAGGGACGTGGCTCGACTCTCCAGGTGCATAGGCCTCCAATTTGTTCATGAGTTGAGCGATTTGAAGGTCTTTGTCTTCAACATATTTCTTCAAGACTTCTATAGTTTGTTCCATCATGAAAAACGTTTCGTACATGTTAGTTGCATCAGTCATTAAGGTGTTGACTTTGATAGAAACTGGAGAATCCACCAAATCCTCAAATCCATCAAGGTTGGAGGTTGTTTGAGAAAGTTCTTCAAATAGCGAGAATGGGGTGTTGCCCCTAGAGATTGCGGTTGCGAGCGTCATGCAAGATCTGCTCTTCTTTGCCATCTCCAAGGAGGCGAGTATTCGGATCCATCCAAGCCACTAGCCTTGAACTTGCTTTGAGTGATTGGGCCAACATGGCTGAGCTCAACGGGTGGGGGAGCGGTAGCATCTTTGAATGGAACATCATTACACTTTTGGAAGACCACTGTAGTAGTAGATCTAAAGTTTGTAGTTTTTAACTTGCATGAGAAAGAGATGAAGGACAGAATTGGTCCCACTGGGCATGCCAAATTTTATTTGCAACATATTTTCTTAGTACAAAAAATAAACTACAACAAAAAGAATATGAAGAAAAAGAGATTTTATTTATGAATATTTATGAGTACAATTCTATGTATCAATTGATTCTTCTCTCTAAAATTCTTCTTGATTCGAGGGCTTGAGAAGCGTCTTTCTTGAATGTAGGATGATACAGACGTCCTTGTGATGTATTTAATCGCCAAGAACTCCGATCAGCACTTCGTTGTTTCGAGTTGATCTCTGGGAAGAACTCTATTGATATCTCCTTTGTTGAAGAACTATGCACTTGATGATTGATCTCTCTGTTTGCAAATGCCTTCACCAATTACGGAATGTTCTTCTCCAACTCTAAATGTCTCCAGAGTTATGTAACCCTTCTATTTATAGTTGTAGAGGCTAGACAGTCCAGCTACATATGAACTCTCTTGCTTGATTCTGATTGGCTCATGCGAGTCATCATACTTATCATACAAGCTATGTGATAAGCTTGCTTGTGATTGGCCAAGACATGTCATATTATACACTTGGCGATCTTTAGTTGGTCAATATTCTATGACTAGGATTGCCATATCACTTTAACACGTGGCATCATCTTGTTGGCTTTGTATTTGACAGGACATGCCATGTCACTTGACACATGGGATGAGTCTAGGACTTAAGATGAAATGGACTTTGGGCTTGTAAATTAAATGGACTTATTTAATTTGTAAAGTCTAAATTAATTATTTAACCCAATTGAATTTAATCCAAATTTTATATGGATTAGACCCAATATATTTGTGTGACTATAAATTATTTCATTACGAGTAAAATGTGAAGTTTAAAGTTATATTTTTTTAAAATTTAGAAGTGGTATTTCTTTTTTAAACTGACTAAAAAGACAATAGATTCATTCTTTTTAGAAGAGAGAGTATATTTTTTCTTACTAAATAAAATTAATTTAAAAACAAATAAGCTAGTAATTGCAGTAAGTTTAATAACTAAAATACGTCAAAGATATCTAAAATCTATAACAGAAGGCAATATTGTGTATTATTGAGAAGAAGATTCAAAAAACAATTAATCTCATGCCCCGAACTCGAGGAGCAGACCGGCGCTCAACTGAGTAAACCCAGTCGAGCAAGCCTAATTTTCGTTAACCTCTCATCATTACTCATGTATGATTTACCACAACATAATTAGATCTTGACTTTCATATTTAATACATTTGGCTCAATGGCCTAAAATTCTCCTCACGATGGGTACATGGCTTTATAAATATCTGTAAATACTGTGAACATAGATACATGACAAAACTCAAAACTTTAAGTACATAACCCACAGTGTACATGGAGCTTCTATGACAATAGATATCTATATACATAAAATGAACTAGACCCAAACACCCACTAGAACTATAGCGGGCTCCCCATAAGCTGAGTAGTGAAGAAGATCCCTATCAAAGATCCATATCATCCTGTAGAAGTATACCTGCATCTATTAAAAGATGCAGCACCCGTGGCAAGAGGGACGTGAGTACATGTGGAATAGTACTCGTATGTAAGGCAGTCAAAACAACATATGAAAATACGGTAACTCAAATAAGAGGCAAAATAAAGTACATCAAGAAACTACGAAACATCCCATAGGATCGCAGTTCAAGTCTTATTATACTTGCATCATTCTAAACTTTTTTTAGGACCAACTGAGCCATATGAACTATACGTGGAATACATAATATAGTGTAATTGTAACAACATGTACAAACAAGGCTAATGAAAGTGGCACCTTCCTCTCTTAGTTTTCACATATACATTTCATAGACCGTCCTTAGTGTTCACATATCTTATTATACACGTATGCATCTCATATATCATTCACAGTATCACTTATAAAATATACCTATTCAAGGGCTTGGAAGTACAACATGAATATGATAAATCATGGTAATAATAAAAGGGCTTAGATAGCCATCAACGCCGAGCCAATTACTAAGAGCTTCCATTAATCATATATAGATATTAAGTCGGGGATCCTCCATAACCACCTTCACATAAAATGCCCTGCCGCCTTACCCCAATATATACGGGTGGAGGTGTATCATGATACCACAATCTCTACACAAAGCGGACCTGCCGCCTCACCCTAATATATGTGGGTGGATGTGTATCATAATACCACAATTCCTACACAAAGAAGCCCTACCGCCTCACCCCAATATATGCGGGTGGAGGTGTATCACAATACCACAATCCCTACATAAATCGGCCATGCCGCCTCACCCCAATATATGCGGGTGGAGGTGTATCACAATACCACAATCCTTATACAAATCGGCCATGCCGCCTCACCCCAATATATGCTGGTAGAGGTGTATCACAATATCACAATCCCTACACAAAGCATCCCTGCCGCCTCGCCCCAATATATGCGGGTGGAGGTGTATCACAATACCATAATCCCTACACAAAGCGGCCATACCGCCTCACCTCAATATATGTGGGTGGAGGTGTAATCCCAATCACAATACCATATATAAACTCAAAGTGACATAGTTTGTCATTACATTTAAGGTCGTAATTTCCCATAATATTGGAATACTTCATGTTTATGCTCATCGTGAAAAAACACAACTCATTACATTAGGACATGCATGGTAAATCGAGGAGCGCGACCGACGCTCAACTGAGTAAACCTAGTCGAGCAAGCCTAATTTACATTAACCTCTCATCATTACTCATGCATGATTTACCATAACATAATTAGATCTTGACTTTCATATTGAATATATTTGGCTCAATGGCCTAAAATTCTCCTCACGATGGGTACATAGCTTTATAAATATCTATAAATACTGTGAACATAGATACATGACAAAGATCAAAACTTTAAGTACATAACCCACAGTGTACATGGAGCTTCTATGACAATAGATACCTATATACATAAAATGAACTAGACCTAAACACCCACTAGAACTGTAGCGGGCTCCCCATAAGCTGAGTAGTAAAGAAGATCCCTATCAAAGATCCATATCATCCTGTAGAAGTATACCTGCATCCATTAAAAGATGCAGCGCTCCCGGCAAAAGGGACGTGAGTACATGTGGAATAGTACTCGTATGTAAGGCAGTCAAAACAATATATGAAAATACGGTAACTCAAATAAGAGGCAAAATAAAATACATCAAGAAACTACGAAACATCCCATAGGATAACATTTCAAGTCTTATTATACTTGCATCATTCTAAACTTCTTTTAGGACCAACTGAGCCATATGAACTATACGTGGAATACATAATATAGTGTAATTGTAACAACATGTACAAACAAGGCCAATGAAAGTGGCACCTTCCTCTCTTATTCTTCACATATACATTTCATAGACCATCCTTAGCGTTCACATATTTTTTATTATACACCTATGTGTCTCATATACCGTTTACAGTATCACCTATACAATACACCTATTCAAGGGCTTGGAAGTACAACATGAATATAATGAATCATGGTAACAATAAAAGAGCTTAGATAGCCATCAACATCGAGCCAATTTACTAAGAGCTTCCATTAATCATATATAGATATTAAGTCGGGGATCCTCTATAACCACCTTCACACAAAGCGGCCCTGCCGCCTCACCCCAGCATATGCGGGTGGAGGTGTATCACGATACCATAATCTCTACACAAAATGGCCCTACCGCCTTACCCCATTATATGTGGGTAGAGGTGTATCACAATACCAAAATCCCTAACAAAGCAGTCATACCGCCTCACCCCAATATATCCGGGTGGAGGTGTATCACAACATCACAATCCCTATACAAAGCGGCCCTGCCGCCTCACCCCAATATATGCGGGTGGAGGTGTATCACAATACCACAATCCCTACACAAAGCGGCCCTGCCGCCTCACCCAAATATATGCGGGTAGAGGTGTATCACAATACCACAATCCCTACACAAAGCGGCCCTGCCGCCTCACCCCAATATATGCGGGTAGAGGTGTATCACAATACCACAATCCCTACACAAAGCGGCCCTGCCACCTCACCCCAATATATGCAGGTGGAGGTGTAATCCCAATCACAATACCATATATAAACTCAAAGCGACATAGTTTGTCATTACATTTAAGGTCGTAATTTCCCATAATATTGGAATACTTCATGTTTATGCTCATCGTGAAAAAACACAACTCATTACATTAGGACATGCATGGTAAATCAATAAGTCGATTTCAATGGCACATGAGCCCAATTTCATTTCTTAAGGTTCATCATCATTTGGCATAGGACATCTACCTTTCATCTCGTTATTCACTCACTTGCCATCTTGAGGTTATTAGCTAGGTTCATGACTCTTGGGGACGTAACAATCGAAGTCATTTACATACATTATCTCAGAAGCATACAACTATAGTTGAAACCATTGGGACATATAACACCACATAATTCTCATTTAGGCAACGGTCACATTTCATGTTCATACTATCACTTACTTGTACTTGTCGTGGGTGATCATAGAACATTAAGAGCATTTAAAACATTTAGGAAAACCATAGCCTTTACTCATAAGAACGTATGAGCTTATAACACATTGGAAATAAAAGTACAAATACGTTCATCTCATAACCTTTCACACCATATATCACTTTATTCGTACTTTCAACCACTTACAACATCATTATTTCATTGGCTCTCTTGGCCATACATATGATTCTTCTTTCATGGCATAATGGACGTATTTCATATTCCACACTTTCATATCTTTCCTTTCATGGATCATCATCATAAATATCAACATATAGAATATTCCGAAAATCACAACTTTAGGTTCATTGGTAATGAAGACTTTAAACACAGTGGATTTCTTTCAAAGAAATGGAGTAAAATGATTGAAAATCGAATCACAAGTTAAAATCATAAACGAGTAACACACCATTAATTCTTAAAATACTTTTCCCTAAAAGGAAAATACACCATTTCAACTCATGATTATGTAAGAGCTCAAAACATATTGAAAATACCTACCAAGCATAGCATTAGTTAGAACAACCACATTTGGACATGACTTGAGTACATAAGCTTTTAGACAATTCTATTTTCGGAGTCAATTTGGAATAGTTGAATCAAGACTCATTTCATAACCTTTCTCACATCATTTCATTTCATTGGCACCATTGGCCACAAGTATAACTTTCATTCTTGGCACGGTGGCCACACTTTATATCCCCTATTCATTTATTTCACTTCCAACTATCCTTATAGATTATCAATAGTAAGACATTTCCAATCAAGACTTTAGGTACACATATGAGCAATTAAGAGTCTTAAGCATATCGAGATTTTCTCACACAATTTGGCATCATAACCTTCATTTGAAACACGACTCAAAGACATAGCATTTTAATACATATATCATTCTTGAATACATTCCCAAAGGACAACATGATATGATAGGAACATTCGGAACACGTTTTGAATACATAATTCTCGACACTTTGCTTATTTGGGACAATTAAATTTATTGGGAACAACTTGGAACATAGAATAAGGAACTTGAGACAACCATACTTGAAACTTATGGGAATATCATGGAATTCAATATAGTCTTCTTCCTGCTTCATTAGATAAAGCGTCTTCATTAATAGATAGAGTTGGAGTACGTAGTGAGAGTCAAGGTCAAGGTTTATTGATGAGTTCAGTGGATAGAACGATCGATGTGAGGCCTAGGTCAGGGCCGGAAGTTAAAGTGTGACTTCCTCCGTAGTTGGGGGCGGCGGTTAAGCGTCCGATTCGACAATGAACACTAAATGAAAGAGGCAATTCAATTTTCTCACCCACCTACGATTGATTGGAGACTTATTCAGTAGGTCCTCCTTCCCTATAGAATGGAATTCTAGGGCGTCTTGCAATCTCCTATGACTCAACCTTTGTTCTTGTGCAAAAGCGTCCTCCCCTTCCTTCCTTTTTTTCGAGCTCACTAAGGCAAGCATTTTCAACTCCCCGAAGCATTTCATCGATTACTACGCCGTTCCTCGTCTCTGGGTTCCTAGGTATCCACCGTAAGCCTTTCCTCATTTGAACCTCTCCCTACGGTAAATTGATGAAACAATAGCCAGTCCAATGGCTGCTTCAGCGGCTGCAATAGCTATAACATTATAAGAGAGTAGTTTAGCAAACATACCTCGCTTTGAGCTTTCCTTAAATTACTATAATGTTCCGAAAATTCTAGCGATCCCAATATATTTTGAGACATAACAAAATTGAACACAAATTAGGAAGATATTCATGATTTCAACTCATTCGAGCATTTTATCAAACATTAGGTGTGCAAATTTGGCTACAAAGTTCTTCTACAAGATTTCCTTCACTCCACAACCCAATCCTTACTTATTTGAGCTCACAATCTTCCCACAAACCTTATTGGTACAAGCATATATACATAATACTCTTACACCCAAGAATTATACTCCTAATCACCCATCTTTTACCCCAAACTCGAAATTGAAGACTAGAGGTTTGAATTTTACCTCTTGAGTGAAGATCTTGTGAGATTTCCTTGTAGGATTTCAAGGCTTGAACAAGATCTTGGTGAACAAAATACTTCATCTACTTCCTCTCTCTAGAATACTCTCACTTATCTCTTAAATCATCAGATAATTGCACTAAAATAAGCCCCAAAGCCTATTTATCAAATTGCGGTCGGATTATGAAAATAGAAAAACTAACCTTTCGAACTCAAGTCTGCGGTCGCAGAATGGGTATGCGGGTCGCACAATGGACCGCAAAGCTGATGCCCAGAACTGGGCTGCACTGGTCAATTCTGCGACCATTCTGCGGTCCGCATACAACTTCTGTAGCCCGCAAAATGATTCAGTGGTTGCAGAATTGGCCGCAGAATCACATTCTGTTAACCTTTGGTAATTTGGCCATCACGTCTTGTAGGAGTGTCCAAATGACGAACGGTTTAAAGCGTTAGAAACTAGACTCGAAGATCTTTAATTTGATAGGTCATCCATCACATAAATCCTTATATATATGTAGATATACGCGTCCAACTTTTAGTCTATCATGTAATATCCAATTTGACTTGGACTTAGGGCTCTCCTTATACCCCATATCACTTGTAATATGTCTATACACTTATTATCATATCTAATTGATATTCACTATATTAATAGTCCTCGTCTGCACACAAAATAATATAATTAGCACACATCAACTCTTTTACTAGCGCTTAAGTACTTCGAAATTTTTCGGGGTGTTATAATTAAGTTATTTCGTCATTTTTATATCGTAAGAGTAAAAGATCTACATTATTTTAAAAATAATTAAATAAACTATTTTGGTGTAGCACTCCTAGATTCCTATTCTTAGTTGACAGCTATAAAGTGCTTGGATGTTTATTGCATCGTTACAGTTAGACTTAACTAGGTTAATAATTTTCCTTTTAAAAAAAATCAGCCTTTAAATCTTTTTAATACCCAAAGTAAATCCAAGCCATCAGTTTTCTATGGACAGATGGCACGAATTTAAGGGGGTATTGACTATCACTGGATTTATAATCACTGGAGCAAATCCGGACCTATATAAATCGATTGTTGAATTAACCTAAGAAAAGTTTTCAGTGTAGCGACAAAGGGGTTTAAAAAATGTTTTTGGTCCTGAGTTGGACTTAAGCTGGACATTTTAACATTCTTTGATCCTATGGTCTCCAATCCTTCCTCCTCACGTGCTTGTAGGTAATGTAGGAAAAAGCAGCTTAAGAGTTTATGCTTATTCAACAAACGTTAAAGATATTTGCTATATATTCAGTGAAAGTAAATTTCTTTATTCCTATTTCCTAATTAGACCTTTTTAACAGCAATAGGGGGCACATCCATCAGCCAAATGAGATTGGATCATTAAATGAATGCTTAGAAAATTATAAACTTACAATTCGAATCTCTGTGACAAAATGCTACAGGTTCTTTCCTCATTATATATTATCCAAATGAGATCATTCGTATGAAAGTGAATAAGAAAACATTAAGAGTCTATACTTGGCTTGCTATTCATTCCGAGTTCTTTAAGCTTATTAAGCTCAGGCAATATCACCGAACCAAGATCAGGTCGATCTTTCTTCCGCAGCTCAGCACATTTGAGTGACAATTTTGCATAGTTAAGAGTTTCTTCCATTGGCCAGTTTGGCACTGTTGGATCTAATATGTCTGCAAATGTTCCGTTCTCAATGGCCCTCTCGACGTGATGTGTTAAACCCATCGGAGGCCTTGCAGTAATAATTTGGAGCAACATCACACCAAGTGAATATATATCTGATTTAGTCCCTAACTTTCCTGTTTGTTGATATTCAGGATCAATGTAACAAAACGTTCCTGCAGCTGAAGTCATGTGATATTGTGTAACACAATCAGCTACAGATGGTGGAACTAACCTTGCCAAGCCAACATCACTAATTTTGCAGGAATAATTGCTGTCTAAAAGAATGTTCGCTGGCTTAAGGTCACGATGGACAAGAGGTTCTGGTTTTGCTTGGTGAAGGAATAGGAGCCCTGTTGCGATCTCAGCAGCAATTTTAAACCGAATTTCCCATGGGATTGGAGGGGTGTTACCTTTCCGGAAGAGGCGATCTTCCAGGCTGCCATTATTCATGAACTCATAAACTAAACATCCATACTCGGGACATGCACCTAAGAGTAGAACCATATTTGGGTGCCTCATGAGACCGAGGACTTGAACCTGTAAATGACAAAGCCTATTCTATGAGAAAGGAATCCTCAAACTTTCCATCCAAAAGTCGAATTTGCAAAATGTGCAACAGCATTTGGCTTGTAAAAACTCCCTACTCAAGTCAATCAACTAAGTATTTACAAAATGGTATATTGATAGCATAGATGAGAGAGTAGGGCCTTCCTCCAAATGAGAGACTACTTGCACATTAATCAATAGTCTAATTTTTAAAAAGAAAAGGGTTTGTGGTGCATATCTAACACTAAAAATGGATTCTTAAAAGTGCTTTTCAAAAATTGTAACTGAAGCATATACACAGAACAAAAAGTTTTAGATTAAGCATATACATAAAAGTAATCATGTTATGCAACAGAATACTTCAAGATACATAAATTTTTCAGTCTAAAACTGGCATTTTGTCATGCTTCCCTTTAGTGATCCAGTATAAAATAAATCTATAGTTGACTTAATGCACAGAATTCAATAAAGAAGAAAGTTACTCAGCCAAACAAAAAATATGTTTTATACATTGTATTCATAATATGCAGCATAAGATCAATTTCTGTCAAAACATTGGAGAGATAACATACCTCTTGCTTGAACTGTTTCATCCCTTGTGCAGCATCGGATCTCAGAACTTTAATGGCAACGGGTGTGTGATCAAGTTTCCCTTTGTAAACAGGGCCATATCCACCTTCACCAATCTTCTCCGAATTTGAGAAGTTTTTGGTGGCTGCCTCAATCTCTTCTATTGTGTATTTCCTATAGCAGAGATCACTCCGAGATAGATCATTTAATGCTAGATTCTTTTCTTCTGTCACTCGCTTGGCCTTCAACTCCGCATATTTTCTTCTTTTTGCTTCTATCTCAGCCAACTTTTGTGCTTTTTGAGCAGCTTCAATGGCAGCTCTGCCTTTCGCTTTTTCCATCTCAGCAATAGCGAGAGCTGCCTCTTCAGAAATACGGGCTTGTTTGAACCTACTTGCTTCTTCCATTTTCCATTGATGAAGCTCTTTAGCCTGAAAATTAGAAGACATTACATATGTAACTCCGATAATTAGAAAAAACGAGACTTGGCATGAAACATGTAAAACTTATCCGAGGATAAGAAAAGGGAGAAAGCTAATTAAGACAGACTTCTTACTTTCCAATTCGTGTTTCAGAAGGGCTTGTGTGGGATCAGAGACACAGTAACAACTTGTTCAGAAACTTACACACGATTGAAAAATCACGTATTACTTTTTAATTCATACATTGGATTGATAATATGTGTCTTATCATTCTTCTATATAAAAGTCTTGATCTTATGGTGTTGCTTGGCTGCAGCCATGTGGTCCTGGCGTTGGTTGCCCCAAGAATCTTTATTACTTATTTTTAATTTACTATACAAGTTCAGTTGAAACATGGAACCGACCTGATCTAGATATCTGCCTTGTTTTAAAAAAAAAAATCAAAGTAACAATGGACTGAATATTCACTTCCACAAATGCTAGTTAACTTTGAAGAAAACGCATGCAAGGAAGTTTAATTTGCAGAAGGCTGGTTTTTACATGCCTTTTTTCTAATAATTTAAATGACTTTTAATCTTGCGGTTGTAGACACTTAAAAAGTTATACCGTTTGGTTTGCCGAGACAGCTTCTTTGCAAGCTGTGTTGTACATATTCAAGGTTTGCCTTAGCTCTAGCTTTAATCTGTTCATCTCAGCTTCCCACTGCATATAGCAATTGATGATGAAGAATATATTACTAAATGAAACTGCTTTTTCTTTCACAACAATCAAAATAGTTAAGACTGTCTATTCATATTTCACTTACCGAAGATGAGGAGCTACAATTTTCTTTTACTGAAACTTGAGTGAAATCAAGATTTTGAGCTGTGATATCTACTGATCCATGGCTAAGAGGTGCAAAGAGACCTCTATCATCGGACGGAGAACTGCGGCTATATGAATTCCTAGGATCTCTAGTATGAACATCAAGATTGTCCATCGATGCATTAGATGGTCCAATTTTGAGCTTCATCATTTCAGAACCTACAATGTTTTGCTCTGGCCTCGTATATACTGACCTGTTTTGTAGCATTAGTTTATTAAAGCTCAACATAAAAAAGAATTATCACCATCTTTGATAGAGCATCAGAATTTAAGCTGTTCCTCTATGCAGTTTTCAACACTCAAACTTCTAAGATAAGATGGTGATACAACAAATAGAAGCTAATGATTTGCAGTTTAAACTCGGGACACTGCTTAAACTTACTTTCCCTCAGCCATGTTGGATAAGTTTGTGTATAATGACAAACTATGTCTTCATAGTAAAATATTTGGAAGAAAAGTAACAAAAGATATTTCAATGGCGTTGATTTTAACATCTTTAATAACTAATATTTTGTTTTACACCAAGATATGTCTAATAATTGGAGTACTCAGTGAATGGAAATTGCCAAAATTACTGAAATAAATACAATGAATTAGAATTGCTTAAGATTCATTTTGCATAAGTTATGACAAGTTTACTGGTGATTCTTGGGGTTTAATTCGGATACCTAGTAGCATCATGACAAGTTAAAGTGACAATCTTTGGTTAATTCATTCTTGAAAACAAGCATGCAAGCAGTAGATGCAGCTTCATTTTTGTTTTCATATGCTAGCTAGTTTGAATGCACTTGGGCTCAAAAGTAACTGCCAATCTTACGGCTATTGGTAGTGTAGGAAGACTCGCCCTAGCCACTACAGTGACCCCAACCCTGACGCTAGCTGAGAAGCACCTTTCACTTTTCCATTTACCAAAAGTCTGCTCTCCCGGTTTATCCTTTCTGATTCCCTCACCCAAACTCATAAGAAACAGGCCTAGCTGCCTTGCCATAACCTGTCCTCAGACAGCTCATATTTCATTGAAATGTTTACCGAATATTTTTCTCAGTAAATTCCTCAAAGTTAAGGACAATAAGCAGTCAGTGCGCAAGCTTTTCCCAAGCTCAACAATACTAAAAAGGTTGACCAGAATACATCCTCAGTTATTTGGTACCTGGATACATCTGATGATTCAGAGTAATTACTTAGCCTAGCTGCTGACCACGCTTGGGAAGATGGTAGCGTTGCTGACAAAGAACTAGCAAAAGGTTTTGCTGCTGGTCTGACTGACTGTTGCTTTCCTTTCGAAATCACGTATACAGTACAGAAATCTGGTGCAGACTTGTTTATGATAGTTGGCACATCATGACTCCAAAATTTCCTGCAAAACAGAAAGAGAAAGATCATCCTTTAAGCTATTTATCCACAAATCAAACGGAGTAAGAGCAAGTAATTGATCATACTAACCTGGAAAGAGCACTCCTTGATGATGCACCAAGAACAATGTTGGTGATGCGGTGGTTGTTAATATAGTCTAGAAGTCCCTTAGACACTTCAATATCCTCAATGACAACCTCCTTCACTGCTATCTTCACCGATCATTTGAACTTGAAGTTAGATTTAATCAACATTATTCCACAGTGATATAAACCTATTTTTCTCACTTTGTTATATAAGATGCTATGTGGGTACGCAATATATTGCTCGAATGGTGCAAAATGCATTTACGCTAAGATACCATGTTTTGTGATCTTACAGGTCTCTTATAGGATGAGCAGTCTTTAAGCTTTGTTGCCCTAAGTTTCTCACGTATGAAGCTTATTGTTTTTGCTAGTATTGACGTCTATAAATTATTTCAAGTTCTTCTATAGGGCATTCAATATAGCAAAATTGTCATCGAGGAAGAAGGCATAACACGAACAGAAAGATACAAGTTCTAACTTTAATATGCATTTTCTCAAAAGCACCACATGCACTTGTTTTATGTATTCTAGTCTACTAAATTGATCAACGTACCCCTTTACGTGCAGAGTAAGCCCTGAAAGGTGTAAAAACCTTATGAGTATCTTGATCACTCAATCCGCGATTTGAACCTTGAACAACACCATTCTCTACGAAGTAAGTAGAAATACCATCATAAATAATACAAATAGAAGGCATAGGTCATAAACATTCAATTAGGAAGCAAAAAGGGCAACGCGGGTGAAGCCTTACACTGCAAAAATTTTCACCCACCCTACCCCTCTTAGCATTTCTCTCCATTTTTAACTCACCCCGCCTGCTTAAGTTTTCTTTTATACCCAACTTTATAAGAAACGGGTTAAAGAAATGGGTGCATTCAACAGTAAAAAATGTTAATTTTCATTTAACCTGCCCCTGCTTTTGATTTTCAGAAAATACTTAGTTTTAACCCGTCCAAACCCGCTCCCCAAATAAGAGTTCCCCTGTCTTGTCCTATCGTGTTTATGATTTGCCCACCCGCCCCATTGCCATCTCAACATTCAATGCCTAGCTTGAATGCTGCAATAGATATAAACTTCTAATCCAGTTTTTTCCAAAAGAGTTCTTTTACATTACCAACTTGGGAAATTAAGAAAACCAGCAGTATAGGATACCATGATGAGACTATATTGAAATAATGCAAGTTCTTGATTCAATTGAACAATCAAATGAAAAAAGAGCGATAAAATTAAAGGAGAGGAAAATGTGATGAAAGAGGGAGGGTACCTACGATTTGTTGAGTTCTTGATCCGAACATGGACCAACACAAGCGTCGGATTGCTTATCACGAGATGATCAACAGCCCATTTGACAGCAGAGGCGCTGTGCTTGTCTTTATCAACGGCCACAATGGTGGGATGGCTACAATCATCGGACGAAAATGACAAAGGCATTTTCTGTTCCGAGGAAGGGATTGTTACCCTTTTTGTGCGGAATAATATTCCAAGGAAGGGATTCAATAAACCCCTTGTGACTACCAAAAAGAGTTATTCTCTTTTCCTTTCTGAATCTTAATGGAGAAACGGAAGAAGAGAAATAAGAGAAAACATGTCTCTATTCTTTTCTACGAGGAATCTTAACAGTTCGAAACCAAAGTATCAAATGTCATTGGTGTTAAACAAAAGATTGTCTTGCCGCCAAAAATGGTGGCTAATCTGCCTTTGCGTCTACCTCCGTACATTTTTTCAGAGTGTTTGACCCAAGGAAGACTACATTTTGGTCCAAGTTCAAAACTCAACGCAAAAATTTAGAGATTTTTTGTTTAAACTAATTTTTTCTTTTTTAAGCAAAAGCCACCAATTTTGGTATTGGGTTCAAACTAATATAAATGCTAGTGAAAGATACGTTTCTTTGATTAAGAAAATAAATAAAATCTAACGGCCATTGGAGACGAATTGAAAAAAAATACATCTATAAAGTATCTCATGGCTTCACGTCGAGCAGCGAAGCCAGAAATTTTGGTAAGGGTGTTCAAGATTTAATATACACTAGTTTTTAGTGTACGTGCGCTGCGCGTGTACTTCCACTTAATTAGTATAATACTTTTAAGAAAATTACATAAATTTTATATTAAAATTATCTTCGGGTATTATAAGAGAAAAATATAGTATAAGTTTTTAAATATAATTATTACTGATCTTAATAACTTAATTACTCAATAAAGCAAGACACTCTACCTCTGATATTTTCCTATTTTCAATTTGTACAGGAGTGTTTTTTGTTTTAGGACTCATATGTGACATATATAGCTAGAATATTTATATATATATATATATATCCTTATTTGATCATAAGTAGGCCTATATAAGTATTCGTTATCTTTTGATGATTATTCCGTCGTCAATTGATTTATATGTGTAAGGTAATTTGCATAAAAGTTAAGATATTTAGGTTAGTGATCAATTTTATGCGTTTATTTTACGTTTGTGTTTAACTGAAATGGTAAAATCAGAATAGATTTTTAAGTTTTAAATATTAGAATTTTGTACATAGTTCAAATAAGGAAGGGTTTGGTATATAAAATTTAGTAGATTTTAAATACCTAAAAATTAAAAAAAAAAATTAAATGACTATATTTTCTAGTATGAACTCTATTTTTAAAGGGTAAAAGAGGCAAACGACATTTCGCTAAGGGCATTCGTACTTTTAATATAGTATTGATGTATACAAAATAATTTTTGATTTATATACCCAGTATAATTTTTTATATACACTATAATTTTTTGTTAAAGGGTGTTCAACTGACCACCGTTCATTTTATGTACCTATGCCACTGTTCATATCTAAAGGTGGCCTAATGGTCAATAAATGAGAAAAGGCCTTAAAAGATCAGGGTTCAAATTTTGTTGAGATCTTTTTTTATATGTTTAAACCTTAGTGATCAAAGTTACTCAATACTTATACTTACGATGGAAGGTGGCTGCAACATATTCCCCGCTGAGTGAACCCATCAACCTTTGTCCTCCTACCATCATCATACAGCAGCTTATATAAATTAATGCACAACATGGAGCCACATAAAGACCCCTAAGCATCAATACACCCATATAAGTAATTACATAGGACGACAAAATTCACAACTACCCAATTCTAACCACCAAGATTAGTCATTTAGCCTTTAAGAGTGCGAAAAAGAGTACCGGGGATAGAGCACGGCTATGCAAACGAATTAACAAATAAAGCATGCCGCCGCAGGTTATGTGTGGGAATCACCATTGGAAGCGAAGGAGAAAGTTTATAAACATACTCAGTAAGTCTCATACACAATCTGTAAATATTGAGACAAGTCTTTGAGATACCATGATGTTGTTGAGATAATAATTAAACTTGTTCATGCATTATCTGTCTTTATTTTTAGTTCATGAACTAGTAGGTTAAGTGTACTAGGGGATGCATGCATTGGTGGAAAACTCTAGTATTAGTCTAGTAAGTTCTTGTTCATTTACTTGGGATAGGAGAAGTCTAAAATCAAATTTAGATACATGAATTCTACGCTAGATACATTGTGCAAATGTCATGGCTCCAAATTCCCACCTTAGGATGTCGTGATGACTCCTAGTCCCTAAGATTAGGTAAGCCTAACATACATTGAGAATTAGCATAAATAACAACTTCGATATCAAATTAAACTGTTAAATTATCATAATAAAACTCAAAACGGTACAACTGTCAAATATCTCCTAAAACCGTTGGGTCTGAGTCATAAGCTCTACAGAGAATGCATAAATAATCTCTAAATACAACTTTGTTTGAAGTGAAGATAAACAATAGTAAAGCAACAGAAGAAGGTGACTTCGAGACCTGCGAGCGTCGAGCAGGTATACCTTGAAGTCTACGGAATAACTGGTCAATCACTGGCGTCCAGCACGAGCAGATATACCTGGATCTGTACAAAAATGTGCAGAAGCATAGCGTGAGTACACCACAATAGTACCCAGTAAGTATCAAGCCTAACCTCGCTAGAGTAGTGACGAGACCAGGTCAAGACACTTACTAGACCAAGGGATCCTAAACAGATTATAATATAATCTAATAACGGAAAGCAAATAATTAAATGGCAACAAAGCAGTATAATGATGTAAGGCTACAACAGATGTAAAATCAATAAAGGACAACAAGAATGAGAATGTGATAAGACCAATAAATAATCAAATACAGTCAAATACAAGTGAGTCAAATGAAGAATAACAATAACCGTTCCACCAACAAGCTCTTTCAACATAAAATGTACAATAAGAATCACGACTGAGGCACCACACCTTATTTTCTTTCACATTTCACAAATCATAACCACAATCTTCCTTATATCATTGCTTGAGCTTTGAATTTATTTTAAAAATATTTTCTCAAAATAGCTACACGCGTTTTAGCCCCCATATCTCACCATGTGGCTTCAAGTAATTCCCTTACTAGCAACACACGTATAAATCCCACCTTATCCTACCGCATGCGTTTCAATATCCACCCTTATACCACCGCATGCGTATCAATGTCACAGTACAATAATCAACTCGTATCACATGTGCCCATATCACAACGTTACCTAATCAACAATAACAATATTACCACAACACATAGCCCACGACTCAACCACAATATGTACAAGAATCTCCATAGTAACAAAATGAATAAGAAACAACTAAACAAGGAAAGATATCTTGATAATTAATAATTTCAATCTCAATGTATTATTGTCGTTCACAACTACATCTTCAATAACTCACAAATAAGGTATTTCTAAGAAATGAAAACTTTCACTCCAAGTGCATAACATAAGCTTAACAATGAAAGAGATAGAATGGAATAGAAACTGCTTCTAAATGCATGAGAATAACTCAATAATGGAAAGAATAACATGTAACAACAACTACAAATAAAGGCACATAAGGGAAAACCTCGACATTGAAAACTAGCATATATAATAACAACTTCAAATAAGGCATGTAGGAATAAACTTGACAACGAAAGATTGAACAAATAATTATAGCCTCAACTAAGAGCTTAGTCGAATACCACATAAAGCCCGTGTACACACTCGTCACCTCGTGTACACGTCTTCCACGTAACTAAAATAGTACAATCAACCCAAATCCTAAGGGGTAATTTTCCCACACAAAGTTAGGCATGATACTTACCTCAACTAGACCAAATCAACACTCAAAAATAGCTTTTCTTCTAAAATTTACCTCTGCGCGACTCAAATATAATCAAAAATGACTTAATATCATCAAACAATGCAAGAGAAACTAATTATGATTAATAAAGTTATGATCTTTATACAATTTCCCAAAAGTCAACAAAAGTCAACCCCAGACCCGCCCGGTCAAAACCTGGTCCAAGGGTAGATCCCAACTATCCATAACCCCACCAGTCCATATATGTGTTTTGTTTTCAAATCCGAGTCTAATTCGACTCTCAAATCTCAAATTTTTATTTTTCAAAACATAGACAAAAATCCCCAATATCTCTCTTTGTTTCTCATATATTTGATGTTAAATCTCATATATAATCACGAAATATGGTTGGAAATTGATCAAAATCACTTACCTAATGCTTTTATGTTAAACTTCCCTCTCCAAATTGCCTATTACCGAGTCTAAGGTTCTAAAATGAGAAAAATGAGATCAAATCTCGTCATTCCAGCCCTTTTGTTCAGTTGCAGATGTGGCAATTGCGATACTGGGTTCGCAATTGCGAAAAAAGACTAGCAATTATGGCATTTGACAACCTAAGAGGAAGTCGCAAATGCAACGTTGGAATGCGACCAAAATGTTGCAATTGCGAAACTACCCATACTAGCCTACACTTCACAATTACGAGCGAGGAACCGCAATAGCGAGGCCGGTGCTCACAATTGCGATAACTGCAGTAGCAACACACCAGCAATGCAAAAATGAGTTTAGTCCAATCCAAAACACGTCTGAAACTTACTAGAACCCTCGGGGCTTCAAACCACACATCCACACAAGTCTTAAAATATCATACGAATTCGCTCGCGCAATCAAAATACCAAAATAACATCTAGAACCACGAATCGAACATCAAAACGCAAGAATTTCAAAAGAAAACTCAAGAACCTCTAGAATTGCAACCAAACGTCCTAATCCTATCAAACTAACTCCAACTGACACCAAATTTTGCACACAAGTTTCAAATACCAAAACAGACATATTTCAAGTCCCAAAAAAATTCCAAACCTGATAGGTACAAAGTCAACCTACGGTCAAACTTAGGGAAACTTCTAAACCTCAAATTGCCTACTTTCGACAAAACAAATCAAATCAACCTAGGGACCTCCGAATTCAATTTCGGACATACGCCCAAGTCCAAAATCATGATATAAATCTATTAGAGCCATTAACATACCGTTCCCGGATAATTTTTAAAAAAGTCAAACTTCGGTCAACATTCCTAACTTAAGCTTCTAAACCAAGAACCAAAGGGCCCAATTCAACCCAAAACCTTTACAGAATGAAACTAACCAACCCCGCAAGTCATAAAACCACAAATACACATATGTGAAGCATAAAAAGGGGAAACAGGGCTCAAATACATAAAATGAGCGATCGGGTCGTTACATTCTCCCCCTCTTAAAACAAGTGTTCGTCCTCGAACGTGCATAGAGACATACCTTAAGTGCCAAAAAGGTGAGGATAATGACTCCGCATGTTGTGCTCGGTCTCCCAAGTTGCCTCCTCGATCAGATGACCCCTCCATTGAACCTTCACTGATGCAATGTTCTTTGACCTCAACTTTCAAACCTGCATGTCCAAGATAGTCACTGACTCCTCAACATATGTCAAATCCTTGTCCATTTGGACTGAGCTGAAATCCAATATGTGTTATGGATCACCATAATACCTCCGGAGTATGAAAACATGGAACACCGGGTGAACTGCCGATAAGCTGAGTAGCAGTGCAAGTCTGTAGGCCACCTCACCCACTCTCTCAAGGATCTCAAAAGGATCAATATACCTAGGGCTCAACTTGCCCTACTTCCCGTATCTCTCACCCTTCATGGATGAAACTCTGAGCAGAACCCTCTCTCCCGCCATGAATACTACATCACGAACCTTTCGATCAATATAACTCTTCTACCTAGACTGTTCTATACGAAGTCGATCCTAAATCAACTTGACTTTCTCCAAAGCATTCCTAACCAAATCAGTGCTCAATAACCTAGCCTCTCGTGGCTCAAACTAACCAACTAAAGAATGATACTGCCTCCTATATAAGGCCTCATAACAAGCCATTTGTATGCTCGATTGGTAGTAGTTGTTGTTGGCGAACTCTGAAAGCTGTAGAAACTGATCCCATGAACCCCCAAAATCCATAACACAGACACGTAGGATATCTTCCAAGATCTGAATGGTGCGCTCAGACTGCCCGTCCATCAGGGGGTGAAATGATGTACTCAACTCTATGCCTAACTCACGCTGCATGGCTCTCCAGAAATGCGACGTGAACAGCGTGCCTCGATCGGAGATAATGTACATAGACACACCATGAAGATGAACAATCTTATGGATATAGATCTGAGCCAGATGCTCTAAAGAATGGGTAGTCACAACCGGAATGAAGTGCGTAGACTTTGTTATTCTATCCACAATAACCCATACTGCGTCGAATTGCTTCAAGGTCTGTGGGAGTCCAATAACCCATACTGCGTCGAATTGCTTCAATGTCTGTGGGAGTCCAACAACGAAATCCATGGTAATATGCTCCCACTTCCACTCTGAAATCCCAAATCTCTGAAGCAAACTGCTTGGCCTCTAATGCTCGTAGTTCACCTGCTGACAGTTCAAACACGAAGCCACATACTCTACTATATCTTTCTTTATTCTTCTCCACCAATAGTGTTGCCTCAAATCCGGATACATCTTGGCGGTACCTGATGAATGAAATACCGCGAACTATGGGCCTCCTCAAGGATCAACTCACGTAACCCATCCACATTGGGCACACATATCCGGCCCTGCATCCACAACACCATGTCATCTTCAATAGAAACCTCATTGGCATCTCTGTGCTGCACTGTGCCCTTAAGGACAAGCAAATAGGGGTCGTCATACTGACACGATCTGACGCGCTCATACAAAGAAGACCGATAAATCACGCAAGAAAGAACTCGACTAGGCTCCGAACATCTAGTCTCACAAACTAATTGGCCAAAGTTTGAACATCCATGGATAGTGGCCTCTCTACTGCCGGTAAATATGCCAAACTGCTTATACTCTCTGCCTTTCTACTCAAGGCATCAGCCACCACATTGGCCTTCCCAGGATGATATAGAATGGTGATATCATAGTCTTTCAGCAACTTTAACCATCTCCATTGCCGCAAATTATGGTCCTTCTACTTGAGCAAATGTTGGAAACTCCGATGGCTGGTATAGATCTCACATGGAACATCATACATATAGTGCCTCCAAATCTTCAATGCATGAACAATGTCTGCCAACACTAATTCATGTACAGGGCAATTCTTCTCATAAACCTTCAACTGCCGAGACGCGTAGGCAATCAACCTACTGTCTTGCATCAATATCACACCAAGCCCAATACGCGACACATCACAATACACAGTGTAAGACCCCGAACTTGTAGGTACCACCAACATTAGGGCCGTAGCTAATACAGTCTTGAGCTTCTGAAAGCTCACCTCACACTCACCGGATCATTTGAAAGAAGCACCCTTCTAGGTCAATCTAGTCAAAGGTGAAATAATGGACGAGAAACTATCTACAAAGGGGCGATAATATCTGTCCAAACCATGGGAACTCCGGATCTCAGTAGCTAAAGATGGTTTGGGCCAACTCTGAACTCCCTCAATCTTCTTCGGATCTACCTTCACCCCTTAACTAGACACCACATTACCCAAAATTGCCACTGAATCAAGCCAAAACTCACACTTGGAGAATTTTGCATATAACGTCTTCTCCCTCAAGGTATGGAGCACGATCCTTAAGTGCTACTCATGATCCTCCCGAATGCGAGAACACACCAAGATGTCGTTAATGAACACAATGACGAGAGAATCAAGATATGGTTGGAACATATTGTTCATCAAGTGCATAAATGCTGATGGGGCATTGGTCAGCCCAAATGACATCACTAGAAACTCATAGTAACCATACCGAGTCCTGAAAGCAATCTTCAGGATATTCGGATCTCGAATCTTCACCTGATGATACCCTTACCTGAAATCAATCTTCGAGAACAATCTAGCACACTGAAGCTGATCAAATAAGTTATCAATGCATGGTAGTGGGTACCTATTCTTGACTGTAACTTTGTTCAGCTGCCTATAATCAATACACATCCTCATAGAGCTGCCTTTCTTCTTCACAAACAGAACTGGAGCATCCCAAGGCAAGACACTCGGTCGGATGAAACCCTTATCAAGAAGTTTCTGAAGTTGTTCCTTTAATTCATTCAACTATGATGGTGCCATACGATATGGCAGAATAGAAATAGGCTGAATGTCTAGCACCAATTCAATACCAAAATCGATATCCCTATCGGGTAGCATGCACGGTAGGTCTGCTGGGAACACATATGGGAAATCTTTCACTACCGAAATCAACTCAATTACGATTAATAATGTTATGATCTTTACACAATTTCCCAAAAGTCAATCCTGGGCCCACCCGATCAAAACCAATGTCCAAGGGTAGCTCCCGACTACCCATAACCCCTACGAGTCCATATATGTATTTTGTTTTCAAATCTGAGTCCAATTCGACTCTCAAATCCCAAATTTTTATTTTTTAAAATATAAACTAATATCCCCAAATTTCTCTTTGATTCTCATAAATGTGATGTTAAATCTAATATATAATAATGAAATATGGTTGGAAATTGATCAAAATCACTTACCCAATGATTGTATGTGAGAATCCCCTCTCCAAATCGCCTCCTATCGAGTCTAGGGTTCTAAAATGAGATAAATGAGATCAAATCCCGTCTTTCCAGCCCTTTTGTTCAGTTGCAGATGTCGCAATTGCGACACAGGGTTCGTAACTGCGAATAAAGTCTCGCAATTGCGGCACCTAACAGCCTAAGGGGAAGTCGCAAATGCGACACTAGCTTTGCATTTGCGAAGCCTTCTCACATCGTAAATGTGACCAAAATGTTGCAATTGCGAAACTACCGAGACTAGCCTGCACTTCGCAATTGCGATACTTGTTCCCCTACTGATCAGTTCACAATTGAGAGATTGGTGCTCACAACTACGATAACTATAGCACCAGCACACCACCAACCCAAAAATACGTTCAGTCCAATTCGAAACACATCTGAAACTCACCCGAGCTATCGGGGCTCCAGAACAAACATCCACACAAGTCTAAAAATATAATACGAACTCGCTCGCACAATCAAAATACCAAAATAATATCAAGAACCACGAATTGGACATGAAAACACATGAATTTCAAAAGAAAACTCAAGAACCTCTAGAATTGCAACCAAGCATCCGAATCATATCAAGCAAACTCCAATTGACACTAAATATTGTAGACAAGTTCCAAATTTAGGGAAAATTCTAAACCTCAAATTGCCAACTTTCGGCAAAACAAGTCAAATCAACCTAGGGACCTCCAAATCCAATTTCGGGCATACGCCCAAGTCCAAAATCACGATATGAATCTATCAGAGCCATCAAAACAGTGTTCTGGGGTCATTTTCATAAAAGTCAAACTTCTGTCAAAATTCGTAACTTAAGCTTCTAAACCAAGAACCAAAGGGCCCAATTCAACCCAAAACCTTCTCAAAATGAAACTAACCAACCCCGCAAGTCTTAAAAAAACAAACACATGTGTGAAGCATCGAAAGGGGAAACGGGGCTCAAATACACATAATGATCAGACGGGTCGTTACATTCTCCCCTTTTTTAAAACAAATGTTCATCCTCGAAAGTGCATAGATACATACCTGAAGTGCCAAAAAGGTGAGGATAATGACTCCACATGTCATGCTTGGTCTCCCATGTTGCCTCCTCGATTGGATGACCCTCTCCATTAAACCTTCACTGATGCAATATTCTTTGACCTCAACTTTCGGACCTGCCTGTCCAATAGTCACCGGCTCCTCAACATAAGTCAAATCCTTGTCCATTTGGACTGAGCTAAAATCTAATATATGTGATGGATAACCATAATACTTCCGGAGCCTGAAAATATGGAACACCGGATGAACTGCCGATAAGCTAGGTGGCAATGCAGTAGGCCACCTCACACACTCTCTCAACGATCTCAAAATGATCAATATACCTAGTGCTCAACTTGCCCTTATTCCTGAATCTCATCACACCCTTCATGGGTAAAATTCTTAGCAGAACCCTCTCTCCCACCATGAATACTACATCACGAACCTTCCAATCAACATAACTCTTCTTCCTAGATTATGCTATATGAAGCCGATCCTGAATCAACTTGACTTTCTCCAAGGCATCCCAAACCAAATCAGTGCCCAATAACCTAGCATCTCTTGGCTCAAACTAACCAATTGGAGAACGACACCGCCTCCCATATAAGGCCTTATAAAGAGCCATCTGAATACTAAATTAGTAGTTGTTGTTGTAGGCGAACTCTGAAAGCGGTAGAAACTAATCCCATGAACCCCCGAATTCTATAACACAGGTATGTAGCATATCCTCCAAGATCTGAATGGTGCTCGGATTGCCCGTCCATCAAGGGGTGAAATGATGTACTCAATTCAACCTGTGTGCCTAACTCATGCTGCACAACTCTTTAGAAATGCGATGTGAACTGTGTGCCTCAATCAGAGATAATGGACATTGACACACCATGAAGACGAATAATCTCATGGTTATAGATGTGAGCCAGCTGCTCTGAAGAATAGGTAGTCACAACCGGAATAAAGTGCGTAGACTTGGTCAGTCTATCCACAATAACCCATACTGCGTCGAATTTCTTCAAGGCCTGTAGGAGTCCAACAACGAAATCCATGGTAATATGCTCCCACTTTCACTATGAAATCCCAAATCTCTAAAGCAAACTCCTGGGCCTTTTATGCTCGTACTTCACCTGTTGACAGTTCAAACACGGAGCCACATACTCTATTATATCTTTCTTCATTCTTCTCCACCAATAGTGCTGCCTTAAATCCTGATACATCTTGGCGGCACCTGATGAATGAAATACCGCGAACTATGGGCCTCCTCAAGGATCAACTCATGCAACCCATCTATATTGGGCACACATATCCGGCCCTGTATCCACAATGCCCTGTCATCTCCAATAGAAACCTCATTGGCATCTCTGTGCTGCACTATGTCTTTAAGGACAAGCAAATAGGGGTCATCATACTGACACACTTTGATGCACTCATACAAAGAAGACCGAGAAACCACGCAATCAATAACCCAACTAGGCTCCGA
Organism: Nicotiana tomentosiformis; assembly: GCF_000390325.3. Classification (NCBI taxonomy): domain Eukaryota; kingdom Viridiplantae; phylum Streptophyta; class Magnoliopsida; order Solanales; family Solanaceae; genus Nicotiana; species Nicotiana tomentosiformis. The sequence goes on along the minus strand of NC_090813.1, from coordinate 169,408,347 downwards.
ACATTCAGTCTCACAAACTGATTGGCCAAAGATCAAACATCCATGGATAGTGGCCTCTATGTTGCCTGTAAATATGCCAAACTGCTTATACTCTCTGCCTTTCTACTCAAGGCATCGTCCACCACATTGGCCTTCCCATGATGATATAGAATGGTGATATCATAGTCTTTCAGCAACTCTAACCATCTCTACTACCGCAAATTAAGGTTCTTCTACTTGAGCAGATGCTGGAGACTCCGATGGCCGGTATAGACCTCATATGGAACATCATACAAATAGTGCCTCCAAATCATCAATGCATGAACAATTTACGCCAACTCTAATTCATGTACAGGGCAATTATTCTCATAAACCTTCAACTGCCGAGATGCGTAGGCAATCAACCTACTGTCTTGCATTAACACCACACCAAGCCCGATACGCGACACATCACAATACCAGTGTAAGACCCCAAACCTGTAGGCAACACCAACAATGGGGTCATAGTCAATACAATCTTGAGCTTCTTAAAGCTCACCTCACACTCATCGGATCATTTGAAAGGAGCACCCTTCTAGGTCAATCTAGTCAAAGGTGCAGCAAAGGACGAGAAACCCTCTACATCGCGGAGGTAATATCCGACCATACCAAGGAAACTCCGGATCTCAGTAGCTAAAGATGGTTTGGGCCAACTCTAAACTCCCTCAATCTTCTTCAGATCTACCTTCACCCCTTCACTAGACACCACGTGACCCAAAAATGCCACTAAATCAAGCCAAAACTCACACTTGGAGAATTTTGCATATAACGTCTTCTCCCTCAAGGTATGGAGCATGATCCTTAAGTGCTACTCATGATCCTCCCGACTGCGAGAACACACCAAGATGTCGTTAATGAACACAATGACGATGCGAGCCTCCTGGGTCTTGCTCTCTCGTCTTTTTTCCTCCGCCTTCCTCTTGTAATTGACCCTTTCTTTTCTGCTACGCCTATCCATCCGTCAGATTGACATCCAGCCGGGTGAGCGATAGCGGCTCCTGTTTACTAATAGATCTGCCGCCAGCCTTTCTCCGCCTACATGCCCCCCGAAATGTCTCGGTCGGGGGCGACTTCCAAATTATGGTCTCATTCTTCCCTTCCCTTGATTCACGATCCTTGCAGCTTAATTAATCCCCCATGTGTCGGGACCTGAACCGTGGTGGTGCTCTTCTACAGCTTCTTCTACATAGGCTCCGTAACTTCTGGAATTGAAAAAGGAAGCAGTTCAGTACCTATCTTCTCCAAAGTGGCTTTCGTCAGAGTGTTGCGGATACCTCCATCTATCTTTCTTCACCATTCCTCTACTGGCTATATCGTCCTTTTGCTTTATGTTGACGACATCATCTTAACTGGTGACAACGGATCTCTTCTCACTCAATTTATTCACCGTCTCAGTAAAGAGAATCAAGATATGGTTAGAATATATTGTTCATCAAGTGCATAAATGCTGATGGGGCGTTGGTCAGCCCAAATGGCATCACTAGAAACTCATAGTAACCATACTGAGTCCTGAATGCAATCTTCGGGATATTCGGATCCCGAATCTTCACCTGATGATACCCTTACCTCAAATAAATATTCGAGAACAATCTAGCACCCTGAAGGTGATCAAATAAGTCATCAATGCATGGTAGTGGGTACCTATTCTTGACTGTAACTTTTTTCAGCTGCCTATAATCAATACACATCCTCATAGAGCCTCCTTTCTTCTTCACAAACAGAACTGGATCACCCCAAGGCATGACACTCGGTCGAATGAAACCCTTATCATGCAACCCCTGAAGTTGTTCCTTTAATTCCTTCAACACTGATGGTGCCATACGATATGGTAAAATAGAAATAGGCTGAGTGCCAAGCACTAAGTCAATACCAAAATCAATATCCCTATCCGGCAAGGGGCGGCATGCCGAATAGGTCTGCTGGGAACACATCTGGGAAATCTCTCACTACGAGAATTAACTCAGCAGTAGGAATATTAGCACTAACATCCCTCGCAAAGGTTAGATATGTTTCATACCCCTTCTCAACAATTCATTATTCCTTAAGAAAGGACACAACCCTGCTAGGAATATAATCCAATATACCCCTCCACTCAAATCGCGACAACCCTAACATAACCAGTGTCACAATCTTGGTGTGACAATGCAGAATAGCATGATAGGGCGACAACCAATCCATGTCCAAAATAACAAAAAGTCTATCATAGCGAGTAGCAATAGATCAACTCTGGTCTCATAACCACCAATATTGACTAAACACGACCGATAAACACGATCTACAGTAATAGAATCTCCCACATGCGTAGACACATATATAGGAGCACTCAAAGAATCATGAAATATTTCCTAATACAGAGCAAAGTAAGATGACACATATGAATAAGTGGAACCCGAATCAAATAAGACTGATGCATCCCTATGACAGACCAAAACAATACTTGTGATGACTGCATCCGATGCAACTGCCTCTGTCCTACATGGAAAAACATAGAAACAAGTCTGGCCTCTCCCTCTAGGGTGACCTCTACCAACCTGACCTCTACCCCTAGCTGGCGGTGCAAGGGGAGCGGCAACTGGAGCAACAACTATGGCCTGTGAACCCTGTGGACCCTATAGAACCTATGGAGCCTATGTAGTTTGTGGAGGTGCACCCCTCCTGAGTCGGGGATAGTCCCTCATCATATATCTGGTATCACCACACGAAACAAGCTCTCGGTGGGCGTGGTTGCTGAAACTGACTCTGGCCCGATCAGCTAGACATGCCATTGAAGGCACCCAATGCAAGAGGTGCACTGGAAAGAGGTTGTGCATAATGAGAAACCTTAGACCTCGAAATAGTCGGAGCATCGCTAGTAACTGGGAGTGCTGAATGAACTGGGCGACTCACATAGCCTATGACATGACGAGCTGCAACCAAAGGGCGGGCACCAATATATCCTCCAGAAACTCGAGGACTATTGGCCTACCTGCCCTCTCTCTCTTAGCCCCGCATACCCTCCATCCTCCGAGCGATCTCTACAACCTGCTGAAATGGAGTATCCATCTCCAACACTCCAGCCATGCTAAATCTAAGATCATAACTGAGCCCCTTGATGAATCTGCAGACTCACTCTCTGATTGTAGAAACCAAGGTAGGTGCATGTCGTAACAACTAACTGAATGTGATGGCATACTCTGAAACTTACATAGTCCCCTGACAACTACTCAAACTCTATGCGTCATGCATCCCGAAGGGTCTGGGGTACAAACTCCCTAAAAAATTCTTTGAAAACTGAGTCCAAGTGAGTGGGGTTGTATCAGCTGGCCTACCCTCCTCGTAAACTTACCACCACTGATACTCTGTTCCTAACAAGTGAAATGTAGTAAAGGAAACTCTGCTCACTTCCACAATACCCATGGTATAGAGAATACGGTGGCACTTGTCCAGAAAACCCTGCGCATTCTTAGTAACTGCGTCACTAAAAGTAGGAGGATCATACTTCTTAAACCTCTAAAGTCTCCTCTGCTTCTCCTCAGATGCCTCTGGCCTGACCTCAGGCTGAACTGGAATAACGGGTTGTGCTGGAAGGACACCCGAAACCTGATCAATGTGCACTCGCTGCTCTGGAGTACCGACCGGGAATCTGAGCTCCTCCCTCATATATAGCTAGTGCAAGGGGGATCAATCCCTCCTGAGCTAAAGTGTCGAACAAGCTCAAAAACAATGCTAAGGTCTCCTAAAGACCAGGGGTAACAACAGGCACCTCCGGTGCCTGTCCCCCAACCAGAGCTACTAGTGACTCCTAAGTTGTTGCTCGGGTAGGTGCTCTACCTGCAGTACGTGACCCTCCTCAGCCTCTACCCCGGCCCCGGTGTCCCATGGCTGTAGCGTGGGGCGCGGGTGTCTGATCATCTGATCCACCAGTGCGTATCCTCACCATATATGAGAGAATAGAAAGACAAAGGCTCAGATTTTGAAAATAAAACATTCGCACAACAAGGAATCAAAGAGGTGGAGTTTTCATAATACTCTTGTAGCCTCTCGAAGATAAGTACAGACATCACTGTACCGATACGTAGGATTCTACTAACTTTCTTATGACTCATAGCGCCTATGAACCTAGAGCTCTGATACCAACTTGTCACGATCCCAAATTTTCACCTTAGGATGTCGTGATGGCACCTAGTCCCTAAGATTAGGTAAGCCTAACATACATTAAGAATTAGCATAAGTAACAACTTATATATCAAATTAAACTGTTAAACTATCATAATAAAACCCAAAGGGTACAACTATCAAATATCTCCCAAAATCGGTGGAACTGAGTCATAAGCTCTACATAGATTGCACTAATAATCTCTAAATACTACTATTTTTGAAGTGAATATAAACAATAGTAAAGCAACAGAAGAAGGTGACTCTAAGACCTGCAAGCATTGAACATGTATACCTTGAAGTCTTTGGAATAACTGGTCAATCACTGGCATCCGGTACGAGCAGATGTACCTGGATTTGCATAACAATACGCAGAACCATAACATGAGTACACCACAGTGGTACCCATTAAGTATCTAGTCTAACCTTAGTAGAGTAGTGAAGAGTCCAAGTCAAGAAACCTACTAGACCAAAGGATCCTGAACAGATTATAATATAATCTAATAACGGAAAGCAAAGAATTAAATGGCAACAAAGCAGTATAATGATGTAACACTACAATGGATATAAAAAAGCAATAAAGGACAACAAGAATGAGAATGTGATAAGAACAACAAATAATCAAATACGAGTGAGTCAAATGAAGAATAACAATAATTGTTCCACCAGCAAGCTCTTTCAACATAGAATGTACAACATAGGTAGCACACCTCATTTTCTTTCACATTTCATAAGTCATAATCATAATCTTTCTCATATCACCATGTGAGCCTTGCATTTATTTTTGAAAATATTTTTCCGAAATAGCTACACGTGTTTTAGCCCCCTTATCTCACCGTGTTGCTTCAAGTAATTCCCTTACTAGCAACACACGTATAAATCCCACCTTATCTCACTGCATGTGTTTCAATATCCACCCTTATTGCACCGCACATATCAACATCACAACACAATAATCAACTCGCACCGCATGTACCCATATGCCACAATATTACCAAATCAACAATAACAATGTTACCACAACACATAGCCCACGGCTCAACCACAATGTGTATAAAAATATCCATAATAACAAAATGAATAAGGAACAACTCAACAAGGAAAGATATATTGATAACTAACAACTTCGATCTCAATATATTATTAGCTTTCACAACTACAAATTTAATAACTCACAAAGATGGTATATCCAAGAACTGGAAACTTTCACACCAAGTGCATAACATAAGCTTAACAATGAAAGAGATAGCATGGAATAGAAACTACGTCCAAATGCATTAGAATAACTCAACAATGGAAAGAATAGCATGTAATAACAACTACAAATAAAGGAACATAAGGGAAAACCTCGACATTGGAAACTAGAATATGTAATAACAACTTCAAATAAGGCATGTAGGAATAAACTTGACAACAAAAGATAGAACAAATAATTATAGCTTTAATTAAGAGCTTAAAAGTAACCTAAGAGTCTAAACTGGTCGAATATCACATAAAGCCCGTGTACACACTCGTAACCTCGTGTACACATCATCCACATAACTCAAATAGTACAATCAACCCAAATCCTAAGGGGTAATTTTTCCGTAAAGAATTAGGCAAGATACTTACCTCGACTAGGCCAAATCAACATTTAAAATAGCTTTTTCTTTAAAATTCGCCTTCGCACGGCTCAAATCTAACCAAAAATGTCTTAATAATATCAAACAATGCAAGAAAAACCAATTACGATTAATAAAGTTATGATCTTTACACAATTTTTCAGAAGTCAACAAAAGTCAACCTTGGGCCCATCTGGTCAAAACCAAGGTCCAAGGGTAGCTTCCGACTACCCATAACTCACAAGTCCATATATGTATTTTATTTTTAAATCTGAGTCCAATTCGACTCTCAAATCCCAAATTTTTATGTTTCAAAATTGTAAGGCCCCGTAAAATTTTGTGACTGTAGAACCATTCTGCGGGCCCCGTAATCATCGCGGAGTTGAGAAGAAAAATAGTTTAATTTTTGAAGGTTGTTTTGTGTTCCGTTATGCGATCGTATACCTGTTTCGCGTTCTGCACTTCCGTCGCAAATTTGGCTTGAAAAATTTGGGAGGGGGATTCTGCAGTCCATTTCGTGGCTGCATAACTGGTCTGCAAACCGCAGACTTGTCCAGGCTAGCCCAGTTTTTAGGATCATTGTTGCGGGCCACATATCTATTATGCCGGTCCATTCTACGACTGCAGAGTTAAGATCGGAGGGTCCATCTTTCTATTTTTATAACCCGACCCAATTTCTTATAAAATGACTTTGGGATTATTTTGGCTAGGTTAAATGCCTATTTTAGAGAGGGGGGAGTGATTTAGAGAGAGAGAAGGGATCCCCATGTTCTTTGATCATCAATCCTTGCCCAATCTTGAAGATTCAAGGGAATCACTCACTAGGTCATCATCTATCCGGCTAAGTCCTTCTCCTAAGCTTTTATGCAAGAGGTTATGGGTTTAAGTGTATTGTGGGGTTGGAGATAGGCCATGCATATGCCAATAGGAGGTAGTATGTGGTTGTGGAACTATTTGGGGTAGTTTCATGTTGAAATTCGTTGAGGGAGGAAGAGATTACCATTGTAGATTTTTATAGTCTATTTTACATAGTAGGTGTTTGACAAAATTCCCAAGAGAGTTATAACATGAGAATCCTTCTAATTATTATCCTATTTTCACTATCTTCCTATAGATTGATATTGCTAAAAGTGTTGGGATGTTGTATTAACTTAAGGAAAGGTCAAGCAAGGTATGTTGGCTAAACGTATTTCTTGTATAATCGAATTCCATGATGTTCCAGTAAGATTCAAGTATGGTTGACCCAGTTTCCTATTTCCCATGTTCCGAAGTTGTTCCTAATAAATTCGATTATTCTAAACAAGTGTTGTGTCGAAAGGTATATATACTCAAAATGTGTTCCAATTATTCCTTTCATATCATGATCTCTTTCGAGAATGTGTTCAAGTAAGGTTTATGCATTAAATGTTATGACTCCAATTCGTGTTTCAAATGAAAGTTTATTAGGCTAAATATGGAAGGAAAACCTGATGCGCTTTAGATTCATACTGTTCATATACATATCAAGTCTTGATTTCTAAATGCTCTTATTATTGATAAACTACGATGATGCTTAAATGCGATAGAAGTGAGAGTGAGATATAAAACGTGGCCATGGTTGTTGTAACTAGTGCATTTGATTTGAATTCGTATTTCAATCGTAAGTCACCATGCTCTCCTTTATAAGTATTTCCAATGTTATTTGCGTTCTTACAGACTTATGAGTTGAAATTGTGTATTGCCCTTTTAGGAAAAAGTATTTCAAGAATAAATTGTGTCTCACTCATTTATGATTTGTTTACTTGTGCTGCGATTGCAAGTCTTGTTGCACCATACTTGGGTAATGGAAAATATATGTGGAACACTTTGCTCTTCTCATGTCTATCTCTTTTTACTGATTCTCATATTGTTCATGGGCAAGGTTGGGTAGAAGACATCAAGTAGTCTTGCTTGACCGGGGTATCTCGGTTGAGCGCCGGTCGCGCTCCCCGAGGTCGGGGCGTGACAAAAACAAAAATAAAAATTCCCAAAATTTCTCATTGATTCTCATAAATTTGATGTTAAATCTTATATATAATCATGAAATATGGTTGGAAATTGATCAAAATCACTTACCCAATGATTGTATGTGAAAATCCCCTTTCCAAATCGCCTCCTACCGAGTCTAGGGTTCTAAATAAGAGAAATGAGATCAAATCCCGTATTTCCAGCCCTTTTGTTAAGTTGCAAATATCGCAATTGCGACACTGGATTCGCAACTGCGAATAAAGTATCGCAATTCCGGCACCTAACAGCCTAAGGGGAAGTCATAAATGCGACACTCACTTCGCATTTGCGAACCTTGCTCACATCGCAAATGCGACCAAAATGTCGCATATGCGAAACTACCCAGACTAGCCTACACTTCGAAATTGAAAGTGAGGAATCTCAATTGCGATACTTTCTCCCTTACTGATCACTTCGCAATTGCGAGGCTGGTGCTCGCAACTACGATAACTGTAGCACAAGCACACCAGCACACCAGCAACCCAAAAATGAGTTCAATCCAATCCGAAACATGTCTGAAAATCACCCGACCCCTCGGGGCTCCAAACACAACATCCACATAAGTCTAAAAATATCATACGAACTCGCTCACGCAATCAAAACATCAAAATAATATCTAGAACCGCGAATCGGACATCAAAACGCATGAATTTCAAAAGAAAACTCAAGAACCTGTAGAATTGCAACCAAGCGTCTGAATCCTATAAAACTTACTCCAACTGACACCAAATTTTGCATACAAGTTCAAAATAGAAAAATGGACTTATTCCAAGTCCCAAAATAAAATTCCGAACCCGATAGCCACAAAGTCATCCTACAGTTAAACTTAGGGAAACTTCTAAACCTCAAATTGCCAACTTTCGGCAAAGCAAGTCAAATCAACCTAGAGACCTCCGAATCCAATTTTGGGCATACGCCCAAGTCCAAAATTATGATATAAACCTATTGGAGCCATCAAAATACCATTTTGGGGTCGTTATCACAAAAGTCAAGCTTCAGTCAATATTTTTAACTTAAGCTTTTAAACCAAGCACCAAAGGGTCCAATTCAATCCAAAACCTTTCCAGAACGAAACTAACCAACCCGCAAGTCATAAAACTATAAATACACATGTGGGAAGCATCAAAAGGTAAAACAGGACTCGAATACACAAAACGACCGGTCGAGTCGTTACAACAAAATACCAACAAATATCCTCTCTTCCTCCACTTCTTTTCTAGTGAGCTTTTGAGTGTTTATATTTTGTTGTCTTACTCTAAGTTATGAAGATGCTGCCCAAAATTCAGAATAGAGAGATGCATTGGATGAAGCAATCAAGGCAATCAAGAATAATGATATATGGGAGTTAGTCACACTTTCAAAAATCAAAGCACCGTTGGAGTCAAATGGGTGTGCAAGCTAAACAAAAGTTCTAAAGGAGAAGTAGAGAGGTACAAAGCAAGATTGGTATCCAAGGGGTACAAACAAAAGGCCGGTATTGATTATGATGAGGTATTTGCTCCAGTTGCTCATTTCGAAATAATTCACTTGATATTTTTCTTTGGCAGTCCAAAGCCAATGGAATATTAATAAAATGGATGTGAAGTTGGATTTCTTGAATAGTATTTTAGAATAAGTCTGATCAACCTTTGGGATATAATGTTAAAGGACATGAAGATAAAGTCTTAAAATTGAAGAAGGCTCTCTATGGCTTGAAGCAAGCTCTACGAGCTCAGAATAGTGGAGTTGGCAAATACCTCTAAGCAAATGGATTTTTAAAGTGTCTACATAAACATGCACTTTATGTAAATTAATAAGAATGGTGACGTTTTACTTAGTGTGCTTGTATGTGGATGATTTGATCTTGACAGAAAATAATCCAAAGAAATTTTAAGAATTTAAGGAGGCAATAACAAGAGAATTTGAGATGACTGACATTGGACAATGTCCTATTATCTTGGCATCAAAGTGAGACAAGGGAATGATAATATCTTTATTTATCAAAAATAATATGCAAAGGATATTCTTAAGAAATTTGAGATGGAGAATTTCAAGCCCATCAACACCTATGTAGATTTTGGAGTTAAATTGTCCAGGCATGAGATGAAAACAAAATCAATCTCACATATGTCAAGAGTCTTGTTGGAATCTTAAGGCATTTAATGTAACGACCCGACCAGTCATTTTGAACTCTAGTATGTCGTTCAGCAGTTTAAAATCTTGAGTAGCTTCACTATATGTAGTATGACTTGCACGTGTAGTCGTTTTTGATTTTCGAGAAGTTCGGAATTGATTTAGAAGAATAATTCTCAATTTCGGAAGCTTTAAGTTGGAAGATATGACCAAGGTTTGAATATTGAGTAAACGATCTCAGAATCGGGATTTGAAGGTTCACATAGGTTAATAAGGTGATTTCAGACTTGGGCATATATTCAAGTTGAGTATCGGGTGGTCCGAGAGTGATTCAGCGCTTATTTTTGGAAGTTTGCATTTTGAAGGTTATAAATTAGCTAACCTGACTTAGAGTGGACTTTAGTGTTATTGGACTCTGGATGGTATTCTGGGACCTTGGATCGGTTCATTTAGTTGATTGAAACTTGTGTGTGAAGTTTGATCATGATCCAGAATGTCTAAGTGAGATTCGAACACGTCTGGCGAAGTTAGAAGATATGAAAGTTAAAAGAAGAATTTTGATCGTAGATTCGTGGTTTTGATATTATTCATGGCATTTTGAGTGTTCGGATATGTTTGGATAAGGTATGGGGACTTGTTGGTATGATTGGATGGGGTCCCGAGGACTCGAAAGTATTTCGGGATGGTTTCAGATCATTTTTCTTTTGTTTTGTGACTGCTGGTTTCTGGTGTCAAGGGTGTGCATCGCGATCGCGATCGCGGAGAAGGACTCACGATCGCGGAGTATTGTATAGAGATGGGAAGAATTTGTTCTTCGCGATTGCGTATGGGGGTTTGCAATCGCGGTGCTTGATCTTGGTGTGTTTTGCATTTGAATGGTGAGGATCACGACACAGTGTGTTGTGGGGCTAACCTAGTTTGGAGGGCTATTAATCGTGATCGCGTGGGGGAGTCCACGATCATAGAAGATGAATTTATGAGGCTGAAGGATTGGCCTTCGTGCTCATGGAGATGGGCTCGCGTAGGCATGGCTGGATGAGGGTAGCGATCGTGATAGGACCTCGCTCCGTGAAGGAGAATTTCTGTGCAAGGCTGGTTTGGCCTCCACGATCGCAAGGTTGCTTCTGCGATTGTGTAGAAGAAGGCCTAGGCAGAATATAAGTTAGTAAAGGAATTTTCTCATTTTCATCTCATTTCTCTTATTAGAACCGATTTTGGGGCGATCTTCGAGAGGCATTTTCATCATCTATCACAAGGTAAGTGATTCCCACTCATTATGAATTAAATACATGGATTATATGCGGATTTGAACATAAAAATTTGTAAAAATTATGGAATTTTGGAAGAAAGCCTAGAAATGGTATTTTTGAGTTTTGACCACGAAATTAGACATGAAATTGGGAATAAAGTATATTTGAGTACGTGGTGCTATGAGTAATATTTATCTTCAAATATTTTCTAAATCTGAGCACGTGGGCCCGGGGTTGACTTTGTTGACCTTTCGTGTGGAGATGTGAAATTTTTCTAATTGTTAAATTATGAGTCTTTGAGTATATTTTGATTGGTTTGCACGTTCTTTTGACTAGTTTCGCATCGTTTGGTATTGATTTAAGGTATTAGAGAGGCATTAGAGCCGATTGTCGAATTTCGGAGCAAGGTAAATCTACTGTCAAACCTTGTGAGGGAAAATTTACTTCGTAGGTGCTATATTTGTTATGTGCTACATTTTATGGGAGATACGCACGTATAAAGTGACGAGTGTTCGTGTGTATGCTAGCATTCCTGATTATGTTCGGGTAGACTTTGATTCACGTCATGTTTTAATTGTATTATTTGAGTTAAACTTAAATGTTAACATGCCTTAATTATTATTATTTTTAGCCTGAGACAAGACTTGTATAGAGTATCGAACCTTGCTATTTTTGATATTTGACGAACTACTTAGTTAGTCATGGAAATTATACTTACTTTTACGGATTTCTCCCGTATTGTGCATATTCGTCCGAAAGTTTCCTTGAATTTCATAACTCACACACATATTCGTGAGTGGGGCTAGTGACCCGTTAAAGTTTTAGTATTTTTATGGGATCAGACAAAATGCCTCAGTAGCATTCTTATGGGATCGGGTTATTCGCCTCGGCAGTATTGTGTAACACACTCTTATGGGATTGGGCCATTCGCCTCGGCAGTATCATGTAGCATATTCTTATGGGATCGGGTCATTCGCCTTAATAATATCATGTAATACACTATTATGCAATTGGGTCGTTCGCCTCGACAGTACCTTGTAACACACTTTTATGGCATCGGGCTGTTCGCCTTGGAAATTATATGAAACACTGTTATGGTTCTAACAAAAAGGTTTCCTTGATCATAAAATAAAAAAAAGAAGGGTCTTTCGCCTCGACAGGATCGAGCGTTATTTGATCGGGAGTCAGCATACCTATCAGTCTTTCTTACTTGAGATGTGACATTTTATTTGGTGTTGACCATTATTTATTTCATTTGAGGTAGTATCCGGTATTAGAGGACTTCCTATTTACTCTTCTGTTGAGGATCATGTTATGCACATATATTTGTTTTGTTGCTTTTACCTGTTATGCCTCATACCTATCTATTCTTATTGTACTTTGATTAATGGATCACTAGTAAGTGTCGATGTCGATCCCATGTCACTATTTCTTTGAGGATAGGCTAGATACTTACTGGGTACGTATTGATTTACATACTCATACTACACTTCTGCACTAATCGTGTAGGTACTCAAACAGGTACTTTTGGTGGTCATCTTGGTACATAGGCGCAACTACTAAGGAGACTTTTCGGTGAGCTGCACTCCATGTTGCGATCTACAGCACACGGAGTCCCCATCTTATTGATTTACTACACCCTATCTATTTTATGTTCCAGACAGATGTTGTAGTAGTATTGTACTTTCTTATAGATTCCCATGCACTTGTGACACCGAGTTTTGGGGATTTAGATTCTTGCTCTTGGCAGTACTCCGTTATATATCTAGGTTTATATCTGACCGTGTTTGAACCTTTAAATTAATATCAATATTTTATTATGGAAAATGGACAATTTCGGTTATTTATTTCATTATCTGTTTCGAGAAGCGCTTGATTTATCTATCAGTTGGTTGATTAAATTGTCAGCCTTCCTAACAGCAGCGTTGGGTGACATCACGGCCTATGGTGGGAATTTGGTCATGAGCTTAGTATCAGAGAACTAGGTTTTCTTAGGCCCACGAGTCATGAGGAAGTCTAGTAGAGTCTTGCTGATCGGTACAGAGACGTATGTACTTATCTTTGAGAGGCTACATGTCTGTTAGGAAAACATCCCTTTCTTGATTCCTTGTCATGCGAATTGATCTTGGGTGAAGCTTATGTCTTCAGTTCCTTCCAACTCAATCATACGCGATGTTGAGTATTCGATATCAGTTGGGCGCCGGCGAGTTGTAGTGATGATACCAACGTGGAGCATAATGTTTTTCCCTGCATTATGAGGGCGAACTACTATCGTCGCCTTGTGGAGGGGTGTTCAGTTATTCCAATTCAGTATTGATATTTCCCACGGGTTCAGAGTTATATGCGGTGTATTGTGATATTTCTCGCGTCGTTGTCGCGCAGTGTTGGTGTGAATGGTAGGGAATTTACTCATATGTTTGTGGTAGTGAATGATTCAAGAGGAGCATTAGAAGTTCGTAATTGGAAGATTCAGTATTAAATTTCAGCGCATTTGAGGCAATTGGGTTATGGATGTTCATGCTTTGGTTGATGGAGTAGCGAGAATTGATATCTTTGAACTTGGCAGAAATCTTATTTGTGTGGTGGTGTCGTCGTCCTTGTTTGAACGCATTAAGGCACGTGTGATGAAGGGGGATGGTGTTGTGAAGTGGTACCTAAGAAGCAGTTATCGGAGATGACGGTGTGTTGTGACTTCAAAATCAAATTGTTGTTTCCAATGTTGATAGTTTGAGGGAGATGATCCTTGATGGGGCTTAGAGTTGATGGCGTTCTATTTTTCGGGTGCTACGGAGATGGATTGTGATTTGGGGCGACATTATTGGTGGACAAGTGACTAAGTCTATGTATTTCGTTTGAGATGGTGGCTTCTACACTTGTGAAGTTTGAATGTGATGAAAGGAGTTGTTCGGGATGCAGAGGAATGTGAATGCTTGATTATCATTTTGTGATGCAATATGGCTTCGAGTTTTAGACTTGAGGAGGAGGACATCTGGTGTAATTCAAGCAAGGAATTTGATGGATATGTGTTACGTATAACCTTATCGATTTATGTGAAGGTCGTGGAATGACTCGGATTTTATACTTCTTATAAATGTGATGTGCAAGGGAAAGGATTCATTCGGTTGCTTCTTTGGAGTATTCATGTGCAAATGGAGCACTAGTTGTTCGGTTTTATATATTCGGGACTAGCTAGAGTAGGCGAATCTCAATAATAGTTCTAGTGGGTTCAAGATTTAAAGTGTGGTGCCTAAGGATTTTAGGGTTCGCTGCATGGCTAAGGATTGAGTATTGCGGCAGATTGTGAAAGAGACTTGGAGTAATTTTTATGTTGTCACCGGGTTTGCAGTGCGGTATTAAAGAGATAGAAGAAACAACCTCGGATTCGTAGAAGATCTCCTCGGAATGGGTGTAGGAGTTAGAGGTACTATCGAGTGCATCAGAGGGTATAAAATAGCTTATAGGTATTGAGATGACGTGGTCTTACGATTTGGGGTCACTCGGGATAAGTGTCGATTGAAATCCATGGTGTGCTAGGAAGAGAAGTGTTATTTTGAAAGCAAGTCAAGAGGAAATCTAAAGTAGTGAGGTCAGCATAATAGTGGCTTTGGTCAGTATGGTAAGGGAGATTATCGGTTCATGCGGTATGATAAGGCTATACAGATGTTTCGTGGCTATACTTGTGGGTTTGGCAGTCTGCATGACTCGATTAATTTAGAAGACTCAATTTTAATGGTCCGATTATGCGTAAATGGGTCCCGAAGAGTTATGACAGTTTAGGCCAAGAATTGAAGTTTGTATCTTCTGCCGTTATGGGATGTTTGTTGTGTGTTGCAATTTTTCTTCTAAAATGAGTTAAGTGAAACGTTACTAACTGATAAAGTATTTATTCTACTAGTGATTCAGTATTTATGACGGGATTCTAGTACTCTCGCGTAACATCATGATGGACGCGGTGAGCTAGGTGGAAATTGGGATTGAAGGGTTAAGGTTGCGGTTCAGTTTGACAGATTTTGTTACTTGGCTCAGAAGGTTATGGGAGTACCTCCCATGGGATGATTGTGTAGGTGTGACGTGTCAGTCATTTAAGCAGTAGAGATTGAGATCAGGTATGGAGATTCTGGTACTGTCGTAGATTGAAGTGTTTATAGCTGAGAGACGCACTATTCCTTTGGTTATGAGCTTTGGAAGTTTGTTCAGGATTTGATAGTTGATGGTATGTGTCATGGATAAGGTCATTTTGGATCTTGAAAGGATACTTACCTATTTTGAGAATTTTGGAATCGGTTTAGAGGTCCATTGGCGGGCCTAATGTGAATGTATATTCTACACTAGATCAGATATATTTATTCAGCGAGTCATTTGTCTATGGATGAGTCTTCGGGCATGGTGGATGTTGTTCCTGTCGTCATCTATTTCATATGTTACTCTTTTATGCTATGTGGATTGTGAGGCGGATTGATTATTCACATGCGTGTTGTGGTCCTGTATAGGCTCTATGGTATTACACAAGCGAGATAACTCTCGAGATGTTGGGTTATTTATTGCACCTTAGTTGTGCTTGGCCTTTTCGTAGAACATTATGCTATCCGCCTCCCCAGGGTTATGTTTATACACTTGGTGTGCTTGTTGTTGATATACATGTGTCTAATGGGTATGAGCATTTTGGCTCGATGGGTATTTTCCATTTAGATTACTATGTGAGGATCGGGTGGCACGCCACCAAGGGTATGATGTTCGAATTGAGTTGCACGTCGTAATGATACTATGTGTGGATCGGATTGCTAGAATGTTCTGTACTCGGGGTTTCTTTCCTTATTGTCCATATTCGAGTTGTGGCTTGTTTGGTGCGCGAATCGCATTGTATGAGATTTTGATGGTGTTTGATGTGGCCTGTCGATAAAACAGCTTGTACTAGGTGAGACAAGGTTGTTGGACCTAGAATCGGTGCAATCAGATTGGTATAATGTATGTTTGGAGGAAGAATCCATGACTTATTGATTTGACGGGTGGTTAAGAGTTTCTGCAAATCTCTTTCATTGTTGCAGTATTGCAAGGGTTGGAACAAGCCTTTTATGTGTCATGAGGTTTATCACCGATACCGAGATCAAAAATTACAACTATTGTGGTTGGAAGACATTGCTTTGGGTAGACGATCTATGCGGTACATTGTGCGGTTACAATTTGGGTGTATTATTATGCTTTGGTACAACTTGCTAAGTTGATACAGTGTATGTATACAAGAATCAGACCTGATAGAAAAATTTGGGATGTTGGAATTTGGTTCTAAGGCTTGTGGGCTATGGTAGTAGGAAGGATCTTCAGTCGAGGTTGAGCTAACGCGATCATATAGATTAGCACGGGTATGTGCACGAGGAGTTATACGGTGATTCAGAAGCTTAGGGACGACTCTTGGCATGTTAGAGGACAAACGTAGGTTTAAGTGGGGGAGAATGTAATGACCCTATCGATTGTTCTGAACTCTAGCATGTCGTTCAGTAGTTTGAAACCTTGAGCAGTTTAACTATATGTAGCATGACTTGCACGGGTTGTCGGTTTCGATATTCGAGAAGTTCGGAGTTGATTTGGAAGAATAATTCTCAATTTGAAAGTTTTAAGTTGGAAGAGTTGACCACGGTTTGAATTTTGAGTAAACAACTTCAAAATCAATATTTAAAGATTCTTATAGGTTCGTAAGGTAATTTTGGACTTGGGCGTATGTTCGAGTTGAGTATCGGGTGGTCCGAGAGTGATTCGACGCTTATTTTTGGAAGTTTGCATTTTGAATGTTATGAATTAGCCAAGTTTGACTTAGACTTTGGTGTTATCAGACACTAGATGGTATTCCGATACATTGGATAGGTTCATTTAGTTGATTGAAACTTGCGTGTGAAGTTTGGTCACGATTCAGATTTCTAAGTGTGATTCAGACACATTCGGCGAAGTTTGAAGTTTGAAAGTTAAAAAAGGATTTTGGTCGTCGATTCATGATTTTGGTGTTATTCGTGGCATTTCAAACATTTGGATAAGGTATGAGAACTTGTTGGTGTGATTGGATAGGGTCACAGGGGCCTCGGATGTGTTTCGAGATGG
This sequence comes from Nicotiana tomentosiformis, assembly GCF_000390325.3. Taxonomy (NCBI): domain Eukaryota; kingdom Viridiplantae; phylum Streptophyta; class Magnoliopsida; order Solanales; family Solanaceae; genus Nicotiana; species Nicotiana tomentosiformis. The sequence goes on along the minus strand of NC_090813.1, from coordinate 169,391,117 downwards.
TTTCAGACCATTTTCCTTTGTTTTGTGATTGTTGGTTTCTGGTGTCAGGGGTATGCATCGTGATCATGGAGAAGGACTCGCGATCGCGGAGTGTTTAATGGAGCTGGGAAGAAATTCTTATGTGCGATCGCGGTTAGGGGCCCGTGATTGTGGTGCTTGATCTGGGTGTGCTTCCTGTTCGCCTGGTGAGGATCGCGAACGCGGTATGTTGTGGGGATAGCCTGGTTTGGAGGCCTGTTAATCGCGATTGCATGGGAGAGTAAGCGATTGCGGAAGATGAATTTTTGAGGCTGAAGGATTGGCCTTCGCGTTCACAGGGATGGGCTCGCGTTCGCGTAGGCATGGCTGGATGAGGGTCGCATTTGTGAAGGAGAATTTCTAGACGAGGGTGATTTGGCCTTCGCAACCGCGAGGTTGCTTCCGCGATCGCGAAGAACAAGGTCTGGGTAGAATATTAGTTAGTAAATGGGGAATTTGCTCATTTTGATCTCACTTCTCTCACTGGAGACAATTTTGGGGCGATTGTGGAGTCGCATTTTCATCATATATCACAAGGTAAGTGATTCACACTTAATGTGAGTTAAATAAATAGATTATATATGGATTTGAACAAGAAAATTTGTAGAAATTGTGAAATTTTGGAAGAAAACATAGAAATAATATTTTTGAGTTTTGACCACGAAATTATACATGAAATTGGGAATAAATTACATTTGAGTTTGTGGTTCTATGGGTAATATTTATCTTTAAAAAGTTTTAAAATTCGGGCACGTGGGCCTGGGATTTACTTTGCTGAATGTGGAGTTGAGAATTGTTTCAAATTGTTAAATTACAAGTTTTTGAGTATATTTTGATTGGTTTGCACGTTTTTTGACTAGTTTCAGATTATTTGGCATTGATTTGAGGTGTTAGAGAGGTATCCGGTTGTCGAATTTCGGAGCGAGGTAAGTCTCCTGTCCAACCTTGTGAGGAAAAATTTACCCCGTAGGTACTATATTTATTATGTGCTATGTGTTATGGAAGCTACACACATATGAGGTGACGAGTGTCCGTGCGTATGCTAGCATTCTTGATTATGTTTGGGTAGACTTAGACTCATGCCATATTTTAATTGTGTTATTTGAGTTAATCTTGTCTGTTTACATGCCTTAATTATTATTATTATTTTCAGCCTGAGACTAGACTTGTATAGAGTATCGAACCTTGCTATTTTATATATTTGACGGGCAACTTGGTTGGTCGTGTAAATTATACTTCTTTTTACGGATTTCTCCCGTGTTGTGCGTATTCGTCCGAAAATTTCCTTGAATTTCATAACTCACACATATATTTGTGAATGGGGCCAGTGACCCATCAAAGTTTCAGTATTCTTATGGGATCGGGTTGAACGTCTCTATAGTATTCTTATGGGATTGTGTCGTTCGCCTCGCCAGTATTATTTAACACACTCTTATGGGATCGAGTCATTCGCCTCGGCTATATCATGTAGTATATTCTTATAGGATTGGGTCGTACTCCACGCCAGAATATTGTACCACCACTCTTATGGAATCGGGTCGTTCGCCTCGGCAGTTCTATGGAAACTCTTATGGGATCGGGCTATTCGCCTTGGTAGACTCGTGCGTTATATTTGATCGGGAGTCAGTGTACCTATGAGTCTTTCTGACTTGAGATGTAACATTTATTTGGAGTTGACCATTATGTACTCCATTCAAGATAGTATCCGGTATTTGAGGACTTCGTATTTACTCTTCTGTTGAGGATCGCGCAATGCATATATATCTGTTTCGTTGCTTTTACTTCCTATGCCTCATACCTGTCTATTCTTATTGTACTTTCATTATTGGATAACTAGTAAGTGTCGATGTCGATACCATGTCACTATTTCTTCGAGATTAGGCTAGATACTTACTGGTTACGTATTGATTTAGGTCATGACATTTAACTTGTACAAGACGCGATATTCATTTCGGTGTTGGATTGGTAAGTCGCTTTATTAAAATTCCAACAGCTTCACTTTTAAAAGCAACCGAAAGAATATTTCGATACGTCAAATGTACCATCAACTGTGGTATTTCCTATTCATCTTCTAAAGACTTCAAGCTTGTTGGCTATTGTGATAGTGATTGGGATGGTAATGTTGATGACCGAAAAAGTATTTACATGGAATTCTAAGAAGCAACTAATTGTGACTCTATCCACTTGTGAAGCGGAGTATGTGGCAGCTTCTTCGTGTGTTTGTCATGCTATATGGCTAAGGAGCTTGTTGGAAGACTTCATCCACCACAAGAATACACAACTAAGATTTGTGTTGATAACTAATTGGCCATTGCATTGGCCAAGAATCCAGTGTTTCGTAAAAAGAGCAAGCATATTGATACTAAGTATCATTTCATTAGAGATTGCATATTCAAGAACGAAGTGGAGCTTAACTTCATGAAATCGGACCTAGTTGCGGTCATTTTCACCAAGTTATTGAAGATAGGCATTTTTCAGAAGGAAAGGATGGCTCCTGGAGTAATGAATCAAGTTTAAGCAAGGATGTTGATAATAATTAAACTTATTCATGCATTAACTTTATTATTAGTTCATGAACTAGTAGATTAAATATATTAGGAGATGCAATCATTGATGGAAAACTCTAGAATTAGTTTAGTAAGTTCTTGTTCATGTACTTGGGGATAGGAGAAGCCTAAAATTAAATTTAAATACATGAATTCTATGCTAGATATATAATGGAAACACCTATATATCCAGCTATTCCTAGCCACTTTGTTCGAGTAAAAGTAGGGACATATCCTCTCTTCCTCCACTTGTCTTCTAGTGAGCTTTTGAGTATTTACTTTTTGTTGTCTCTCCCAAATTTCTAACAGATGTGCAATTATAAATTAAATAATAATCAAAAGCACTAAAAGTATCTAAGACATAAACATACAGTTTATAGATAATCTAATATCGCTTAATAATAGGAGTTTAATTGGTAATCGAATCTCATGCCTTCAGCTTTTTAATGTACCCACCCCTAACCTCAAATTCCTTCTGCAAAAAATCTACCGTCCACCCAACCACAGTGCCAATGTCGGCTCCCTTTTCCCCGGTCACTATCACAGCTAAAGGTTTGTACAGTGACACAGACAAAAGAGAAAAATGAAGTGATTGACCACAATACTCCATCCACTATGATGTTTGAAGGAAGAAAAATCAACCAAAACTTTTATTGAGTAGAAAAGGAATCCAATGAACACTGTCGATCTGTAGCAGCAACCATTTTCCTAGCAGAAAGTCATCGAACGCCCTTGTAAATCTTGGATGAAAAATACAATGACTGATTATTTAGATTTTTAGGAGCTCAGAACCATACAATATTGTTTTGTCACGATCCCATTTTCCTCCGCAGGATGTCGTTATGACACCTAATCTCTACGACTAGGTAAGCCTAACATGCATATAGAGAAATAGCGAAAATACTACTAAACTTCAAATAAAAACCTTCATACTATAACAAATAACTCAACAGTACAATAGTTAACACTCTCACCAAAACCTAGTGGAACAGAGTCATAACCTCTACAAGATGGTACTACAAGTCTCGAACTACAATATTGTTTGAAACAAGAAAGAAACAGTGGAATGTCTAAAACAGAAGGGGACTCCGAGGCCTGCGAACTTGGAGCAGGTATACCTTGAAGTCTCCAAAAGCAGCAACTCATATCAACTCTAGCGTCCGGCATGGGCAGACGTACCTGGATCTGCAAAAAACGATGTGCAGAAGCATAGTATGAGTACACCACAACGGTACCCAGTAAGTATCAAGTCTAACCTCGGTAGAGTAGTGACAAGACCAGGTCAAGATACTTACTATGATATAATATATAGAATGAAAATGTAATAACAAAAATTAATGGAAAGCGGAGCAATAAGTAATATGAAGAAAGTTAATAACATAGACTAACGAAAGGATTGTAAGCATAAAGGTAACATTAGGAAAGTAATTGAAAAGAACCACAATGTTCATATACGGACAATAATTGATAGAACAAGGAAGAACAAAACAATAAGAAGTGCTCCCACCAAATAACTCTTTACAACGCGAGATAAACAATAAGAATCACAACGAGGTACCGCCTCGTGTACAATAAGAATCACAACCGAGGTACCGCCTCGTGTATATCAACAATCACAACCGAAGTACCGCCTCATATTCAAAATTCACAATCTCAATCACAATCTTTTCTTACACTGTCGCGTGTGCCTTACATTTAAATAGTTTTGAAAATATTTTTCCGGAATTGATACACGTACTTTAGACCAACTTATGACGCCATGTGGCTTCACGTAATTCCCTTACAAGCAACACGCACATAAGTCTCACCTTATGCCGCCGCATGCACATTAACCCCTAGCCTTATACCGCCGCATGCACGTCAATATCACATTACAATAACAACTCGCACCACAAGTGCCCATATGTCACAACTTGCCAACAATCAATAATATCAATATTTCCACAACAATAGCCTATGGATCCAGCACAACCTGTACAAGAATATCAACAATAACAATAAATGTAAAATCCTCAACAAGAGAGATATCTCAACAATTAACAACTTCTCTTTAATGTGATACGGCTTTCACAACTTCAACACCAATAACTCAACAATAAGAAAGATAATGTGTAACCATGAAACTAAATACAAATAACTCACAATGGAAGAGATAACATGACTTTAAATAAGAATAATGGCAAAGAAAGAGATAACTTGTAACAATGACTGTAAATAATGATAATCAACAATGAAAGAGATGGCATGTACAATAACTTCAGACAATGATAATCCATAATGAAAGAGACAATTTGTAATCATATTAGAGGCAACAAGTTCAACTAAAGCATAAGAGCAAATTATCAAGTAGGATGTAAAACAAGTGTTAACAAAGTCATTTAAGTCATGTAAGGATAGACTAACACAAGTAAGAATAGATTGACTATGAGAATTTAGAACATGATATGACAATTCAATTAAAGCATGAAAAGAGTCTAAGTAGCCTAAACCGGTCAATTACTACATACAACCAGTGTACCCACTCATCACCTTGCGTACACAGCTTTCACTTAGCACAAATGACACAATCAATTCCAAATCATAAGGGGTAGTTCCCCCACACAAAGTTAGGTAAGATACTTACCTCAACTAGGCCAATTCAACCCTCGAAAATAGCTTTTTCCCTAAAATTCGCCTCCACACGACTCAAATCTAACCAAAATCAACTTAATATCATAAAATAATGCAAGGAAAATCAATTACAATAGATAAAGATATGATCTTTATACTTTTTCCAAGAATTCAACAAAGTCAACCAGAGGCTCGCCCGATCACAAACCGGGTCCAATGGTAGATTCTGACTACCCATGACCCCACGAGTTCATATATGTAATTAGTTTCAAACTCCGAGTCCAAATCGACTCACAAAACTCAAATTCTTATATTTCAAAAACTTGACAAACTTTCAGAGTGTTCACTTTGATTCACATGATTTTGATGTTAAAATCTAAGATATATTGATGGAATATGATTTTTAATAGATTTGAATTACTTACCCAAAGTTTGTAGATGAAATCCCCTCTCCAAATCGCCTCCTACCGAGTCTAGGATTCTAAAATGAAAGAATATATTGAAAAATTCCGTTTCTTAGCCCTTTGTACCAGTTGTAGTTGTCGCATTTGCGATTGCGAACCCTGACATCCTCATTCATCACGCAATTGCGACAAAAGGCTTCACAATTGCGAAGCCGGGAACTTCGCAAAAGAGAACAAAGGTTCGCAAATGTGAACCAAGCCAAAATCCTGCTGCCTTCGCAAATACGAAGGGGAAGTCGCAATTGCGACATCTGTGCCCCCACTGTCACCTTCGCAATTGCGATAATTGGGCACCAGCAATACCAGCAGTTCAATTTCAATTCAATCCATTCCGAAACATGTCTAAAACTCATCCGAGCCCTCGGGGCTCCAAACCAAATATCCAAACAAGTCTAAAAACATCATACGAACTTGCTCGCGCGATCAAAATATAAAAATAACGTCTAAAACAACGAATCTACCACTAAAATGCATGAATTTCAATGTAAAGTTCAAGAATCTCTAGAATTACAACTAAACATCTGAATCCTATCAAATCAACTCAAATGATACCAAATTTTGCAAACAAGTTCTAAATAGTATAACGGACCTATTACAAGTCCCGAAATAAAATTCCGAGCTCGATAGCTAAAAGTCAACCTACAGTCAAACTTTTTAACTTCAAATTGTCAAATTCCATAATTTTACTGAAACAATGTTCTTTGATCTCAACTTCCGGACCTATCTGCCCAAGATAGCAATCGGCTCCTCAATATAAGTCAAATCCTCATCCAATTAGACAGTGCTGAAGTTTAAAACATAAGACGGATCACTGTAATACTTCCGGAGCATGGAAACATGGAACACCGGATGAACCGGAGATAAACTAGGTGGCAATGCAAGCTTGTAGGCCACCTCACCAATCCTCTCAATGATCTCAAAAGGTCCGATATACCTAGGGCTCAATTTTCCCTTCTCTTTGAACCTCACCAAACCCTTCATGGGTGAAACTCGGAGCAAGAATCTCTCTCCAACCATGAATGCAACATCACAAACCTTCCGATCCGTATAACTCTTCTGTCTAGATTGGGATGTGCGAAGCTAATCCTGGATCAACTTGACCTTCTCCAAGGCATCTAGAACCAAATCTGTGTGTAATAACTTACCCTCTCCCAGCTCAAACCAACCAACTAGAGAACGACATCATCTCCCACATAGAGTCTCATAATGAGCCATCTGAATACTCGATTGGTATCTGTTGTAGTACGCAAATACCGCAAGCGGAAAGAACTGATCCCAAGAACCCTCAAAATCTATAACACAGGAACAAAGCATAGCCTCCAATATCTGAATGGTACGCTTGGACTGTCTGTCCGTCTGGGGGTGAAATGTTGTACTCAACTCAACATGTATGCCTAACTCACACTGTACAGCTCTCCAGAAACACGATGTATACTGCGTGCCCCGGTCAGAGATGATGGATACTGGCACGCCATGAAGTCGGATAATCTCGCAGATATAGATCTAAGCTGAGTTGCTCTGAAGAATAGGTAGTCACTACTGGAATGAAATGAGCCGACTTGGTCAACCTGTCCACAATCACCCATACCACGTCAAATTTCTTTTGAGTTCATGGGAGACCAACAATGAATTCCATGGTAACACGCTCACATTTCCACTCGGGAATCTCAAGTCTCTATCGCAAACCGCCTGCCCTCTGATGATCATACTTCAGTTGCTGACAATTTAGGCACCGAGCTACATACTTCACTATGTCTTTCTTCATTCTCCTCCACCAATAGTGCTGCCTCAAATCCTGATACATCTTAGCATCACCCGGATGAATGGATTACCGTGAACTATGGGCCTCCAGAAGGATCAACTCACGCAACCCATCCACATTGGCCATACATAATCGACTCTACATCTACAACACACAGTCATCTCTGATAAAAACCTCCTTGGCATTACCGTATTGTATCTTGTCCTTAAGGACAAGCAAATGGGGTCGTCATACTAACTCTCTGATGCGATCATATACAGAAGACTGAGAAACCACGCAAGCAAGAACTCGACTGGGCTCCAAAACATCCAATCTGACAAACTGGTTGGCCAAGGCCTAAACATCTAGGGCTAATGACATCTCTACTACCAATAGATATGCTAAACTGCCCAAACTCTCCGCCTTTCGACTCAAGGCATCGGCCACAACATTTGCCTTCCCGGGATGATATAAAATGGTGATATCATAGTCCTTAAGCAACTCTAACCATCTCCACTGTCGCAAGTGAAGATCTTTCTATTTGAATAGATGTTGTAGACTCCGGTGGTCAGTAAAGACCTCACAAGGGACAACGTACAAATAGTGCTGCCAGATCTTCAATGCATAAACAATAGCTGCATATTCCAAGTCGTGGACCGGATAATTCTTCTCATGGGTCTTCAAATGTCGAGACGCGTAGGCAATCACCCTACTATCTTGCACAATACCGTGACAAGGCCAACACATGACGTATCACAATACACAGTATAAGACCCCAAGCCCGTCGGCAACACCAACATTGAGGTTGTAGTCAAAGCAGTCTTGAGCTTTTGAAAGCTCGCTTCACACTCCTCAGATCATATGAAAGGAGCACCCTTCTGGGTGAATCTGGTCATATGTGGAGCAATAGTTGAGAAACCTTCTACGAAACGGCAATAATACCCAGCAAAACCAAGAAAACTCTGAATCACAGTAGTTGAAGATGGTCTGGGCCAACTCTGAACTGCTTCAATCTTTGAAAGTTTCGACACCTGCGGGAGTTTTTGGGTCTCGACCTGGTGAAGATGGTCTCGAAACCACATGACCCAAAAACTCCACCGAATCAAGCCAGAATTCACACTTTGAAAGTTTTGCATACAACTTGTTCTCTCTCAAGGTCTGGAGCATGATCATTAGGTGTTGCTCATGATCTTCCCGGCTGCGGGAGTACACCAAGATGACGTTAATAAACACAATGACGAATGAATCAAGATATAGTTGGAATACACTGTTCATCAGGTGCATGAATGCTGTTGGGGCATTGGTCAGCCCAAATGACATCACAAGGAGCTCGTAGTGACCATACCGAGTCCTAAAGGCAGTCTTCCAAATATCTGGATCCCAAATCTTCAAGTGCTGATAAACTGACCGCAAATCAATCTTTGAAAACACTCTGGCATCATGTAGATGATCAAATAAGTCATCAATGCATGGTAATAAATACATGTTCTTCACTGTAACCTTGTTCAACTGCCGATAACCAATACACATGCGAATAGAACTATCCTTCTTCTTCACAAACAAGACCGGAGCACCCAACGGTGACACACTAGGCCGTATGAAACCCTTAACTCTTGCAACTACTCCTTTAACTCTTTTAACTCAGCTGGGGCCATACAATATGGTGGAATAGAAATGGGCTGAGTGCCCGGCAACAAGTCAATACCAAAATTGATATCCCTATCGGGTGGCATGCTTGGAAGATCTGTTGGAAATACATCTGGGAAGTCTCTAACTACTGGAACTGACTCAACGGTAGGAGTATCTGTACTGACATCTCTCACAAAGGCTAGATAAGTATCACACCCCTTCTCAACCATCCACTGAGCCTTTAGAAATGACACAACCATGCTAGGAACATAATCCAATTCACCCCTCCACTCTAATCATGGCAAACCTAGCATAGCCAATGTCATAGTCTTGGCGTGATAATCTAGAATATCATGATAGGGTGACAATCAGTCCATGTCCAAGATAACATCAAAGTCTACTATGCTAAGTAAAAATAAATAAACACTTATCTCAAAACCACCAATAACAACTAAACACAACTGATACATACGGTCCAAAACAATAGAATCTCCCACAGGCATGGACACATAAACAGGAGAACTCAAAGAATCACGAGATATTCCAAATACAGAGCAAAGTAAGATGACACATATGAATAAGTGGATCCCGTATCAAATAAGACCGATGCATCTCTATAGAAAACTGGAACCATACCTGTAATGACTATGTCCGAAGCAACTGCCTCCGTCCTACCCAAAAAAGTATAGAATTTGGATAGTCCTCCCCCTCTAGGGCAACCTCTACCCTTCTATCCCCCTCCCCTAGCTAGCTGTGTGGGTGGAGCGGTAACTGGGCAGCAACCATGGCCTGAGAAGTCTATGGACCTAACTGAATCCGTAGAGCCTGAGTAGTCTGTGGAGGTGCACCCCTCCTGATTCTGGGGCAGTCTCTAACCATGTGACGGGTATCACCATACTCAAAGCAAGCTCTAAGTGGATATGGCTGCTGGGACAAGCTCGAGCCTGGTCGGCTAGACTGACCGCTGAAGGCACCCCGTGCAGGAGGTGCACTAGAATGTGGTTGAGCAAAGTGTGCAACCTGAGACCTCAGAATAACCAGAGCACCACTAGAAGCTAGAAGTGCTGAGTGAACTGGATGACTCACATAGCCTCTGCCATGATAGGCTGTAGTTGCAGGGTAACCACCACATAATCCTCCAGCACCTCGAGGCCTCCCTGTCCTCTCTCTCACGGCCCCGCATACCCTCCAAACTTCGGGAAATCTCTACCACCTGCTGATATGGGGTATTTGTCTCTAACTCTCGAGTCATGCTGAAATCTAATACCATAGTTGCGCCCCTCGATAAATTGACAGACTCGCTCTCTGATAGTAGAAACCAAGGCAGGTGCATGTCTGGACAAATCACTGAATCGAACAGCATACTCTGACACTGTCATTGCACCCTGGCGCATCTGCTCAAACTCCGTGCGCCATGCATCCCTAAGGGTATGAGGAACAAACTCTTTTAAGAATAACTCTGAAAATCGAGTCCATGTAAGTGAAGCTATATCGGCTGTGCTACCCTCCTCGTAAATCCGCCACCACTGATATGCTGCTCCCGATAGCTGGAATATAGTAAAAGTAACCCCACTCATCTCCACAATACCCATGGTGCGGAGAATATGGTGGCACTCCTCTAAAAAATCATGTGCGTCATCTGAAGCCAAACCACTTAAAGTATGAGGGTGATACTTCTTAAACCTCTCAAGTCTAAGATGCTCCTCCTTAGATGTTGCTGCCCTAATCTTGGGCTGAACCGGAATAACAGGCTATATTGGTATAACCTCTAGGACCTGATCAACATGGACCCGCTGCTCTGGGGTACGGGCCATAGAAGTCTGAGCTCCTCCCCCATCATGAGATGTGGCTGGTATAAGTGGAATCAACCCCGCCTGAGCTAAGGTGCCGAACATGCACAAGAATTGTGCGAGGGTCTCCTGTAGTGCACGGGTGGCAACAGGCACCTCGGGTGCCTGCCCCCCAACCGGAGTTACTAGCGGCTCATCTGTCGCAGCTCGGGCAGTTGCTCTAGCTGCACCACGTCCCCCTTCTCAGCCTCTGCCCCAGCACCGACATCTCGTGGCTATAGCAGGGGACGCGGTTATCTGATCGTTGGATCCAGCAATGCATGTCCTCAACATCTGTGAGAGATTAGAAAGTCAAAGATTTAGTTCTCAAAGTCAACCAATTCGCGCGATAAGAAATCAAAGAAGTGAAGTTTTCCTATCAGTTCCGTAGCCTCTCGAAGATAAGTGCAGACATCTTTGTGCCGATCCACAAGACTCTAATAAACTTGCTTATAACTCGTAACACCTATGAACCTAGAACTCTGATACCAACTTGTCAAGACCCCAATCTCCCTCCGTAGGATGTCGTGATGGCACTTAGTCTCTACGACTAGGTAAGCCTAACATGCATAGAGAAAAAGCGGAAATACTACAAAAGCTTCAAATTAAAACCTTCATACTATAATAAATAACTCAACAATACAATAGCCAACACTCTTCCCAAAACCTGGTGGAACGGAGTCATAAGCTCTACAAGATGGTACTACAAGTCTCGAACTACAATAATGTTTGAAACAAGAAAGAAAATGTGGAATGTTTAAAATAGAAGGATACTTCGAGGCCTGCGGACGTGGAGTAGGTATACCTTGAAGTATCTAAACGCAGCAACTCAAATCAACTCTAGCATCCCACATGGGCAGACATGCCTGAATCTACACAAAAAGATGTGCAGAAGCATAGTATGAGTACACCCTAACGATACCCAGTAAGTATCAAGCCTAAACCTCTATAGAGTAGTGACAAGGCCATGTCAAGATACCTACTAGGATATAATAAATAGAATGAAAACATAATAACAGGATTTAATGGAAATCAGAGCAATAAGTAATTTGAAGCAAGTTAATAACATAGACTAATGAAAGGATTGTAAGCATAAAGGTAACATAAGGAAAGCAATTCACAAGAACCACAATGTTCATATATAGACAATAACTTATAGAACAAGGAAGAACAAAATAACAAGAAGTGTTCCCACCAAATAACTCTTTACAATGCGAGATAAACAACAAGAATCACAACCGAGGTACCGCCTCGTATATATCAAGAATCACAATCCAGGTACTGCCTCGTATTCACAATTTACAATCTCAATCACAAATCTTTCTTTATACCGCCGCGTGGGCCTTACATTTAAATAGTTTTGAAAATAATTTTCCCGAAATAGCTACACGCACTTTAGCCCACCTTATGAAGCTGCGTAGCTTCACGTGATTCCCTTACAAGCAACACACACATAAGTCCCACCTTATGCCTCCAGATGCACATTAACCTCTAGCCTTATACCGCTGCTTGCGCGTCAATATCACACAACAATAACAACCCGCACCACAAGTTCCCATATGTCACAACTTGCCAGCAATCAACAATATCAATATTTTCACAACAATAGCCCATGGCTCCACCACAATGTGTACAAGAATATCAACAATAATAATGAATGTAAAATCCTCAACAAGAGAGATATCTCAATAATTAACAACTTCGCCTCAATGTGATACGACTTTCACAATTTCAACACCAATAACTCAACAATGAGAAAGATTATGTGTAACCACAAAACCAAATACAAATGACTCACAGTGGAAAAGATAACATGACTGCAAATAAGAATAATAGAAAAAAAAGAGATAACTTGTAACAATAACTTCAAATAATGATAATTAACAATGAAAGAGATGACATGTACAATGACTTCAAACAATGACAATCAACAATGAAAGAGACAACATGTTACCATAAAAGAGGAAACAAGTTCAACTAAAGCATAAGAGCAAATTATAAAGTAGGATGCAGAAAAACTATTAACAAAGTCATTTAAGTCATGTAAGGATAGACTAACATAGTTAAGAATAGATTGACTATGAGAATTTAGAACATGATATGACAATTCAATTAAAGCATGGAAAGAGTCTAAGTAGCCTAAATTGGTCAATTACAACATACAACCCGTGTACCCACAAGTCACCTTGCGTACACGGCATTCACATAGCACAAATGACACAATCAACCCCAAATCCTAAGGGGTAGTTCCCCCACAAAAAGTTAGGTAAGATACATACCTCAACTAGGCCAATTCAACCCTCGTAAATAGCTTTTCCCCTAAAATTTGCCTCCATACAACTCAAATCTAACCAAAATCGACTTGATATCATCAAACAATGGAAGGGAAATCAATTACAATAAATAAAGTTATGATCTTTACACTTCTCCCAAAAATCAACAAGAGTCAACCTGGGGGTCGCCCGGTCCAAACTCGGATCCAATGATATATTCCGACTACCCATGACCTCACGAGTTCTTATATGTGATTAGTTTCAAAATCCGAGTCCAAATCGACTCTCAAATCTCAAGTTCTTATTTTTCAAAAACTTGACTAAGTTACACAATTTTCACTTTGATTCACATGATTATGATGTTAAAATCTAAGATATATTGATGGAATATGATTAGAAATAGATTATAATCGCTTACACATAGTTTGTAGATGAAAATCCCCTCTCCAAAATGCCTCCTACCGAGTCTAGGGTTCTAAAATGAGAGAATGTGTTGAAAAATCCTGTCTCTCAGCCCTTTGTACCAGCTGCAGTTATAACATTTGCGACACAAGGTTCGCATTTGCCAACCCTCGCAATTACGGACCATGGATCGCATTTGCGAACCCTGACAGTGTAACGACCCAACTGGTCGTTTTGAGCATTTGCATTCTATTCAGCTATTTAAAGTCTTGAGTAGCTTCGTATGATGTATTATGATATGTGTGAATCGTCAGTTTTGGTTCTCAGGTGATTTAGAATTGATTTGGAAGAATGATTCTCAACTAGGAAGCTTTAATTTGGAAGAGTTGACCAAATTTGACTTTTGAGTATTTGACCTCGGGTAGGAGTTTTGATGGTTCTGTTAGGTCAGGATAGTGATTTTGGACTTGGGCGTATGCTCGAATTTGCATTTGGAGGTTTCTAGAATGTTTCGGCACTATTTGGCGAAAGTTGGCAATTTGAAGGTTTGGTATGTTCATAAGTTTGACCGGGAATTGCACTTGATAATGCCGGGTTAAGATTGTGGTTTTGGGAATTAGAATAGCTTCGTTATGTCATTTGGAACTTGTGTGCAAAATTTGGGATCATTCCGAGTTGATTTTATATGGTTCAACACGAGTTGTGAAAGTTGAAAGTTCAAAAGTTTATTAAGTTCGATTTAAGGTGTGATTCGTAGTTTTGATGTTGTTATGTATGATTTGAGGCATCGGGCAACTCCGTGTTATGTTATGGAACATTTTATATTCAGACGGGGTCCCGAGGGGATCGGATGAGTTTTGGACGAGGTTCAGATCATTTTGACTATGCTGGTTTGGCATGTATTCTTGTGTGACCGAACCTGCAGAGCTATGGGCATAGGTGCGGAGCCGCAAAAGCAGAAATGGAGACGCAGAAGCAGAGAGTGGAGCTAGGAGCAGGAGTCCGCAGACGCGGAGGACTCAATGCATATGCGATGGCACAGATACGGCGGCTTGGAGTGCATAAGCGAATAACGCGCAGAAGTGTGGGTTGATATCGCACATGCGATTGTGAAGAAGTGTGACCTTGTCTGCTAGTGCGAATGGACGGGTTTTCAGTGGTTTTCGCAGAAGTGGGAGATTTGTCGCAGAACCGACACCGCAGAAACAGCCTTTTATTCGCAAATGCGAAAAATAGCTGGGCAGAAGTTATAAATCGAGGGTTTTGTTCATTTTAACACATTTTGAGTTGGGGAGCTCGGATTTGGGCGATTTTGGAGGCGATTTTCACCATATGGATTGGGGTTAGTGTTTTCTAATCGGTTTTGATTACATTTCATGAATTTATCTTCATTTTTGGCATTTGATTGATGATTTCAAAGAGGATTTGTGGGGTTTTTGTCTAAACTTTTCTAAAGTGAATTTTTGAGTTTTGAACATTGATTCGGAGTCGGATTTGAGTGAAACTAGTATGGTTGGACTCGTAATTGAATGGGTTATCGGATTTTGTGACTTTTGTTGAGTTCTGAGGTGCGAGCATGGGTTTGACCTTTTGGATGACTTTGAGCTTTTGATTAAAGATTCAGCCTTTATTGATTAGGATTGTTTCCTTTGGCATTATTTTATGTTTTTGAGTTTCTTTTGGTTAGTTTCGAGTCATTAAGTGGTTGTTACGCGTGAGATGGCATTTCTAGAGTATTGTTTGGCTTGCTCGGTATTGGATTTGGCTTGTTCGAGGTAAGTAACATATCTAAACTTGGATTTGAGGGTATTTAACCCTGGGAACTATGTTATAAGAGATGTATTGAGGTGACGCACATGCCAGGTGACGAGCGTGTGGGTGTGCACCGGGGAAATCATAATTCTAGTTGACTATTAGACTATGACCGAACTTATTTTGCTGTTATATCTTGTTACATCCATGTTCTCCCTACTTGTTTGATTATATGAGTTGTGAATCCTGTTTAGACTATATGCTTATTCTGTTGGGACCCACTGAGGTTATTTCTATTGTTGAGTTATTTGCTTAAATTGAAATTATGTACCCGGTCATATTCATTCATTTGCATGTCATATTCACGCCGCAGCAGGCCATATTGGTTTTATATATATTATTATTATATGGATAGGGTTGCACGCCGCAACAGGTCTTATAGTCTTTATTATTATTTATGGGATCGGGCTTCATGTTGCAGCAGTCCATATTAGCTTTATATTAGCACTTGGGCAGGATCTGCCCCTCTGGAGTCTGACATACCAGCAGTGAGCGCAGGTACCATACAGTGCTGAGTAATTGAGTGTGCTGATTGATTGAGTGTGATGAGTAGGAGTGTGAGACAGTGAGATTGAGTACTCTGGGAGTGTGAGTGCATGGGTTTATCATTGTGATGCATTGCATTTGACATGCATGCTTGCATGTAGGTATAGAGATGTATTTCCTCATGTTATACGATATTATGACATTCATGAATTCATATGCACATTGACATTTAGGCATAGAGATGTACTTTCCTCATGCTATCTGATAATGAAATATCTTATCTGTTGTTGAAAGTTTTTGGGAAAAAATCATAGTTTTCTTATATACTCATATTTTGGTGACTTCGGTGAAAGATTTAGGTTTTGCTGTTATACCTGAAAAGCATGCCTATTTTCCATAACTGTAAACGAGCTGAGCATCATATCTTTGAGTTATTACTTGTACTGCTTTTATTATATTGTTACGAGTTGTTCTTGGCTATTGGTGTTGGATTCAGACCGTTGTCCAAGCCCATCACTGCTTTCAACCTAAGGTTAGGTTTGTTACTTATTAATTACATGGGGTTGCTTGCACTCATACTACACTTCTGCACCTTGCGTGCAAATTTTAGAGCTGATGTTGTTGTGTATGGTGGGAGCTGGCATTGAAGATGTACATGCGTTCTTGTTATAGTTGTCTCTTGTTCTTAGTAGCTTTAGATTTATAAATCTTTTTATGTAGAGCTCGAACAGATGATGTATTTATTTCGTACCAGATTTGTAAACTCTAAGTCTTAGAAGATTGATTTGTACTAACAATCCTTGGGATTTTTGTATAAAAGATCAGTTATTTCATCATTTATTTTCTCAGTAAATCACATTTGAATTGGATTATTGTTAATTGATTTAGCTAGCGGGTTGGGTTAGGTGCCATCACGACTAGTTGGATTTTGGGTCGTGACAAGTTGGTATCAGAGCTCTAGGTTCATAGGTTCTGCGAGTCATGAGCAAATGTCTAGTAGAGTCTTATGGATCGGTATGATGACGTCCATACCTATCTTTGAGAGGCTACAGGGCATCTAGGATAATTTTCTCATCTTTCTTTCCTTATCGTGCGGCATTGATTCAGCTTGAAGCGTATCTCTTTGAATTCCTTCCACTAACTCGTATGCGTATGTGAGAGCTCGTGTCACGCCCCAAAACTGAGGAGCGCGACCGGCGCTCAATCGAGTGAACCCGACCGAGCAAGCCTGTTAGATTTCCTTCTACCCAAACTCATCCACAAATGAAGATAATACATATTTTCATTAATTAGGCAAAAACATGATCATGTCTACAATACCAATTCATTACCAATAGTTTTCATCATTTTTTTAAAGTCTCAAGTGGGATAAGTAATACAACCACAACATAACATAGTTTGTCTTTCCCAACACCAATACATAACCCACACTATGTCTACGGAGCCTCTATAGATAAAGAAGAGTACAATGATAATGCCGGCAACAAGGCCCCGGCTATACCTCAAACAGAATACACAAAGTACAAAAGATTCATGACCCCGGAATAAAGTGGGGCTCACCAAGTCAGTTGGGAAGAAGGTGTGCTGCAATCAGTGGTCAATATCTCCTATTGTGGAACCACCTGCATCCATTTAAATATGCAGCGCCCCCGGTAAAAGGGATGTTAGTACTATCGAATAGCAGTAGTATGTATAACTAAACACCCTCTCAATAGAATGAAAAATAATACAAACAAGATTATCATAATGTTAATGGAAGCTTTAATCAACATCAAACCTCAATTTAGGATCAAGATAGTGTTTCAATTAATTTTCATATCTCACATAGGGAGATTTTTAGTATCGATATTCGTTCACTATACCATTATTCACAATACCAATACCATCGTACTCTTAGCACGGAGTCCGATCATGACCCGATCGGCTAGGCTATCTCATTAGAGACATCAACCACAATTACTTCTAGTATCAGTACCACCATCTTTAACATGGGGTCCGATCACGACCCGATCAGCTAGGCTATCCATTAGGGACATCGACTACAATCACATGTTCAATTACAATTTCCAGCACAATCACCACCATGTGTGCGGCATGGTGTCCGATCACGACCTGATTGGCTAGGCTGTCTTATTCGAGACATCAACCTTTTTGTATCAGTCATCGCATTTCATATTACTTTCACATCTTTTCATTTCATTGGCACTAGTGGCCATAATTATAAGATCATTCGTGGCACGTTGGCCATGTTTAGTATTTCATGCTCACCTTTCTTTCTTTCTAACATCAACATCATCAACAACAACAACAACAACAATTCAAATCAAGGCATGTAGTACACATGTGAGCAATTAAGAGTCTAAGGCACATAGAGATCCTTCACAAAATTTGGCATAATAGCCTTCGTTTGAATTTAACTTGAAGTCGAACATTTTTAATGCACAATCCATATTTTTAACACATTCTCAATTGATAATATAGCACAAATAAAGTATTTGGAATACTTGTTGAACATATATCTTCCAACTCAATCTTACTCGGAATAGTCAATTTTATAATGAACCACTTGGGACTTACATAATTCACATGAATATCATGGGATCCAATTCTAAGAGAAGAGTTTAGACAACATACCTCAATTGAGCTTCCTTCAACTCTAAAATGTTCCGGAATTCTTAGCAACTTCGATCTATTGTAGAAATATAAACAATTGAACCAAAATTAGGAAGATGGTTATGGTTCTAACTCATTTGAGCATTTTATCAAATATTAGGTGTGCATCAAGGTTTCAAGGTCCTTTTATGGAGGATTTCATCATCCCACAACCCAATCTTTACCATTTTTAGCTCAACAATCTTCCTACACCCTTTGATAACACATGCATGTAGAATAAACAACTCGCATGCCCAAAGCATATTTTGTTAATTACTCATATATAGACAAAATTCGAAATTGAGGGTTAGGGTGTAGAATCTTACCTCTAGGATGAAGACCTAGTGAGTTTCCCTTCTTAATCTTTCAAAACTTGGGCAAGAATTGAAGAACACCTTCTCACTCTAGGGCACTCTCTCTCACTATAAAATGTCAAATTATAGCTCAAAAATGGCCCAAAGAGTGTATTTAATGAAATAGGGTCGGGTTTTAAAAATCCAAAAATGGAGCTCCAGAACAAGGTTTGCGATCGCATAATCGATATGCGGACCGCATATCGGTCGTATAATCGGTGACCAAAATAGCCAAAAACCTGTCTGTGTCTGCGGTCACTATGCGGCCCACATACCTGTTCTGCGGTCGCATAATGAACCGCAAAACAGTTATGCGGTCGCATAGTCAACCACAAAATTTCATCTAAACTGGCTCTCTCCTGCCTCACTTCTGCGGCCATTATGTGGCCCACAGAGTGATTCTGTGGTCGCATAATGGACCGCAAAAATGCATTTTTCTACCAAACATTTTCCTTTACATTCCGATGCATTGTTCAACCCTCTATAATACTCAACACGTAAAACCAATTCGGCACCACGAAACATTATTTTCTTTTGCAAATTTTTATGGGGCCTTACAGCTCGGTACCAGTTGTGCATCGACAGCTTGTGATTCTATGGATGGGGTACGAGATATGTTTTTCTGTGTTTTGGTGATGGGCCAGTCTAGAGGATTTAAGGCCAGGTTTAGACCGCAACTTAGGCTCGGTAGTTTCAGTTGTGTGATCATATGTTTTTGGACTTATATGTGGTGTAGTGTCCCTAAGAGTGGAACTTATAGCTCGGTGAGTGGTTGGATGGATATGTGATGAGTGTGACGTGACTGTGGTATGTGTTCAGATGGTTTCGATGTGGCAAGAAGAGTTTGCTTGGGATGTGAAAAGGGCTTTCTGTTTTGATGTGTTGTACAGTCTCAAGTTATGATTGAGTTGAGGGATCTTTCATGTTGTTTATTTGTGGAACAAAGTAGATTCTCATGTCATATTGATGAGTTCAGACTCAGGAAGATTAAGTGATTGCGTAATAGTTGTGGTTGCGAAAGGGTATAGAGAGATATTAGTTTGAGGCTAAGTAGGTGGGTTATCACCTACGGGGTAACCTACGGATGTGTGATCCTTCTGATGTTATGTGGAGAGTTTCTTTCTACCAATGGGTTATATGTGTTGCGATTTGAGTTTGGATTGGTTGTGAAAGTTGACTTGACTGTCACGAGGATGAATGCGAGCTTAGAAGATGTTTTGATGTATTTTATGGTTTGTGTTGCATGACATTGTGAAGAATTTAGTTGAATCTCACTGCGGGATTATGGCAGTAATAGAGTATGGGTATTGTAAGTTATTGGATATTTTATTTTATGGCTTTGAGCCAAGTGGGGGAGTCTACCATCGATGATTAAATTGCATAGTTATCTGTTATATTGGTTTCGGTCTGAAGCATACTTGTGGATCGATTATGACTTGCAGATGTTGGTTTTGAGGATGACTTAAGCAAGGAAATTTCGGGATGCATGATGTATTACACCTTATGGATATATGAAAGTCTTGGGAGTGGTTTAGGGTTGCTGTTCGTGATGGATATAATGTACTAAGAAAAAGAGATTCGCTTGGTCGCTTAGAGATGTGGATTATTCCTTTGGGCATTGGTGTGCTAATGGGGAACATGTCATTCAGCTTGTTTTGGGGCAGTACAATTGTGATTTGAGAAAAAATGATTCTCGAGAAGATTCTAATGGATTCAAGATTATATGCGGCAATTGAGAATTTTCCGGATTTATATATGGTTAAGATCTGAGATTTGCATTGGATGGTGCTGGGACTTGCGATATTTCTATGTCACTATGGAATCTACATTTTAATATCAAAAAGGTAAAAGGAACAACTTTAAATTCACATAAGGTCTCTTCAGAGTGGGTGTCTCGGTTGTGGATCCTTTGGGGTGCTTAAGATGGAATGCAACGACTTATGAGCCTTAAGGTAGTGTTGTTATATGCTAGGATCTCTTATTGTGAGTTTTGGGTAAGGATCGCGGTGTTCTAGGAAGGAGAAGTGTCAACTTGAGGATAATCGGAAGGAACTCGGAGAAAAAGTATAGCTTGGTAGTAGGTTGGGTCAGCACGATAACGGATATGATCGATTCTTTGTGTACTTATGATGTGGTGAGTCTCTACAGGTGTTTTGTGGCAATACTTTTGGGTTTGGCGACCTGCGTGACTTGGTTGAGTCAGAGGGATTCAGTTCTAATGACTTGGTTATGTGCAAATGGGTTTCGAAGTGTTCTCGATGATTTCTGCCACAACTTGAGATGGGTATTATCTACATGTATGAGGGCTATGTGGCGTGTTATGATTTTCTCCTGGATGGGATCAAGTGGAAGGTTTGTGACTTATCAGGTATGTATTCTTCTTGTGACGAAGAGTTGATAATAAGATTCTCGTGCTTTTCACATGATGGCATGATAGATGCGGTGCGCCCTGTGGGATTGAGATTTGCATTTACAAGGTGGCGATTCGAATTTGGAGGGAAGGCCATGAATTTTGGATAGCATGGACGGTTTCAGATGATTGGATGAATGCTATAACTACTTGGTATTGCCTGAGAAGGGTGCGCATTTCATGAGGTACAATGAATTTTGGCTTACAGATGCTTCATTTGTAATGCGGTGCTCGCTTGGTTGATCGACTACTGATATTCTGATTTTTGCTATGTGGCACGGAAGAATTATAGAGGTATTCCTCGTGGGGTTATCATGTATGAGAGATGTGTTATACATTAGAGTGGTCGAGTTGGGATCAGCTATGGTGATTCGTGTGTTCTAGGAATTTGGAGATTGGGAGTTCTTAGAAGCAGATTGTTTCGTGGTTGTGGACTGTGAAGATTTATCCAAAGTTAGCCAGCTGTTAGTATGTGTTATGGGTAGGTCATTGTGGACTCTCTGAGGGTTAGTTTTCTATTTGTGGATGGCCGTAGTTGATTTGGTGGGCCCATTGGTACGCCCGAGGGGGATGTGTATTCTATACCGGGTCGGATTTGTTAACTTAGAACTGTTACTGTTGAGGAGTGTGTCATTCAATTAGAGTTGAGCTTATTCGTGTTATTATATGTTCTATGTGTTACTCTTCTATGCTATGGAGTGTTGTGATTTGTTGGTTATATGCACACATGAGGCAGTTCTATTTGGGCCTTGTAGCATAATTCGAGCAAGATAGTGATTGGGGTGTGGAATGGTTGATTGCGCCTTGATTATGGTCTTTTCGGGTTGTGGTATATTGTGTTATTTACTTCTCCATGGTTATGGTCATGCACTTCACGTACTTGATGTTGAATTGCGTGTAGTTGTTGATTTTAAGTATTGTGGCTTGAAGAATTTCATATGGATCAGTGATTGGATGGGGTCACGCATTGCAGTTGGGTTATGTGGGGATATGATTCTTGATGATAGATTTGTGTGTCTTTGTTCTACTGTGTGTGATGGGTTCATAGCATTGCATTGTGGTGGTACTTGTTGAGCTTGTGGGACGGTTCGCTCATTTGAGTCATTTTCCATATTTGAGTACACTTGAATTGTTGCATGTTGGTGCACAGATTGCACGATTTATGGCTTTAGGTTCTATTGGTATGGCATGTTAATAGAATAGTTGTGTTTGATGAGATAGGGTCATTGGACCTAGAATGGGTAATATCGGATTTGATTATGGTATGTTTGGAAAAATAATATCAGAAGTCGGCTTAGAATTTGGCTTTTGTTCTTGTCGGACGAGAGAGAACTCCATGGCTTGTTGATCAGATGAGTGGTTAAGAGTTTTTGTGTGTTTCTTTCATCATTGTCAACGTACGAAGGTTTTGGACGAGGTTCAATATGATATGAGGATTTTTACCGATACCGGGTTTGTTTTTGAGCAGCTACAATGATCGGGAATTATTGCTACGTGTATGCGAGTTATGTGGTATATCATGTGATTCTATCTTGGGTTATGTTTAAGGCTTGATACAACTTGTTCAAACTTATACTATGTGTAGATGCGAGATTCGGGTCTTGTAAGGAATTCCGGATGTTGGAAATTGGTTTCCAAGGCTTATGGGAGGAAGAATCTTCGATTATGTTTAGTTTACAGACTTATGTGGATAAGGGTAACGTGGGATCACCCCCGGGTATGTGCATGGTAATGTTACACAGTGAATTGATGGTCTTGGAACGACTCTTGGCACATTCGATGACGAACATATGTTTAAGAGGGGGAGAATGTAACAACCCGAGCAGTCGTTTTGAGAATTTGCATTCTGTTTAGCCATTTGAAGTCGTTAATAGCTTCGTATGATGTATTATGTTCTGTGTGAATCGACGATTTTGGTTCTTAGGTGATTCGGAATTGATTTGAAAGAATGATTCTCAACTAGGAAGCTTTAAGTTGGAAGAGTTGACCAGGTTTTACTTTTGAGTATTTGACTTTGGATCAGAATTTGGATGGTTCCTTTAGGTCCGGATGGTGATTTTGGACTTGGGCATATGCACAAATTTGCATTTGGATGTTTCTAAAAGGTTTGACAATATTTGGCGAAAGTTGGCAATTTGAAGGTTTGGGTACTTATGATGTAGTGAGTCTCTACTGGTGTTTTGTGGCAATACTCTTGGGTTTGGTGACCTGCGTGACTTGGTTGAGTTAGAGGGGTTCGGTTCTAATTACTTGGTTATGTGCAAATGAGTTTCGAAGTGTTCTCGATGATTTCTGCCACAACTTGAGATGGATATTATCTACATGTATGAGGGGTATGTGGCGTGTTATGAGTTTCTCCTGGATGGGATCAAGTGGAAGGTTTTTGACCTATCAGGTATGTATTCTACTTGTGACTAAGAGCTGATAATAAGATTCTCATGCTTTTCACATGATGGCATGATAGATATGGTGCGTCCTGTGGGATTGAGATTTGCATGTACAAGGTGGCGATTCAGATTTGGAGGGAAGGCCATGAATTTGGATAGCATGGACGATTTCAGATGATTAGATGAATGCTATTACTACTTGGTATTGCCTGAGAAGGGTGCGCATTTCAGGAGGCGCACTGTATTTTGGTTTACGGATGCTTCATTTGTATTGCGGTGCTCGCCTGGTTGATCGACTACTGATATTCAGATTTTTGCTATGTGTCACGGAAGAATTATAGAAGTATTCCTCGTGGGGTTATCGTGTATGATACATGTATTAGACATTAGAGTGGTCGAGTTGGGATCAGTTATGGTGATTTATATGTTATAGGGATTTGGAGACTGGGAGTTCTGAGAAGCAAATTGTTTCGTGGTTGTGGACAGTGAAGATGTGGCCAAAGTTAGCCAACTGGTAGTATGTGTTTTGGTTAGGTCATTGTGGACTTTTTGAGGGTTAATTATCTATTTGTAGATGGCCTTAGTTGATTTAGTGGGCCCATTGGTAGGCTCGAGGGGGCTGTGTATTCTACATGGGGTCGAATTTGTTGACTCAGAACTGTTACTGTTGAGGGGCGTGTCATTCGGTTAGAGTTGAGCTTGTTCGTGTTCTTATATGTTCTATGTGTTACTCTTCTATGCTACGGGGGGTTGTGATTTGTTGGTTATATGCACACATGATGCGGATCTATTTGAGACTTGTAGCGAAATTCAAGCGAGATTGTGATTGGGGTGTGGAATGGTTGATTGCGCCTTGATTATGGTCTTTTTGGGTTGTGGTATATTGTGTTATTTGCTTCTCCATAGTTATGGTCATGCACTTCGCGTACTTGATGTTGAATTGCGTGTAGTTGTTGATTTTGAGCATTATGGCTTGAAGAATTTCATATGGACCAGTGCTTGGATAGGGTCACGCATTGCAGATGGGTTATGTAGGGATATGATTTTTGGTGATAGATTTGTGTGTCTTTGTTCTACTGTGTGTGATGGGTACATAGCATTGCGTTGTGGTGGTACTTGTTGCGCTTGTGGGACGGTTCACTCATTTGAGTCAATTTCCATGTTTGAGTACTCTTGAATTGTTGCTTGTTGGTGCACAGATTTTACGGTTTATGGCTTTAGGTTCTATTGGTATGGCATGTTAATAGAATAGTTGTGTTTGATGAGATAGGGTCATTGGACCTAGAATGGGTACTATCGGATTTGATTACGGTATGTTTGGAAAAATAATATCAGAAGTTGGCTTAGAATTTGGCTTTGGTTCTTCTCGGATGAGAGAGAACTCCATGGCTTGTTGATCTGATGAGTGGTTAAGAGTTTTTGTGTGTTTCTTTCATCATTGTCAACGTACGAATATTTTGGACGAGGTTCTATATGATATGAGGATTTTTACCAATACCGAGTTTGTTTTTGAGCAGCTACAGTGATCGGGAATTATTGCTACGTGTATGCGAGTTTTGTGGTATATCATGTGATTCCATCTTGGGTTATGGTTAAGTCTTGATACAACTTGTTCAAACTTATACTGTGTGTAGATGCGAGATTCGGGTCTTGTAAGGAATTTCGGATGTTGGAAATTGGGTTCCAAGGGTTATGGGAGGAAATATCTTCGATTATGTTTAGTTTACGGACTTATGTGGATTGGGGTGACGTGGGATCACCCCCGAGTATGTGCATGGTAAGATTACACAGTGAATTGATGGTCTTGGAACGACTCTGGGCACGTTCGATGACGAACGTATGTTTAAGTGGGGGAGAATGTAACGACTCGACCAGTCATTTTTTAGCATTTTCATTCCGTTCAGTTATTTGAAGTCGTTAATAGCTTCGTATGATGCATTATGATATGTTTGAATTGTCGATTTTGGTTCTTAGGTGATTCAGAATTGATTTGAAAGAATGATTCTAACTAGCAAGCTTTAAGTTGGAAGAGTTGACCAAGTTTTACTTTTGAGTATTTGACCTTGGATCAAAATTTTGATGGTTCCTTTAGGTCCGGATGGTAATTTTGGACTTGGACATATGCACGGATTTGCATTTCGAGGTTTCTAGAAGGTTTCGACAATATTTGGCGAAAGTTGGCAATTTGAAGGTTTGGATACTTATGATGTGGTGAGTCTCTACTGGTATTTTGTGGCAATACTCTTGGGTTTGGTGACCTGCGTGAGTTGGTTGAGTCAGAGGGATTCAGTCTTAATTACTTGGTTATGTGAAAATGGGTTTCGATGTGTTCTCGATGATTTCTGCCACTACTTGAGATGGATATTATCTACAAGTATGAGGGGTATGTGGCGTGTTATGAGTTTCTCCTGGATGGGATCATGTGGAAGGTTTTTGACTGATCAGGTATGTATTTTGCTTGTGACTAAGAGTTGATAATGATATTCTCGTGCTTTTCACATGATGGCATGATAGATGTGATGCGTCCTGTGGGATTGAGATTTCCAAGTACAAGGTGGCGATTCAGATTTGGAAGGAAGGTCATGAATTTTTGACAGCATGCACGGTTTCATATGATTAGATGAGTGATATTACTACTTGGTATTGACTGATAAGGGTGCAGATTTTAGGAGGCGCACTGTATTTTGGCTTACGGATGCTTCATTGGTATTGCGGTACTCGCCTGGTTGATCGACTGCTGATATTTAGATTTTTTCTTTGTGGCACAGAAGAATTATAGAAGTATTCCTCATAGGGTTATCGTGTATAAGAGATGTGTTAGACATTAGAGTGGTCTAGTTGGGATCAACTATGGTGATTCGTGTGTGCTAGAGATTTGGAGACTGGGAGTTCTGAGAAGCAGATTGTTTCGTGGTTGTGGACAGTGAAGATGTGGCCAAAGTTAGCCAGATGGTAGTATGTGTTATGGTTAGGTCATTGTGGACTTTTTGAGGGTTAATTATCTATTTGTGGATGGTCGGAGTTGATTTTGGGGGGGGCCATTGGTAGGGCCGAGGGGATGTGTATTCTACACTGGGTCGGATTTGTTAACTCAGAACTATTAGTGTTGAGGGGCATGTCATTCGGTTAGAATTGAGCTTGTTCATGTTCTGGTATGTTCTATGTGTTACTCTTCTATGCTACGGGGGGTAGATTTGTTGGTTATATGCACACATAATGCGGTTATGTTTGGGCCTTGTAGCGAAATTCGAGCGAGATGGTGATTGGGATGTGGAATGGTTGATTGCGCCTTGATTATGGTCTTTTTGGGCTGTGGTATATTGTGTTATTTGCTTCTTTATGGTTATGGTCATGCACTTCGCGTAGTTGATGTTGAATTTCGAGTAGTTGTTGATTTTGAGCATTGTGGCTTGAAGTATTTCACATGGACCAGTTCTTGGATAGGGTCACGCATTGCAGCTAGGCTATGTGGGGATATTATTCTTGGCGATAGATTCGTGTGTCTTGGTTATACTATGTGTGATGAGTTCATAGCATTGCGATGTGGTGGTACTTGTTGAGATTGCGGGATGGTTCGTTCATTTGTGTCATTTGCCATGTTTGAGTACACTTGAATTGTTGCTTGTTGGTGCACAGATTGCACGGTTTGTGGCTTTAGGTTGTATTGGTATGGCATGTTAATAGAATAGTTGTGTTTGATGAGATGGGGTCATTGGACCTAGAATGGGTACTATCGGATTTTATTACGGTATGGTTGGAAGAATAATATCAGAAGTCGGCTTAGAATTGGGCTTTTGTTCTTGTCAGACGAGATTGAACTCTATGGCTTGTTGATCTAATGAGTGGTTAAGAGTTTATGTGTGTTTCTTTCATCATCGTCAACGTATGAAGGTTTTGGACGAGGTTGTATATGATATGAGGAGTTTTACCGATATCGGTTTGTTTTTGAGCAGCTACAGTGATCAGGAATTATTGCTACGTGTATGTGAGTTATGTGGTATATCATGTAATTCCATCTTGGGTTATGGTTATGGCTTGATACCATTTGTTCAAACATATACAATGACTTGATGCGAGATTCGGGTCTTTTAAGAAATTCTGGATATTGGAAATTGGGTTCCAAGCTTTATGGGAGGAAGAATCTTCGATTATGTTTAGTTTATGGACTTATGTGGATTAGGGTGACGTGGGATCACCCCGGGTATGTGCATGGTAAGATTACACGGGAATTGATGGCCTTGGAACGACTCTTAGCACGTTCGATGACGAACATATGTTTAAGTTAGGGAGAATAAAATGACTCGACCGGTCGTTTTGAGCATTTGCATTCCATTCAACTATTTGAAGTCTTTATTTGCTTCGAATGATGCATTATGACATGTGTGAATCATCGATTTTGGTTCTCAGGTGATTAAAAATTTATTTGGAAGAATGATTCTCAACTAGGAAGCATTAAGTTGGACGAGTTGACTAAGTTTGACTTTTGAGTATTTGACCTTGGATCGGAATTTTGATGGTTCCTCTAGGTCCGGATGGTGATTTTGGACTTGGGCGTATTATCATTATTCTATCCTTACATGCTTCACTTGACACTGTTAAAACTTGTCGCATCTCTTACTTGTTATTTGCCCTTACATGCTTAGTTGAAGTTACTGTTTTCTCATTTGCCTTGTTAAATATTTAATTGTTGAGTTACCTTACTTAAAGTTGTTATTTCTTGGAGTATGTTATTGTTGAGTTTTGGTGTTGAAGTTGTAAAGGCTGTGATCACATTGAGGCAATTGTAAATTGTTGAATCCATTCTTGTTGAGTTTTCTTGGCATTCTTATTATGTGTTTCTCCCGTGATGTCTTAATTTCAGTGTAGCTATTCTTGTTGTATTTCTTCAATGTATCATTTCCGTCGTTTCCATTGTTATACTATGCTATACCTGTTCAGCTTCTTTATTTATTCCAGTAGGTGTCATGACTTGACCTCATCACTACTTTACCGAGGTTAGGCTTGATAGTTACTGGATACCGTTGTGGTGTACTCATACCATGGTTCTGCACATCTTTTTGTGCAGATCTAGGTACTTCATACCAGCCTAGGCATCCGTGAATTGAGCTTGAATCAGAGACTTCAAGGTATACATGCCGGCGTTCGCAGGCCTCGGGGTCGCCCTCTATCTTAGTTTCTATTGCATACTCCTATTATAGATACTAATGTATTAGGGATGTTCCAGTATACTCGTGTAGAGCTTATGACTCGGTTTCACCAGATTTTGGGTGTTATATTTAGTTTTATTGTGGAGTCCTTTTTATGATAGTTGTTGGTCTAATTCGAAGTTTAATTATCATTTCCATTAATTCTTCATGTATTTTAGGCTTACCTAGTCTTAGAGACTAGGTGCCATCACGACATCCTACGGAGGGAGATTGGGGACGTGACAAGTTGGTATCAGAGCTCTAGGTTCATAGGTGTTACGAGTTATAAGCAGGTTTTGTAGAGTCGCGGATCGGTACAGAGACGTCTGTACTTATCTTCGATATGCTATGTAGCTATTAGAAAACTTCACTTCTTTGATTCCTTATCATGTGACTTTGTTGACTTCGAAATTCTGAATCTTTATCTTTCTATTCTCTCACAGACAGTGAGGACACGCACCGCTGGATTCGATAATCAGACACCCGTTCCCCTACTAGAGCCACAAGAGACCGGGGCCGGAGTAGAGGCCGAGGGGGGGCACGTGGTGCAGCCAGAGCACCTGCCTGAGCTGTGACAAAGTAGCCACCAGTATCTTCAGTTGGGGGCCAGGCACCTGTGGTGCCTGTTGCCACCCTTGCACTTCATGAGACCCTCGCACAGTTCTTGAGCATGTTTGGTACTCCAGCTCAGGTGAGGTTGATTCCACTTGCACCACCCACATATGAGGCTGGGGGAGGGGCTCAGACTCCTGTGACTCGTACCCCAGAGCAGCAGGTCTATGTTGACCAGGTCCCAGAGGTTATACCAGTGCAACCAGTTATTCCTGTTTAGCCCGAGGTTAGGGCATCATCATGTGAGGAGGAGCACCTTAGACTGGAGAGGTACAAGAAGTACCACCCTCCTACTTTTAGCGGCCTAGATACATAGGATGCAAAAGGTTTTCTGGAGAAATGCCATCGTATTCTCCATACCATGGGTCTTGTGGAGACAAGAAGGATTGCTTTTACTACACTCCAGCTGTCGGAACAAGCATATCAGTAGTGGCGGGCTTACGAGGAGGGTAGTGCAGCCGATGCAGCTTCACTCACATAGGCTCAGTTTTTAGAGATATTCTTGAGAAAGTTTGTTCCCCAAAGCCTTCGGGATGCATGGAACACGGAGTTTGAGCAGCTGCGCCAGGGTACTATGACTGTGTTAGAGTATGCTGTCAGATTCAATGAGTTGTCCAGACACGCACCTGCCTTGGTTTCCACAGTCAGAGAGTTAGCCCGTCAATTTATCGAGGGGCTCATCTATGGTATTAGATTCAGCATAGATCAAGAGTTGGAGATAGATACCCCATATTAGCAGGTGATAGAGATTGCACGGAGGTTGGAGGGTATGCAAGGCCGGGAGAGAGAGAGAGAGGACAGGGAGGCCAAGAGGCCTCGAGATTCTAACGGATATAGTGGTGTCCGTGCCCCAATTGCATCCTATCATGGCAGAGGCTATGTGAGCCGTCCAGTTCATTCAACACTTCCGAATTCTAGTGGCACGCCAGCTACTTTCAGGTCTCAGGTTGCCATTATGCACCGCCACTATCTAGTGCACCTCTTGCATAGTTTGCTTTCAGCTGTCAGTCCAGCCGACCACGCCCGAGCCAGTTTCACCAGCCACACCCTCCGAGAGCTTATTTTGAGTGTGGTGATACTTATCATATGGTGAGCGACTGCCCCAGATTAAGGAGGGGTGCACCTCTACCGACTACTCAGGCTCCACATATTCTATAGGGTCCCTAGACTTCTCAGGCCGTGGTTACTACTCCGGTTTCTGCTCCACCTGCACATCCAGCTAAGGGTGGAGGTCAAGCGGGTAGGGTCGACCTATAGGGGAAGACAAGCTAGATGTTATGCTTTTTCAAGTAGGACGGAGGCGGTTGCATCACACACAGTTATAACAGGCAATGTTCCGGCTTGTCATAGAGATGCATCAGTCTTATTTGATACAGGCTCCACTTACTCATATGTATCATCTTACTTTGCTTCGTATTTGTGTATATCTCATGATTCTTTGAGTTCTCTTGTTTATATGTCCACACATGTGGGAGATTCTATTATTGTTGACTATGTGTATCGATCGTATTTAGTTGTTATTGGTGGTTTTGAGACTAGAGATAATCTATTATTGCTCAGTATGGTAGACTTTAATGTTATTTTGGGAATGGACTGGTTGTCACGCTATTATGCTATTCTTTATTGTCACACCAAGATGGTGACATTGACTGTGCCAGGTTTATCGTGGTTGGAGTGGAGGGGTACTGTGGATTATGTTCCTAGCAGGGTTGTGTCCTTCCTTAAGGCACAACATATGGTTGAGAAGGGGTGTGATGCATATCTAGCCTTTGTGAGAGATGTCAGAGCTAATACTCCTACTGTTGAGTTAGCTCTTGTAGTGAGAGACTATCCAGATATGTTTACGGAAGATCTTTAGGGCATGCCGCCCGATAGAGATATTGATTTTGGTATTGACTTGTTTTCGGGCACTCAACCCATTTTTATTCCACCATATCGTATGGCCCCAGTGAAGTTGAAGGAGTTAAAAAAGCAGTTGCAAGAGTTGCTTGACAAGGGTTTAATTCAGGCTAGTGTGTCACCTTGCGGAGCTACGGTCTTGTTTGTGAAGAAGAAGGATGGTTCTATGAGCATGTGTATTGACTATCGGCAATTGAACAAGGTTACAGTGAAGAACATGTATTCATTGATGTGCATTAATGATTATTTGATCAGCTACAAGGTGTCAGAGTTTTCTCAAAGATTGATTTGCGGTCAGGTTATCATCAGCTGAAGATTTGGGATCCGGATATCCTGAAGACTGTTTTTAGGACTCGGTATGGTCACTATGAGTTCCTCGTGATGTCTTTTGGGTTGACCAACACCCCAGCAACAAAAATGCACCTGATGAACAGTGTACTCCAGCCCTATCTTGATTCATTCATCATTGTGTTTATTGATGACATCTTGGTGTACTCCCGCAACAGGGAGGATCATGAGCAACATTTGAGGATTGTGCTCCAAACCTTAAGAGAAAAGAAGTTGTATGCATAATTCTCAAAGTGTGAAATCATGCTTGATTCGGTGGCATTTTTCGGTCTGTGGTGTTGAGTGAGGGGATCAAGGTTGATCCGAAGAAGATTAAAGCAGTACAAAGTTGGCCCAGACCATCTTCAACTACTGAGATTCAGAGTTTTCTTAGTTTGGTTGGGTATTACCATTGTTTCGTAGAAGGTTTCTCATCTATTGCTGCACCCATGACCAGATTGACCCAGAAAGGTTCTTCTTTCAGATGGTCCAAGGAGTGTGAGGAGAGTTTTTAGAAGCTCAAGATTGCTTTGATGACATCCCCACTATTGGTGTTGTCTATATGTTCAGGGTCTTACACTATGTACTGTTACGCATCACATGTTGGCCTTGACGCGGTGTTGATGCAAGACGATAGGGTGATTGCCTATGCATCTAGACAGATGAAGACCCAAAAGAAGAATTATCTTGTTCACGACTTGGAATTAGCAGCTATTGTTCATGCCTTGAAAATTTGGTGGCACCATTTGTACAGTGTCCCCCTGTGAGGTCTATACCGACCACCGGGTCTACATCATCTGTTCAAATAGAAAGAACTTAACTTACAACAGCACAGATGGTTAGAGTTGCTTAAAGACTATGATTTCACTATTCTATACTATCCCGGGAAGGCCAATATGGTGGCCGATGCCTTGAGTCGAAAGGCGGAGAGCTTGGGCAGTTTAGCATATCTACTGAGAGCAGAAAGGCCATTGGCATTGGATGTTCAGGCCTTGGCCGACCAGTTTATTAGATTGGATGTTTCGGATCCTAGTCAGGTTGTGGCTTACATGGTTTGTCGGTCTTCTTTATATGATCGCATTAGAGAGCGTCAACATAACGACCCCCATTTGCTTGTCCTTAAGGACATGGTGCAGTACGTCGATGCCAAAGAGGTTTCTGTTCGAGATGATAGTGTTTTGCGGATACAGGGCTGATTATGTGTGCCTAATGTGGATGGGTTATGTAAGTTAATTCTTCAGGAGGCCCACAGTTCGCGGTACTCCATTCATCCAGGTGCCGCTAAGATGTATCAGAATTTGAGACAACACTATTGGTGGAGGAGGATGAAGAAAGACATAGTGGGGTTTGTAGCTCAGCGCCTAAATTGTCAGCAGGTGAAGTATGTACATCAGCAACCAGGCGGTTCTCTTCAGAGACTTGAGATTCCTGAGCGGAAATGGGAGCGTGTTACCATGACTTTGTTGTTGGGCTCCCATGGACTTGGAAGAAATTTGACGTTGTACGGGTGATTGTGGACATGTTGACCAAGTCAGCTCATTTCATTTCGGTGGTGACTACTTATTCTTCAGAGTAGCTGGCTCAAGTCTATATCCGCAAGATTGTCCGACTTCATAGCATACCGGTATTTATCATCTCTGACCGAGGTATGCAGATTACGTCGCACTTTTGGAGAGCCGTACGACGTGAGTTCGGCTCACGGGTTGAGTTGAGTATAACATTCCACCCCAGACAGACGGACAATCCGAGTGCACCATTCAAATAATGGAGGATAGGCTTTGTGCTTCTGTTATGGAGTTCGAGGGTTCTTGGGATCAGTTCTTGCCACTTGCGGAGTTTGCCTACAATAACAACTACCAATCGAGTATTCAGATGGCTCCTTATGAGGCCCTCTATGGGAGACGGTGTCGTTCCCCAGTTGGTTGGCTTGAGACGGGAGAGGCTAAGTTTTTCCTATTTGATGCTTTACACATGTGTATTTGTGATTACGTGACTTGCAGGAATGGTTGGTTTGGTTTCAAGCAAGTTTTGGATTGAGTTGGGACACTAAGTCCCTTGGTTGGAGGCAGAAGTTGTAAGAGTTGATCGGAATTTGACTTTTGTGTAGACAATTCCGGAATGGTATTTTGATGGTTCCAGTAACTTGGTATGGTGATTTAGGACTTAGGCGTATGTCTATATTTGGATTTGGAGGTTCCTATGTTATTTTGGCTTGAATTGATGAAAGTTGGAAAGTTTAATGTTTGGAAAGTTAATAAGTTTGATCGATAGTTAACTTTATTGATATCGGGTTTGGATTTTGGTTTCAAGAGTTTGAATAGATCCATTGTATCATATGGGACTTTCATGCAAAATTTGAGGTCATTCCGAGGTGTTTAGGCACATTCGACGTAAGTTTTGAATTTGGAAATTTGGTTTAGTATCTTAGGATTAACTTTAGGTGCAATTCATGATTTTGATGTTATTTTTTGTGATTTGAGGCCTCGAGTAGGTACGTGTTACGTTTTGGGATTTGCTAGTGTGTTTGGACAGGGTCTCAGGGACCTCGGGTGAGTTTCGGATGGGCTTCGAATTATTTGTGGTTGTTTCGGGTGATCTGTTCTGTTTATTTCACACCTGTGACATTTGGTCCGCATGTGCGAGTTTGCAGAAACAGACCTGGGACCGCAGATGCGTTGTTGGCTGGGCTCAAGGGTATCCGCAGATGCGGTGTTCATGTTGCAAATGCGAAAGTTCTTGTGCGCAGGAGGGATCGTAGAAGCAGTGTCTTGGCCGTAGAAGCGATGAGACTTGAACTTTAGTGTAATCCGCATCTGAGAGGGATTTTTCCAGCAGATGCAGAGTCGTGGATGCGACCTTGGGACCTCAAAAGCAGAAATCACTGGGCAAACTCATTAAAACACTCTATTTCGAGGGTTTGAGTTATTTTACCATATTTTGAGATTGGGAGCTCAGATTTGGGTGAGTTTGGAGGGAATTTTCATGATTTGGATTGGGGTAAGTGCTTTTGACTCAGATGTTTTATATTCATGATTCCAACCCTGTTTTAGTGATTCATTGATGAATCTAAGTGAAGAAATTAGGAATTTCAGTAAAGACTTTTCTAAATGAAAAATAGGGAATTGAATCTCGATTCGGAGTCGAATGTGGATGAAATTGGTATAGTTGGACTCTATTCGAACGGGTGTTCGGAATCTGTAATTTTTGTCGGGCTTTGATAGGCCATTCCGGGTTGACTTTTTGATTTTGTTCAGGATCGAAGCTTTATTGTCTGGGGTTGTTTTCTATAGCTTCTATTGATACTATTAAGTTATTTTGGGTATATTCAAGCCGTCCGGAGGTTGAGTCATGCGGAAAGGGTTTTTTTAGAGTACTTATTTGGCTTGTTCGAAGTAAGTATCTTGCCTAACCTTGTGTAAGGGAATACCCCTTAGGTTCTCGCCCTTATTTGTTGATTTCTATGATGTGAAAAGTGACGTGTACATGAGGTGATGAGCTTGTATGCGGGTACTATGTGTGTTTTTGACTGGAATACATCATAGGCTATTAATATGGCTTAATGTGATAATGAACTCATATGAAACATGTTGCGACCACTTTATGACTAATTGATCTTGATCATTACATTGACTTATCCATAGTCATGCTTTATTTGTTGAACACCCCTCGGCTTTTATTATTATATCCCTGTGCATTATTGCTAAATGTCGTGAGCTTTATTCTTGGTGAAACTTTGGTATCATTGTTTGTGATATTGTGGCACTTGGTATCATCATTTTCTGGTATTGTTGCACTTGTGGACATGTTAAGCAGATTGATTAGGGGTGTCAACATGAAATGTTTACCGTGTGATTGTGTCTATTGTTGTGCGCGTGGGGAAAAATAAGGGTGTCATTATCTCGGGCTGTCCACGTGGCAAAATAAGGGTGACTATATGTGCATTTGGCGAAATAAGGGAGGTATTTTATTGTTATGTGCACATGCGGCGGAATAAGGATGGCTTTGTTGATGATGTTATTTGATATTTCAGGGTGTCCTTCTTGTTGTTGTGATTGTGTTGAGGCAGGGTTGATATTTTTGTTACATAATGGTTTATGAAAGTTTCCGTTTTCCACATATATGAGTTCATGGTTGTATTTGACGTGTTATCATATGCCTCACCTCTATTTGATGTTTTGTGATCAAGGATGGGTTTTACTACACTGAGTTGTATTACACGTTCTAAAGGGATTGTTGATACTATTTTCAGTTATATTTCTGTTGTCAGTTTATTTGATATATTTATTGCCTAGGTTATTTGTCTAGTGAGTATCATATGACTTGAACCTCATCACTACTCCACCGAGGTTAGTCTTGATACTTATTGGGTGCTGATTGTGGTGTACTCATACTACGCTTCTGTATATTTTATTTGTGAAGATCCAGATACTTCGGATCGGCTGATCGTCAGTGAGGCATTTTGCATATCGGAGACTTCAAGGTATTCCTGCATGTCTCGACTGCAAACCTTAAAGTCGCCCTCTTTATTTCATTTCTACTATTTATGTACTTCAAATAGTTCTGTATTTTGAGATATTCTCATATATTCAATTAGAGCTCGTGACTCTGTACTACCTAGTCCTGCTGAATTATGTTGAGTATTGCCGCTTTGGCTTGCATTACATCTATTTCCACATTTATGTTAAACTTTGTTACATTATATCATGTTTTAATTGTTTTAAATAATGGTAAATGATCGACTTACCTAGTTTTAGAAACTAGGTGCCATCATGACCCCTGTGGAGGGACTAGATCATGATAAATTGATATCAAAGCTCTAGGTTCATAGGTTCTACGAGTCACGGGCAAGTTTAGTAGAGTCTTGTGGATCGGTACGGAGACGGCTGTCTATCTTCGAGAGGCTATGAAGCTATTATGAAAATTTCACTTCTTTCATTCCTTATCATGTGGATTTATTGATTTCAGAGTTTGAGCTTTTGTCTTTAGTTTCTCTCATAGATGGTGAGGACACGCTCAACCAGATCAGACCCGTGCCCCTTGCTAGAGCCGTGAGAGGCCGGGGCTAAGGAGGGCACGTGCTTCAGCTATAGCATTTGCCAAAGCAACAACTATTGAGTCTCCAGTAGCTCCAATTGAGGATCAGGAGCCTGAGCACGTTGAGTATGCACCTGGGCAGCCTATTGCTACGCTGGGGCTCCATGAGACCTTGGCACACTTCCTGAGCATGTTCGGGGCTTTGGCTCAGGTGGAGTTGATTCCAGCTGCACCAGCTACTTCGCAGGCTGGGGAAGGAGATCAGACTCCTGCCACCCGAACACCAAAGCAGCCGGATCATGCTTATCAAACACCGAGTGTCGTACCAGTACATCCAGTGGTTGCAGTTCAGCCCAGGGTGGGGCTAGTTGTGTTAGTTGAGGGGCAGACGAGTTTGGAGAAGTTTCAAAAGTTCCATCCTCCTTATTCCTATGGAAGGGCTTCTGAGGATGAACATGATTTCTTGGACCAGTGTCACCGCATTCTACGCACTATGGGTGTGGTGGAGCTGTGTGGGGTCGACTTATAACTTTTCACGTGGGCGACATATAGTTGGTGGAAGTCTTATGAGTAGAGAAGGCTAGCTGCCGCAACACCACTTACTTGGTCCTAGTTCTCAGATCGTTTATTGAGAGAATTTGTTCCACAGACCCACAGGGATGCATTACGCATCTTGTTTGAGCAGTTGCGCCAGGGGGTATGACTGTGTTCGAGTATGCTATGAGGTTTGCATAGGTATATCGTCATGCACCTGCTTTGGTTTCCACTGTTAGAGAGATGAGTTTGTAGATTTATCGAGGGACTCACCTACAACCTCAAATTTGGGATGGCACAGGAGTTGGAGAGTGAGACTCCATTCCATCAAGTTGTAGAGATTGCTAGGAGGTTGGAGCGTATCCGTGGTCAGGAGAGGCAGGATAAGAAGCCTCGTAGTTTTGGAGGATTCCGAGGCTCCTACTCTGGGGAAAGCTCCGTCAAAGCAGAGGTTTTATCAGTTGACCAGATCATTCTGCACTTCAGGTTACTCGTGGTACTCCAGCTAGTCAGGGACCTCAGGGTACTCATATTGGACATCCATCTTTCAGTGCACCTTCTACACGAAGTTCCTATAATGGTTACTCCAACCGTCCAATGCAGATTCAGTATTAGCAACCATGCCCGTAGAGGGGTTGTTTTAAGTGTGGCAATACTAGTCACATTATGAGAGATTGTTCCAGACTTCAGAGGGGTGGGCCTCAACAAGGTACTCATGCTATAGTTCTCACTCTAGTTGCTACTCCACTGGCATAACCATCTAGGGGTGGAGGATAGGAGGGTAGAGGACATCCTAGAAGGGGAGGCCAGGTTCGTTGTTGTGCTTTCCTTGGTAAGACTGAGGTAGCTGCATCAGATGTCATCATTATAGGTATTGTTTCGGTCTGCCATAGAGATGCATCTGTTTTATTTAATCAGAGTTCCACTTATTCGTATGTATCATCTTATTTTGTTTCATATCTGGATATGTTCTGGTTCTTTGGGTACTCCTGTTTATGTATTTACACCCATTGGGGATTCTATTATGGTTGATCGGGTCTATCGTTTATGTTTGGTCACTATTTGGGGCTATAAGACTAGGGTTGATCTCATATTACTCAATATGGTGGATTTGATGTGATTTTTGACATGGATTGGTTGTCACCACATCACATTATTCTTGATTGTCACGCTAAGACCTTGACGTTGGCTATTCCGAGGTTGCCTAGGTTGGAGTGGAGAGATTGATTGGGTCATGTTCCTAGTAGGGTGGTGTCTTTTCTGAAGGCACAATAAATGGTTGAGAAGGGATGCTTGGCATACTTGGCCTTTGTGAGAGATGTTAGTGCTGATGCTCCTATCGTTGAGTCTGTTCTGGTAGTTAGTGAGTTTCTAGATGTGTATCCAGCAGACCTGTCGTGCATGCCACCGATAGGGATATTAATTTTGGTATTGATCAGGTGTCGGGCACTCAGCCCATCTCTATTCCACCATATTGCATGGCACCAGTAGGGTTGAAGGAATTGAAAAAACAACCACAGGAGTTGCTTGATAAAGGTTTCATCAAATCGAGTGTCTCACCTTGAGGTGATCTAGTTCAATTTGTGAAGAAGAAGGAAGGTTTTACTAGGATTTGCATTGACTACATGCAGTTGAACAAAGTTACTATCAACAACAAGCACCCACTATCCCGTATTGATAATTTATTTGATCAGCTCCAGGGTGCTAGGGTATTCTCAAAGATTGACTTAAGATCGGGATACCATCAGTTGAAGATCAAGACTCAGATATTCCGAAGACGTCTTTCAGCACCCGCTATGGTCATTATGCGTTTCTGGTGATGTTCCAATGCCCTAGCAACTTTTATGAACTTGATGAACAACATGTTTCAGCCGTATCTAGATTCCTTTGTTATTGTATTTATTGATGATATACTGGTGTATTCTCGCAGCCGAGAAGAGCATGAGAAATAATTAAGAATTGTGCTCTAGACTTTTAAGGAGAAAAAGTTATATGTTAAATTCTCTAAGTGTGAGTTTTGGCTTGATGCAGTGGCATCGTTGGGCCACGTGGTGTCCAGTGAGGGGATTAAGGTGGATCCGAAGAAGATTGTGGTAGTTCAGGGTTGGCCCAAACCTTCTATCGCTATTGAAATTTGGAGTTTTCTAAGTTTGGTTGGTTATTATCGCTACTTCGTGGAGGGATTTTCATCCATAGAAGCACCTTTGTCTTGATTGACTCAGAAGGGTACCCCATTTAGGTGGTCTAATGAGTGTGAGAAGATCTTTCAGAAGCTCAACACTGCCTGGACTACAGCTCCAGTTCTAGTTTTGCCTTCATCATTGGGTTCTTATACAGTCTATTGTGATGATTCACGGATTGGCATTGTATGTGTTTTGATGCAGGAGGGTAGAGTGATTGTTTATTCTTAACGTTAATTGAAGCCCCATGAGAAGAACTACCCAATGCACGATTTGGAGTTGGCAGCCATTGTTCATGCGCTTAAGATTTGAGGCAATATCTTTACAGCATATCTTATGAGGTGTTCATGGATCATAGGAGTCTGCAGAACTTATTCAAGAAAAATTGTTTGAACTTGAGGCAATGTAGGTGGTTAGAGCTACTAAAGGAATATGGTATCAACATTCTTTATCACCTAGGTAAGGCCAATGTGGTGGCCGATGCTTTGAGTAGGAAGGTTGAGAGCATGGGGAGTCTTGCTTTTATTCCAGTTGGGGAGAGACCGTTAGCTTTGGATGTTCCGACTTTAACCAATAGGTTCGTGATGTTAGATTTTTTGGAACCTAGCCGGGTTCTTGCTTGCATGGTTTCACGGTCGTCTTTGTTTGAGCGTATCAAGGTACGTCAGTATGATGATCCCCACTTACTTGTCCTTTAAGGACATGGTGCAACACGGTGATGCCAAGGAGGTAACTATTGGTGATGATGGGTTTTTGAGGCTTCATGGATGGATTTGTGTGCCCAATATGGATGGCTTGCGGGAGCTGATTCTTGCGGAGGCCCATAGTTTGCGGTATTCCATTCATCCGGGCGCCATGAAGATGTATCATGATTTGAAGCAGCACTACTGGTTGAGAAGAAAGAAGAAAGATATTGTGGAGTATGTGGCTCGGTGGTTGAACTGTCAGTAGGTTAAGTACGAGCATCAGAGATCAGGTTAAGTACGAGCA
Organism: Nicotiana tomentosiformis; assembly: GCF_000390325.3. NCBI lineage: Eukaryota > Viridiplantae > Streptophyta > Magnoliopsida > Solanales > Solanaceae > Nicotiana > Nicotiana tomentosiformis. The sequence goes on along the minus strand of NC_090813.1, from coordinate 169,350,743 downwards.
TCAGAGATCGGGTGGTTTACTTCAGAGGCTTGATATTTCAGAGTGGAAGTGGGAGAATATCACTATGAACTTTGTAGTTTGACTTCCACGGACATTGAGGATATTTGATGCAGTGTGGATCATTGTGGACATATTGAGAAAGTCAGCACACTTTCATTCCATTATGACTACCTATTCTTCAAAGTAGCTGGCTCGGATTTATCTTTGTGAGATTTTTCCCCTTCATGGTGTGCCTATGTAGATTATCTCAGATCGAGGCACACAGTTCACATTGCATTTTTGGAGAGTCGTGCATCGTACGTTTGGCAGACAGGTCGAGCTGAGTACTATGTTTCATCCACAAACGGATGGATAGCTAGTTTGAGCGCTTTATTCAAATTTTGGAGGACATGTTACATATCTACGTCATTGATTTCGGGGGATCACAGGATCAGTTTCTACCGCTAGCAAAGTTCGCCTACAACAACAGTTATTAGTCGAGTATCTAGATGGCTCCATGCGAGGCCTTATATCAGAGGTGATGTCGCTCTCTGGTTGGTTGGTTTGAGCCAGGGAAGGCTAGGTTGTTGGGCACTGATTTGGTTCATGATGTTTTGGAGACGGTGAAGTTAATTCAGGAGTTGTTTCGTACATCACAGTCCATGCAAAAGAGTTATGTGAATAGAAGTCTCGTGATATGGTATTCATGGTGGATGAGAGGGTTCTGCTCAGAGTTTCTCCCATGAAGGGTGCGATGAGGTTCGGGAAGAAAGGAAAGTTAAGTCCTCGGTATATTGGTTCTTTTGACATTCTTGAGAGAGTTGGTAAGGTGGCCTACAGACTTGCTTTACCACCTAGCTTATTGGGAGTTGATATTTAGCTTAAAGTGTGTGTGTATATATATATATATATATATATATATATATATATATATATATATATATATGTATATCAGCTCATGTTTTACTCGTGTTTCGTGGATTCCGGATGTGAAATGTATTGATTTATATTAATTCAGGGTGTTTTTATGTGTAGGAATCATTCGGAAGCAATTGGGGGCGAAAGGTGCGAGATTAGAGCCAAAACGGAGGAAAACGGGAAAAGTTGGATTTCCAGCGCCACAGGTAGCGCTCCACGCCAACTGTGGCCCCCTTGGCAGAACATTCACTAAGCCAACGTAGAGCACTAGGCTGGATGTTGGTGACGGGAAAATTTTTCAAGTTTGCTCGGGACAAGGTTATTTCGGCCCTAGACCTACCCAATGCATATAAAAGCAAGACTAAGCTTATTTTTAGAGGAGAGATGCCACTTTGAAGGGAGAAAACACACGATAAATATTCAGGAGCGAAGAGATCTCAGTTTTCTTCATCTTTTCTTAGTATTTTCAATTATCCAACACTTATGAATTTGTTTGATACTATCATGAGTGGCTAAAACCCATAGTTCTGGGGTTGTGATTTAGCCATGAATATTGTTGTTTAACGTTGAATTAACCTTGATCATAATTCACCAATATATGGTTGTTTCTTCAATTCTGTGATTAATTGCTTAATTGTTTGGCCAACAGTTAGGTTCTATTTACTATCTATGCTATGCGAGGACAGACTTCAAAGCTTTGACCCCGAATCTGAGAGAACATTTCATAGGAGGTTGAGGGAAGAAAGGGACACAAATAATATTTAGGCACTTGTTCAATTTCCTGTGAACATGGCAGAGGAGCAACATATGGCTGTTCAGAAGGTGGCGATGCCTAGCATTGCCTATGTCACCTATAGCATTGTGAAGCCCATAATCACTTGGCACTTTAAGCTGAAACAAAGCATGATCTAGCTACTTCATGCGAATGGGCAATTTATGGGTCATCCACACGAGGATCCACAACAGCATATCCTGAATTTCTTGGAGATAAGTGATACTTACATCACTAACGGGGTCACTCCAGACTATGTGAGGCACACACTTTTTCCGTTCTCCCTGTTGGGTGAACCAAAGCGATGGCTGAAGGCAGAACCGGCTAATTCTATTACATCATGGAATGATCTGGCAAGGTTCTTTCCTTCAGGAAAAACTGCAAAGATCAGAAGTGAGATAGTCGCCTTCAAACAGAAAGCGGACTCGGCTTGGGAGAGGTTTAAGGGGCTGCTCAGAGACTGTCCTCATCACAATCAGACAAACAAAGTGTTAGCTCACACTTTCATATAAGGGTTACATCTTGAGACAAAGATTGTGGTAGATGCTGCAGCTGGAGGTCAAGTGTTGGAGAAAAGCTTTGATGAGATATATGCGTTATTGAACAATTCTCCAAAAGCAATCCTGATTGGCAAGGAGGGATGGGCAGACACACAGTGCAAATATCTGCAGGGGTTCTCGAGTTAGATGTCGTCTCGGCATTATCAGCATAGATTTCCACATTTACCAACCAAGTCAATCAGATGACCTTGGTTATTAACAAGCAACAAGCCCAGCCAATGCAACAAGTTCAAATATTTTGTGAAGTCTGTGGAGAAGGTCACATGAGCAATCTATGCCCAACAAATCCAGAGTCTGTATATTTTATGGGTAATGCAAATCGAAACCAGGCAAATCAGTATGAGGACACTTACAATCCTAACTAGAGGAACCATCCAAACTTCTTTTGGGGTGAAAACCAAGGTGCTCAGAATCAGTACAAGCCACAAGCACCTCAACAACAATATAGACCACCTCAGGCTGAACAACAAGCAAACTCAACAAGTCACTTTGAGGAGATGATGAAGAAATTAATGGCTGACTAGAAGGCCCAAACAATAGAGATGATGAAACAAATTATAGTTGACCAGCAGGTCCAAGCAGCAACGATGAGAAATTTGGAGCAACAAATAGGGCAACTTGCCAGTGCTCAAAATACTCGACCAGTTGGAGCTCTTCCTAGTGATACTGAGCCTAATCCTAAAGCTCAAGTCAATGCTGTTACCTTGAGTAATGGAAGAGCATTAGTAGAAGTTCCAAAGAAAAAGAAGTATACAGCTAGTCTTGAAGGAGAATTAATCCCAAGCCAGTTGAGGAGAATGAGAAAGAGAGCAAAGGATCAGAGCCAATATTTGTGACAAGGCCACTACCTCCATTTCCACAAATACTGCAGAAGTAAAGTACAAGAAATTCTTAGACATTTTGAGCCAAGTGCGTATGAATTTGCCTTTGGTGGAAATTTTACGGGAAGTGCCTAAGTATGCAAGGTATCTCAGAGATATTGTGACAAACAAGCGAAGATATACAGAGTTTGAAACAATTTTACAAACTGAAGAGTGCAGTGCTAGAGTTCAGAGTAAACTTCCTCCTAAGTTGAAGGATCCTGGGAGTTTCACAATTCCTCTGTCTCTTGGAAAACAAGAAGTGGGTAGAGCCCTATGTGATTTAGGGGCTAGTATAAGTTTGATGTCATCCTCTTTGTTCAAGTAACTCGGATTGGGGGTGCTTAGACCTACTACAATCACTTTATAGTTAGCAGATAGGTCAGTAGTTATGCTAAAAGGAATTATTGAGGATGTGTTAGTACGAGGTGGGAAAGTTTATTCTTCCTACTAATTTTATTGTTCTTGATTACGAGGCAGATGGGGAAGTGCCCATTATTTTGGGGCGACCATTCTTAGCTACTGGTGGAGCGATTATTGATGTGAGGGAAGGGAAGTTGAATATGAGAGTTGATGATGAGGAAATCACTTTTAATGTGTACAAGACACTTAAGATCCATAAGCATTATGAGGACTTGTGCATGATTACTGTGGTAGAATTGAAGGGGATAAAGAAGAGGCCTTATGTGAATTGTAGTGATCCAGATGGGACAACTGAGTTAGAGGAGGTGGTGTTGCAAGCTGAGTGTGTAAACGTTATTGAGAAAAGAGCCAGAGATGAAAGAGGATACCTTCTGAGAGCGTGCCAAAAGGCTAGACTTCATGGGAGAAAGAAGAAGAGAAAGCGCCCAGCCTGAGCAGAGTAGTAGAGTCGTGCCACGACTATAAATAAGGCGCTTGTTCGGAGGCAACCCAACCTGTATTTTTTTTATAGTGTCATGTTTTGTGTTGTGTTTGTTTTGCAGAGTAGGGGAAGTCTGAGTACCCAAAGATGAAGCTGAGGAGCATGTTTGAGCTTAAGTGTGGGGTCGTCCCGACTCTAAAGATTGAGGATCATGTCCGAGCTAGGCCCGAGAGGGTCTCAAGAAGTATTTCTCACCCTTGTTTAATATTTTTCTCTGTCATCATGCATCGAGGACTATGCATAATATAAGTGTGGGGTGGGGAAACTACTTTCTGAAGTCTAATTGTATAAAACTATTTTTTTATTAGCTTTTCTTTTAGAACTCGTATTAGACATAGTCTAGGTTCTAAAAAAATGAAAAATAGAAAAACAAATCAGAAAAAGCTCGGACTTTCCCGACGATGGATCTTTTGGTCAATTTTCTTGAGGGATAAAATCTGATTAAAAACACCAAAAAGATTTTTTTTTTAGGATAGTTAAGTAGTATCCCTTGGTTTTTCTTTGGGCGCCGATTCTTTTCCAAGGGTGTAACTCGAACCGGGTACTTTATTTTTTTTAGGAGTAGGTCAGGAAGAAACTGAGTTGCTCTGAGATACCTAGTGACATGTTTGGTGCTGGCACATTAGGCTATGACATACATTTTATCTTCCCGTACATTTGGTTTGAATTGTGACGTCTAAGTAAAGTAAATAGCCTATTTTGTGATTCTTTTTCTCAGTTGTTCGACTTGTATACCACATAGTGCATTATTGATTAAACTTCTCAATTATGTGTGCTTGCTTTACTTGAGAGTTGAACAGAACCATATTGATTGAGTCATGTGCAATGTGTGTCTGAGGAATTGTAATTCTCTGTGCTATCTGGTGTAGTCTAGAACTTGCCTGGTGTGTTAATCAAAGCAAAATGAGCTGGCCTAGGAGATAACGTAGGTGTTTTTTGCTTGATCATAGATGTGCTTGTCACTTGAAGATAAGATTTTCTGTTGCTAGCCCCGTTGAGCCTGTAGACCTTTTCTTTGGCACTGAAGTCGTACCCCTATTTTGTTTGTAATTTGAGATTGTTGAACCTTTACCTCCTAAGGCACTTAGTCGCTAAAAGAAGAAAGGTGAGAGATTGGGGAGTAGCTTTTGAGTGGAACCATGGAAGGGCCCTTTGGTGCACTAAAGTTGAAATCAAAAGTCACTAGCCGATGAACTTTAATGTATGGAGTGTGTGTAGAAAAGAAAAAAAAAGAGAAAGAATAAGAAAAAATTGCACGAAAAAAAGGTATAGTCAAAGTATGTAGAAAAATGCACACCTCCTAATCATACTAATTTGTGCTAATGGGAGTATAAAAGTGCTTAACGAAAATAAGGGGCTATGTTGTATATGGTTTGTGGCAAGTGAATTCGTTGAGAAGAATATGTGCTCGAATTGTAAGAGTAGTGTATTAAAGTGCTTAGGAGGGTTAGTCACTATTTCTAAATGTATCATACCCGTCCCTTAGCCTACATTACAACCTTAAAGTCCTAATTGATCCCAGATTTAGCTAGCTTAGATTAGTAGAGATATACACTACGGGCAGGCTTATGGTACGACCACGGGATGCATATGTATTCTTTGTGAGAGTGAGCGAATATTGTTCAATTGCGTGATGTCCTTAATTTATATTCAAAAGCATATTTGAATTTGTGGACTAGTCTATATTCACTCTTTTATTTGTTGGTGAGGGCACATGATCTCATGAATGATGGACAATGTTGTAAACTTCTCTTGTTGGGTGAGTGCGCGAGTTGAGGGTGCTTAGTGGTAACGAGTCGACTCTTGAGGTTGGGTGGTTACAAATAGGTTGTCTGGATTGATTGAATTGAAATAATAGACTTGGGCATGTTTAAAACGGGAAGAATGTGAATTTTGTATGTTCATGCTTGATTGCCGGTATCGATCATAGTCAAGGGTAGAGTGCATGGTTAAAACAAATTGAAGTGCTCCTCTCTAGTTGAGATTTGTACGTAGTTGGGGTTTATTTGATAGTCCTATTGCTTGAGGACGAGCAAGGATTTAAGTATGGGGTGTTGATATTTAGCTTAAAGTGTATGTATTTATATGTATATCGTCTCATGCTTTACTCGTGTTTCGTAGATTTTGGATGTGAAATGTATTGATTTATATTAGTTCGGGGTGTTTTTATGTGTAGGAATCATCCGAAAGCAATTGGGGGCGAAAGGTGTGAGAATAGAGCCAAAACGGAGGAAAAAGGGAGAAGTTGGATTTCCAGCGCCTCAGGAAGCGCTCCACGCCACCTGTGGCACCCTTGACAGAACATTCACTAAGCCAATGCCAGCGCTAGCGTGGGGCGCTGGGTTGGATGCTGGTGATGGGAAAATTTTCCAAGTTTGCTCGGGACAAGGTTATTTCAGCCCTAGACCTACCCAACGCGTATAAAAGAAAGACTAAGCTTATTTTTAGAGGAGAGATGCCACTTTGAAGGGAGAATACACACGAGAAATATTCGGGAGCGAAGAGATCTCAATTTTCTTCATCTTTTCTTAGTATTTTCAATTATCCAACACTTATGAATTTGTTTGATACTATCATGAGTGGCTAAAACCCATAGTTCTGGGGTTGTGATTTAGCCATGAATATTGTTGTTTAACGTTGAATTAACCTTGATTATAATTCACCAATATATGGTTGTTTCTTCAATTATGTGATTAATTGCTTAATTGTCTGGCCAACAGTTAGGTTCTATTTACTATCTATGCTATGCTTGGGAAAGCCATGTTTAGATTAGAGAAGAATTGAAGAGAGCACGATCTTAACTTTGAGGGGGTGGATTTGTTGTTAGGATATGAATATACCTAGTCATCATGCTTAATTAAATATCGTAATCTTAATACGTTCTTAATAAATTGATTTCATAGGAATATATGTGTTAATCTATTTTGAATATGCGAGTAGTACTTCGGGAGAAGGCTGCGAGAGAAATTGTTCGACTAATTAGCATCCGTGAGTGAATTATATGAAAGGGAGAGTTAACTAGAACACAATAGGATTGGTGAATCGATCACAACCCTAGAATATTTGTCTTTACTGAATACACAATAACCATTTTACTGCTTGATAATTTAGGTTCTACTTAGAATTATTCTTTATTATAATTACACTCTTGAACATGAATTGGCTCGACTGAATAATAATCTTGGTGAATTTAGTGGGTAGTTAATACAAGTATCTGTGGGTTCGACACTCGACTTATCATTTTATTACTTGTACGACCATGTATACTTGTGTGTGCATTTGGGAGCAACAGGAGTTCACCTAGTATTCCATATTTTCATGATCCGAAAGTATTATGGTGATCCGTCATGTGTTAGATTTCTGTTCAGTGAAATTGGACAAGGATGTGACCTATGAGGAGGAACCCGTGGCTATTTTGGACAAGTAGGTCCGAAAGTTGAGGTCGAAGAATATTGCATCAGTGAAGGTTTAGTGGAGAGGTCATTCGGTCAAGAAGGCAACTTGGGAGACCCAACATGATATGTGTAGCCAATATCCTAACCTTTTTGACACTACAGGTATGACCCGATACTCGTTCGAGGACGAACGTTAGTTTAAGAGGGGGAGAATGTAACCCGACCGCTTGTTTTGAGTGTTTTAGCCCCGTTTTCCTATTTGATGCTTTACACATGTGTATTTGTGGTTATGTGACTTTCGGGGATGGTTGGTTAGGTTTCAGGGAGATTTTGGATTGATTTGGAACATTTAGTCCCTTGGTTGGAGGCTTAAGTTGTAAGAGTTGACCGGTGTTTAACTTTTGTGTAAATAACTATGGAATGGTGTTTTGATGGTTCCGGTATTTTTGTATGGTTATTTGGACTTAGGCGCATGTCCGGATTGGATTTGGAGGTTCCTAGGTTATTTTGGCTTGAATTGACGAAAGTTGGAAAGTTGAAGGTTTGGATTGTTGATAGGTTTGACTAGTAGTTGAATTTATTGATATCGGGTTTAAATGTTGGTTTTGTGAGTTGGGATAGGTCCATTGTGTCATGTGGGACTTGCATGCAAACTTTGAGGTCATTTTGAGGTGTTTAGGCATGTTCGGCATAAGTTTTGAATTTGGAAATTTGGATTAGTTTCTTAGGCTTGAATTGAGGTGCGATTAGTAGTTTTGATATTGTTTTGTATGACTTGAGGCCTCGAGTAGGTACGTGTTATATTTTGGGATTGGCTGGTATGTTTAGATGGGGTCCCGGGGGCCCCAAGTGAGTTTCAGAAGGGCTTCAGATCATTTGTGCTTGTTTGGGGTGATTAGTTCTGGTGCTTTCGCATATGGGACATTTGGTCAGCAGGTGTGAGTTCATAGAAGCGGATGTGGGGTGAAAGATGCATTATTGGATAGGCTCAGGGGCGTCCGCATGTGCGGTGTTCTTGTCGCAAAAGCGACAGCGCATGTGCGCTGAAGCGATGGGGCTGGAACTTTAGTGGATTCCGCATCTACCAGGCTTCTTTCTCCGGATGCGGCATCATTGATGCGACCTTGGAACCGTAGAAGCGGAAATCATTGGGAAGACTCATTAAAACACTCTATTTCGAGGGTTTGAGTTATTTTACCATATTTTAAAATTGGGAGCTCGGATTTGGATGATTTTAGAGGGGATTTTCACGATTGGAATGGAGTAAGTATTTTTTACTCGGAATTGTTTATTATTCATGATTCCAACCTTGCTTTTAGTGATTGATTGATGAATCTAAGTGAAGAAATTAGGAATTTTAGTAAAGACTTTTTTAAATGAAAAATAGGGATTTGAATCCCAATTCAGAGTCGAATTTGGATAAAATTGGTATGATTGAACTCGTATTCGAATGACTGTTTGAAATTTATGATTTTCCTCGAGTTCCGGGAGGCGGGCTCGGGTTAACTTTTTGAGTTGACAATTTATTTTTTGTTCAATATCGAAGCTTTATTGTTGGAGATTATTTTTTATAGCGTCTATTGATATTATTAAGTTATTTTGGCTAGATTCGAGCTTTCCGAAGGTTGATTCACGCGGGAAGGGATTTTTAAAATACTGATTTGGTTTGTTCGAGGTAAGTATCTTGCCGAAACTTATGTGGGGGAATACTCCTTAGGTTCTCTCCCTAATTTTTTGATTTTTTTGATGTGAAAAATGACGTGTACATGAGATGACAAGCGTGTATAAGGGTACTATATGTGGTTTTGACCGAAATAGACTGTAGGCTATTAATATTCCTTAATGTGATAATGAACTTATATAAAATATGTTGCGACCACTTTATGACTATTTGATCTTGGTTATTACATTGACTTAGCCGTAGTCATGCTTTATTTGTTGAACACCTTTCCGCTTTTATGATTATTGTTATGTACCTGTGCACTATTGCTGAAAGTTGTGAGTTTTTATCTTGGTGAAACTTTGGTATCATTAATTATGATATTGTGGCACATGGTATCATTATTTTGTGGTATTATGGCACTTGTGAACATATTGAGCGGATTGATTGGGGGTGTCATCACGAGGTTTTTGCCATGCGATTGTGTTTAGAGTTGTGTGCGTTGGGAAATAAAAGGGTGGCATTATCTCGGTTTGCCCATGTGGTGAAATAAGGGCGGCTATATGCACATCTGGCGAAATAAGGGAGGTATTTCATTATTTTATGCACATGCGACGGAATAAGGGTGGCATTATTGATGATGTTATTTGATATTTCGTGGTGTCCTTCTTGTTGTTTTGATTGTGCAGAGATGGGGTTGATATTTTGATTACATAATTGTTTGTGAAAGTTTTCGTTTTGCACTTATATGAGTTCATGGTTGTATTTGACGTGTTATCACATGCGTCACCGCTATTTGATGTTTTGTGATCAAGGATGGGTTTTACTACACTGAGTTGTATTACACGTTCTAAAGAGATTGTTGTTACTATTTTCTATTATATTTTTGTTGTTATTTTATTTGATATATTCATTGCCTAGGTTATTAGTCTAGTGAGCATCATACGACTTGAACCTCGTTACTACTCCACCGAGATTAGTCTTGATACTTACTAGGTACCGATTGTGGTGTACTAATACTACGCTTTTGCATATTGTTTTGTACAGATCTAGGTAATTCGGATCGGGCTGATCGCCAGTGAGGCATTCTGCATATCGGAGACTTCAAGGTATTCCTGCATGTCCTGACCGCAGGCCTCTGAGTCACCCTCTTTGTTTTATTTCTACTGTTTATGTACTTCAAATAGTACTGTATTTTGGGATATTCTCGTGTATTCAGTTAGAGCTCGTGAATCTTTACTACTTAGTTTTGGAAAGTTATGTTGAATATTGCCGCTTTGGCTTGTATTACGTATTTTCCGTATTTATGTTAAACTATGTTTTGTTATATCATGCTTTTATTATTTTAAATAATGTTAAGTGACCGACTTATCTAGTTATGGAAACTAGGTGCTATCATGACCCCTGTGGAGGAATTTGTGATCGTGACAACAAAAATAATACAGAGAGCCTGCTAGATTATGGAACTCCAAATATTGGAAAAGAGCACTTACTAATAGCATGATTAGCCAATATTGCGGAAAAGCTCCTGTAATCTTTGGTAGGACTTCCTTTCCTGAAGTCACATTCTCCACTGTATTATAAGTATCTTACCGAAAGACTTCCATACGGGTAGTTGACGTTTATCCGCTGGGACGGAGCTAGAATATCGCTTACAGATTCGATCGAACCCAGTAGCTTTAATTCAAACTCAATATTTATCTTTAAAAAATTATTGAATATGTACAAATTATTAATTTAGAACTCGTAAAATTCAAATTCTGGCTCCGCCTTTTTTTATCTGTCGTGATAATTTTTGAATGTGTTCTATTACCATATTTTGTGTCTACATGATTTTCAAATGATGTAGCTAATTAAATTGTTGTGAGATTAAAATTTCTAGCCAAATTAGCTTATAATTTTTATGTTGGGCCCATGCGGGGACTGGTCTTCCCTCGCCTAGTATAAAATAGAAAAAGTAAAAGGAAAGAAAATAGAAAGAAACAAGAGTAATCTGATTTAGCGCAGGGAAAAAATAAAAAAGAAAAAAGAAAAAAATGGAAAAAAGAATCAAAATAAATGATACAAATCAGCTTGAAGGTTGTAGGACTATTGAACAAAAGTTGCACTTATTTGGCTATATATTTTTTATTTAAATGTTTTTAAAAAGAAATTATTAAAGAGGAGGTTGATAGTTAAAGCGGGAAAAAAAATACTTCATTTCTAAAATCACCTCTATATAGCCAAATTTTGAAATAAGATGCGAGAATGTTTACAGTATAATGTTGTGCGAGGATTATTGAATTTTGATTCCTAATACATAGTTGGAGGGAAGAAATAATTGTAACTATTTTGTTTAGATATTATTGCCTAACCTCTTTAGATTAATCCATTATATTCTCATGGGTAGGATTTTTAAGAGAGATGCTAAAATAAGGTATGGAATTCATGACATTCAATAGTTAATGGTACAACTTACAACAATGCATGTTTTCTTTCTTTTGTATATTTCAGACAAAAAACTTAGCATGTGTAAAATAGAAAAAGTAAAAGAAAATGGAAAAAAAAGAAGAAGAGAAGAAACAAGAGCAATTTGATTTAGGAAAAGCAAAGACGAAAAAGTAAAACAAAATAAGGAATAAAAAAGAAAAAAAAAATCAAAAATAGTGGTAAGAATGAGTGAAAGGGGATTTGGTGGATGGGAATGGATGAAATCTGTTGAATGTTTTTGGTTTTTACTAATTTTGAGAAGTTTGGTTAAGTGGGCATTTGGACATAAGAATTGTAAAATTCTAATAAACGTGAAATTGTTTTTCAAGTGAAGATGGTATTTGAAAATTAAAGTTGTGTTTGGATATGAATATAATTTTGGGTTGTTTTTGAAGTTGTGACTGATCTGAGTGAAAACTTTGAAAAATAGTTTTTTGGAGTTTTTCAAATTTTCAAAAAATTTGAAAATTTATTTTGAAGTGAAAATTGAAAATTTTATGGTCAATTTCGAAAACAAGTAAAAATATTTCGAAAAAACTGAAAAGATTCTTATGTCCAAACGGGCTCTAAAAGTTTTAGGGTTACTAAATGAAAGTTGTGTTTATGTGCACTACCCTATGTTGGGCTATGTATTTGTAGGTTTTTCCAGAAAAAAGAAAACATTAAAGAGGATTAGGAAGTTGATAGCTAAAGCGAAAAGAGATGCTTCATTTCTGAAATTACCGCTATATAGCCGAATTTTAAAATAAGATGTGAGAATTTTACAGTATAAAGTTGTTGCGAGGATTTTTTTATTCTTAACACAAAGTTGGAAGGCAGAAATAATTGTAACTATTTTCTTTGGATATTATTTCCTAACGTCTTTACATCAAACCATTATTTTCTCATGGGTATGACTTTTAGAACAAATGCTAAAAGATGGTATGGAACTTATGACATTCAATAGGTAATTGTGCAACTTACCACAATGGATGTATGCATTTATCAAGTAAAAACATGTTTGCCATTCGAAATATATACAAACTTCAAATGAAAGTTCACAAATTTTATGTTTGCCATTTTTTCTACTCCTATTTACATAATGTAACAATCCCATCAGTATTAAATTGGTTGAAACATATCTACCTATGCACAAGCTACATATCATCACATTGCTGCTTAGTGTGAGGGAATAAAACACACCTCAATACATTCATATAGCTGAAAAATTTGGGATTGAAGTATAGTTGATTGGTTTATTTAGAAAGGTGAATTTTGGTGAAACCTAGCTAGAGCTATAGGCAGCTATGGTGATTTAGGGCAGACGACCTAGAGGAAATGAAAGTTAGAGAGAGAATATTTGCATATGGAGAGTAGCTGTAAATTCTTCATTAACTGGAAAAAATGATAATACATATTTTTATATACAAACACTAACTTAATATCATCACCCACCGACAATATCACCTTATCTGCTAAAACTAACTCTGCCTACTAACTATCTATTTAACTCTAGTTCAAAGTGACTTCTAGCACACCTAACTATGGTACTCAGTTAGCTATTCTTAACCTCCCCGCAAGCCGGAGGGTGAAGATTATTAAGCACTCCTAACTTGCCAAGCAAAAAAACATGTTGACTCCTCCGAACTCCTATGGTTAACAAGTCAGCATTTGTTCCTTAGTCCCGATAAATTGTGTTCTGATTTTCCCTTCTTTGATTTTGCCCCTCACAAAGTGATAGTCAATTGCAGTAAGCTTTGTCCTTTTATGAAATATGGGATTTGGTACAACTTGCAATGCTGCTTTGCTATCACATAATATAACCACTAGTTGCTTGATGGGAATCCCCAACTTTGTAAACAACCCTAGAAGCTAAGTGATTTTTATTGTTGTGTCACGACCCAAATCTCAACATATCATGATGGCGCCTATTATAGTACTATGCAAGCCGACAATCATAAAATAACTATGCATTTTAATTTAAAAGCATGATATATTGAGTTTAATAGTAAAAATCTCATAAATAACCGAAAGGAATAAGTGCGACTCAAATACAAAATTCCCAAAATCCGAGTGTCACCGAGTACATGAGCTACTAAGTGACAATACAGTCATAACTTCTAATACAATTGTCTGAAAAGATTGATCAGTGCTAAATAAACTGAAAAGAAGGAGAGTCGAGGTTTGCAGACGCCAAGGCAGCTACCTCAAAAGTCTCCAAGCATGTAATGCTCCCAGTCTAGCAACCACCAGGTCTAGATGTATCTGAATCTACATACGAACTGCAGAGTGTAGTATGACTACAATCGACCCAATGTACTCAATAAGTAACAGGACTAACCTTGGGTTGAAAGCAGTAACGAGCTCATAAAGGAATAGTCCAAATCCAGATAATAATAGTACAAATATGACAAGAAAATGAGAGTAATAACTCAGATAAATCTCGTAATCAGTTTGTACACAATACAGAAACGTAGACATGCTTTCAAGTTTAACAGTTTAAGCTCAATACTGATAAAATATGCCAAGTATGACTGGTATGATGAATGTTATATCTCTATATCTTTATGTCCAATGTGCATGTCACATATAATGCATCACAGTGATAAACCCATGTACTCACGCTCCTAGAGTACTCAATCTGACTGTCACCACTCTCACTCATCATACTCAATCACTCAGCACTGTACTGTGCCTACGCTCACTGCTGGTATGTTAGACTCCGAAGGGGCGGATCCTGCCCAAGCGTCAATATAAAGCCAGTATGGCATGTTGCGGCGTGCAACCCGATCCCATAATAATAGATAACGCCTATAAGGCCTGCTGCGGCATGCAACCCGATCTACAACAAACAAATATATATATAAAGCTAAGAAGGCCTGATGCGGCGTGTAGTCCGATCCACAAGCTCACTCACAACACGGAGCTCAGGCCCTAACTCCGACATCAATCTATCCAATCTCTCGGGCTCACAAATCTCATGCAAATCAGCCCAAACAATGACACATGATGTAACAATAAATGACAACAGAGACGGAGATATGATATGCAAAAGATGGATGTGACGGAGTACATGATTACAAATTAAGCAAATAATTCAATAACAGAAATGACCTCAGTGGGTCCCAACTGAATAAGCATATGGCCAAAACATGATTTCTAATATGGATTGCAGCTCAATTACTCTAACACGTAGGAATTACATGAATAGCAACAAGGTTTGATAACTACACGGTACCATGAAAATAACCGAGTCACTATTACCACGGTGCACGCCCACATGCCCGTCACCTATCATGTGCGTCACCTAAATGCCAACCACATAACATGTATTTAAGGGATTCATACCCTCATAACTAAGTCTAGAAGTGTTACTTACATCAAACCGCGCAAATCTCTACTCCAACAAGATCTTGCCTCGCGAATCGACCGCTGAATGACTTGAATCTTGCCACAAACACTTATTACAATCAATATAAGCTATGGAAATCGATTCCATACGATAAACCTAAGTTCTTTAACCAAAGTAAAAAAGTCAACCCCAGGCGCGCATCTCGGAACCCGACCAAACTTACAAAATCCGAACACCCATTCGATAACGAGTTCAACCATACTAAAATTACTGAAATCTAACCTCAAATCACCTTTCAAATCCCCAAAAATCAGTATATGAAGTGTCACAATATTTTCCCAAATTTTACAACTCAAAATACTAATTAAATGACAAAAACAATGATAGATTCACGTACAAATAGCAGAATCTGAGTTAGAATCACTTACCCTGATGATTTCCTTGAAAATCCCTCTAAACATCGCCACAAATCGAGCTCTCTATGTCAAAAGATGAAGAATAAGATTAAACCCTCGAACTCACCCTTTTCTGCCCAGCGATCTCACTTCTGCGATCCCATAGTCGCATCTGCGGCGCCGCACCTGCAAAATTTCCATCGCAGGTGGCGCTTTAACTTAAGCCACATAAATGTCACTTCTACAGTCACCAACCGCTTATGCGGTTTCGCTTTCGTGGGGAATCGATCGCTCCTGCAAGCCCGCTTTTGTGGCTCACCTCCGCACCTAAGGTCTATAGACAACTGCCCAAATTCCGCATCTACGGTGCCAAATCCTCATTTGCGGGTATGCATCTGCGGGCCAAACTTCGCTTACGGTTCTTCCCCTAGATGCCCCTTCCCATTTCTGCGATGACTCTCTCGCACTTGCGAGTCTGCACCTGCGGCCACTCCCACCACAAGTGCGATGACACCAGAACAGCAGTAGCTTCAGCAAACAACTTAGTCCAAAATTATTCCGATTTCAATCGGATTCACTCCTGAGGACCCTAGGACCCCGTCTAAATATACCAACAAGTTCTAAAACACATAACGGAACTAATCGAGGCCAAAAATCCCATCAAACAACATCGATTCTACGAATCGCAACCCAATTCAAGCCTATTGAAACTATGAACATCCGACTTCCGAAACTAACGCCGACTCATACCAAAACAACTCCGATTGACCTCAAATTTTATACACAAGTCATAAATCACACAACAGACCCATTCCAACTTTCGAAATCAGAATCGGACCCCAATATAAGCAAAGTCAACTCGCGGTCAAACTTCTCAACCTTCCAAACCTTCAACTTTCTAACTTTCGCCAATTCTAGCTGAAACGACCTATAGACCTCCAAATCAATATCCGGACACGTTCCTAAGTCCAAAATCACCATACGGAGCTATCAGAACCGTCAAAACTCCAGTCTAGAGTCGTCTACATAAAAGTCAAACTATGGTCAACTCTTTCAACTTAAGCCTCCAACTTAGGGACTAAGTGTCCCATTTCGCTCCGAAACCAAAACCAAACACCCCAGCAAGTCACATAACCACAATATAACATAGAATAAGAAAAAATAGGGAAAAGGGCTACAATACTCAAAACGACTAGCCGGATCGTTACATTCTCCCCCTTTTAAACAAACGTTTGTCCTCGAACGAGTTTAGAATCATACTTGGGGTCTCAAATAGGTGTGGGTATCTGCTCCTTATCTCTTGCTTGGTCTCCCAAGTAGCCTCCTCGACTGACTGACCTCTCCACTGCACTTTCAGTGAAGCTATATTCTTTGACCTCAACCTTTGAACCTTCCATCTAAAATGGCCTCCGGCTCCATATCATAAGTCAAATCTCCATCTATCTGAAGCATGCTGAAGTCCAAAACATGAGACGAATCGCCGAAATACTTCCGGAGCATGAAAACATGAAACACTGGGTGAACACTTGATAGACTAGGTGGCAATGCAAGCTTGTAAGCCACCTCTCCAATTCTATCAAGCTCTTCAGAAGGGCCAATATACCGAGGGCTCAATTTTCCCTTCTTCCCGAACCTCATAACACTCTTCATGGGCAAAATTTGAGCAATACATTCTCCCCCACCATGTAGGCAACATCACGAACCTTCCGATCGGCGTAGCTCTTCTATCTAGACTATGCCGTGCGAAGCCGATCCTGAATCAACTTAACCTTTTCCAGATCATCCTGAACCATGTCAGTACCCAATAGCCTAGCCTCACCCGGCTCAAACCAACCAACCAGAGACCGACATTGCCTCCCATACAAGGCCTCATACAGAGCCATCTGAATACTCGATTGGTAGGCATCGCAGTAGGCAAACTCTGCAAGCGGTAGAAACTAATCCCAAGAACCCCCAAAATCCATGACACAAGCACGTAGCATATCTTTCAATATTTGAATGGTGCGCTCGGACTGTCCATCCGTCTGAGGGTAGAATGTTGTACTCAACTCAACCCATTTGCCTAGCTCTTGTTGCACTGCTCTCCAAAACTACAATGTGAACTACGTGCCCTGATCTGGAATAATGGACACCAGGACACTGTGAAGGCGAACAATCTAGCGGATATAGATCTTAGCCAACCACTCCGAAGAATAGGTAGTCCAACTGGAATGAAATGCACGAACTTAGTAAAACGATCCACAATAACCCAAATAGCATCAAACTTCTTTAAAGTCCGTGGGAGCGCAACTACAAAGTCTATAGTGATACGCTCCCATTCCCACTCAGGAATCTCAAGCCTCTGAAGCAAACCGCTCGTCCTCTGATGCTCGTATTTTACCTGCTGATAGTTTAAGCACCGAGCTATAAACTCTACTATATCTTTCTTCATTCTCCTCCACCAATAGTGCTGCCTCAAATCATGATACATCTTTGCGGCACCGAGATGAATGGAATACCGCCGACTGTGGGCCTCCTCAAGAATCAACTCACATAACCCATCTATATTGGGCATACAAATCCGACCCTGCATCCGCAACACCCCATCATCTCCCATAGAAACCTCTGTGGCATCACCATGCTGAACCGTGTCCTAAATGACAAGCAAATGGGGGTCATCATACTGACACTCTTTGATGCGATCATATAAAGAAGACCTAGAAACCTCGCAAGCTATAACCCAACTAGGCTCTGAAACATCTAACCTCATGAACTGATTATCCAAGGCCAAAACATATGATGCTAGCGGTCTCTCAGCGGAAGGAATATATGCAAGGTTGCCCATACTCACCGCCTTTCTACTCAAGGCATCGGCCACTACATTTGCCTTTCCGAGATGATACAAAATGGTAATATCGTAGTCTTTTAACAGCTCCAACCATCTCTACTGCCTCAAATTTAGATCCTTTTGCTTGAAAAAGTTCTAAAGACCCCGATGATCCATAAATACCTCACAAGACACGCTATAAATATAGTGCCTCCAAATCTTCAATGCATGAACGATGGTTGCCAACTCCAAATAATGAATAGGGCAGTTCTTCTCATGAGGCTTCAACTGGCGTGAAGCATAAGCAATTACTCTACCCTCTTACATCGAGACACACCCAATACCAATCCAAGAAGCATCACAGTACACTGTATAAGAACCCAATATGGAAGGCAAACTAGAACTAGAGCTGTGGTCAAGGTAGTCTTGAGCTTCTTAAAGCTCTCCTCACACTCATCGGACGACCTAAATGGAGCACCCTTTTGGGTAAACCTTGTAAAGGCACTCTGATGGATGGGAAACACTCTACAAAGCGACAATAATATCCGGCCAAGCTAAGAAAATTGAGAATCTCAATAGCTGAAGACGGTCTGGGCCAACTTCAAACCACCTCAATCTTCTTCGGATCCACCTTGATCCCCTCACTAGACACCATGTGTCCCAAGAACGCCACTGAATTGAGCCAAAACTCACACTTGGAGAACTTAGCATAAAGCTTCTTCTCCCTCAACATGTGTAGTACAATCCTGAGATGATGTGCATGCTCCTCCTGGCTACGTGAGTACACCAGGATATCATCAATAAATACTATGACAAACAAATCAAGATATGGCTGGAACACATTGTTCATCAGATGCATGAATGCTGCTGGGGAATTGGTCAGCCCAAAAGACATCACAAGGAACTCATAGTGACTATTGCGAGTCCTGAATGCCGTCTTTAGAATATTTAAGTCCCGAATCTTCAACTGGTGATACCCACACCTTAAATCAATCTTAGAAAACACTCTAACTCCCTGAAGCTGGTCAAATAAGTCATCAATGCGCGGCAAAGGATATTTGTTCTTAATTATAACTTTGTTCAACTGCTTATAGTCGACGTACACACACATAGTAACATCCTTCTTCTTCACAAACAGAACTGATGCACTCCAAAGTGACATACTAGGCCTAATGAACCCCTTATCAAGAAATTCCCGAAGATGCTCTTTCAATTCCTTCAACTTTACTGGTGCCATAAGATACAGAGGAATAAAAATGGGCTGAGTGCTCAGCACCAAATCATTGCCAAAATCAATACCCCAGTCGGCTGGCATACCCAACAGGTCTGTAGGAAATACATCCAGAAAGTTTTGCACTACGGAACAGAATCAATAGTAGGAGTATCAGCACGAACATCTCTCACAAAAGCTAAATATGACAAGCACTCCTTCCCAACCATTCGTTAGGCCTTCAGATATGAAATCAGCCTACTGGGAACATAGTCCAGAGAACCTCTCCACTCGATCCTAGGTAACCCCGGCATCGCCAACATCGTGGTCTTAGCGTGACAATCCAAAAAAAGAAAGACATGGGGACAACCAATCCATGCCCAGAATCATGTCAAATTCAACCATACTAAGCAATAAGAGATCAACTCTCATCTCCAATCCCCCAATGGTCACCATACACGACCGATGCATATGGTCCACAACAATAGAATAGCCTACTGGCGTAGATACATGAACAGGCAAAACTAAGGACACACGGGGCATATCCGAATAACGAGCAAAATATGATGATACATATGAATAAGTGGAACCAAGGTCAAATAATATGGAAGCATCCCTGTGGCATACAAAGACAATACTTGTGATTACTGCGTTTGAAACAACAGTCTCTGGCATGGCGGGGAAATCATAGCATCGAGCCTGACTGCCACCTGATTGGCCTCCCCCTCTAGGACGGCCTTTAGCTGCCTGAGCCCCACCCCGAGCTGGCTAGCGGGTGGTGAAGTGACTGGTGCGGAAGTCATAACCTGACCTCTTTGTTGAACTGAACCTCCCATGGGACGGGGACAATACCTCATCACATGTCCAAACTCTCCACACTCCTAGCAACTCTGATCCGTCAATAGTATTGGAGACTAAATCGGACCTCGAGAACAGGAATAGCTACTAGAAGGACCTGGTACAGATGAACTCTGAACTGATGGATCACGAGATGAACTCTGAGCTGGAGGGCATTAAGAGATGACTGACCCGGACGTGTATGAACCATGGCTAACTGATGTACCACAATGAATCAGACGAGCC
The DNA here is from genome assembly GCF_000390325.3 of Nicotiana tomentosiformis. Classification (NCBI taxonomy): domain Eukaryota; kingdom Viridiplantae; phylum Streptophyta; class Magnoliopsida; order Solanales; family Solanaceae; genus Nicotiana; species Nicotiana tomentosiformis. The sequence goes on along the minus strand of NC_090813.1, from coordinate 169,330,401 downwards.
ATCCGAGTGGGCCTATAAGGACGACCCCTTCTGTGGTGGGACTGCCCCGAAATAAACATCGCTGAAACCACCCAAACCACGAGGCCTCTTGGCCTCCCTCTCCTCACGCTCCTGACTACGAACCTGCTCTAGCCGCCTAGCAATATCAACCACCTCGTCAAACCTAGAACCTGATGTAATCGACCGAGTCATGGCGAAGCGTAGTCCATAGTTGAGGCTACCAATGAACCTCCTAATCCTCTCCCTCTCTGTGGGAACCAACCAGATCGCGTGACGAGCCAACTCTGAAAATCTCATCTCATACTGGCTCACAGACATACTCTCCTAGCTTAGCTGCTCAAACTGCCTATGCAACTCCTCCCTGCAGGTCTGTGGAACACACTTCTCTAAGAAGAGAACTAAGAACTAGTGCCATGTAAGTGGTGTAGTGCCAGCTAGCCTACTCAATTCATAGGCCTCCCACCACCTAAAGGCTTCCCCCGACAGCTAAAAAGTAAATGAGACTCCACTAGTTTTCAGAATACCCGTCGTGCGAAGGATTCGCTGGCATCCGTTTAAGAAATCCTGAGCATCCTCCGACTCAGCCCTACTGAACTCTGGAGGCCTGAGTTTCCCAAACCGCTCTAGTCTCTTCTGCTCCTCGTCACTCATAGGTGAACCAACCTGGGCCTGAGCAACTGCAACCGGCTGGGCTGGTAGTACCCCTGGTGTCTGAAGTCCTGAACTACTTGCTCAAGAGTACGGGCGACAGGAGTCTGAGCACCTCCCCCGGCCTGAGAAGTGGTTGGTGCGGCCGGAACTGAAACCGCCTAAGCAAGGCTAGTGCATAAAGTCAATATCTGGGCAAGATCCTCCTGAAGGCCTGAAGTCACAATGGGTAAAGCTGGTACCTGAGCTGGTCCCACCGACTCAACAACATCTGGTATTTGCTCTTGAGTTTGGAGCCTGTACGAGCTGCACCTCGACCTCTACAACGGCCCCTGCCTCTCGCTGCCCTAGCTGGTGGTACTGTGGTCGTTTGCCCGATCTGGCAGCACTTGTCCTCACCATCTACGAGAGAGTAGAATAATAGAAGTTTAGTTTCTGGAATTAACAAATTTACACGTCAAGAATGCAAGAAAGTGAAGTTTTTCTAATGGTTCGGTAGCCTCTCGAAGATAAGTACAGACATCTCCGTTCCGATCTGCAAGACTCTACTAAACCTGCTCATGACTCGTGAGACCTATATAACCTACACTACAAGAAATCTAACTTTCAGCGGCGAATAAAGTCGCTATAAATTCCACGAAAGTCGCCACTAAAGATGTATAGCAGCGATACTTGAGTTGCTGCATGTACAACCGTAACTGAAGGTTTATTATAACGACTACCAGAGGTCGCCACAAAATCTACACATTAATAACGACTATCGTCGCCACAAATAGTAAGTTAAAACGCTACAAATAAGTTCTACCAAAATGACTTATGAGCAGGTCGCCACTAAAAACGACATTCAGTGGCGACTATTGTCGCTACAGAACATTATTAAGTTTCAGCAGCAACTCTAGTTGCCACTAATGCATGAGCATTAGTGGCGATATTGGTTGCCACAATTTCTATTTTATTATTGTGACAAGTTCAGTCTCCACTAAAATATTTTTTTTCAATAGTCAATATGCTAATACATTCCCATTAACCTAATTTTAATAAATAAATTACATGTATATTTCCTTCAACCGATTAACATGTTAATAGACAACTCAAAAACAAACAATCAAATTATTAAACTGAATTGTAGAAACTTTTTATTGTTAAACAATCAAATACAAATAAGATATCCAAGTCTAATACAAATAAGATATCCCATCCTTCACAGTACATTTTCATTGTACATACACAGAATACTAATAAATATAAAATGCCTTCAATCTACTTTGTCTTCAAACTCGTCCAAGTCCTTGCCCACCTTCAATTTCCGTTGTTGAAGAACCTTGTCATCCACATCCAAAAATCACCGGTAAGCAATATGTTATATATCATTTCACCATCCTCACAAATGATATATAAACTATGACCATTACTATATATAAGCAGTCTATATATAAAGCACACATGGAGAGCAATTGCTAATTCACGCCAGCTCTCTTCATGATCGGTGTCCTTCAAAATATACTTAATCTCCCTCAAGTTATGTACTGAAAGAGTCAAGAAGTACAAATTATGGTTTGCCAAATATTTGATAATTCAACTAAATAAATAGAACATGTATTTGGGATATACATCATGTGGGTTAAGATTCCAGATAACACCATAAACTTTATTCAACAAATTAAACTTACTTCAAATAGAATATTTTGCATTGAGCCTAAAATTGCTAGAACCATACATTTTTGTTCTTGCTAATTACAAAGACATTTGCTATGTTGGATAAAAACAACCTAGTAGTTCAAACATAAAAGTAGGAGCATGGATGACAAAATAAAATCTGAAACAAGTTTGCAGATATTGTTAACTCTAGATTACCAAATTAAGTATGGCTAATAAAACTAAATTTTCCCACTATAACAAGAATACTATAAGGATCCAAATAGTATGAATAATTAACTGCCTATATTTGAACTACATGCATTTGCTGACTTTGCGCACATTCTTCCCCATTTCACTGGTATATGTTATATACCTACTTATCCATAAGCCAAAGTATTTGTTCTTTAGCAGCATTCTTCCAAAGCAATAAGAAATTCTCACAGAAGATAAGTAAATAGAGATGACACTTAAAATATGATCTAGTGTTCATTTGAGTACTCAATGATTAGATAACATCTTTTTATACTTGAGACGTAATTAAATAAGATAAGGTTTTGTTTAGTATAGGATCTAAATTTATTCTTGTTCAGTAACTAAACTTTCATTACCTCGGTCACTGTTGTAGTTTGTCGAATGCGAGGTGCGCATTTCAGTAACTAAACTTTCAGAAATCACACGACGTCAAGGTGACTTCCCAAGCATTTATAGGTGAAAGTATCCAAAGCATTTATCGATCCTTCACCCAAAGCTGACAGATACACGTGCATAATTATAGAAGCTATGATCCCAAATTCTATAATACTGAGTAAATGAATCAATATTAAAACATGAACACAAATGTAGATACAATCAGCTCAAATGCTTTTAAGAACTAAGAAGAGAAGCAACTTAAGTAACCGAAAGATTCTTGAAAAGGTAGACTTAAAGAGCATATTGTACCTCGACACACTTGTCATATTGTTAAAGCTCCCATGCTTACTACTACAATACTTATGAAGTAAAAGATACTATTGATATCAATGCATATATTGAGACTAATGCTTTGTCGCGTTACACTGATATCACTATCTAAGGAAATAGATCTCTCATGCACATATTGAAATTAGTACACTTTGCACCATTTATATATTGAACTTTTTTCTCTGTACAGTTAACATTCTCAAGCATGTTTAATTTCTCAACATAATTTAGGTTCGCGTATCATGCAACTATAATCTACTTTGGATATAGTATATGTATTACAACTAATATATTTAGAGAAATACCAAACCATTAGCCTAGCTAGGCTCTGATACCAACTTGTCACGACCCAAATCTCAACATGTCGTGATGGCGCCTATCACATTACTAGGCAAGCCGATAATAACAAAATAACTACGCATTTTTAAAGCATGATATATTGAGATTAATAGTAAAAATTTCATAAATAACCGAAAGGAATAACTGCGACTCAAATACAAAATCTCCAAAATCCGGGTGTCACCAAGTATATGAGCTACTAAATGACAACACAGTCAAAATTTCAAATACAACTGTCTGTAAAGATAGATCAGTGTTAAATAAACTAAAACGAAGGATAGTCAAGGTCTGCGGACGCTAAGACAGCTACCTCAAAATTCTCCAAGCAGGCAATGCTCCTAGTCTAGAAACCACCGTGTCCAGATGTATATGGATTTGCAGATGAAGTGCAGAGTGCAGTATGAGTACAACCGACCCAATGTACTCAATAAGTAACATGACTAACCTTGGGCTAAAAGCAGTGATGAGCTCAGAAAAGTATAGTCCAAATTCAGATAATAACAAAATATGATAGAAAAATGACAATGATAACTCAGATAAATCACATTATCAGTTTGTACACAGTACATAAACATACACATGCTTTCAAGTTTAACAGTTTCAGCTCAACAGTGATAAAATATGCCAAGTATGACTGATATGAGGAATGTTATATCTCTATATCTATATGTCAAATGTGCATGTCACATGTACCGCATCACAGTGATAAACTCATGTACTCATTCTTGCAGAGTACTCAATCTGACTGTTACCACTCTCACTCATCACACTTAATCACTCAGCATTGTACGGTACCTGCGCTCACTATTGGTATGTCAGACTCTGGAGGGGCGGATCCTATCCAAGCACTAATATAAAGCCAGTATGACCTATTGCGATGTGCAACCCGATCCCATAATAATAGATAAAGCCTATAAGGCCTGCTGCAGCATACAATCCGATCCATAATAAATATATATATATAAAGCTAAGAAGGCTTGTTGCGGCGTGCAGCCCGATACACAACCTCGCTCACAACACGACTCTAAGGCCCCAACATAGTCATCAATCTCTCTAGCCTCTCGGGCTCACAAATCTCATTCCAATCAGCCCAAACAATGATACATAATGTAATAATAAATGACAATAGAGACTGAGATATGATATGCAAATGATGGATGTGATTGAGTACGTAATTGTAATTTAAGAAAATAATTTAACAATTAAAATGACCTCAGTGGGTCCCAACTGAATAAGCATATGGCCTAAACATGATTTCTAACATGGATTGCATCTCAATTACTCTAACACGTAGGAATTATATGAATAGCAATAAGGTTTGATAACTACACGGTACCACGGAAATAACCGAATCTTAATTACTACGGTGCACACCCACACGTCCGTCACCTAGCATGTGCGTCACCTTAACACCAACCACATAAAATGTATTTCAGGGATTCATACCCTCAAAACAAAGTTTAGAAGTGTTACTTACCTTAAACTGCGCAAATCCCTACTCCAACAAGCCCTTGCCTCGCGAATCGACCTCCGAACGACTCGAATCTAGCCACTAACACTTAATACAATCAATACAAGCTATAGAAATCAATTTTATACGATAAAGATAAGTTCTTTAACCAAAGTAAAAAAAGTCAACCCAAAAGGTTAATCCCAGGCACACGTCTTGGAATCCGACCAAACTTACAAAATTCGAACACCCATTCGATAACGAGTAAAATCATACTAAAATTATTCAAATCCGACCTCAAATCGCCTTTTAAATCCCCAAAATATGGTCTATGAAGTTTAACAAGTTTTTCCCAAATTTTAAAACTCAAAACAATAATAAAATGACAAAAACAATGATAGATTCACGTACAATAGCCAAATCCGAGTTAGAATCACTTACCCCGATGATTTTCTTGAAAATCCCTCTAAAAATCTCCACTAATCGAGCTCTCTAGGTCAAAAGATGAATAATGAAATTAAACTCTCGAACTCATCCTTTTCTGCCAAGCGATCTCGCTTCTGCGATCCCACAACTGCACCTGCGGCTCCGCACCTGCGGAATTTCCATCGCAGGTGCATCTTTAACTTAAGCCACTGAAATGTCACTTCTGCTGTCACCACCGCTTCTGCGGTTCCGCTTTTATGGAGAATCAACCGCTCCTGTGGCTCACCTCCACACTTGCGGTCCATAGCCAACTGCCCAAACTCCGCATCTGCGGTGCTAAATCCGCTTCTGCTGGTGCGCATCTGCGCGCCATACTCCGCATCTGCGGTTCTTCCCCAAGCTGCCCCTTTCCATTTTTGTGATGACTTTCTCTCACTTGCATCCAGTCCCACCACAGGTGTGAAGACACTAGAACAACAGTAGCTTTAACAAATAACTAAGTCCAAAATTATTTTGATTTCAATTCCATCCACTCTCTAGGCCCTCGGGACCCCGTCCGAATATACCAACAAGTTCTAAAATACATAACGGACCTACTCTAGGCCAAAAATCTCATCAAACAATATCGATTCTACTATTCGCAGCCCAATTCAAGCCTATTGAAACTATAAACATCCGACTTCCGAAACTAATGCTGATTCATACAAAACTACTCCGATTGACCTCAAATTTTACACACAATTCATAAATGACACAACGGACCCATCCCAACTTCTAGAATCATAATCCAACCCCGATATCAAAAAAGTCAACTCACGGTCAAACCTTCCAAACCTTCAACTTTCTAACTTTTGCCAATTCAAGCAGAAACGACCTACGGACCTCCAAATCAATATCTGAACACGCTCCTATGTCAAAAATACTATACGGAGCTATCAAAACTGTCAAAACTCTATTCCGGAGTTGTCTACACAAAAGTCAAACTCCAGTCAACTCTTTCAACTTAAGACTCCAACTTAGGGACTAAGTATCCCATTTTGCTCTGAAACTCATCTGAAACCAAAACCAAACACTCCAGAAAGTCACATAACCACAATATAACATAGAATAAATAATGAATGTGGGGAATAGGGCTACGATACTCAAAATGATCGACCGGGTCATTACATGTTGCACCTGCCAAATTTCTACTCTTGCTTCTGCAGATCTTCTTGACATTGTATGTTGTTTTTTGAAATTTCATAAAATTGATGATTCCTCAAGCTTCACTAGGAAATATATAACTGATCTCCTAGTATTTGGACATGCTGTGCAGCCTACATCACAGAAGTATGTTAAATATTATGCTGTCTTGGTGCTCATCAAAATCCCTATTAATGATGCATGTTTGGTGTACTTATTAATTCTCATAATTTCTTCCCAGTGAGATCTTTTTGGTAATTACATGAATTGACTCAATGTCATACTGATAGTTGATGTTTGGTCTTATGATGGTAAGGCAGATTAATCTACCTATTAATCTCTGATATGCGGACATATCCTCTATAACTTCATCATTTGCACTCCCTATATGCTTATCATACTCTACTATGGTAAAATTATGATTCAATTGGTGTTGAAACTAGTTTGCTTCCTCCTAGTCCTAAATCTGAGATCAACTGGAGTGCACATTTACTTTGATTCAACAAAATTCCTTGTTTGACCTCAACACTTCTATTCCCAGAAAGTACCTCAACTATCCATGGTCTTTCACTTTGAACCTTTGATGCAATACTTCCTTCGTTTTCTTTATAAACTCCCCATTATCCCATGTGATCAGTAAATCATAACCATTAATCAAAACTGATACATCTCTTTTCTTCTTGATAAACAGAGAATACAAACTCTGCTTGTATCCAGCTTCCACTAAAGCTTCGGTAGTCTTTATATTCTACTGCCTTGAGGCCTGGTTCAGCCCATACAGTGAGTTTACTAACTTGCATAATTTTGTCTCCTTTTTTTCCTGAGGCCTTGAGGTAGTTCTATGTATACTTCTTCATATAGATCACCTTGTAATAATGTATTGTTTACATTTATTTGATACATGTTCCACCCCTTTGAAGCTGCAAGTTCAATGCTAGTCTTCAAAATCACCATTTTTACAACTGGTGATAATGTTTCATGATAGTCCAATCATTCCTTATGATTGTATCTTTTTGCTACTAATCTTGCCTTGTACATTATCTTTTATCCCTTTTTTAGCCAATAACATTCTTCCCTTTTGGCACGTCAACTATCTCCCAAGTGTTATTGTCCTCCAATATTTTTATTCCTAACCTCATTGCTTCAATCCATATTTTATCCTTTGATGCTTCAGCTCTCTAGTTTTGTTTCTATTGAAATAGCCATCATGCTCTTACACTTTGATGAGAGACCATCATAGAATATATAGTCAGATAAAGGATATAAAGTTGTTTCATGCACTTTCTTCTTTCAATCATAGTCTTACATCCATAATGATTTTTTTGTTGGCCTTTTTGACTTCCTTCTCATTGTATAGGAGGCTCCATTCCAATTGAAATATTGGCTACGACTTTAGTTGCTTCAGATGGCATTTTAACTTGCTCTGCAATCTCGGTACTTTGCTACAACTACATCATATGTGCATCATCTATACTAACATTGGCACTCTAGCCCTTCAAATTCAGCTTCAACCGCAATACCTTGTTTTACTCCTCATGATCTAGAGGTCCACCTTGGAATTTTTCATGATCATTTACTAACAATCTCCCCCTATCATGAACAAGCATAGGTGGTTATGCTGGCACATATTTTGTAGTAACCGGTGCAAAGGGGAATATGTGCTCCTTGAATATAACATCCCTGCAAACAAAGAAACATTTAGTTGATAGATCTAACAATTTGTAGGGCTTCTGATTTTCAAAATAACCCAGAAATACTGATGCCCTGGCTCTTGCATCAAATTATCTTCTTTAGTCAAGTTGGTTGCATAGCAGAGGCGACCAAAGACTATGAGAAGACTCAGTGATGGTGGTCTACTGTATAATTGTAAGGCCCCTAAATATTTTACCTAAAACTCGGGGTTTTATTGTGCCAAGGTAGGTGTATGTGCAGACTTTTGGATTGAACAGTATGCTGGGGAGTTGAAGGAAAATGCTTGGCAGAAAAAGACATTTCCGCGGCTCACTATGCGGCCGCATAATCACTCTGTGGGCCGCAGAATGGCCGTAGAGCAAAGCAGAGGACTGTGCAACTTTTGGATGATATTTCGCAGCCAATTATGTGACCACAAAATAATTTCACGAGCCGCACACCGATCGCGGAACCAACATGGAGATTTTTCGGAGGTGAGTTCTGCGGTGCATTATGCGACCGCAGAGCGGGTTAACGGGCCGCAAAATGGTTGCATACCCAGGCAGTGGTGCCCAGTTCCGGAGGGCTATTTCGCATCCCATTCTGCAGACCGCAGAACCATTGTGCGGTTGCATATGTGATCGCAGATTATGTTCGGGGCTTCAATTTTTTGGTTTTATAAACCCGACCCTATTATTATAAAATAATATTGGGGGTCATTTTAGAAGGTTTGAACTTATATTTTTAGAGTGGGGGAAGTACTCTATCACCTAATTTGTCCTCAATGTTTTCTCAAATCCTGAAAGATTAGCAAGGGAAACTCACTAGGTCTTCATCCTAGAGGCAAGATTCTACACCCTAAACCTCAATTTTGAAATTGAACTAGAAATGGGTATTTAGTAAGATAATTCTTGGGTATGGGAGTTGTTTATTTTGCATGCATGTGTTATCAAGGGATGTAGAGAGATTGTTGAGCTAAAAATGGTAAAGAATAGATTGTGGGATGACGGGATCCTCCATGAAAGGGCCTTGAAACCTTAATGCACACCTAATATTTGATAAAATGCTCAAGGGAGCTAGAATCATGAGTATCTTCCTAATTTTGGTTAAATTTGTCACATTTTCTAAAATAGATTAAAGTTGCTAAGATTTTCTGAATATTTTAGAGTTTAAGGAAGCTCAAGTGAGGTATGTTGTCTAAACTTCTCTCTTAAAATTGAATTCCCACGATGTTCTCGTAAGTCTCGAGTTGCCCAATATGAATTGATTTTTATGAATAAGTTCGGTGTCGAACGATGTATTTATATGAAAATGTTCAAAATGTGTTCCGGAACATTCCTATCATGTTATGTTGTTCTTCGAGGACGTGTTCAAGGTATAAGATTTTATTTAAATGTTGTGACTTCAAGTCAAGCCCAAATGGAAGTGATCATGTCAAATTGCCTAAGAAATCACATGCGACTAAGACCCTAAATTGCTCAAATGTGTGCTTAAAGTCTTGAAAATAAATGTTTGTTGCTGGCAATCCGTGTTAATATTTGAAAGTAAAATAGTGAGCATGAATTATGAAGTACAGCCAATGTGCCAAGAATGATTTTGCGTTATGGACACTGATGCAAATAAAATGAGTGACATGGACAAGAATATGAATTTAGTGGTATATCCTTTAATAATAAATATCTTTGGAGTATCGTCTAGCCACCGAGGAAGGGTAGGTTGGAACAACCTAACCCCGAAACTACATGTGCCAGTATAGGAATGATTGAGAGGTAAATCCCCGTGCTAATGTGATGAGACTGTTTCCCCTTATATGGGATGAGATTGGTGTATTGAGATGTTTCCCCTTAAATGGGATAAAATTATTACTAGCAAGATGTGAAGTAATGTCGACCCACACGGCATTGTGGTGAGACGACTTAGCCGGTCGGGCTGAGATCGGAGGCCATGCCGCGCACGTGGTGGTATTGTGAGTGTATGCTTCTAGGAGATATGGATTAGCTGACCATCGGACTCAATGCCTAAACACGGTGGTGTATCGGTTCTTGAGATTTCCCAATTTAAATAAATCAAACTTATTCGAAATATACTTTTCCCTAACTTGACACCTTGTTACTTTTTGAGTCTCGTATTGATTTTATGTTCCATTCTCCATTTACTGTTAGGTTTATTGGAGAGGTGTTTAGGTTTCATACTAGTACTATTCCATATGTAATAACATCCCTTTTGTCGGGGGCGCTGCATCTTCAATGGATGCAGGTGGTTCCATAGCTGGTGATAGTGGCCAGTGGTAGAAGCATAACCTCTCTTCAGTTGACTTGGTGAGCCCCACTTCATTTCGGGGTCCAGTATCTCTTATTGTTGTACATAGTGTTTTGAGGTATAGACGGGGCCTTGTTACCGGCACTGTCATAGCACCCTTTTGTTTATGTTAGAGGATTTGTAGACACATTGTGGGTGGTATCTATTTTGGGAAAGTTAAACTAAAAATGATGTAATTGTATCACCTGTTCCACTTTAACTATGATTGTACAATGTACTGTTTTGAAGACTTGCTAATGAGTAACTAATGGAAATGAACTGGTGTTGTTCACATGATGCCTTACTGACTAATTAATGAAGTGCATTCTTCTCCTTATTTTTGGGTGAGTGGGGTAGATGACACTATGCAGGCTTGCTTGACCTAGGCAACTATGTTGAGCGCCGATCGCGCTCCCCGAGGCCGGGGCGTGAAAAACTTGGTATCAAAGCCTAAGGTTTTAAAGTGTCCTAGGATGTCTCGGAGCCATGTCTAGTAGAGTCGTTCTTATCGATGTGTTGTTGATCATATCTATAATGAGGAGGCTACTTGGGAATTTAGGAATAATACGCTTATTTGATGATCTGGATTGTGCGATAAAGTTGATTGTAAGATTGTTCCTCCTTTAACTCGTGCATTCCTCTAATTTTTAGTATATGGCGCCCAGGAAGAAAGCAAGAACTGGCCAAGGAGCTAATGTCACCTACAGGAGTGGCAGTTGACCCTTTACTTAATGATGCGGGTGAGTACCCGATGGGTAGGAATATTCCCCCAACTACTACATTGCCTGATTCTGTTGCACCTGGCCAGACCGCACCTGTCCCTATACCTACTGAGGGTGTAATGATCCCTCCAACTGATATTCCAGTTCCACCTCCAGCCCTACCTCCAATTGATACAGATGATGGCTTCCCAGGCACAGAGATAAGATGTTGCACCCACTTCTTCTAGTCAGCCAGGGGATTCCACTAGTTCCAGGGTGAACAGATTCCTCCATTTGGACCCTCCAGTGTTCACAGGTATTGATCCTGAGGAGGACCCCCCGGATTTTATTGAAAAGATGCACAAGACCCTCCGAGGTATGCGTGTTACTGAGACAAAGGGAGCAGAGTTGGCCTCCTACCACCTGAAAGGGGTGGCCTATTCTTGGTTTGAGATGTGAGAGGACTCCCGTGAGGAGGGGAGTCCACCGGCAAGGTGGAGTGAGTTTGTCGATGGTTTCATTGATCATTTATTGCCTGCCGAGACTAAGGCAGTCCGTGCCGTGGAGTTTGAGAACCTAAAATAGAGGAGCATGAGTGTGTGGGAGTATCATATGAGATTTGCACACCTGTCCAAATATGCCATCTACATACTACCTACTATGGAGGCTAGAGTGCGCCGGTTTGTCCAGGGCCTTAGTCCCTTGGTTATTAATGAGGATGCTATAGCTGCCTTGAATTGTGATACGAACTATGGTAAGATGGTGTCATCTTCTTAAGCCACAAAGACCCACAAACTGAAGAATAGAATGGAGTGAGAAAGTAGCAACAAGGCCCGGTCAGTGGGCAACTTCAGTGGTGCATCTGGTGGTGGTACTGGAGGTAGGACAGCTTTCAGGGGAGGGTCATCAGGGCCCTCCCAGTCTTTTGCTCAGTCGTCAGTCAGTGCTCTGCCATGGGGCCTAGTCAGCAGTAGGAGAACAATTTTAGGCCCAGCCAGGGCAATAGAGGATCCTACCAGCAGGGTCGATCTGGTAGGCGATTTCAATAGTAGCAGAGGCCCCCATGACCTAGGTGAGGGAAGATGCACTTTGGGACCTGCTACATGGACTGGCCCATATGCTACGGGTGTGGTATGAGGGGTCACATTCAGAGGGATTGCCGTTCATCTCTCCAGAGCATGGGCAGGGATACAACACAGCCAGCCAGTTCTACAGCCGCTACATCCGCAACACCTCCTCGAACTCAAGGCACCCCAGCACTCGCAGGGCATGGTGCAGGTAGGGGTGGTACATAGAGTTCGGGAGGACCCAACCGCTTCTATGCTATGAAGGGTTGCCAGAGTTCAAAGGCTTCTCCAGATGTTATCACAGGTATATTGACAGTCCAATCTCATGATGTGTATGCTCTTATTGATCCCGGTTCCACCTTGTCCTATGTCACTCCCTATATTTCTATGGAATTTGGGATAGAACCGGAACAACTCCAAGAGTTGTTCTCTTTATCTACTTTGGTTGGCAAGTCTATTATGACTGCACAGGTTTATAGGGATTATGTTATCACGGTACATGGTCGGAACACCATGGCCGATCTTATAAAATTAAGGATGGTTGATTTTAATGTAATAATGGGGATGGATTGGCTTTATTCATGTTTTGCCAAGCTTGACTGTCAAACCAGAACCGTTAGGTTTGAATTTCCACATGAGTCAGTGATTGAATGGAAGGGGGATGATATGGTGCCAAAGGGTAGGTTTATTTCTTACCTTAAGGCCACGAAGATGATTAACAAGGGGTGTATCTACCATTTGGTTCGGGTTACGGACACCGATGCTGAGGCACCAACACTTGAGTCTGAGCCTGTTGTGAATGAATTTCTGGAGGTCTTTCCAGATGAGGTCCCTAGGATCCCGCCAGACAGAGAGATTGATTTTAGGATTGATGTGATGCCAGGCATGCAGCCTATGTTTATTCTTCCCTATAGGATGGCTCCAGCAGAATTGATGGAGCTAAAGGAACAATTGAAAGATTTGTTAGAGAAGGGTTTCATCCGGCTGAGTGTGTCTCCTTGGGGCACACCAGTTCTATTTGTAAGAAAGAAGGATGGGTCGCTAAGAATGTGTATTGACTATCGGCAGCTCAACAAGGTTACAATAAAAAATAAGTACCCGCTGCCAAGGATAAATGAGTTGTTTGATCAATTGCAGGGTGCTAAGTACTTCTCCAAGATTGATTTAAGGTCCGGGTATCACCAGTTGAAGATCAGGGAGCAGGATATTCCGAAAATGACTTTCAGGACCCGGTATGGGCACATTAAATTTCTGGTAATGTCTTTTGGGCTAACGAATGCCCCTGCAGCTTTCATGAATCTTATGAATCGAGTCTTCAAACCTTTCCTCGACTCCTTCGTGATTGTGTTTATTGATGATATCCTTGTTTATTCGTGAAGTCGGGAGGTACATGCCGATCATCTCAAGGTAGTTTTGCAGGTCTTGTATTAGCACAAGTTGTATGCAAAGTTTTCTAAATGTTACTTTTGGCTTGAATCTGTCACGTTCTTGGGTCATGTCGTCTCCAGAGAAGGAATTGAGGTTGACCTCCTAGATAATTTCAGTCGTGTAGAATTGGCCTAGATCTACTACTCCCACAGAGATTCGCAGTTTCTTGGGCCTAGCTAGATACTATAGGAAGTTTGTAGAGGGGTTCTCTACTCTTGCCTTTCCATTGACTAAATTGATGCAGAAGGCGGTTAAGTTCCAATGGTCAGATGCTTGTGAAAGGAGCTTCCAGGAGTTTAAATCGATATTGACTATGACACTAGTGTTGACCCTACCAGAAGGTACAGATGGGTTTGTGGTATATTGCGATGCTTCAAGAATCGGACATGGGTGTGTATTAATGCAACATGGAAAGGTGGTAGCTTATACTTCTAGGCAACTCAAGAATCATGAAAAGAACTATCCAACACATGACTTAGAACTTGTAGTGGTGGTCTTTGCATTGAAGATTTGGCGTCATTATTTGTATGGGGTCCATGTGGATGTATTCACGGACCATAAGAGCCTTCAATATATTTTCAAACAGAAAGAATTGAATCTGAGGCAGAGAAGATGGCTTGAGTTACTCAAAGATTACGACATCGATACCCTATATCATCCGGAGAAGGCTAATGTTGTGGTGGATGCTCTTAGCCAGAAATCTATAGATATTTTGGCTCACTTAGAGGCATATCAAAGGCCGTTGGCCAATAAGGTTCATTGGTTGGCTAGTTTGGGAGTTCGTCTTGCGGACTCTAGTGATGAAGGGTAATTGTGCAAAATAGGGCTGAATCATCGCTTGTTGTGGAAGTCAAAAAGAATAAATACAATGATCCATTGTTAGTACAATTGAAGGAGGGGATTCATAAACATAAGACTATGGCTTTTTCTCTCGGCATGGATGATGGTACACTAAGGTACCAAGGGCGGCTATGTGTTCCGAATGTAGATGGTCTCCGAGAAACAATCACGGGTGAGGCTCACACTTCTAGGTATTTTGTACACCCGGGCTCTACAAAGATGTATCATGATCTCAAGGAAGTCTATTGGTGGAATGACATGAAGAGGAATGTGGGTGACTTTGTGGAAAGATGTCCGAGTTGGAAGCAAGTAAAGACCGAACACCAACGGCCTCGTGGGTTGGCACAGAACATAGAAATTCTAATGTGGAAGTGGGAAATGATTAATATTGACTTTATGGTAGACTGCCGTGTACTCCACACAAGTTTGACTCAATTTGGGTGATTGTGGATCGACTCACGAAATCAGCACACTTCTTGCAAGTTAAATTTACCGACACAGCGAAACAATATGCTATGTTGTATATCAATGAAATAGTCAGGTTGCATGTCACTCCAGTTTCTATCATTTATGATCGAGGGAAACATTTCACGGCTAAAGTTTGGAAGAAATTTCAGCAAGGTTTGGGTACTCAGGTGAATCTTAGTACAATCTTCCACCCACAGACTGACGGGCAGGCAGAAGGGACTATTCAGACGCTTGAGGATATGTTGCGTGCTTGTGTTCTTGATTTCAAGGGTAGCTGGGATGACCATTTGCCACTCATAGAATTTTTCTACTATAATAGTTATCATGCTAACATTCAGATGACACCATTCGAGGCTTTATACCGTAGGACATGTAGATCTCCCATCGGATGGTTCGAAATTGGGGAAGCAGAGTTGATAGGGCCAAATCTTGTGCATCAAGCTATGGAGAAAGTTAAGACCATTAAGGAGCGGTTGGAAACTACCCAAAGTCATCAGAATTCTTATTCGGATATTCGTCGCAAAGATCTGGAATTCAAAGAAGATGATTGGGTATTCTTGAAGGTTTCCCCTATGAAGGGCATAATGTGGTTCGGTAAGAAAGGAAAATTATGTCCGAGGTATGTCGGACCATACAAAATTATTCAGAGGATCAGTCAGGTGGATTATAGGCTAGAACTACCGCTAGAGATGTCTTTAGTGCACCCGTTGTTCCACGTGTCCATGTTGAAGAAGATGATTGGAGATTCGTCGCTTATTGTCCTAGTTGAGACTATTGAGGTCAATGAAGAATTGACTTATGAAGAAATTCTAGTTGCCATTCTTGATAGGCAAGTTCGAAAGTTGAGGAAAAAAGAGATTGCCTCCGTGAAAGTACTATGGTGGAACCAGCTGGCTGAAGAGGCCACATGGAAAACCGATGAAGAAATGAAGAAGTACCATAATTTATTTGAATAGCTATGTAATTGCATCTATGATGTTAAGAGCTAAATTTCTGCAAATTATGATTTCCCTTGTACAAGTTGTATTAAGAACACTCCCTCTTGGTAATGCAACATTTATGGCATTGTTGCCGGTGATGTTTCCATATTATATTGTATCGTTATGTTGTGGTTGTGGTGTTAGAATTGGTTTCTGGGATTCTCTGACAGGTGGATACGCCCAGTTACAGGGGAAACTTTGGTGAAAAGTTTGGAAATTTGGAGAGTTAGAAAAATTTAGAACTGGTGGTGTGTAGTGTAGCAGTTGAGTCACATTGGATGATAGTGGTGAACTTTGACCATCATTCGAGGATGAATGATCTTAAGTGGGGGAGGATGTAAGTCCCCGTAAAATTTTACCTAAAACCCAGCGCTTCGTGGTGCCGAGGTAGGCATATGTGTTAATGATAGTAGAGATTCATCGCGGTGAGCTTGCGAGCCGTGGTGCAGACTTTTGGGGTTGAACAGTACGCTGGGAAGTTGAAGGAAAATGTTTGGCAGAAAAAGACATTTTTACGGCCCATTATACGGTCTCAGAATCACTTTGCGGGCCGTAGAATGGCCGCATGGTGAACCAAAGAACTAGGCAACTTTTGGATGATATTTCGCGGCCAATTATGCGACCGCAAAATAATTTCGCGGGTCATACACCGATCGCAGAACCAACATGGAGATTCTTCGGAGGGGAATTATGCGGTACATTATGCAACCGCAGAGCCGGTCTGCGGGCCGCAAAATGGCCGCATACCCAGACAGTGGTGCCCAATTCTGGAGGACCATTTTGCGGCCTATTCCGCGGATCGTAAATTGTGTTCGGGGCATCATTTTTCTGGTTTTATAAAACCGACCTTGTTCTTAAAAATAATATTGGGGGTCATTTTAGAAGGTTCAAACTTATGTTTTTAGAGTGGGGGAAGTGCTCTAGAGTGTGAGAAGGATTCCTCAACTAATTTGTCCTCAATTATTTCTCAAATCATGGAAGATTAGCAAGGGAAACTCACTAGGTCTTCATCATAGAGGTAAGATTATATACGTTAAACCTCAATTTTGAAATTGAACTAGAAATGGGTATTTAGTAAGATAATTCTTGGGTATGAAAGTTGTTTATTTTGCATGCATGTGTTATCAAGGGATGTAGGGAGATTGTTGAGCTAAAAATGGTAAAGAATGGGTTGTGGGATGACGGGATCCTCCATGAAAGGGCCTTGAAATCTTAATGCACACCTAGTATTTAATAAAATACTCAAAGGAGCTAGAATCATGAGTATTTTCCTAATTTTGGTTAAATTTGTTACATTTCTAAAATAGATTGAAGTTGCTAAGATGTCCGGAACATTTTAGAGTTTAAGAAAGCTCAAGTAAGGTATGTTGGCTAAACGTCTCTCTTAAAATTGAATTCCCACGATGTTCTTGTAAGTCTCGAGTTGCCCAATATGAATTGATCTTTATGCATAAGTTCGGTGTCGAACGATGTATTCGTATGAAAATATTCAAAATGTATTCAGAAATATTCCTATCATATTATGTTGTTCTTCGAGGACGTGTTCAAGGTATAATTATGTGTTAAAATGTTATGACTTTAAGTCAAGCCCAAATGGAAGTGATCATGTCAAATTGCATAAGAAATCACATGTTCCTAAGACCCTAAATTGCTCAACTGTGTGCCTAAAGTCTTGAAAAGAAATGTTTGTTATTGGCAATCCGTGTTAATGTTTGAAAGTAGAATAGTGAGCATGAATTATGAAGTATGGCCAATGTGCCAAGAATGATTTTGCGTTATGGCCAATGATGCCAATAAAATGAATGACATGTAAAAGAGTATGAATTGAGTGGTATATCCTTTAATAATAAATTCCTTGGGAGTATCGTCTAGCCACCGAGGAAGGGTAGATTGGAACAACCTAACCCCGAAACTACATGTGCCGGTATAGGAATGATTGAGGGGTAAATCCCCGTGCTAATGTGATGAGACTGTTTACCCTTATATGGGATGAGATTCGTGTATTGAGATGTTTCCCCTTAAATGGGATGAAATTATTGCTAGCAAGATGTGATGTAATGTCGACCCATACGACATTGTGGTAAGACGGCTTAGCCGATCGGGCTGAGATCGGAGGCCATGCCGCGCACATGGTGGTATTGTGAGTGTATGTCTCTAGGAGAGTCGGCTTAGCCTGTCGGGCTGAGATCGGACTCCGTGCTAAAACACAGTGGTGTATCGGTTCTTAAGATCTCCCAATTTAAATAAATCAAACTTACTCGAAATATACTTTTCCCTAACTTGACACCTTGTTATCTTTTGAGTCTCTTATTGATTTTATGTTTCATTCTCCATTTACTGTTAGTTTTATTGGAAATGTGTTTAGTTTTCATCTATTTTATATGTACTAACGTCCCTTTTGTCGGAGGTGTTGCATCTCCAATGGATGCAGGTGGTTCCATAGCTGGTGATTGTGGCCAGTGATAGCAGCACACCCTCTCTTCAGTTGACTTGGTGAGCCCAACTTCATTTCGGGGTCTAGTATCTCTTATCCTTGTACATAGTGTTTTGAGGTATAGCCGGGGCCTTGTTGCCAGCACTGTCATAGCACCCTTTTGTTTATGTTAGAGGCTCTGTAGACACAGTGTGGGTGGTATCTGTTTTGGGAAAGTGAAACTAAAAATGTTGTAATTGTATCACCTGTTCCAGTTTAACTATGATTGTACAATGTACTATTTTGAAGACTTGCTAATGATGTAACTAATGGTAATGAACCGGTGTTGTTCACATGACTTCATACTAACTAATTAAAGAAGTGCATTCTTCTCCTTATTTGTGGGTGAGTGGGGTAGACGGCATTGTGAAGGCTTTCTTGATCAAGGTAACTCTGTTAAACGCCGGTCGCGCTCCCCAAGGTCGGGGCATGACAACAATACTTCGTAAGGTGTCTTATTAGCTATCAGCTCAGTGGGCAGTCTATTTATCACATAAGTTTCAGTTTCAATACTTTCCCTCCAAAATCTAGTTGGCATGTTGGCTTGAAACTTCAAGGTCCTAACATTATCAAGGATGTATCTGTGCTTCCTTTCCACTACTCTATTCTATTGTAGAGTGTAAACTTAACTTATCCAATGAATAATTCCATACATATAAAAAATCTATAGTTTAACAGCATTAGAAAACTCAATCTTTAACATTGACAAAAAGGTTTACAAAACGACTATCACATCACTCTTCCATTGAAGTAATTTCACCATTTGGAATTATCATCAACAATGGTCAAGAAAATATATATTTTATCATGAGTAAGGAACCTATAAGGACCCCAAACATACAACAACAATAACAACAACAACCCAGTAGAATCCCACTAGTGGAGTCTGGGGATGGTAGAGTGTACGCAGACCTTACCTCTACCCTTGAGGGGGTAGAGAGACTGTTTTTTGGAGACCCTCGGCTCAGAGACAATAGATTCGTAACAATAACTGAAACAAGACAAATAATATCAGCAACATAAGAGACAATAAATAAATGGAAGGGCAATAATAATGATAATGTAATAAAAATAAAAAATAAAAATATAGGTAATGTGACGAAACAAAAAAATCTTGCAGTACTAGACAAAACACTATCAGAATAGCCGGTACAATGAGTAAAAATACTCGTCTACCCTCTAACCTACAACCCTAACACTCGACCTCCATACCTTCCTATCAAGGGCCATGTCCTCAAAAATCAAAAGTTGCGCCATGTCCTTCCTCATCACCTTACCCAAATACTTCTTAGGCCACCCTCTACCTCTTCTCGTACCTGCCAAAGCCAACCGCTAACCGGGGCATCTCGGCTCCTCCTCCGCACGTGCCCGAACCATCTAAGCCTCGCTTTTGGCATCTTGTCATCCATGGGAGACATTCCCACCTTCTCCCGAATATCTTCATTCCTAATCTTATCCAGTCTAGTGTCCCCACACATCCATCTCAACATCTTCATTTTTGCTACTTTCATCTTCTGGATACGTGAATTCTTGATTGGCCAACACTCAGCCCCATACAACATGGCCGATCTAACCACCGCTCTATAGAACATACCTTTATGTTTTAGTGGCACATTCTTGTTACACAGGACTCTAGATGCCAAACTCTATTTTATCCACCCACCCTGATACAGTGCGTGACATCCCCCTCGATCTTCCTATCTCCCATGATAATTTACCCCGGATACTTGAAACTCTCTCTCTTAGGCATGAATTGTGAATCAAGCCTCACCTTCATGTCCGTTTCCCCTGACACGTCGCTGAACTTGCACTCCAAATATTTCATCTAGGTTTTACTCAACTTAAAACCTTTAGACTCCATGTCTTTCCTCCATACCTCCAGTCTGTCATTAACACTGTCTCGCATCTCATCAATCAGAACTATATCATCAGTGAACAACATATACCATGACACCTCCCCTTGAATATGGTGTTTTAGAGTTATCATCACCATGGAAAATAAGAACGAGCTGAGCGTAGATCCTTGGTGTAACCCCATAACCACTAAAAAGGCTCTGAATCGCCTCCCACAGTCCTAACCCGAGCCTTAGCTCCATCATACATATCCTTTATTGCCCTAATATAAGCTACCAACACACTTTTCAACTCCAGGCATCTCCAAATAACGTCCCTAGGGACCTTGTCATATACCTTCTCTAGGTCAATAAACACCATGTGCAAATCCCTCTTCCTATCTCTGTACTGTTCCACCAACCTCCTGATAAGGTGGATAGCTTTCATAGTAGAACGACCCAGCATGAACCCGAACTAGTTTTCTGATATAGACACTGCCCTCCTTACCCTCCCTTCCACCACCCTCTCCCAAACTTTCATAGTATGACTTAGTAACTTAATACCCATATAGTTGTTAGAATTCTGGATATCACCTTTGTTCTTGTACAAAGAAATCATCGTACTGTATCTCCACTCATCTGGCATCCTCTTTGTCCTGAAAATAACATTAAACAGCCCAGTCAACCACTCTAAGCCTACTCTACCCACATACCTCCAAAATTCTACTGGAATCTCGTTTGGTCCGGTCGCTTTGCCCCGACTCATCTTACATATCGCTCCCGCGACCTCCTCAACCATAATACGCCTACATTACCTAAAGTCTTGGCGACTCTCGGAGAGCCCCAATTCCCTTAACATGATGCTTCGGTCTCCCTCTTTATTTAGAAGTCTATGAAAAAGTACAACTGCCATCTCTGCTTAATCTGGGCCTCTTCCATTCATATGTAATAGATCCAAAGGACTAGTACTTCTAGACATACTTCTGAGAAATACTAGTCTACTTTGTATTGCTAATAGGCAAATATGATAGTACTATTTATAGCAATGTCAACTGCTTTGTTGTGGAAGAATTGTATTTTTTGCATAGTACTAATAGATGCATGACCTTGACTCTTATACCATAAACTTCCATCTTCAACGATTCTCTGAGCTGCAATAGTGGACACAATTCCTTTGGTCCTATTGAAGTCATCATTTATCACATGTAAGCCATCTCTCTCTACCAATTCCCCTCATCTTGTCACTATATAGGTCTTGAAATATACAAATATTAGGGAAGAAGTTTACAGAGAGATAGAGTGCTTTAGTCAGCTTAGAGATAGATAGAAAATTGAATTTGAACTCAGGAACAAACAACACATTATCACTTCCATGTCCATATGGAAAGCTGCAGTTCCTACATGAGTTATAGTTGCTTTCTCCCCCAATAGGAAAATGAACATGTTCTCCATTACATGCAGTCAAACAAGACTTACAACTTAACACATTTAAGTTGAACTAATGTGGTGGGAGGCTCCTGAATCAACTATCTACTCAGTACTAGATAAACCGGTCGTAAGAGATATTACAGTACATGCCATGTTCGCATGATGTTTACTTGCATCTGCATATCCTTTGTTTGGCATGCTTAATATTTGTTTGTACTAAATATGGTTTTCCTGCAAAATAACAACATTGCCATTCTTTCCATCATTTTCTTGTATTGCATTGTCTCCATCAAGGTTTCCTTCCACATTATTTGCCATCAAATTTCTTCTTGTTCTTGAAATATGTTGGATATTCTATAAGTTTGTAGCAGTTCTCCTTCAGGCGGACCTTTAATTGATAGTAGTAACATTTCATAAAGGGCTTTTTCCCTTTATAAGGTTTTCCCCTTCTTACATACATAGTTATAGGTTTTTCTTTATCTGCTAAGGTTGGATAGGAACTCGACCTTTGACTTTCATACTCATTTATCCTGGAATAAGCCTAGTTAAGGGTTGACTCAGTCGACTTCATGAGAATCTACCTCCATTCCTGGTCATAAGATTCATTTAATCCACTAAGACACAGCTTCAATCGTTGTTGAAGGTAATTATCAACGTGTTTCTTCAACTTCGCACAACCGTAATTTGGCGATGGCATCATACTTCGCCCATAGCTCTTTTAATTTTGTGAATACACTGAGACTAAATCAGTTCCCTGTGAAATTGTTGCAATCTCCGTGTGCAACTGAAAAATGTGCACTCGACTCACCTTATCAAGTCATTGTCTGAGATCCTACCAAACCATATGTGCATTCAATGTATAAACAGTCCCGCTAAGTAGGTCTTGTGAAACCGTATTCATGATCCATGAGTATATAATTGCATTGCAAGTCTCCCAATCCTTATGCAATTCCTTGTCAAAAGGCTCCTTTTTATAAGTTCAGGTATCAAATCCTAATTTCCTCTTAGCTTGAAGAGCAATTCGCATCGAGCGCCTCTATAAACAATAAGTTTCTGATTCGATGAGTTGCATCGAAATCAAAACTGATCCTGGAGTGTCGGAGGGATGAACGAACAGAGGATGAGTATGGTTACTGTCTCGCCCTGAACTTGGGGAGCGCGATCGGCGCTCAATCGAGATAACCCAGCCAAGCAAGCCTATACAATACCTTCTACCCGCACTTACTCATGAATAACAATAAATTCTAATTCATTAATTAGGCAGGGATGAGGATCAAGTAAACAGCAACACTAATTCATTATCAGTAGTTACATCATTTATGAGTTTCCAAAATACATACTTTTTCATGGCATAATGTGGAACGTGTGATACAATTACAACATTACTAGTTTGACTTTCCCCACACCAGCATACCCCCACACTATATCTACAAAGCCTCTAATAGATACAAAAGAGTACGGTGATAGTGCCGACAACAAGGCCCCGGTTAGACCTCAAAGCATAGTAATACACGCGAAACAAAAGATGTACAACCCCGGAATGAGATGGGGCTGACCAAGTCAGCTAGGAAGATTGAGTACCGCTATCAGTGGTCAGTATCCTCTGCTATGGAACCACCTGCATCCATTAAAGATACAGCGCCCCCAGCAAAAGGGACGTTAGTACATGCCGAATAGTACTAGTATGAAAACCAAACACCTAATCATGAACTTGGAATTACAGCATAAATATGATGAATCAGGGTGACAATAAGATAACATAGATAGCCGTTAAAGCCAAAGAAGATTTATCAAGAGCTGTCCATATCACTAGTAAATTTTAAGACGAGAACCTCTGTAACCATCTTTACATAAAGCGGCCCAGCCACCTCATCCCAATGTATGCAGGAGGAGGTGCAACAACGATACCATTACTTACACAAAGCGGCCCTGCTGCCTCACCCCAATATGTGTGGGTTGGAGTGTAACAACAATACCGATACCTACACAAAGCGGCCCTGCTACCTCACCTCAATATGTGCGGGTGGAGGTGTAACAACAATATCAATTCCTACACAAAGAGGCCCTGCCACCTCACCCCAATATGTGCGGGTGGAGGTGTAACAACAATACCAATTAAAATCTCAACACAGTTTGGTATAACAATTTTCATATGTAACACGACTTGGAATTATAACATGTAGATACACAATCCGTAGTTTGGAACACGCCCTTAATCAATAACACATCATAATAAGAGCATTTGATCAAGAATCGAACAAATATTTTGTCACAAAGCTTATTCAAAATAATCGACTTATAATAAACATTCTGGAATTTACGATGGTGATGTGGGGTTCAACTCTTGAAGAAGAGTTTAGCCATCATACCTCACTTGCTTCCTTAAACTCTAAAATATTCTGAACTCTTAGCAACTTCGATATATTTTAGAAGTATGGCAAATTGAACCAAAATTAGGAAGATGATCATGGTTCTAGCTCATTTGAGCATTTTATCAAGCATTGGGGGTATATTAAGGCTTCAAGGCCCTTTTTATGGATGATTCCATCATCCCCAACCCATTATTTACTATTTTATCTCAACAATCTCCCTACATCCCATGATCAATCATGCATGCAAAATAAACCACTCCCCTACCCATGAATTATCTTACTAATTGCCCATTTCTAGTTAAGGTTCGAAATTAAGAGATACGATATAGAATCTAACCTCTAGGATGAAGACCTAGTGTGCTTCCCTTATTAATTCTTCCAAGATTTTGAGCAAGAATTGGGAAATAATTGATTGAGGAACTCTCTCCCTCTCTATAGCCTTTTCTCTCTCTCAAAATATATGGTTCTCCCTTCAGAAATGGTCCACAGACTCTAAATAACAAAATGGGGTCGGGTTATTAAAACCCAAAAATGAAGCTCTGAAATGGGATGCGACTTCATAATGCTTCTACGGTCCGAGAAATGGGCCGCAAAATGGCCCTCTGGAACTGGGCTGGACTGCCCCACTCTGCAGCCGTTATGCGGTCCGCAGACCTATTCTGTGGTCGCATAATGCGCCGCAGAGCCTCGTCTAAAAAATTTCCAAGTTGGTTCTGCAATTAGTGTGTGGCATGCGAACTCGTTTTGCGGTCGCATAATGGGCCGCGAAATGATATCCAAAAATGGCCCAAATAACTGCCTCACTCTGCGGCCATTCCGCGTCCCCCAGAGTGATTATGCGGCTGCATAATGTGCCGCAAAAATGCCCAATTTTGCCAAACATTTTCCTCCACCTGCCCAGTGCAATGTTCAACCCAAAAAGTTCATACCGCGACGACCAAGCTCACCGCGAAGAATCTCTACTATCATTAATACATACTCTTACCTCGGCACCACGAAACTCCGGGTTTTAGAAAAATATTTACGGGGCCTTACAGTTAATTTTGGATGTAGCCATGAAATCAAAGTGAATCGTTGTAGGAGAAGAAGAGAAATTCAAATGAAGAATAATTTCTTCACCGAAATTGCATTTATCATGATCGCCAGTGCGTTGATACCATGTGAATTTACGTGAAACCTAGCTAGAGCTAAAGCTCAGCTATGGTGATTTAGGGCAGACGACCCGAAGGAAATGAAAGTTAGAGAGAGAATATTTGAATATGGGAGCAGCTGTAAATTCTCCATTAACCGGACAAATGATAATGCACATGTTTATAAACAAGCACTAACTTAATCTCATCACCCACCGACAATATCACCTAATATGTTAAACTAACTCTAAGTACTAACCAACTGACCAACTCTAGCTCTAACTGACTTCTAGGACACCCAACTATGGTTAAATTCTACTCGGTTAGATATTCTTAACATGCAGTAAATTAGTTTGCAATACAAATGTCATGACCTAAAATTTTAACCAATGAGTGTTAACAGCGTCTGACATCTCTTGCTAGGCAAACCAACATCGACATAAATAATAGAAGAGTAAAAGAAACCACAACAACTATCGAACAATAGTAATAGAAATAGGATTAAATATCTAACAGCAGAATATCATAAATAAGAGTAAAAGCTCCTACATCGACATAAGAATAATTATACTAAACCACAACAACTATCTAAATAACCTCCAAGGACTGGTGTCGTTGAGTGTGTGAGCTCCAAAAGAGTGATATATGCATAGTTTGAATAAATACATCATTTTCTGAGTCAAATAAACGGTAAAGAAGGAAATGGATTAGCGACTTCAAGGACTACGAACAGGATGTAGCTCTACCTCAAGTCTCCAATAATCAGCTGCCAAGTACCTCTCGAAACTCCGCTAGCACCAACTCCTGAATCAGTACAAAAAGTGCAAAAGTGTAGTATGAGTATAACTGACCAAATGTACTAAGTAAGTGTCGAGCCTAACCTTGATGAAGTAGTGATGAGGCTAAGACAAGACACCTACTTTAAAAACCTGAGTTGTTAATAAGCAATAGAAATAACAAGAAGAATAACAAGGGAAACAACAAGAGAAATAACAATAGAACTAAGGATGAGAGATAATAAGATGTACAACTAGGCAAAATAAGATCATATTTCTCAAATGTCGCATACAAGTCCTTCTTAACAAGTCAAGTCCTTGATGAAAATCGATATCAATGAATCAACACAAACCATAACCATCGAGATTTCACAAGAAAAAAAAAGTAAAAGATATCAAATCAAATAGAACGGAAACACTCGTCATGCAAATAGCACTCATCCACACAGCACAAAAACAACCATCTGCCACGAAACAAAATCTAACTAGTCATGATGACACCTAATCAAACCCTCTAGGTAATCCAAATAGCAACAATCCGATTTAAAAGAGATTCAACTGAGAAAATACATGATGAAATAACTGTACTTTTATACAAAGAGTTCCCAAGGACTGGTAGTACAAATCATGAACTTCTAAGATTTAGAGTTTACAAAGCTGGTATGAAATAAATACATCATCTGTTTGAAATATACATGAATAAATTAATAATTCTAAAGCTACCAAGAAAAAGAGGCAGCTATGACCGGAACGCAAGTACGCCTTCGATGCCAGCTCCCACCATACACAGCAACATTAGCATCCAAAAATTTGCACGCAAGGTGCAGAAGTTTACTATGAGTACAACCAACCCCATGTACTCAATAAGTATCAAACCTTACCTTAGGTTGTAGTAGTGACGACCTGGGACAAAGGTCAGAGTCCAGCACCAATAGATAACAACAACTCATAACAATATAATATAAATGGTACAAGAAATAACTCAGAGATATGATGCTTAGCTAGTTCACAGTTATGGAAACTTCTCATGCTTTTCAAGTATAACAGTAAAACCCAAATCTTTCACCGAAATCACCAAAAAATGAGTAAGTCCAAAAAATTGTGATTTTTCCCAAAAACTTTCAACAATAAATAAGATATTTCATTATCAGATAGCATGAGGAAAGTATATCTCTATGCCTACATGTCAATGTGCATGTTAAATGCAATTTATCACAGTGATGAGCGCATGTACCCACAATCTAAGAGTACTCAATAGCACATTCTCACACTCCCACTCATCACGCTCAATCACTCAGCACACTCAGTCACTCAGCATTGTACGGTATCTGCTGCAGTGCGCAGACCGATCCCATCATGAATCAACAGTAACTGCGCTCACTGTGGGTGTGCAAACTCCAGAGGGGCAGATCCACCCCAAGCGCTAATATAACCTGCTGCGGCGTGCAACCCGATCCCATCATGAATCAATAATACCTGCTGCGACGTGCAGCTCGATCCCATCATGAATCAATAATACATGCTACGGTGTGCAGCCCGATCCCATCAATATCACTCTCAGTCTAGCTCTCAGGCCCCAACTCAGTCATCAATCTCTCCAGTCTCTCGGGCTCACAATGTCATGAAAATCAGCCCAAAATGATGATATGATGTATCAATAAATGGCAACTGAGACTGAGATATAATATGCAAATAAATGAATATGACTGAGTATGTAATTGCAATGTAAGCAAATAACTCAACAGCATAAATAACCTCAGTGGGTCCCAACAGGATAAGCTTCTAGCCTAGACATGGTTTCTAACATAGATCACAACTCAATTACTCTAGCACGTAGAAATTTTATGAATAGAACCAAGATTAGGTCATTACACAATACCACAGAATCAATCGAGTAATAATTCACACGCTGCACGCCCACACGCCGGTCACCTAGCATGCGCCTCACCTCAACACCAACACATAACACGTACATTCAGGGGTTCATACCCTCAGCACCAAGTTTAGAAGTGTTACTTACCTCGAACAAGCCAAATCCAATACCGATCAGGCCAAACAATTCTCCAAAAATGCCATCTCACGCGTACTGACCTCCGAATGACTCAAAACTAGCAAAAAGCAGCTCGCAAACATCACATAATGCCAAAGGAAACAAACTAAATCGATAAAGGTCGAATCTTTAGTCAAAATCCCAAAGTCAACCAAAACGTCAAATCTAGGCCCACACCTCGGAACTCGACCAAACTTATAAAATACGATAACCCATTCAATTACGAGTCCAACCATACTAGTTTCACTCAAATCCGACTCCAAATCGATATTCAAGACTCAAAAATTCACTCTATGAAACTTTAGACAAAAACCCCTAATTTCCCTTTTGAATTCATCCACCAAATACCAAAAAAGAAAATAGATTCATGAAATATAATCAAAACTAAGTAGAGAACACTTACCCCAATCTATCTGTGAAAATCGCTTAAAATATCGTCTCAATCTGAGGTCTATAGCTCCAAATATGAATAAAATGACCAAACCTTCAATTTAAAGCTTCTGCCCAGCCGTTTCGCTTTTGCGAACAAATGAGCCGCTTCTGCGACAATACATCTGCTTCTGCGGAACTAGTTGAAAACTCAACTGTCGCACCTGCCGAAAAAATATCCGCTTTTATGACATCACAGGTGCGAGCCTTCATTCGCTCCTGCACAAGACCTCGCTTCTGCGCTCCAGCCAACCGCACCTCATCCGCACATGCGCTCAAAACTCTGGTTCTATGATCTTTCCTCATCCGGCCTTTTCTCGCTTCTGCGACGAACAACCCGCATTTGCGAAGTCGCTTCTACGACCAAGACTCCACAGATGCGGCTATAGAAGCACTATAAATCTTCAGCAATGCAACAAGAGATAAAAATGATCTGAACCACGTCCGTAACTCACCCGAGCCTCTCGGGACCCCGTCCAAATATACCAACAAGTCCCATAACCTAATAGATACCTACTCGAGACCTCAAATCATACATAACAACATCGAAACAACGAATCATACCTCAAATAAAACTTAATGAACTTTAGAACTTTCAACTTCCAAAACTCATGTCGAACCATATCAAATCAACTTGGAATGAACTCAAATTTTGCGCACAAGTCCCAAATGACATAATGAAGCTATTTAAATTCTTTAAATCACAATCTGAATCCGATAGCCTCAAAGTCAACTCTCGGTCAAACTTATGAACTTTCCAAACCTTCAAATTTTCAACTTTCGTCAATTAGCACTGAAACCTTCTAGAAATGTCCAAATGCAAATCTGGGCATACGCCTAAGTCCAAATCACCATCCAAATCTAAAGGAATCATCAAAACTCGAATTCAAGGTCAAATACTAAAAAGTCAAACTTGGTTAAATCTTCCAACTTTGAAACTTCAATCATGTAATTCATTCTTCCAAAATAATTCTGAATAACCTGAAAACCAAAAATGACGATTCACACAAGTCATAATACATCATACGATACCGCTCAAGACTTCAAATAGATGAACGGAATGCAAATGCTCAAAACGACCAGCTGGGTAGTTACATTCTCCCCCACTTAAACATACGTTCGTCCTCTAACGTGCCAAGAGTCATTCCAAAGCCATCAAATCACCGTGTAACCTTACCATACACATACTCGGGGGTAATCCCACATCACCCTAATCCATATAAGCCTGACGACAGCCTAACTGAAGATCCCTAATTCAACCTTAGCCCATGAACCTTGGAACCCAATTCTCAATATTCGGGATTTCTTACAAGACCTGAATCTCGCATCTACACATTGTACAAGCCTAATCAAGCTGTATCAAGCCATAACCAAAGCCCAAGATGTCGTCACATGTTGTACCACATAACTGAGATGCTCACAATAATAACTTTTGACCACATTAGCTGCTCAAAACAAACCCAGTACCGGTAATAAACCTCATATTAAACAAACCTCATTCTAAAACCTTCGTACACTACCGATGATGAAAGAAACATGCAGAAACTCATAACCACTTATGAGATCAACAATTCATAGAGCCCTCTCATGTCTGACAAGAACCCAAGTCAAATCCTAAGCCGACTTTCGATATTGTTCCTCCATACCTACTGTAATCAAATTCGATAGCGTCCATTCTAGGTCCAATGACCTCATCTCATCAAACACAACCACTCTAGTGACATGCCACATCAATACAACCTAAAGCCGCAAACCGTGCAATCCGTGCACCAATAAGCAACAATTCAAATGCACTCAAAAATGGAAAAAATGACTCAAATGAGAGAAGCATTCCACAAACTCAACAAGTACCACCACAACGCTATGCTAAGAACCCATCACACACAGTAGAACCAAAACACAAGAATCTATCACAAAGGATCATATCCCATCATAACCCAACTGCAATGCGTGACCCATCCAAACACCGATCCATATGAAATACCTAGAACCCCAAGGCTCAAAATCAACAACCATAAGCAATTCGACACCAAGTACACAACTGCATGACCATAACCATGAAGAAGCGAATAACACTTTATACCACAACCTGGAAAGAACATAACCAAGGAGCAATCAACCATTCAACACCCTAGTAACAATCCCGCTCAAATTCCGCTACAAGACCCAAATAGACTCGCGCCATGTGTGCATATAACCAACAAATCACAACCCCTTGTAGCATAAAAGAGTAACACATAGAACACATCAGATACGCATAAGATCAATTCCAGCCTAATTATATACCTTTCTGCAATAACGGTGCCGAGTCAACAAATCTGAACCAGTGTAGGATACACATCCTCATTGGGCCTACCAATGAGCCCCCAAATCAACCCTGATCATCCCCAAATAGATAAATAACCCTCTGAAAGTCCACAATGACCTAGCCATAACACATACTATCATCTAGATAGCTTTGGCCACATCTTCACATTACGCAACCACGAAACAATCTGCTTCTAAGAACTCCCAGTCTCCAAATTCATAGAACACATGAATCACCATAGCTGATCCCAACTCCGGTACTTTAATATCTAACACCCCTCCCATGCACAATCATCTCATGAGAAGTACTTCTACAATTCTTCCGTACCACATAGCAAAAATTTGAATATCAGTAGTCGATCAACCAGGCGAGTAACGCAATATCGATGAAGCATCCATAAGTCAAAACTCACTGCGCTTTCTGAATGCACACTCTCCTCAAGCAATACAAAGTAGTAATATCATTCATCTAGTCATCTGGAACCATCCATGTTGCTTATGAATTCATTACCTTCCCTCAAAAAGTGAACTGTGACCTTGCACATGCAAATCTCAATCCCACACAACACACCGCAACTATCATGTCATCATATGAAAAGTATGAGAATCTCAAAATCAACTCTGAGTCACAAGAAGAAGACATACCCGGTCAGTCGAAAACCTTCCATTTGATCTCACCCAGGAGAAAATCACAATACGCAACATGCTTCTCTCGCTAGTAGGAAATATCCATCTCAAACCGTGGTAGAAACCATCAAGAGCTCTCCGAAACCCATTTGCACATAACCAAATCGTCATAACTGAATCTCTCTAACTCATCAAAGCCACGCAGGTTGCCAAACCCAAGAGTATTGCCACAAAATACCTATAGAGACTCACCACATCATAAGTACCCAAAGAACCGATCATATCCATTATCGTGCTGATCGAACCTACTACCAAGTTGTACTATGTCTCCAAGTTCATTCCGATTCACCCTCAAGTTAACACTTTCCCTAGCTAGAACACCATGATCCTTACCTGAAGCTCACCACAGAAGATCCTACCATAAAACTACACCGCCCTAAGGCCCATTAGCCATTGTATTCCCTCTTAGCACCCCAAAGTACCACAATCGAGATACCCACTCTAATGAGACCTTATGTGAATCTAAAGTTGTTTCCTTTACCTTCCTGATATTGAAATGTAGAATCCATAGTGATACAAAAATAGTGCGAGTCTCGACGCCATCCGATGCAAATCTTAGATTCTAGCTATATACAAATCCGAATGAATTTTCAATTGCTATATATAAATCTTGAATCCATTAGAACCTTCTCGAGAGTCATCTACTCTGGTCAAATCTCAATTGCACCACCCAAACGGGCCGAACGACTTGTTCCCCATCAGTACGATAACACCCAAAGAAGTAATCCATGCCTCTAAGCAGCCGAGTAGATACCTTTTCTTAGTACATCACATCTACCATGAACAACAAACCCGAATCTTTCCAATATTACTATATATCCATAATGTGTAGTATAACCCGTACCCAGAGATTCCTTTACTCGAGTCATCCTCGATCTCAACCTCTATAGGTCATAAGTGATTCGCATGTATGCCTCAGACTCAAACCGAAATGAGTACAACACATACCCATATAATCAAATCATCGATAGCAGACTCTCCCACTTGGCTCAAAACCGTAGAACAAAACATTCGATAACTTAAAATACCCATACTCTATTACTGTCATAATCCAGAACCGAAATTCAACTAAATCCTTCATAAGGTCATGTAACACAAGCCATATAATACCTCAAATCACCTACTAAGCTCGCATTCCTCCTCATGACGGTCAGGTCAACTTCCTCAACCAATCCAAACTCATGCAACGCATATAACCCACTAGTAGAAAGAAACTCTCCACACAACATCATAAGGATCACACATCAGTGGATTGCCCCCAGGTGATAACCGACTTGCCTTGCCTCAAACTGACATCTTTCTATACCCTTTCACAGCCACAACTACTACACAATCACTTAATCTCCCTGATTCTGAACTCATCCACAAGACATGAGAATCTAATTTATTCCACATTTAAGCAACATGGAAGAACTTCAACACACTCATAACCCGAGACTGTATGTCACATCAAGACAAAAATCAAGCACCCAATAGTCCTTTTTATATCTCAAGCAAACTCTTCTCATCACATTCAATCTATCTGAATACATCTCGCAGTCACATCATACTCATCATATAGCCATCCAACCACTCCTCGAGCCACAAATTTCACTTCTAAGGACACTATCGGATATATAAGTCCAAAAGCACATGCTCACACAACCGAAATCCTCGTGCTCAAGCTACAGTCAAAACTCGGCCTCAAGTCCTCCAAACTGGCCCATCGTCAGCAAAAGAAATCACATCTCGCACCTCATCCATGGAATCAAAAGCCGTCGATGCACAACTAATACCGAGCGCTCACATACACATACGAGTGAGTGGAAGGAATTCAAATAGTTATGCTTCAAGATGAATAATGTCGCACGATAAAGAAAGAAAGATGTGAAGTTTATCCTAAATGCCCTGTAGCCTCTCGAAGATAGGTATGGACGTCATCATACCGATCCGCAAGACTCTACCAGACACTTGCTCATGACTAGTAGAACCTATGAACTTATATCTCTGATACCTACTTATCACAACCTAAAATTCAACTAGTTGTGATGGCACCTAACCCAACACTCCAGGTAAGACAAATAGCAACAATCCAATTCAAAAGAGATTTAACTTGGAAAATACATGACAAAATAACTGAACTTTTATACAAAGAATTACCAAGAACTTGTAGTACAAGTCATGAGCTTCTAAGATTTAGAGTTTACAAAGCTTGTATGAAATAAATACATCATCTGTTTGAAATATACATGAACAGATTAATAATTTTAAAGCTACCAAGAATAAGAGGCAGCTATGACCGAAACGCAGGTACGCCTTCAATGCCAGCTCCCACCAATCATTAAAACATCCACATCCAAAAATCTGCACGCAAGGTGCAGAAGTGTAGTATGACTACGACCGACTAAGAAACAAACCTAACCTTAAGTTGAAAGTAGTGGCGAGCTGGGACAAATGTCAGAGTCAAACACCAATAGCCAACAACAACTCATAACAATATAATAAAAGTGGTACAAGAAATAACTCAGAGATATGATGCTCGGCTAGTTCATAGTTACGAAAAATAGTCATGCTTTTCAAGTATAATAGTAAAACCCAAATCCTTCACCGAAATAACCAAAATATGAGTAAGTCGAAAAAACTGTGATTTTTCCCCAAAACATTCAACAATAAATAAGATGTTTCATTATGAGATAGCAGAAGGAAGTATATCTCTATGCCTATATATCAATGTGCATATGAAATGCAATGCATCACAGTGATCAACTCTTGTACTCACACTCTCAGAGTACTCAATATCACAGTCCCACACTCCAACAGTAACTACGCTCACTGTAGGTGTGCAGACTCTGGAAGGGCATATCCAGTCCAAGCGCTAATATAACCTGTTGTGGCGCACAGCCCGATCCCATCATGAATCAATAGTATCTATTGCGGCATGCAGCCCAATCCCATCATGAATCAATAATACCTGCTGTGGCGGGCAGCCTGATCCTGTCATGAATCAATAATACCTATTGTGTCGTCCAGTCTTATCCCATCAATATCACTCACAATCCAGCTCTTAGGCCCAAACTCAGTCATCAATCTCTCCAAGTCATGAAAATCAGCCCAAAAATGATGATATGATTTATCAATAAATAGCTAATAAGACTGAGATATGATATGCAAATAAATAAGTATGACTGAGTATGTAATTGCAATGTAAGAAAATAACTCAACATCAAAAATGACCTCAGTGGGTCCCAACAGGATAAGCATCTAGCCTAGACATCATTTCTTTCATGGATCACAACTCAATTACTCTAGCTCGTAGAAATTTCATGTATAGAAACAAAATTAGGTCACTACACAGTACCGCAGAATCAATCTAGTCATAATTCATACGGTGCACACCCAAACGCACGTCACCTAGCATGCGCGTCACCTAAACACCAATACATAACACGTACATTCAGGGGTTCATACCCTCAACACTAAATTTAGAAGCGTTACTTACCTCGAAGAAGCCAAATCCAATATCGAGCAAGCCAAACGATGCTCCAAAAATTCGATCCCGCGTATACCGGCCTCTGAGCGGCTCAAAACAAGCCAAAAGCAGCTCAAGAACATCAAATAATGCCAAAGAAAACAAATGAAATCGATAACGGTCATCTTTAATCAAAAGCCCAAAGTCAACCGAAAAGGCAAACCTGGGCCCGCACCTCGGAACCTGACCAAATTATAAAATCTGACAACCCATTCAATTACGAGTCCAACCATACTAGTTTCACTCAAATCCGAATCTGAATAGATGTTCAAAACTCAAAAATTCACTCTATGAAACTTTGACAAAAACCCCTAATTTCCCTTTTGAATTCATCCACAAAATGCCAAAAACGAGAATAGATTCATGAAATATAATCAAAACCGAGTAGAGAACACTTACCCAAATCCATATGGTGAAAATCGCTTCAATAATTGTCTCAATCCGAGGTCTATAGCTCCAAATATAAATAAAATGACCAAACCCTCGATTTAAAGCTTTTGCCCGGCCATTTTTTGATTTTGCGAACAAATGAGCTGCTTTTGCAGACAAAATATCCGCTTCTGCGACATCGCAGGTGCAAGCCATCATCCACTCCTGCGCATGACCTCGCTTCTGCGCACCAGCCAACCGCACCTGCGCATCTGCACCTGTGCTCAAAACTCCACTTCTGCGATCCTTCCTCATTCAGCCTTTTCTCGCTTCTACGATGAACAACCCACATCTGAGAAGTCGCTTCTGCGACCAAGACTCCGCAGATGCAGCTACACCAACACCAGAAATCTTAGCAATGCAACAATAGATATAAATGATCTGAACTACGTCCATAACTCATCCAAGCCCCTCGGGACCCTGTCCAAATATACAACAAGTCCCATAACCTAACACGGACCTACTCGAGGCCTCAAATCACGCATAACAACATCAACGACGAATCGCACCTCAAATTAAACTTAATGAACTTCAGAACTTTCAACTTCCAAAACTCGTGCCGAACCATATCAAATCAACTCGGAATGGATTAAGATTTTGCGCACAAGTCCTAAATGACATAACAAAGCTATTCCAGTTCCCAAAATCACAATCAAAATCCGATATCCTCAAAGTCAACTCTCAGTCATACTTATGAACTTTCCAAACCTTCAAATTTCCAACTTTCGCCAATTAGCGCTGAAACCTTCTAGAAATATCAAAATGCAAATTCGGGCATACGACCGAGTCCAAAATTACCATTCGGACCTAACGAAACCATCAAAACTACAATTCGAGGTCAAATACTAAAAAGTCAAATTTGATCAACTCTTCCAACTTTAAAGCTTCAATCATGAAATTCATTCTTCCAAATCAATTCTGAATAACCTGAAAACCAAAACTGATGATTCACACAAGTCATAATACATTATACGATGTCGCTCAATACTTCAAATAGATGAACAGAATGTAAATGCTCAAACTGGCCGGCTGGGTCGTTACACCATCATGCATATATTGCTCATCCTCATAGCACGGAAGCACTCATTGTGAAATATAAATATTTTATCAAGAAGCATAGAATCACCTGTAGTGCAATCACTCATATTCACAGCACAAAAACAATCGTCATGTAATATCTCTCATCCTCACATCAAGGAAACATCCTCCGTGCATAATCACTGTTTATCACCAAACATAAATAAAATAGTACCAATCCAAGTGAGAAGCAGAAATACCATCAACAAGAGAGAATAAACATAATATAACAAGAGAGAGTGTGTGTGTGTGTGTGTGTAACACCCCGTAAATCCGGATAAGTTATGGATGCGTTAAATAAGTATTAATGTGACCTTTTAGACATGTGAAGTTCTATCGAGAAGAGTATGGGTAGAAACAATGGTTTTAGAATCAAGACCGAGAGTGAGGTGTATAAAATTGAATAGGATCGACTAAGTTTATGGGAGGTACGTCTTATAGCCTTATTCAGTGCAAGGCTATGAAAACTCATCTCCATAGATAGTGCAAGGCCATGAAAATTCAGTGCCACGAACAGTGCAAGGCACTGTCTAGGGCATCATCCTCAGCGCCTCAGACAGTACAAGGCACTGTAATTTTGGTGCCTCTAATGGTGCCTTGCACAGTTATTATGGCGCCCCTAACGATGCCTCGCGCCGAAAAGGTTTACCCGAGATACTTTTATTTCCCTCCTTAATTTTGGACGTGTTCACTTATTTAAAAGCCCTACCTCGTTCCCCCACACCCTAAACACGAAAACCTACTCTAGAAAGGGAAGCTCTCAAGAACCTAACTTCCCCAAGGTCCCTCCATCATCCAAGGTAAGTTCTAACGATGATTCTAAGTTAATTTCAATTCTCAAACACCTTATTAACATGGGTAAATCCTTCCACTCATTAGATATTCGGTCGAGACACCATTGCTGAGAAAGAAACCCCTAGAACTCAAATTCAAGAGGAGTGAACTTCGAAAAGGCAATGCTTCTACTCCCTAATCATTTACAACTATGAATTGATGAGTTTTTGGGAGAATAGTAAATGGGTTTGATAAAGAGAACCATGAGAACTATGCTAGGGTTTTGGATTGTTGAATTATGATTGTTGTAAACATTTGGGTGATGAGAAATTGTGTTAGTTATATCTATTTGGGATTGTAGAATCACCTAGAAGTAGTAGAATGAGAACTTGGTGAAAAAAAGACAAATTACTAAGGGCTATTAGAGTTTACACCCATAAGGTGTTTGATAAAATTCCAAAGTTACAAAAACATGAGCATTAGTGCTAATAATGGTTCCTCTTGATATATATATATATATATATATATATATATATATTGATGTAGATTATCATTGAAAGAGGCAACAAACATCATGATACTCTTAAAAGGGACCAGAGTCAAGGTATGTGATGCTAACTCTCTATGTTTGGGAATATTAATGATTCTCCCTACACTACGTTTCTTTTAAAACGTTACTAAACTCTTCAGAAATATATAGTTAAGCCTAGTTCCTTGAATAGTTTCAGAACTTCTATTCTCTAGCTTCATAACTCGTTCATGACTTTTATTTTGAATATTGTGAGCTTAGTACGTAATCAATATAGACTTGGGTTTGATGCCCATGAGTCTCAGTCTAGATTACCTAACATGTCATAAACAGTTAAAGTTCTAGTTTTCATAATCACTTCAAGAATACATGTCTTAGTCTAGTCCTATTCAGTATTCCAATATCATGTAACTCAATATGATTCATTTAACTCCCTGAATGTTGAACACATGTGTTTGAGCCTGAGGCCGCAGTTTATGCTTTATGCATCATTGCGCCTGAGGTCGCAGTTATGTATACGTATACTTGGGCCCAAGGCCGTAGTTTGTGCACATATATATTGGGCCTGAGGCCATAGTTTATTTATTTAGATAAATAGGTTATTCATCATTCAGAAGAGGGAGTATTCATATCCTTACTTCCTTTGTTCAGTTCAGTTATTAGTTATCAGTTATCATTCCAGCTATCAGTTATTAGTTATTAGCTATCATTTATCATTTCAGTTTTAGTTTCAACAGTTATCATTTCAGTTATCAGTTATCAAATCTCAATTATTAGCTCAGTATTAGTTTTAGCATTTATAGTTCTTTCTTTCAGTTGCTTTGCATACCAATGCAATTCAAATGTACTGGCATCCCATTTGCCCGGGGCCTGCATCTCACGATACAGGTAATGATTTACAGGTTGATGATTCAGAGCGCTAGGATTCTCGTACCAGTTGTTGGGTGAGCCCCAGTTCTTTCGGGGCATTATCAATACTTTACAGTCTTTCAATATTTACAAACAATCAGTATTTCCAATACTTCATTAGAGGCTTCATAGACTAGAGTAACAGTTAGACAGAGGCACAAGCTTTTCATGCTAAGTAATGTATCCACGTATATGTTTCAGACTTATATTAGTGTTTCCGCATTTGATTTACATCATTCAGACTTTCAGTATATCAACATGTGTTAGTTTATCTTCCGCATCACATACTGATTCAGTCAACCAGTTAGTTCGTTCGGTCACATGTAGTTAGGCACCGGGTGTCGTGTTACGTCAAGGCCCATGTTCGGGGCGTCACAGAGAGAGAGAGAGAGAGAGAGAGAGTTATCACTTTGGCACCAATCGGCCAACCAACATCTCAATATCCATATTGCTCAAATATTTCAATAAGTCCTCGACATGGTTACTAACAAGTAAATAATTAATCAAATAGTTTCACAATCTAAGTATGCATGGAAGAGTATACATGAAACAAGTAAAGACAAGAACAAGGCTAATTCTACTCGAGCATGCTATAACCTTGGGAAATACATATACACTCTTTACCATGTATATAAATCACCCCTAATACACTTAGCATTTAGAAAATAGACTCAAATACAAACTAATTCTCTCAAATCAAGGTTAGTCAAGACACTTACCTCTTTGCGGAACCAAATCGGCCTTTCAAGACCGCATTTCCTTTAGAAACCTCCTCTAAATAACTCGAATCTAGTCAAATAATGTCTTAAATAAATCAAAACAAGCCTTAGGAACC
This sequence comes from Nicotiana tomentosiformis, assembly GCF_000390325.3. Classification (NCBI taxonomy): domain Eukaryota; kingdom Viridiplantae; phylum Streptophyta; class Magnoliopsida; order Solanales; family Solanaceae; genus Nicotiana; species Nicotiana tomentosiformis. The sequence goes on along the minus strand of NC_090813.1, from coordinate 169,290,760 downwards.
TTCTAAATATCAAAAAGGTTAGATCTTTACCTATTTTTAAAAAAGTCAATTGGGACCCACTTGGCCCAAATTACAGAATCGGGAACAAATTTTGTTTATCCATTATTTCCCAAGTTCAAAAATGTATTTTGGTTTCTATACCCAACCTTAATTTGAGATCTAAATCTCCAGAAAATACTTTTTTAAGTTTCTACCCAATACCCCTTTTTCTACTCTTTTTTTAAGCAAATATACTACCAAGTAGCGACCTAGTGGCTAATATTATTGATAAAACAAAAGAAATACAAAGTATTCACAAAAGAAGAGAAAATAACATTTTAGTTAATTACAAAAAGATACTTGAGTGTCGTTAAAATAACTATGTAATGAACTAAACAACTTCATAAGGGCATATAATGTGCAATTCAGACCATTCATGCACACAAAAGTATATTGTCATAACAAAAGAGGAAAGAACCTAGATTCAACATATCTATGCACCTGAGGTAACCTATGAAATCCAACTACAGCTCAAATACAACTTGCAATGATTATAAAACTGCCTACTTGTTCTTTGAAACTCATATACGGTCAAAGCCTTATCATACTGAACAGGATTTAACAATGCAAAAGGCAAGAAGATATTGAATAATAGGAGACAACTCGGCATAGTATTCAAAAATAAGTGGCATTAATCAGGTGCTCTTCTCTTTGTAATTAATACTAACCCTATAGTTAGGTATTTGATGTTTGTCAATATTAATAACTCTCCTCCCCGCACTAGGCAGTTCGGAGAAGGAACTAAGGTTAACTTCTATACATGCAAAAGAGAGCACAAGGTAACATTGATGTTCTCCTTCATCTCTTTTATCTTCCCAACTTCTGACACAATTCACCAAGAAGGATCCGGTTCACCCTCAATGATCTTCTTTAACACCAATGAATCAGTATCCAAGATAAGAGGATATAAGTCATGATCCATACAATTTCGAAATGTTCTACTATTGCTTTTGCCTGAGATACAATATTGGTCGTATCCTCAATCTCCACTATCCTAACAAATACCAAATCCCACCTAGTATCTCTCACGTAGAAACCAAAGGAACTAGGACCTGGATTGCCCCTAGAAGCACCATATGTATTACATTTAACCAACCATCATGAGGGAATTACTAAGTAACTCTTTTACTCACTATCACAGGCTTGTAATCTTCAAAAACTTTACCATATTCGTCAAAGGAAAGGAATGTCAGATAACCAGGAATACCTCATCTTTTTCAAGTAGTATAGTGTAATTTTTTCTACTCTTCCAAATCCTATGTTTGAGGTTAAAAATCTATGGGGAAACATGGAAATAAATCAAAACTAAGTAGAATTTACTAACCTTTAAAGGTTAGGTGAAAGAGCTCTCAAACATCGCCTCTAGCTAAGCTCTAAGTCTCAACAAATGGAAAAACGAGGTCAAATCCCCGATTTTCTAGTTGAGATAATCATTGGGCGGACCTTCATCGATCACGACTGAGGCCATATGATTGCGAAATCTAATAGACTCTGGCTCCCACGCAATCATACTTCACATGCATGCTAGTGTATAGGATCGCCATCCTAATTATGCGATTGCAGAGTGCAGACGTGGTCCCAGCTTACCCCAATGCAACGGTGGAGTACAATTTCCCCCTGATCCCAAACTAACTTATGCGATCGCGCTAACCCCCTTTGTGATCACGATTCGCTACAACACAACAGTTGAACAACTGTCGTAATTAATGTAGAAATGGTCGAAAACTGCCTTGCAACTCACCTGAGCTCCCTGGGAACCCCTCCATCATCCTAACTAGTCTATATACTCAATAGGAACTTGCTCGAGGGCTCAAAACATCAAAGATAACATCCAAATTGAGAATCAACCATCAAAACAACTTTTATAACTTTCTACAATAAGCGTCGAAACAATATCGGATCACTCGGGAACCCAACCAAACATTCGTACAAATATAAAATTATCATATGAACCTGCTAGAATTGTAAAAACACCGATACGAGGTCGTTTAACCATAATGTTGACCACAGTCAACTCCAACAAAATTAAAGCTCTAGAATTAGAATTTCTCTTCCAAAAGACATGTAAACATAAACGCAAGTCCTAAATCATAAACGAAGAGATTCATGGTCTCAAATCACAAAAAAGAAGCGCTAGCTCAAAATGGCCTATCAGGTCATTACATCCTCCACCTCTGAAAGAAACGTTCATCCTCGAACATACATAGAAAAGTACCTAAACAAGCAAAGAGGTGAGGATATCTACTTCTTACATTGGAATCAGACTCCCAAGTAGATTCCTCAGCCGGTTGCCCTTTCCAAAACACTTTCATAGAAGAAATTTCCTTAGATCTCGACTTTCTAACCCACCGATCTAAAATAGCTACTAGATCTTCCTCATAAGTCATATTCTCATAAATATGCACTATGATGAAGTCCAATACATGCGACCTATCCTCATGATACTTCTGAAGCATGAAAACGTAAAATACTGAATGTATCCCCACTAGGTTGGGAGGCAATGCAAGCTTATAAGCAACTTCACTAACTCTCTCAAATACCTCAAATGTACTAATAAACCTAGGGCTCAACTTGCCCTTCGTCCCAAATCTCACCATGTCCTTCATAGGCGAGACTTCAATAACACTTTCTCGCCCTCCATAAAAGCCAGATCACAGACCTTTTTGTCTGCATAACTCTTCTGTCTACTATGCACCGTTCGAAGGCAATCTTGAATCAATCTCAACATATCTAAGGCATATCAAACCAAATATGTACCTATCAACCTCGCCTCACTAAGCTCAAATCAACCAATCAGAGAACGGCACGACCTACTATATAAAAGCCTCACACGGCTCCATATAAATGTTGAACTGCTAGCTATTGTTTTACCGAAATTTTGCCAATGGAAAGAATGGATCCCAGTGACCACCAATATCAATCACACAAGCTCGTAACATGTCCTCAAGAATCTGAGTAATCCGCTCTGACTGGCCATCTGTCAGATGAAAAGTTATGCTAAGCTCCAATTGTGTACCCAAATCTTGCTAAACTGCTCTCCAGTAAGATGTAAACTGAGTGTCATGGTCTCAAATGATGGAAATGGACACACCATGAAAGTAAAAAATCTCCTTGATGTATATCTAAGCTAACCTCTTTGAAGTGTAGGTAATAAACACAGAAATAAAGTGTGCAAACTTGGTCAATCTGTCAACAATCACCCAAATAGCATCAAACTTCTGCAAAGTCTGTGGCATCCCTACCACAAAGTCCATAGTGATACGCTCCCACTTTTACTCTGAAATATCTATTTGCTGAAAGAAGATACCCTATCACTAGTGCTCATACTTGACTTTCTTACAATTTCAAACATCGTGCCAATTTTACAATCAAGACCTTCTTCATCCTTTGCCACCAATAATGTTGCAAGGTCCTTCGAGTGGTCGAATATCTGACCTGGCTAGCCAATATTGTGTCGGTACTGAAGAAAGACGAAAAAGTCAAGGTGTGTGTTGACTATCGAGATCTGAATAGAGCGAGTCCTAAACATGATTTTTCGCAGCCCAAACATCCACATATTGATTGATAACTCCGCCAAGCACAAATCTCAATACATATTTGTAGCACTAGGATGAATAGAATATTGTGAATTATGAGCCTCTTATACAATCAACTATCTCAGGCCACATAACACCATCAACTCCAATCACAACCTTCTTCGCGCCACCATGTTGTATCATATCCTTCAACACCAATATATGAGGATCATCAAACAGGCAACCTCAATGAACTACAAGAAAAATATATGCGCCACGAAAAAAGCAAGAACCTTACTCGACTAAGAAATATCTAATTTCACAAATCTTTTGGCTAAGGCCTGAACATCCATAACCAAAGGCCTCTCCATAGCTAGAATAAATGCTAAACTACTCATGCTCTTCGCCTTCCTACTCAAGGCATCCGCTACCACATTCGACGTACCCGGATGATACAAAATAGTGATATCATAGTTCTTATGCAACTCAAGCCATCTTTTGTTAAACAAATGCTGGAAACTACGATCAATATAAACCTCACATGACATGCCATACAAGCAGTTCCTCCAGATCTTCCTGTGGGTCGTCAACTATCGAGATGTCAAGAATGAGCCAAGTTTTATATGTAAAGCATCACATTACATGGTAAAGTCCCCTAACCTATAGGCAACACCAACACTGCAGATATAGTTAAAGCAACATTGAACTTTTGATAGCTCTCCTTACTCTCATCTAACCATCTGAAAGGAAAACCCTTCGAAGTCAACTTGATCAGTAGAGCTGCAATGGATGAAAAGGCCTCAACAAAGCTATGATAATAGCATGCCAATCCAAAGAAACTCTGAATCTCTGTGGCGGAAATATGTCTAGGACGATTCTGAACTGACTCAATCTTTATAGGATCAACCTTGATACCCTCTCTAGGCATAGCATGACTCAAGAATGCAACCGAGTCCAAACAGACTCACACTTTAAGAACTTGGAATAAAGCTGATGATCTTTCAATGTCTAAAGTAAAACCCACAAGTTATGCTTATGATCCTCTCTACTAAGAGAATAAACCAGAATATCATCAATGAACATAATCGCAAAGGAATCCAAATAGGGCATGAACACTCGGTTCATCAAATCCATGAAAGCTTATAAAGCAGTGGTCAAACCAAAGAACTTCAACAAGAACACATAATGACCATAACGAGTCCTAAAAGTTGTCTTAAGGACATCCGAAGCCCTAATATTCACCTTATGATAGCTAGATCTAAAATCAATCTTGCAAAACACTTTGGCACTATGAAGTTGATCAAAAGAATTATTAATGCAAGGGAATGGATACTTATTCATGATAGTAACCTTATTTAACTATCGATAATCAATACACATCCTCGTAGATCCATCTTTTTTTCTCACAAACAACACCAGCTCGCCCTAAGGAAAAATCATAGATCTAATAAAGCCCTTATCAAGCAAATCCTGAAGCTGCTCCGTCAATTCTTTCAACTCGGTTGGAGCCATATGGTGAGGAGGAATAGAAATGGGTTGAGTGCCCGGAACCAAGTTAATGAAAAAGTCAATATCTCTACCGGTCAGTGTGCCTCATAAGCCCGCCGAAAATACCTCTGGAAACTCTATCTCACAATTGGCACAGAATCCATAGAAGGAGCCCCCGCACTAGAATCACGAATATAAGACATATATGTCAAACACCCTGTCTCAATCATACATTGAGCCTTCAAAAATGAAATCAATATACTTGTAGAATGGCCAAGGGTCCCTCTCCACTCTACTCTAGGAAACCCCGGCATAGCTAAAGTTAGGATCTTGGCATGATAGTCCAAGATAGCATGATACAGTGACAACCAATCCATATCAATAATAATCTCAAAATCAACCATATCCAATAATAAAAGATCAACCATAGTATGAAAACTATTAATAGTAAAAACACAATATCGGCACACCTGATCAGCAACTATTGAATCCCCAACCGGTGTAGATATAGAAACAAGAATATCAAGAGAATCACGAGGCATACTCAAGTGTGATGCAAAAAGACACATAAGAATAAGTAGAACCCGAATCAAACAACACCGAAGCATATCTATGACAAATCGAGATAATACCTGTGATAACTACATCTGAAGACTCCACCTCAAACCTACCCAAAAATGCATAGCTACGAAGCTGGACCCCACCAGTCTATCCTTCTCTACTAGGATGACCTCCACCTCTAACTGTCTGACCTCTACCCTTAGCTGGATAGGCAAGAAGTGGAGAAACCGATGCTGGAATCATGGACCGAGTACTCTACTGAGGCATACCACTCTGAAGCAATGGGCAAAACATCTTGATTTGCCCGAAATAACCATACTCATAACAACCTGCCGGCTGACGTGACTGCGGAATCTGAAGTTATCCTTAATGACATGATGGACCACTGTAGTAACTCTGAATATGAGGTGCAATGATAGGTTCATAAGCTAAAGGTGCATTGTAAGATGTCTGCCCTGTACGCGAACCATAAGTACCATGGCTGCCTGATGTACCATGAGAAACCTTAAGTTTTTCCTAAACGATCTCATAGAATAACCTCTACCAAACATGCATTTGCCTCTACACGAGGAACCAGTGAAACCACTAACATGATGAGGCCTCTTGTCAAATGTACTTTCTCTCCCCTAACAACGGATGTGCTCGATCCTCCGAGCAATCTCAACTAACTGGGTAAAAGAAGTCTCGGACTCTATGGCCATCTAAAGTATGATACCATAAGCAAGCCTCTCGATGAACCTCCGCACCTTGTCCCTCTAAGTATGGATCAGGATAGCTATATGGCGAGGTAAATCCACAAACCATATCTCATACTGCATGACAATCATGGCACCCCACTGAAGGCACTCAAACTGACTCCAAAGCTCATCTCTCTAAGTAAGCAAAATGAAATTCTCCATGAACAACTGCGAGAACTGCATCCAAGAAAGAGAATGTGATCTTGTTGCTCTACCCAACTCGTAGGTCTGCCACTATATCTTGGCCAACATCTGCAACTAAAAACGAGTAAAGTTCACTGAGCTGGACTCAACTAGGCCCAAAACATGCAAGACCTCAAAAATTCGATCTAAGAACTCCTTAGGATCCTCTAAAGGCAAACCACTAAGTAAGGAGTGAAAACCATCTTGAACCGGATACGCTTCTGCTCGTCGACAGACATAGTAGGTCCAATCATATGTTGAGCAATCGGAGAAGTCACGGGGGTCCAAGCTCCCCCTCTTGTCTGAGATGTGGCTGGAGCCAATGGGATTACCCCAACCAGAGTCGTAGCATTTATAAAGCTGACCATCTTGGTCATGGCCTCCTAAAATATAGGTTTGGCAATAACTCACCTCAAAATATGATCTGGTACTGACACCTCACCAAATTATCAATAAGATCCACCTTTAGGCGTGCAGGTGCGTCCGTTGGCGCTACTCTCTAATGTCCCTGAACTCTGGTAGGTTCTCTACCTCTAGGCGCTGCTGGACAACCTCTAATTGGGGCTATACCTCTAACCTGGGCCTTGCCTCTACCGGCTCTAGACGGAGGTGCTAGCTCTCCACCACCTAGTGCCACTATAGAACATGTCCTCACCATTTGTGAGAGAATAGAAAGGGAAGATTCAAACTCAGGATAAAAGTAAATGCACGATAAGGAATAATAAAAAGGGAAGTTTCCTAAGGAACCTTGTAGCGTCTCAAAGATAAGTATAGACGTCTCCATAACGATACGCGAAACTTTACTAGGCTTTCCCATGACTCGTGAGACAATATGAATATATTTCTCTAATACCAACTTGTCACAATCCGATTTTCCAACCAAAGGGTCGTGATGGAGCTTGACCTTCTTACTAGTCAAGCCAACCCTTAATAGTAATAAAAAAAAGTAAAAAGGGAACACGAACAATAGTAATAGAAATAGGATCAAATATCTAACATCAGAATATCATAGATAAGAATAAAATCTCCTCCATAATACTAATAATAATAATAATAATAATAAAACCACAACAACCGTTTAAGTAACCTCCTATGACTAGTGTCACTGAGTGCATGAACTAAAAGAGTGTTAATGACATAGTCTGAATAAATACATCATTGTCTAAGTCAAATAAATAGTAAAAAAGGAAATAGATTGGTGACATTAAGTTCTACGAATGGGATGCAACTCTACTTCAGGTCTCCAATAATCAGCTGCAAAGTACCTCCTGGGTCTCTATTAGCACCAACTCTTGAATCTGCACCAGAAGTGCTGAAGTGTAATATGAGTACAACCGAACCAATGTATTCAGTAAGTGTCGAGCCTTACCTCGATGAATTAATGACGAGGCTAAGGCAAGAAAACTACTTTAGAAACATGAGCAGTTAATAAGCAATATAAATAACAAGATGTAACAACCCGACCGGTGGTTTTGAGCTTTAGTATTTTCTTTGGAAGTTTGAGACCTTGAATAGCTTCGAATGATATATTATGATTGCATATATGGTTTGTTTTGATATTTGCAAGGTCCGGGTTTGATTTGATAGAGTGATTCTCAATTTGAAAGCTTAAAGTTGGAAGAGTTGACAATGGTTTGACTTTTGAATAAACAACATCGGAATCATGATTTGATGGTTTTAATAAGTTCTTATGGTGATTTGTACTTGGGAGTATATTTATATTTGAATTCGGATGTTCCTAGAAGGTTTTGGCTCTATTTGTTAAAAGTTAAAAATTTAAAGAATTGAAAAGTTTATAAGTTTGATCGGGAGTTGAATTTGATGTTATCGGACTCGGATTGTGATTTTGAGACCTTGTATAGTTTCACTAATGCAATGACCGACCAATCATTTTGAGCCTTAGCATTTTGTTTGGCGGTTTGAGAACTTGAGTAGCTCCATTTGATGTATTATAGCCTGTTATATGATTGGTTTTTATGTTCGCGGGGTCTGGGGTTGATTTGATAGAATGATTCTCAATTTGAAATCTTTATGTTGGAAGAGTTGGCCAAGGTTTGATTTTTGAGCAAATGACTCGGAATCAGGATTTGATGGTTTCAATAGGCTCATATGGTAATTTTGGAGTTGAGCATATGTTCGTAATTGAATTCAGATGTTCAGCTCTAATTGTTGAAAGTTGGCAATTTGAAAAATTGAAAAGTTCATACATTTGATCGGAAGTTGACTTTGGTGTTATCGGTTTCGGATTGTTGTTTTGAGACCTTGTATAGGTTCATTTAGTTGACTAGAACTTTTGTGCAAAGTTTGGTTATGATTCGGAATGTCTAGGTGTGATTTGGACAAGTTCGGCGAAGTTAAAATGTTTGGAAGACAGGAGAATGATTTCGGTCTACGAATCGCAGTTTTGATGTTATTTACATGTTTTAAAACTTTAGATAATTTTGGATAATATATTTGGACTTGTTGGCTTGATTGGATGGGAACCTAAGAGGCTCAGGTGTGGTTCGGGGTAGTTTCAGACCTTTTGGTTCAATTTGGAGTTGATGTGTTGCTGGTGTTCTGCAGAGCTAGCTCACGATCGCGGAATTGGAATTTGGCCAGCTAAGCATTTGGCTTTATTCGCGGTCCTAGTGGTGCATTCGTAATGTGTGATTTTGGAGGTGGAGCTTTACGCTCCGTGTTCGCATGGTTTGCCTCACGTTCGCATGCTATTGGAAGGAAAACCTCTGCATTCGTGGCAAGTGGTCGCGTTCACGGAGAGTCGAATCAGGCAGAGGGCTCATTGGCTATCGCGTTCGCGAGACGTTGTTTTTGGCATTCGCTATCGCAGGGCTCAGATACAACTGCATAGAGTACTTTCCTGGGCAGTAGTGCTTTGTGCTTCGCGAACGCGAGGCTAGTGCCGCATTCGCGAATGGTATTACTTGGCAGATTATATAAGATGTTATTTCGAGATTTTTACCCATTCTTCGATATTTTGAGCCCTATACTTAGAGAGGGATATTTTTCATAGGGACTTTTCATACAAGGCTAGAGGGTAAGTGATTTCTACCTATTTCAGATTATATTTCATGAATCTACATGGATTTCTACACCTAAAACATGAAATATTGAAAGGAAATTTGGGGTTTATGCCTACACTTTAAGAGACTGTATTTTGGGGTATTGACTATCGATTTTGACCCGGATTTAAAAATGAATTATATATTTGGACTTGGCAATGTATAAATCACTAGACTGTGGTATTGGTTTTGGATTTCGGGCATGCAGGCCCCGGTTGACTTGTTAGGAATTCTTCAAAGATCAAAATTTTATGGATTGGGAGCACTTCCTATAGTATTATTTATCTTTCGTGGTTAATGTTTGGCTTGGATTTGTGTGATTAGAGGGCTAGAGCGAGGTTTTGATGCAATTTGTGGTTGAAGCTACCCCGGAAAAAGGTAAGTCTCTTGGCTAATCTTGTTAAGAGGGAAACCCCTAGGGTTTGACTTGATTTCTATATGTTTAAGGTATTGGGGTGGTGTATATATATGGTGGCGAGCGTATATTCACTTACCGAGTTTATATCATGACCGGGGCAGAATTGGAATATTTTATGCCTTGTTTTGACTATGTGCTCATTTGATTCATGATTCTTTTGGCTTATGTGACTATGTTGGCTCTCTTATTCATTATAGAAAGCCATGGGAACTTACCCTTGATATGTTGAATTTCTTAAATAGTCTGTAGTCACATATAGCTTAGAGCATATATCCATATGATTTTATTAAGTTTTTGTTTGTTCCTCTCTAGACTCTAGAATCTTGAGTTCTCCTCCTTTACCTGACCAATTTCGAAAACTTGATTTGCCTGGTGCACTTTTTATCTGTAATTCTTGAGCATATGCATACATTTTGAATAAGAATACTTGATTTGGACTGAAGATTTTGGCACGAAAGGTAAAGCGTGCAGGTGAGATACAGTTATGGCACACAAGATATGATAATTGGATATTTGATTATGAGTGTTGCTATTAAGCTCCTCTTTGCACTTGGATTCTGAAGTCGGGTGATTAGCCATGTTACTTTGGGCACTGTGAGCGTGGCCGGTACAGGGATTTTGTACAAGGTCGATACATGGACTTTTTACCGGTTATGGTAATCTAGAATTGTGTATTGTGGTACATGGATCTTGTACCGATTTGAGCATGCAGTCATATTCTTGACTCATTTAGGAGTATTCATTTAATTGCTAATTATTGCATTTTATCTTTATATTCTAGTTGGGAGCCTTGACTCCGTTATTTGAGCATGCAATCTTTTAATACTGTATCTTGGCAATGTTATGATTATTTTTTGTACTGGAAGAGCACTATTAATATCTTTCAATTGTTGATATCATTGATTCTTGTTATCCATGAGCTTATCTACTATTCCAGTTCTAAGTTCTATTATTTACATCTGGTTTTGTAAGTATTCGGATGCATCTTGCCTCGCCACTATTTCTTTGAGGTTATACTTGATAGTTACTAGGTACCGATTATGGTGTACTCATACTATAATTTTACATATTTTTGTGTAGGTTCTAAGAGTGGTATTATGGTACCTTTGAGCTAAGTAAGAGTGTCTTATTGGAGAATTCTTGATGAGTTGCTATATTGTTCAACCCGCACATGGAGTCCTAGTCCTTATTTATCTCCTATCTATTTTCTTTCTCACAGACAGTGTTGATTATGTATTCAGACTTGTTCTATATTTGCAAGGTCCGGGATTAATTTTATAGAGTGATTCTCAATTTGGAAGCTTTAAGTTGGAAAAGTTGACCAAGATTTGACTTTTGAGTAAAACATATCGAAATCGTGATTTGATGGTTTCAATAAGTTCTTATGGTGATTTGGATTTAGGAGTATATTTAGATTTGAATTCAGATGTTCCTAGAAAGTTTTGGCTCTATTTGTTAAAAGTTGGCAATTTAAAGAATTGAAAAGTTCAAAAAGTTTGATCGGGAGTTGACTATGATATTATCGGACTGGATTTGTGATTTTGAGACCTTGTATAGGTTCATTAATGTATTGACCGATCAATCGTTTTGAGCTTTAGCATTTTGTTCGGCGGTTTGAGAACTTGAATAGCTTCATATGATGTATTATAGCCTGTGTATATGATTGGTTTTTATGTTTGCAGGGTCTGGGGTTGATTTGATAGAATGATTCTCAATTTGAAAGCTTTAAGTTGGAAGAATTGACTAAGGTTTAAATTTTGAGCAAACGACTCGGAATTGGGATTTGATGGTTTCAATAGGTTCGTATGGTGATTTTGGACTTGAGTATATGTTCGTATTTGAATTCAGATGTTCGGGTATATTTGTTGAAAGTTGGCAATTTGAAGAATTGAAGAGTTCATAAGTTTAATCGAAAGTTGACTTTGGTATTATCGGACTCGGATTGTTATTTTGAGACCTTGTATAGGTTCATTTAGTTACCTAGAACTTGTGTGCAAAGTTTGGTTGTGATCCGAAATGTCTAGGTGTGATTCGAATCAATTAGGCGAAGTTAAAATGTTTGGAAGATAAGAGAATGATTTTGATCTTCGTTTCGCAGTTTTGATGTTATCTACGTATTTTTAGACTTTAGATAAGTTTCGATAATATATTTGTCCTTGTTGGTATGATTGGATGGGATCTTGAGGGGTTCGGGTGTGATTTGGGGTAGTCTCGGACCTTTTGGTTCAGTTTGGAGTTGATGTGTTGCTGATGTTCGGCAGAGCATCGCGACGCCGAGCTAGCTCACGATTGCAGAATTGGGATTTGGCGAGCTAAGCATTTTACTTTGTTCGCGGTCCTAGTGGTGCGTTCTTAATGTGTGTTTTGGGAGGTTGAGCTTTACACTCCGCGTTCGCATGGTTTGCCTCACGTTCACATGCTATTGGAAGGAAGACCTCCGCATTCATGGCAAGTGGTCGCGTTGGCTATCGCGTTCGCGAGACGTTGTTTTTGGCTATCACGTTCACATGCTATTGGAAGGCAGGGGTCTCATTGGCTATTGCATTCGCGAGACGTTGTTTTTGGTATTCGCTATCGCGGAGCTCAGATGCAATTGCATAGAGTACTTTCCAAGGCAGCAATGTTTTGTGCTTCGCGAACGCGAGGCTTATGGCGCATTCGCGAAGGGTACTTCTTGGCAGATTACATAGGATTTTATTTCTGGATTTTTACCCATTCTTCAATATTTTGAGCCCTAGACTTGGAGAGGGGGATTTTTCATAGGTACTTTTCATACAAGGCTAGAGGGTAAGTGATTTTTACCTATTTCAGATTATATTTCATGAATCTACACGGAATTCTACACCTAAAACTTGAAATATTGAAAGGCAAATTGGGGTTTATGCCTACACTTTAAGAGACTATATTTTGGGGTTTTGACCATCGATTTGGACCCGAATTTAAAAATAAATTATATATTTGCACTCGGCATGCTATAAATCATCAGACTGTTGTATTGGTTTCGGATTTCGGGCATGCAGACCCCGGTTGACTTGTTAGGAATTCTTCAAAGATCAAAACTTTGTGGATTGGGAGCGCTTCCTGTAGTATTATTTGATTTCCGTGGTTAATGTTTGGCTTGGATTTGCATGATTAGAGGGCTAGAGAGAGGTTTTGATGCAATTTGTGGTTGAAACTACCCCGGAAAAAGGTAAGTCCCTTGGCTAACCTTGTTAAGATAGAAACCCCTAGGATTTGACTTGATTTCTATATGTTTAAGGTATTGGGGTGGTGTATATATGTGGTGGCATGCGTATATTCACTTGCCGAGTTTATATCATGACCGGGATAGAATTGAAATATTTCATGCCTTGTTTTGACTATGTGCTCATTTGATTCATGATTCTTTTGGCTTATGTGGCTATGTTGGCTCTCTTATTCATGATAGAAATCATGCCTAGGTTTATGATTACTTATGAAGACATGGGAACTTACCCTTGATATGTTGAATTTCTTAAATTGTTTGTAGTCACATAGAGCTTAGAGCATATATCTGTATGATTTTATTAAGTTTTTTCACATAGAGCTTAGAGCATATATCTGTATGATTTTATTAAGTTTTTGTTTATTCTTCTCTAGACTCTAGAATCTTGAATCTTCTTCTTTACCTGACCGATTTTGAAAAATTGGTTTGCGTAGTGAACCTTTTATCTGTAATTTTTGAGCATATGCATACATTTTGAATAAGAATACTTGATTTGGACTGAGAAATTTGGCACGAAAGGTAAAGCGTGCAGATGAGATACAGTTATGGCACACAAGATATGATAATTGTATATTTGATTATGAGTGTTGCTATTAAGGTCCTCTTTGCGCTTGAATTCTAAAGTCGGATAATTAGCCATGTTACTTTGGGCCCTGTGAGCGTGGCCGGTACATGAATTTTGTACAGGGCCGGAACATAGATTTTTTACTGGTTGTGGTAATACATGAAATGTGTATTGTGGTACATGGATCTTGTACCGATTTGAGCATGCAGTCATATACTTGACTCATTTAGGAGTATTCATTTAATTGCTTATTGTTGCATGATATATTTATATTCTAGTTGGGAGCCTCGACTCCGTTATTTTAGCATGCAATATTTTGATACTATATCTTGACAATGTTATGATTATTTCTTGTACTGGAAGATCATTCTTAATATCTTTCAATTGTTCATATCTTGGATTCTTGTTATTCATGAGGTTATCTACTATTCCATTTCAAAGTTCTATTCTTTACATCTGTTATTGTAAGTATTCGGATGCATCTTGCCTCGCTACTACTTCTTCGAGGTTATACTTGATAGTTACTAGGTATCGACTATGGTATACTCATACTATAATTCTGCATATTTTTGTACAGGTTCTGAGATTGGTATTATGGTACCTTTGAGCTAAGTAAGAGTGTTTTATTGGAGACTTCTTGATGAGTTGCTATACTCTTCGACCCGCAAATGGAGTCCATGTCCTTATTTATCTCTTGTCTATTTTCCTTCTCACAGATAGTGTTGATTATGTATTTAGACTTGTTCTATATTTCGTACTTGCTCGTGTACTTGTGACACCTAGTCTTGGGGGTTGTATTGTATTGGCCGTGTTTAGGTCGTGTTATGGCTATATCAGATATTGTTATTGTTTTGGACTATTTCTATCTTTATTTATGACATGTCATTGTTAATTAAAGGAAATGGACTTTATTTTGTAGATTGTGAGTTGGATTGCTTAGCAAGTGACTAGGTACCATCATGGCCTTAAGGTGGGATTTTGGGTCGTGGCAAGTTGATATCAGAGCTCTAGGTTCATATAGGTCTCACAAGTCACGAACAAGTCTGGTAGAGTCTTGTGGATTGGTACGAAGACGACTGTACTTATCTCTGGGAGCCTACGGGATGTTATGAAATTTCCCTTTCTTTCTTCCTGTCGTGCGACTTTATCTCAGCTTGAAACCTATATCTTCAATTTCCTCTGACTTGTTTGTACATGATGTTGAGCACTCAATATCAGTTGAGATCCAGTGATTTATGGGGAAGTTTCACCTGCAGGGTTTTTCTTGATGTTGAAGGTCGGCTACTATCGTCTCTTTGTGGAGAGGTTTTCATCTATAGTCGTCCCAATGCTGGTGTTGCCCACAGGTTTGGGGCCTTGCACAGTATATTATGACGCTTTACGTGCCAATTTTGGCGTGGTGTTAGTGTAGAGTGTAGGGTGATTGCTTATGTGTCTCGGCAGTTGAAGCCCTATGAAGGGAACTATCTGGTTCATGATTTGGAGTTTTGCATTTTGTTCCGGTGGAGGGAAGGCATTTGGCTCTGAAAGTTCTGACCTTGGTATATAGAATTGTGAGATTGAGCATTTTCGAACGAAGTGGAGTTCTTTCTTGTGTGGTTGCGGTTGTCTTTGTTTGAGAATATCATAGCTGGTCAGTATGATGATTTACATTTTCATGCCCTTAGGGACATGGTGTGCAGGGTGGTGCTAGGGATGTGGTCCTTAGTGAAACGATGTTTGACAATTTCAGGGTCAGATTTATGTTTCCAGTATTGATGGTTCGACAAAGATGATCATTGAGGAAGTTCATATTTTATGGTACTTTGTCCATACGGATGATACAAAGACATACGTGATTCGAGGCAACATTATGGTGGAGGTCAAAGAAGGACATTATTAGGCATGTCTCATAGCATTTGATTGCCAGCAGGTCAAGAATGAGTATCAGAGACTAAGTGGCTTACATCAGAAGGTGGCTATACCTGCATGGAAGTGGGGGCATATCGTTATGGATTTTGTGGTAGGGTAGCCACAAGCTTTGAGGAAGGTTGGTGCGATTTGGGTCATTATGGGCAAATCACTAAGTCTATGCATTTCAGTGTGATGGCTACTTACGTTTTGGAAGGTTTTAGATTTGATAAGAAGGGTTTTCTTGAGCTACGAAGGAGATGTAGATGCTTGATACCATCTTGAGTTTTGGATGTGCTTATGGATCTTTTGATTGTTCATTGATGAGATAAAACATATTCTCGCAACCTCTGTACAAGTGTAGGCTCGGGAGCATTCATTAGTTACATAATAGTCATGCTCATAGCAAGGTCATAGAAAGATTTGAGGCTAAACAGGTGGGCTATCACTTATGGGAAGGTTAGAGGTTGTATATTATTCATGAGGTTTCTATGAAGAGTTTTACCTTCAATCCAATGGGATGTATGTACTATGAGGTGAGTCTGGATCACTTGAGGTTGATGGCACGACTGTCACAAATTTGAGAATTCATTTGGGCTGATAATTTGGGATGTGTTATGGTTAGTGCAATATGAGCTTATGAGAAGTTCATCGGAGTAACGGTGTGAGGTCATAGTAATTAAAAAGGATCGGTCATTATGAGTATAGGTTAGTCTTGGGGGTGTACTGTATTGGCCACCATTAGGCCGTGTTATGGCTATATCAGATATTGTCACTATTTTGGACTATTTTTGTCTGTATTGATAAAATGTCATTGTTAATTAAAGGAAATGGACTTTATTTTGTGGATTGTGAGTTGGCTTGCTTAGCAAGTTCGGCTAGGCGCCATCACAGCCTTGAGGTGAGATTTTGGATCGTGACACAAGAACATTAAGGGAATAGTAAGAAAAATGCCACACCCCAACCTTGAGGGGGTGACCGGCACCCGGTTCCCTAAGGCCCATGCATACCAATCCTGATACATGTAATATACTCAACCACATGTGGATTGACAAGGCCTCTGACGGGTGTTTGCCTAATCAAAAGATACAACCACCTACACGCAGAAAATACCAACATACGTATATATAAAACAAGGCCAACAAGGCCAATATAAACAAAATGGGTCCACTAAAAAGGCTTACAAAGCCATACTAGTATACAAGACGACTGTTTACAAGCCTCTAGAGAGTAAACAGCACCTAGTTGGGAAAGGACCCCGACATACCCAACTATGTATACACATATAACCACCATACCTATCAGCTCACTAAATAGCTTCGGAAGAAGGGACCATGATAACCTTCAGCTGAGTTGAGTCACCTACTGCGAGGTATCGTCTGAATCTCTATATGTACCTACGGGCATGACACGCAGCACCCCAATAGGGGGTCATCAGTACGAAAGATGTACTGAATATGTAAGGTTGGCAACGCACATAAATAAAATACGAAATATGAAGGAAGAGTACAAAAGTCAACCTGAAACTCGTAACAAACCTCTAAGGGCATACATTGTCACAATCGTGGATATATTTGTTTGTCTGTAAAAATAAAGCCACGCAAAAGGTCCATGTAATATAGTATCAAGTCACTCTATGGGGGAAATCATTTCATAACATAACATACCCGTCCTCGAAGAGAACTTGATCGTACCAAGCCTTAATAAGACTCAGTAATGTCTCATGTCATATCATAATGTATCCGAACTCGAAGAGGACTCGGTCGTACCCGGCCTTAATAGTTCTCGATAATGTCAAAACCAGCTGCAATAATGTGCACATATAAATGGCGTACCCTGTCACACCTCCCCTTTTCTCGTGGGATAAGAAAGAAAGGAGTTTTTTCAATTTAAGTGACATTATTCGAAATGGGATTATTTATTTAATCAGAGTCGCCACTTGGGATAATTTCTGGTGTCCCAAGTCACCGGTTTATTTGAAATCCCAAATCGAGGAAGTTTTGACTCCGAATTACGGTCCGCGAACACAGAGGACCGGGTAAGGAATTATGTTAACCCGAGAGAAGGTGTGAGGCACTCTCGGATTCCGTAGTTTTAGCACAGTCGCTTTAATCATACCTGGCTTAATTAAATTATTTAATTACTCATTTTAGAACCTATGTACATTTACCATTTTACCACTTTTAATTGCTTTATTATTCGTAATTATGGAATTATCTTGAAACGAATCACGCGTACGTGTATTCATTTTATTTGGTATGTCATGAATCATGTCACGCGTACATGTACACAATTAATAACACTTTATTATTTTTAAGATTGTTTTGTCAAAGTTGCGCGAACGCATACTTTGCCTTTAATTTGGAAAATCGTAACTATGTCACGCGAACGTGTACATAATCACGATAATTGATTGGTTAACACGTGCCTAAAGCATACTAGCGTATTTAGAGTATTCCATTTATCTATCTTTTTTATCCGAGACATTTAGTTATATATATATATTTTTTTTTTACTTACTACAAAAAGTCTTAAATTAGTTTATTACTCATTTCGCTCTCTCATAATCTTTTAGCACATGAATTATAGGAGATTAAAAGAGTTTGAGTTAGTTAGCTAATTAATTACTTTGGAATGCAAGACTTGATCATTAAGCCTAAGTTATTTTATAAGACTAATCCTTGACATACTTAATTTCACATCGATTTAAGCTCATCCTTTCATTCTTTATTAATTCAAACCTAAACTTGCTAAAAATATTTAAGAGCAACTAAAGTTTAATCATCTTTTGTAATTTTTTTAAAATTATCACTATGATTGAAATATTTAATATGTTACTGTTACTATTACTTTCTAAAGATTTAAAATTAAACATTAAGCAAAGAAGTAAAATTAACTAGCTAAATCATCTTAAAACTAAAACACATACAGAATATTTAATATGTTATACTAGAAGGACATTCACATCACATATATACTAATTAGAGTACTTCAACCTACACTAAAGTCTGCAATTTGCAAAAAAAAGAAAGTCCTTATGCGAAATTTTATATGGATTTCTACGTTGAAGGTAAATCAGTTTTATTATCATTATTTTTACGATGCAAAATTGACAACTTTTTTAAGGACTAATGGAGACCTCTGAATTTATATATATATTTTCTTACCCATGTTAAGAAAATATAAAGAAAACGAGCAAATTGTGAATCTTCTTATTAAAAAATACTTTATCCTTTTAGCTAAAGGACCATCTCAACTTCTGAACAAAAATTAAATCAAACAATAGGTATGAGATACCTTAGCACTACTTTAAACAAACTTTAAGAATGATATTCTCAGTTTTATTTAACAATCTTTACGAAAACTAGTGAAAATCGTTATATACTAGAATATAAAATAATAAATACTTAGTGTTGTATAATAAAACACTTCCTATAATTAATTTTTAACTCTAACAGCGAATGAGTATTCAACTAACTATAAGTTATTTAGCACTATCTAGGGTATCAGAATCACGTTAAAAAGAAACTAAGGAGATAACTAAACAATGAAAATAATATTAAATAAGATAAACATCACATTAAACATTACAAACACACAAAATACATACAAATTAAAAGGCTGAAGAAACAAAGATAGAGGATATGAACCTTTGCAGAAGCTTTCAAGAATATAAAAGAACACCCAGCAATTACAAGAAAACGAACGAAGACAGCAAACGTAACCCGGATCCGAAACTCGAAATCGAAACTTCGTCTCTTTCAAAGAAGAAAAAAAACTTTTTCTCTTGATCCTTCTCACTTAGTTCTCTATGGAATATAATCAATGGCTTCCTCCCCGTATATCTGAAAATCCTCTCGTATATAAAGTGTATGCCAACTATATATAGAATGTGTGTGCCTTAAAAGTGATGAGTGGAGGAGCAGGCAATAAGATGTGAGGGAGAGTGGGCTGATCTCGTGTGTGTGTGTGTGTGCGCAACGTGTGTGTGAAGGGAAATAGGGATATGGGGTTGGGACGTGAGGAGTGGTGTGTGTAGGTAGTGATTAGAAATTTGCTAATCTTTTGGTTTTAGTTTCGTTTTATTTTCCTTTTTGTTTTTTTCTTTAAAAGATAAAATATAAAGATAAGATAATTAACTAACTAATTTTTAGACTAAAATAATATAGGCAAACTAAATTATTATACTATAATTTAAATGACACCCAAAATATACTAAAGCTAAGCTAACTTATTTACTATAATTCTAATTAAAAGAAATCATATATTTTTGTAAATTTTCTTTTTCTCTTTATAAATAGAAATAAAATTTATTTTATAAGCATGTGAATATATTTTTTTTGTAATTTTTACTTTTCTCAAATAAAACTTAAAAAATAATATAAAATTTTTAAATTATCAAGATTAGACCTAGAAAAAATATTTACACTAAAATAGTATAGAATTCAGGTGTGGTAAAAAATTAGTTGTTCACAGCATGCCCCTCTTTGCTTGAAAACATGAAGAGTTTTCAGGCAAAGAAAATGAACAAGGTGACTGATTTTTGACCTCACTATTATTTAAAAAGGAAAAGAAGATAAAAGAAAAAGATATGACCGAGCCTTGGCTTTAGGCAGCCTACATATTCCGGGTTATAAGGAAATCAGGTCACGTGTAGTTCAAGTGGAAGAAGAGTGATGGAGTATGCTTAGATGGAGAATCGAGCGAAGTTCTGTCGAGGTTCTGGTCCGCGGTTCCTACTATTACAGCAAAATGAATAGAAACTTACATACTCTTAAAATCTAAGAGTTACAAAATTCCTATCTAAAAGTCATCTGGAGTCTGGTCTTGATTCTTGAGTTGCTTCTCCCATTGACTTTAGACTAAAACTTGATGCTCTCGATGCAACAGACTATAAAATATTCTCATAAGCTTGTTTCTTGATCTGATGATGAGAAGATGGATCTTGAGACCATATGTCTTCGCATGCATTATGTCGAAGTTGGTTGCGGCTGGTGTTGAGATCAAAGGTTCCACTTTCTTTTGGCAAGAGTTGGAATCTTATTTTTGCACATCCAATCCGTGCTTTGCAGAAAAACCAACAAGCCATCACAAACAAACAAAACGAATAAATATTTTCTGCCCCAGTTTGCACTAGGAAATTTTTGTGAGTTATTGAAAATACATTAAACTATCTTTGCTATTGCAAAATAAAGAATTGTAAAAGACTTTTTTTTTTTTTTGATAATAGGGGATGTCGTACCCTATGTTAATAAGATGGATGGAAACCAAGGGACCAAGGGATGTAGTATGCTGGCAATAAGATGAGGCTGGTGGCACTCTCAGATGCTACTAGGGAATGTCGTACCCTATGTTGGCACTAAAATGTAACCAGGGGATGTAGTACCCTATGTTTGGAAATAAGATGAGGTTCGTGTCTCTCTGAGATGCTACTAGTGAATGTCGTACCCTATATTGGCAAAACGTAATACAGCCAAGGGGTGTAGTATCTTGTGTTGGCAATAAGATGAGGCTCGTGGCACTCTAAGATGCTACTAAGGAATGTCGTACCCTATATTGGCACTAAAATGCAACCAGGGGATGTAGTACCCTGTGTTTGGCAGTAAGATGAGGCTCGTGGCACTCTGAGATGCTACTAGGAAATGTCGTACCCTATGTTGGCAAAACGATGAGGCATGTGGCTCTTTGAGATGCTACTAGGGAATATCGTACCCTATGTTAGCAATAAGAAATGCAACCAGGGGATGTAGTACCCTGAGGTGAAGATAGGGTATTGATTCCCTATAATGAAACTAAAAATAACATGATTACATGTATATTAGAAGAAAATCAAGTATTTGAGAACTTCACTTGGTGGTGTTTGTCTTTTCACGAACTGTTTCCTAAAATTGTTATGTTCCTGTTCTGAACAAAGAAAGATTTGTTAGTTTTAAAATGGTAGTCAGTTTGTGGCCTTGATTTCTTGGGCGACTTGACCTTGCGTCTATTACACTTGTTAGAAAAACTGACTCCATCGATGATTGTACAAGTTGCCGGGAGATTCTGTCTTTTCTTTCTGGAGATCTTCTTTCTCAACATCAAAACCTAACCATTTTGCGCCTATCACTATTTGTGTTCATGGTGCAAACAACCTTGCTTCCCAAAAATCTTTTAACTGAGTAACTTTTGTTGATTCTTGGAACATTGTTTAGTCCTTCCAGCCTTTTTCTCGTCAAGGAAAATCGCATATGGCTTTATGCCTTTTCCTATACGGTTTATGCCCAGCAATCTTTGCTTTATATAACGGGGAAACTGTAACCAATTTTGCGGCCTTTTCTTTTCTTTGCTTTGACAAGATTATACTGAAAAGGACTCAAAAAAGTAATGCGAAAGAAAATAAGAAGGTGAACTAATAGGTATTACAACTTAATCAAGAAGTGTCCCTTTCAGAGGAAAGAATAAGAAAGGACTTATCTAGAGGAAATATGCTGACTTCAATGAACATGACATGTACTTTGGACTGGATGCCCGATCCGTTTGAACCGTCTAATTCTCGAAATCTGTTGTAAACTTAACTTTGAAACTGAGTTCTTTGTCTTGACCATGCTTGTGTCGGGATGTACGAAGCCTTAAATCGATCAATGATGCCCTTTGTGGGTTTTCACCAATTGACCTCTCTCATCTATCTTTCTCTCAACTCACCATTGCCTTATAGTGCCCGTGAGGGTTTTCACCAATAAGACTCTCTCATTTATTTTTCTCTCTTTACAATGACTGAGGCATCACCCGTAGTATACTGACTTAGCATTCTCGAAAGTTGATCAGAAGGTCTTAGCAGGGAAAGGTAAAAAAGAAATACTCAACTGAATTACAACTTTTGGACCCATTTTGATGGAACAACCATCAAAAATAAAATAAAACCATGCCCCAGTTTATTTGAATACTGGGGACATGTGGATTTTTGTTTTGGTGTGACCGAACCCCAGAGTGAGGCTGCCTACGTATCCTTTCGGAATCAGGTCAAACGTAGTTCAATGAACATGAACTTGTTTTGACTTATTTTATTTATTTATTTATTTTAGGTACATTGGTTCCAAAAGAGGGAAAAACAAAGAAATATAAACAAGGCTTCAAAGGGATAACTAGGGTTGACCAGTGTTTGGGTAGCGAGAATGATAGCCTTTCGTCATCCCAACCTGAGAATGCTAAATATAAGAATGCCCCAACATAGCCATGTCATACATAGTATCTCTTGACCGCATCTGCGTTGACGGATATATCAGTCACCTTTCCTTCTATATCTACCAAATGTAGAGCTCCTTTTGATAATACTTTCTTGACGAGGTAAGGACCTTGCCAATTCGGTGCGAACTTTCCTTTTGCTTCTTCCTGGTGCGGAAAGATACGTTTCAAAACAAATTGTCCTACCTCAAATTTTCTTGGGCGCACTTTCTTATTGTAAGCGTGTGCCATTCTTTGTTGGTATAACTGACCAAAACAAACTGCCGCCAAACGCTTTTCATCAATCAAATTCAACTGTTCCAATCGGGACTTCACCCATTCAGTGTCCTCAATCCCTGCTTCAACAATGATTCGGAGAGAGGGAATCTCAATTTCAGCAGGTATGACCGCTTCAGTTCCATAAACCAATAAGTAGAGCGTTGCGCCAACTGATGTACGGACAGTTGTCCGGTATCCCAAAAGAGCAAAAGGCAGTTTCTCGTGCCATTGTCTAGACCCTTGGATCATCTTCCTAAGAATCTTCTTGATGTTCTTATTTGCAGCTTCAACAGCTCCATTAGCTTTGGGACGGTAAGGAGTAGAATTGTGATGCTCAATTTTAAATTGTTCACATACCTCCTTCATCAGATGACTATTCAAATTAGCAGCATTATCTGTAATAATGGTTTTTGGAATACCGAAACGACAGATAATGTTGGAGTGAACAAAGTCTACTACTGCTTTCTTGGTAACTGCTTTCAATGTAATAGCTTCCACCCATTTGGTAAAGTAATCAATTGCAACCAAGATGAATCTGTGCCCATTTGAAGATTTTGGCTCGATTGGGCCAATGACGTCCATTCCCCAAGCAACAAAAGGCTAAGGAGCCGACATAGGATACAACTCTGAAGGAAGCGAGTGAATCAAATCACTGTGAATCTGACACTGGTGGCACTTGCGAACAAAACGAAAGCAATCTCATTCCATAGTAAGCCAATAATATCCTGCCCGAAGGATTTTCTTTGCTAGAACATATCCATTCATGTGCGGGCCACAAACTCCCGAATGCACCTCATTCATAATTATTTCAGCTTCTTTGGCATCCACACATCTCAACAAATTCAAATCCGGAGTTCTTTTGTATAGGATTTCCCCACTCAAAAAGAAACCATTAGAGAGTCGCCTAACAGTTCTCTTTTGATCCCTATTAGCATGTTCCGGATATTCTCTTGTTTTCAGAAACTGTTTAATATCACGATACCATGGTTCACCATCTGGTTCTGCTTCAATTGTATTGCAATAACCATGTTGATCCCGAATTTGAATTTCTAATGGGTCAATGTGAGTATTACCAGGATATGGAAGCATTGAGGCCAGGGTGGCCAAGGCATCAGCTAATTCATTGTGAAACCTGGGAATGTACCTGAATTCGATGGACTTGAACCTTTTGCTAAGATCCTCCACACATTGTCTATATGGAATGAGCTTGATGTCTCGAGTCTCCCAATCACCTTGAGCCTGCCGAATAAGCAAATCTGAATCTCCCATCACCAACAATTCATGCACATTTAGGTTTATTGCCATGTTCAGACCCATGATGCAAGCTTCATATTCTGCTGTGTTGTTTGTACAGAAAAACGAAGTCGCGCCGTGGCAGGGTAATGTTGCCCAGTAGGTGATACCAGAATTGTCCCAATCCCTACGCCTTTGATGTTGACAGCCCCATCAAAGTATAGTTTCCAAATTTGACTGTCATCTTGGACTACTTCTTCAACTAAATTAACCTCTTCATCTAGGAAATATGTGTTCAAAGACTCATACTCATCATCAACCGGGTTTTCTGCCAGATGATCAGCCAAAGCTTGTGCCTTCATGGCAGTGCGAGTGACATAAACAATATCAAACTCTGTGAGCAAGATTTGCCATTTTGCTAATTTGCCAGTTGGCATCGACTTCTGAAAGATGTACTTCAGGGGATCCATTCGGGATATGAGGTAAGTTGTATAGGCCAAAAGATAATGCCTAAGCTTCTGGGCAACCCAGGTTAAAGCGCAACATGTTCTTTCCAAAAGAGTGTATTTGGCCTCATAAGTGGTGAACTTTTTGCTCAAATAATATATTGCTTGTACTCTTTTGCCTGTGACATCATGTTGACCCAGAACACAACCAAAGGAACTATCCATTACTAACAGATATAAAAATAGAGGCCTACCAGGTTCCGGCGGGACCAAAACAGGGAGATTTGACAAATATTCCTTGATCTTATCAAAAGCTTCTTGGCACTCATCTGTCCACTTGATAGCGGCGTTCTTTTTCAACAACTTAAAAATAGGCTCACATGTTGTTGTAAGCTGCACGATGAACCTGCTGATGTAATTCAACCTCTCGAGTAAACTCATGACTTCTGTTTTGTTCTTCGGGGGAGGCAGCTCTCGAATGGTCTTTATCTTGGAGGGATCTAACTCAATGCCTCTTCGACTAACTATAAAACCCAAAAGCTTCCCAGAAGGAACTCCAAATGCACATTTGGCTGGATTGAGTTTGAGATTGTACCTTCGTAGCCTTTCAAAGAACTTTTTCAAGTCTTGCACATGGTCAGCTTGTGTTCTCGACTTAATGATCACATCATCAACATACACTTCAATCTCTTTGTGCATCATGTCATAGAACATGGTAGTCATGGCTCTCATGTAAGTTGCCCCTGCATTCTTCAAACCGAATGGCATAACCCTATAACAATAAGTTCCCCATGGAGTTGTGAAGGCGGTCTTTTTTGCATCTTCTTCATCCATCAGAATTTGGTGATATCCGGCATAACAATCCACAAAAGATTGGATCTCATGTTTAGCGCAATTGTCAACAAGGATATGAATGTTGGGTAAGGGAAAGTTGTCCTTTGGACTTGCTTTGTTTAAATCCCTATAGTCAACACAAACTCTGATTTTCCCATCCTTCTTTGGCACTGGCACAACATTTGCTAACCATGTAGTGTATCGGACGACCCTGATCACATTTGCACTTAGTTGCTTCGTGATTTCTTCTTTAATCTTATCACTCATGTCTGTCTTAAACTTCCTTTGTTTTTGTTGGATTGGTGGAAAATTAGGATGTGTGGGAAGCTTATGGACCACTAGATCGGCACTCAAACCCGGCATGTCATCATACGACCAAGCAAATACATCTCTATACTCAAACAAAACTTGAATTATGGCATCTCTCGTCTTTTGTTCAGTATGAATGCTTATTTTTGTTTCTCTGATTTCTTCAGGACTTCCCAGGTTAATTGCCTCAGTTTCATTTAAGTTAGGCTTAGGCTTATTTTCAAATTGATCCAATTCCCTTTTTATTTCTCTAAAAGCCTCATCTTCGTCATACTCAACTTCTTGATTCATTATTTCGAGATTAGACAGCTTTTTAAGATCTGGGCATGAATTCCGCGTGCATGTCATATTTTTAAAGCCAGCACTATCGAAACTGAAAATGATAAGAAATTAACAAAAATTAGGAAAATAAAAAGATAGAATTTTACTACGAAAATGGAACTTCATTTCATTGAATTTGAAAGGATAGAAGGGTTAACATCACAGCAAATCAATTAAACTAAAATATCTGGATTACAACCCTTAAAATAATCCAAATACAGAAAAAACAACAAAACAGGCTACCAAGTCTCCTTCCTGATGGGAAGAGGAATTGCTTCCCAGTTGCTGAGCGAAGTATCTGGACCAATCAGTTGAACACTTGCCCGGCTAGGGCCCTCCCCAACTTGAACCATATTGATCTCATAAAACATCTCCTTGAGACCCTGGCAAACTCCGTCAATGTCATCCTGAGTAGAAGGATTTTGGACTTCTTCAAATTGTGGCTTGACAAAAGAGTAGGCAATGTGAGGGATTGGTTTGGACAGATTCCAACCATTCTTTTTGCGGGCCTTGGCTCTGTCTATGTCAGCTGATGTTGGTTTAAAGCCCAAGCCAAAGGTATTTTTCTTCGAAAATGGAGCAATGGGGTTCACAATTCCTTGTAGAGAGGATCCCAATCCTTTTCCTGGTTCATAGCTGTTCCTCAACATCAGCGAAGCTACCATCATAGATGTGGCTGAAAGACGGGGATGCAGATTGGTTTTCCTTCTTCCACTTGGTCCACCTCAATCACCTCAAATGCTTGATATATGATAGATTCACATCCTTCCTTGGCGTCGATATATGGAATGGACGGGTCTTTATAGACAGATGAGTCGTCCTCCCCATGAACAATAATTTCTTGCCCGTCACACTCGAATTTGACCATTTGATGTAGGGTGGATGGTACAGCTCTGGCCATATGGATCCACGGCCTTCCCAAAAGAAAATTATAGGAAGTTTCCATATCTAACACTTGAAAGACAATGTTAAAATCAACTGGGCCGATTGTCATGGTGAGTTCGATTTCCCCAATAGTGTCTCTTTTTGAACCATCAAAAGCTCTGATGCTGACATTACTGGTTTGAATTCTGTTAGTGTCGATGTTCAGCTGTTGTAGAGTAGAAAGAGGACACACATCTACACTTGAGCCTCCGTCAATCATGACTCTTTTTACGTAGTGCCCTTCACATTTGGCCATAAGATGCAAAGCTCTATTGTGGCCAGCCCCTTCCTCAGGCAAATCATCATCGCTGAAAGTAATTCTATTTACTTCAAAGAATCTTTCAGCCATTTTTTCTAGCTGATTCACCGTTGTCTTTTATGAGACATATGCCTTGTTCAAAGTTTTAATCAACACACGACGATGCTCTTCTGAATGCAAAAGCAGAGATAACAAAGATATCTGAGCAGGAGTTTTCCTTAGTTGGTCAATGATTGAGTAGTCTTGCAATTTCATCTTCTTAAGGAATTCCTCCGCTTCTTTTTCTGCAACGGGTTCTTTCACTGGCAAATGACCTTCTCTGGCTTGCTTAGCTTTTCTCAATTCCTCTGGTGAATAACACCTTCCAGAGCGGGTCAAGCCCCCCATTTCACCTGTTTCTTCAACTATCTCTTTTCCTTTGTATGTCATGACAGTCTTGTTATAATTCCAGGGAATAGCTTTTGTGTTTGTCACTGTGAGTTGGCAACAGGTCGGATCACGACTGGCTCTGTTATATTCCTCAAACCATTATTCGAAATGATCTTTTGAATGCCCCCGGGGATGTAAAGTTTTGGCCCACCCAATTGGACCTCAACCTTTTTTGTGCTTCCAGGAACATAGAGAATCGTTTTTTCAGAACATGCCAAGTTCAAACTAGAATTCGCACCTTTCACCATCAATGGTGCCAATTGCGGCGGGCTCACTATCACTTTTGGTTCTGACCCTATGGTTCTAACAACCATCTCTGTCTTGCCAGACTGCTTATAATCCCGATCATCACAAATCATCCCAATAAAATGTGTATTATCATGAGTTGGGAGCGGATTGTTTGTGATATTAGGAGTATCCTCATTGTTTGTTACCACAATTGCCTTTGCTTCAATCAAATTTTCAATGGCTTTCTTTAATGTCCAACAGTTTTCAGTACTATGCCCTTGGGTGTTAGAGTGATACTCACATCTTGCATTTGAGTCAAAACCTTTTGAATTTGGATTCACATAGCGCGGCATAATAGGTTCAATCAACTTTAACTGCATCAACTTTCGAAATAGGCTTGTATACGATTCTCCAATTGGGGTAAACTCTTTCTTTGGCTCCTGTTCTCTCACATATTCTTGTCGGGGACGAGGATTATATGGTGCCTCAAAATTCGGCCGGAGTTGACGGGAGCCTTGTGGAATCGGTGCCCGCCATTGTTGGTGATTGGGAGGCCTAGCATAAGCTTGAGCATTAAACACTGTGTATTTTTGCAGGGGAACTGAGTATCGGGGACCTTGAGGCGGATAATAATGTTGAAGAGAATTGGATAGTCCTTGTTGGAATTGCACGTAAGAAGGAGTTATTCCTCTTTGAACTCCTCCGAACCCAGATGCCATCATGGATCCTTCCTCCTTCTTTTTCCGATTTCTGAAATTGCCTGACCCGCTTTGAATTGCTTGTGTGGTTGCCTTAAGGGCTGCCTGACTCACAATTTTTCCTGACTTCATGCCATTCTCAACTATTTCACCAATCTTAATCGCCTCAGCAAAAGGTTTACCGATGGCGGCCAACATGTAATGGAGGTAATCAGGATCCTGAGCTTGGAGAAAATAGTCAATCATTTCTGCCTCTTTCATTGGTAGTTTGACCCTAGCAGCCTGCTCTCTCCACTTGATTGCATATTCTCTGAAGCTTTCTGCTGGTTTCTTCTTTATGTTGATGAGAGAGGAGCGGTCTGGCACTATATCAATATTGTACTGAAACTGTTGGACAAAATCTTGAGCCATGTCATTCCAAACGTGCCAGTGAGAGATGTCTTGATCTATGAACCACTCTGAAGCAATTCCTGTCAAACTTTCCCCAAAATAAGCCATGAGCAATTCTTCTTTGCCTCCCACTCCCCTTAGTTGGTTACAATACCTCTTCAAATGGGCAACAGGATCACCATGCCCATCATACTTGTCAAACTTGGGGGTCTTGAAGCCGGGTGGCAAATGAACATGGGGAAACATGCATAGATCGTTAAACAAAACACTCTTGTGGCCCCCCAAACCCTGTATGTTTCTCATGGTTTGTTCCAAGCTCTTTATTTTTCTGGTCATTTCCTATTGTTCCATATTCTTTTCGGGCTTTTCGATCTCAATTGGGAACACGTTATGAGAAGTGTGCTTGTATGAATCTGGAACCTTTAAAGTCAGTTCTGGAGAGTAATGTTGGGCATCATGAGCATCCAATTGTGGATCATTATTGGACTTTTGAGCAAGAGCCGGTTGAGGGACAGTGAAAGTATGGACAATGGGTATAGTAGGTGGGTCATTTCTGAGAGGTGCGATTGGAGGACGTGGAATGGAGGTCCTGGGGATAGTGGGAAGGTTAATGCTCGGATTGAATCCAAGTTGGTACAATGGGTTACTTGTTATGGAGATAGGCACTTGAGTGGCAACTGACACATTATGAAGATTATCCGAAGGCCCTATGGATAGTGAGGGCGGTGTTTGTCCATTCACCCAGGCTTGGTACATCTCTGCCAATTGTTGCTTCAACACTCTTACTTCTTCAACCAGTCCTGAACCTTGTTCAACCAATTGTCCATGGACATCATCATTATCTGACTCATTCTCATTGTTGTTTGCCATTCTACTTTTTCCTTTTGATCTCGTGTTGTAAGGGTGAGTCGCCAGTTTAAACCACAAACCAACCACTCTATTTTACTTTATCTTTTAAAATGACAAACAACAAACATGTTAGAGTTAGGCGTTTTGCAGATATTAATCACACATTATATGTTATGCACCTAATACCATTTTCATTTCTAAAATGATCTTGGAAGGCTTTATGTTTCATCCCGGCTTATTGATTTATTGGTTTATTTTCATCTTGAATTTAACGGGGGTTTTTTTCATTTTTTTTTAGATTAATTATGGTTATGATCGCATCCGATGAGGATTGCCTACGTATCATGACGCCGCATGAATCAGACCATTACGTAGTTCAGGGAAAAACAATAATAGTAGATTTTTTTTTAACAAAACGAAATAATACAATAATAGAAAGGACATTACATTGAAAATGACTTACCAAACTCTGACAAGACTAAAAGACAACAATTTTAAAGATTCAACAATGACTCAAACTAAAACATAACTACTACATCAAAAAAGTTCTAACAACTACGACTATAATTCAACTCCCCAATCTTCTTGCTTTCAAACACTGGAACATCTGCTCATGGTGGGGCTTGCCCTGGTTGAACCCCTAATGTACGGTACATCCTTACTAACTCTGCTGCAAGATGACGGGCAAAAGTAGGTGCATGCTCCAAAAACTTCTCATAATCCATCCCTTGGCAGTTCACATAACTTTGAGCGGTATAAACAGCCAAATTATGGACTTGCTCTTTGAAGTACTGGAAATTCTGGTCTCGATCTTGTAACTGCTACTGGCGAGTGGTGGCTATCTCCCTTATGTGTCCCTCACGATCTAAGGCCGACTCCAACTGAGCCCGAAGTCTAGCCTGCTCGAGTCTCGCCTGAGCCATCTCCCTATCAAAATCTGCATGCTGGTATTCTCTATTGTACCTTCTCATTTCTTCCAACTGTGCATGGAGCTGAGCTTCTGAACGTACCCAATGGGCCTTCTCTCTCTCGAATTGAGCCTTCTCTTCTTCAAATTTTGTTACTTGGCGGTCCTTACTTGATTCGGCCTTCTCATTTAGCTGTACGATCTTTTCCTTGGCTTTGTCCAACGCCTTTTCAGTCTTTGCCAAGAGGGAATCATAATCTTGCACCTTTTCCATCAGATTGGCAATGGTTCTCTGTTCTTTCCAACTTCTCACTGGCACTTCAGAGGCTTTCTTCATCTGTTGAAGTTGAGCACGAAGGGCTTCATTTTTGTGGATCAGACTCTTCTTTTCCCCTTCGGCTTCTTGTTCTTGCAAGTCTTTCTCAAAATTGAGGTTTCTCAGCCTTTCT
Source organism: Nicotiana tomentosiformis (assembly GCF_000390325.3). Taxonomy (NCBI): domain Eukaryota; kingdom Viridiplantae; phylum Streptophyta; class Magnoliopsida; order Solanales; family Solanaceae; genus Nicotiana; species Nicotiana tomentosiformis. Next base: position 169,259,303 of record NC_090813.1, on the reverse strand, counting down.
TCTAAGGCATGAATAGTTGTTTTGTATCCCTTTTCTCGTTCACCCCAGGCCAACCGTTCTTGGATTTTATCGTCAAAGGCTTGAACATGCGATCTTTTTGTGGGCCTTTTGGGCTCTGGCACATCATCCACACGAGACCTCTTCCCAAACCATATAGCATAACCCAGATCTACCTCACCTCTCGCAGGATCTGGCACCTGAGTATCACCTTTCAAGTAGCGACAACCATTCCAAATTTGCTGGATTAAAGCTTCGGGGAGTGGGGCTTTAGGGTGTAGCTCAATAACTTGCACACTCAAATCTTCATCTTTAGGTACTACTTGGTACCTTCCTAGCTGTCTTAGAACTCTGTGTGGCATATGCGGCTGGACACTTCTCAAACTCAACAACAACAAATGACTTTTTAGGGCAGACATGTGTATCACCTCTCTTAGCGGGAGCCATCCCAAAGTCCACTCAATTTGACTTGCATTTAAAGATCTTAGGTGGGATATCCAGGCTTCCACCCCTTCTGGAGAGTTGTAATCTTTTACTCTTTCTTCGTAACTATCAATGAAATTGTCCTTGCTCGGACCATAGCTCATGAACTTGGGGTGATGTCGGAGATGCTCAATCAACCACATTTGTAACAAAATATTGCACCCTTCGAAGAATTTTGCCCCAGACTTGCACAAAGTTAACGCCCGATAAATGTCTGATAGAATGATCGGGGCAAGAGTGTGATGTTCTTTGGTAGTGAGGACCTGTACAACCCTGGCTATGCGGGTATCAATTGTCCGCTCCCTATTTGGGAAGACCATAATTCCCAGAAATGCCATTATGAAGGCGAAGCGACGATGAATATGCCATGTGTCTTTGTTCTGCTTGTTGTTAAGGCCCTTTTCATGCATTTCAAACCCATTTGGCTGCCCGAACCTAGAGTACAGGAAGTAGAAAGAACAACACCCTTTGACTACGTTGGTCTTTCTAATTTGCTTACTGATGTTCAGAAGATCGAAGAATCGGTGTACAGAAAGAGCCCTCGGGAATATGAGCTCCTGGTTTCTCAAATCCCTACCAAACCCGGAATATCCATCTATCTCTTCTAAAGTGGGAGTTAGCTCAAAATCGGAGAAGCAAAAAACATTGTGAACAGGGTCCCAAAAAGTCACTAGTGCCTCAATCAAATCGTCCCGTGGTTTAATTTTCATAATATCTGTGAGGGCTCCCAGGTGCTTGGTGATCCATTTCTGACCATCTTCTCCTAAATCATACCACCACATCTGAAGCTGAAGTGGAGCCTCGTCTACAACTGTGAACGGTGTGTTCTGGACAGTGCTCATTTTGTACCTGTGGGTGGTTAAGGTTAGGGTTGACACTAGTTTCAAGAGACAGAACCAATGCACTCATTTTGCAAACAATCTTTTGTAAATAACTCAATTTTAAGAAAAATCAACGAAAATGGGGGCTATTTTTGCAATTGTGACCGAAGAAAGGGTGGCTATTTTTGCAACTATGGCCCCTTCTTACTTTCAAGGATAGCTTTAGGGCCGGGGGAAGGGCATTATGGTAAAAAGTAATTTCCAATTGACAGACACGTATGTTCTTGCGAGAACAGCCCTTCAACAATTTTGAAGATGTTCTAAGGCTATTCTAACAGGAACGATTTGGGATTAACCGAAGCTGGGTCTGCTTATTTATTTTTTGATTAAAAAAAAATACTAGACACATTTCTTTTTTCTTTTTTTTAGTTATTTTATAAAAATGGGGCCGAACCCTATGAAGGTTGCCTACGTATCTCACATCCGGTGAGAATCAGACTCGCGTAGTTCGTAGAAATTTCAGGAATAGGATGACACTTTTTTTTTTTTTGAAAAATTCATGCTTTTTTTTTGGGGGGTAAATACTGAAATTTTCGAAAATCGGGTAAATTTTCTCCCTCATATTTTCTTCTTTCTGGTTTTTCCTCAATATTTTTATATTTTTATTTTATTTTAGAAACCGGTCAACATGCACAAGCCAAATCAAACATAATGCACAAGTAGCACATAAGATGCATCACGATGGTCTTGTAATTTCGGGTACACCTGTCCTAGATGGACCCAACCCCTGTGTTGAGTCCCCAAAATCAAATGCACATGATGCAAACAAATGTTCCTACTAGGGATCCGGCATGAGGCTATGTTATTCTAGGTTTAAATCCTAAGGGGAGTGTTTTAGACCTGGCTTACCCAAGTGGACAGCTCGAGCCGAGGTGGGGGTAATGTACCGGGAGCATAAAAGTCTATCCGACCTAGTTACTAACCCAGCCGTGTTCTAATTGGTATGACTTCTAACAGAAAAGTGGGCCACGCGCACGTGTGCACCATAAATTCAGAAGACTCAGAAGGGAGGCGTAAGAAGACAATTTAATACAGTTCAAATAATATCAAAATGGTAAATAAGCGACAATTAACACATTAGACCCAAAAATACATTAATAACATCAAATCAATAAAGCCAAGTATAAATCATCTTATAAGCTCGAATTCTGAACCCCGAACCAGAAGTTTTGGGTTCTTGGTCCCCAGCAGAGTCGCCAGAGCTGTCACACCTCCCCTCTTCTCGTGGGATAAGAAAGAAAGGAATTTTTTTAATTTAAGTGACATTATTCGAAATGGGATTATTTATTTAATCAGAGTCGCCACTTGGGATAATTTCTGGTGTCCCAAGTCACCGGTTTATTTGAAATCCCAAATCGAGGAAGTTTTGACTCCGAATTACGGTCCGCGAACACAGAGGACCGGGTAAGGAATTCTGTTAACCCGAGAGAAGGTGTGAGGCACTCTCGGATTCTGTAATTTTAGCACGGTCGCTTTAATCATACTTGGCTTAATTAAATTATTTAATTACTCATTTTAGAACCTATGTACATTTACCATTTTACCGCTTTTAATTGCTTTATTATTCGTAATTATGGAATTATCTTGAAACGAATCACGCGTATGTGTATTCGTTTTGTTTGGTTTGTCATGAATCATGTCACGCGTACGTGTACACAATTAATAACACTTTATTATTTTTAAGATTGTTTTGTGAAAGTTGCGCGAACGCATACTTTGCCTTTAATTTGGAAAATCGTAACTATGTCACGCGAACGTGTACATAATCACGATAATTGATTGGTTAGCACGCGCCTAAAGCATACTAGCGTATTTAGAGTATTCCATTTGTCTATCTTTTTTATCCGAGATATTTAGTTATATATATATATTTTTATTTTTTTTTACTTACTACAAAAAGTCTTAAATTAGTTTCTTACTCATTTCGCTCTCTCATAATCTTTTAGCACATGAATTATAGGAGATTAAAAGAGTTTGAGTTAGTTAGCTAATTAATTACTTTGGAATGCAAGACGTGATCATTAAGCCTAAGTTATTTTATAAGACTAATCCTTGACATACTTAATTTCACATCGATTTAAGCTCAGTCTTTTATTCTTTATTAATTCAAACCTAAACTTGCTAAAAATATTTAAGAGCAACTAAAGTTTAATCATCTTTTGCAATTTTTTTTAAAATTATCACTATGATTGAAATATTTAATATGTTACTGTTACTATTACTTTCTAAAGATTTAAAAGTAAACATTAAGCAAAGAAGTAAAATTAACTAGCTAAATCATCTTAAAACTAAAACACATACAGAATATTTAATATGTTATACTAGAAGGACATTCACATCACATATATACTAATTAGAGTACTTCAACCTATACTAAAGTCTGCAATTTGCAAAAAAAAAAAAAAAAAAGTCCTTATGCGAAATTTTATATGGATTTCTATGTTGAAGGTAAATCAGTTTTATTATCATTATTTTTACGATGCAAAATTGACAACTTTTTTAAGGACTAATGGAGACCTCTGAATTTATATATATATTTTCTTACCCATGTTAAGAAAATATAAAGAAAACGAGCAAATTGTGAATCTTCTTATTAAAAAATACTTTATCCTTTTAGCTAAAGGACCATCTCAACTTCTGAACAAAAATTAAATCAAACAATAGGTATGAGATACCTTAGCACTACTTTAAACAAACTTTAAGAATGATATTCTCAGTTTTATTTAACAATCTTTACGAAAATTAGTGAAAATCGTTATATACTAGAATATAAAATAATAAATACTTAGTGTTGTATAATAAAATACTTCCTATAATTAATTTTTAACTCTAACAGCGAATGAGTATTCAACTAACTATAAGTTATTTAGCACTATCTAGGGTATCAGAATCACGTTAAAAAGAAACTAAGGAGATAACTAAATAATAAAAATAATATTAAATAAGATAAACATCACATTAAACATTACAAACACACAAAATACATACAAATTAAAAGGCTAAAGAAACAAAGATAGAGGATATGAACCTTTGCAGAAGCTTTCAAGAATATAAAAGAACACCCAGCAATTACAAGAAAACGAACGAAGACAGCAAACGTAACCCGGATCCGAAACTCGAAATCGAAACTTCGTCTCTTTCAAAGAAGAAAAAAAAACTTTTTCTCTTGATCCTTCTCACTTAGTTCTCTGTGGAATATAATCAATGGCTTCCTCCCCGTATATCTGAAAATCCTCTCGTATATAAAGTGTATGCCAACTATATATAGAATGTGTGTGCCTTAAAAGTGATGAGTGGAGGAGCAGGCAATAAGATGTGAGGGAGAGTGGGCTGATCGTGTGTGTGTGTGCGCGCAACGTGTGTGTGAAGGGAAATAGGGATATGGGGTTGGGACGTGAGGAGTGTTGTGTGTAGGTAGTGATTGGAAATTTGCTAATCTTTTGGTTTTAGTTTCGTTTTGTTTTCCTTTTTGTTTTTTTCTTTAAAAGATAAAATATAAAGATAAGATAATTAACTAACTAATTTTTAGACTAAAATAATATAGGCAAACTAAATTATTATACTATAATTTAAATGACACCCAAAATATACTAATGCTAAGCTAACTTATTTACTATAATTCTAATTAAAAGAAATCATATATTTTTGTAAATTTTCTTTTTATCTTTATAAATAGAAATAAAATTTATACTATAAGCATGTGAATATATTTTTTTTGTAATTTTGACTTTTCTCAAATAAAACTTAAAAAATAATATAAAATTTTAAAATATTAAGATTAGACCTAGAAAAAATATTTACACTAAAATAGTATAAAATTCGGGTGTGGTAAAAAATTAGTTGTTCACATACCCGGTTGACTATATCACAACTCGATAAGAAAATAGATACATATATATAAGTGCAATGCAAGCAACAACCCTGAAGGCCCTTATGGATCTGATCGAAGAGACTCAAGGTCATTATCCTCCAATTATCGCTACGTAATTATGTCTGTATCAATTGTTCAAGAGTCAACAAGGATTATAAGAAGACATAAGATTCAAAGGCTATCAAGGCGGTAAGTGGTCGTCGTTTACTTAACGACTCAATGTATATCTTCCCGAAGACTTTAATCTACATTAAGACAGTAAAACTTTTAGTTAATGCCATAAAGACTTACAAACATGCTTCTACGCTAGTAGGTCACTTATAAAACATCGGACAGTATTTCCCCTATCAAATTCCACTTCCATCCAACTCAAAACAGCACCAAAATAATAGGAACAACATCAACAATAACGTATCCAAGATATTCCAACAAAATCAGATCAAAACCCTTGTAAAACATTACACACGCGCAAACACCTTAATCTTCACTTCTAGTCTCAAGTTTCATATGTTTATTTCATCAATTCACTTGATAAACATATAGACATTCATAACAACAGAAACCATATCATAACCAAGTTATTTTTCACAATTTCCAGCCATCACCAATCATATTTATCACATCAAAACGGCCCAAAACAATAGTAGCCATATCTTAGGTTATTCTAATGCTATCTTGTAGTATTTTGCTTCAAACAACGTCACCAACATGGAATTAAACTTAAGAACAAGCAAGGAGATAATATACTTACCTTATAAAGCAACTAAAACTCTAAATTCAAGCTTCTCTTAGCTCACAACAATCCTTAATGCGACGACACAATCTTGTAGAGGTGTTCTTCCTTCTTTAAGCTAACTTGGTGTTAGATTATGGTGTATTCTTTTTGGAATTTGTTTGGAGCCTTGGGGGATCTGTCTGAGAGGTTTTGAAGAGTGTGGAGATGGAAGGAGGTCGAAAAATGAGCAAAACGCATCCCAAAATGACATAAAAGTAGGTGAAGGTCGGCCACCGACCAAGTGGGTACCAAAAGGGCTACCTGCGCAATCTTGCAAAAACGTGAATATCTCTTTACTCCGATGTTGTATTAACAAATGATTTAACGCATTGAAAATTATACTCGTAGATCTTCAATTCGGTTCAAGGATAACCCTGTAAATCCAAGTATATTAAAAGAAAAACGCATTAACATTAGACCCTAGTAAAACTTATGAACGTAACTTGTGACTACTTTCGTCAAATATTTTTTTCATAACTCGCTTGACTTCAAAACTTAACACACGACTATCATAAGTTTAAAATACCTCATAATATCACCTTCTTTTCATGTAAAGTACCCTAGTCTCACCCCAAAAGTATGGGTTATAATATTTCCAACTTGCCGACTTTTGACGAAACTTATTTTTTTCCGAGTCATTTAGCTTCTAAACCTTCCAACCCTCTTACTAGTTGTTCATGATCTTAAATATTTGTAGCCTCCAAGGTAATATGATTAACTTAATTTATATATTTTCAAAGATGATATCATTTCCGAGCTTACATCAGTTGACTTACGATGTACTTTTACGTACAAAATATGGGAACAAAAATAACAACAGAATTAAAGACGAGAGATAATAAGATGTACAACTAAGTAAAATAAGATCATGTTTCTCAAATTTCATATCCAAGTATTTCTTAACAAGTCAAGTCCCTGAGGAGAATTGATATCCATGAATTAATACAAACCATAACAATCAAGATTTCATAAATGAAAAGCTAAGTAAAAGATATCAAATCAAATAGCACGGAAACACCCGTCGTGTATATATCACTTGTCCTCACATCACACAAACACCTGCCATACATATATTGCTCATCCTCAAAGTACGGAAGCACCCATCGTGCAATATAAATATACTATCAAGAAGCAAAGTAGTACCCGTTGTGCAATATCTCTCATCCTCATAGCATGGAAACATCCGTCGTATAATATAGCTCATCCCCATAGCACAAAAACACCCGTCGTACATAATCACTATTCCTTGCCATGCATAAATAAAATAGTACCAAGCAAGGTGGGAGCCATCAATACCATCAAGAAGAGTGAATAAATATAATACAACAAGAGAAAGAGAGATAATCATTACTTTGGCACCAATCAGCCAACCAACATCTCAATAGCCATATTACTCAAATATTTCAACAAGTCCTCAACATGGTTACTAACAAGTAAATAATTAATCAAATAGCTTCACAATCTAAGTATGTATGGAAGAGTATGCATGAAACAAGCTGAGACAATAATACGGCTAATTCAACCCGATCATGTTATAACCTTGGCATACGCATATACACTCATCACCATGTATATGTGTCGCCCCCAATACACTTAACACGTAGCAAATAGCAAGTTAACCTCTCAAATCAGGGCTAGCCAGGATACTTCTTTTCGGAACCAAATCAACCTTCCAAGACTGTCTTTCCTTTAGAAACCGCCCCCAAACAACTCGAATTTGGCCAAACAACGCTTAAATAAATTAAAACAAGTATTAGGAACCTTCTAAATATAAAAAGGTTGGATTTATACCTATTTTAGAAAAATTCAATGTTCCCACTAGGTCCATATCCGGAATCGGGACCAAATTATGTTTACCCATTCTTTCCCGAGTTCAAGTATGTGTTTAGTTTCAAGATCCGACCTCAATTTGAAGTCCAAATCTCCAAAAATCACTTTCTTAAGTTGCTAACCAAACCCCCTTTTTCTACTTTTTGAAATCTTACGTTTAAGCTTGAAAATCTCTGGGAAAATATGGAAATGAATCAAAACTAAATTAAATTTACTAACCTTTGAAGTTTAGGTGAAAGTGCTCTCACAAATTGCTTCTAGCCGAGCTCTAGGTCTAAAAATGGTGAAATAAGTCAAATCCCCAATTTTATGGTTAAAATAATCACTGGGCAGAGCTTCATCATGATCGCGACTGAGGACACACGATCGCGGAATCCAACGGACTCTGGCTCCTACGCGATCGCAGTCGTAACCATGCGATCGTACATCACACATGTGCAGACCTATGCGATCACCATCCCAAACACGCAATCTCGGAGTGCAGACCTGGACTCGGCTTATCACAACGCGATCGCGGTTCTCCACCTCGCAATCGCGAAGTACAATTTCCACCCTAAGACAAACTAACATGCTGATTCACAACCGCTGCAATGAGTGCAAAAATGGCCGGAACCCACCCTGAAACGCACGCAAGCCCTCGAGGACCCCGTCCAATTATCATAACCAGTCTAATAGTCAATACGAACTTTCTCTGCTCAAAACATCAAAGGTAACATCAAAGATAACATCAAATTAGAGAATCAACCATCAAACCAAAATTTTAAAGTTCTAAAGTTCAGCGTTTCCAAATTTCTACAATTAGCGTCGAAACAACCTCAGGTCACCCGGGACCCCAACCAATATATGTACCAATCCAAAATCATTGTACAAACTTGTCCAGAATTATATAAACACTGATCCAGGGTCGTTTACCCAAAATGTTGACCGTGGTCAACTCCAATAAAGTTAAAGCTCTATAATTATAATTTCTCTTCCAAGACACATTTAAATTTTTCGGAAATTGATGTTTGGCTAAAAGCCACATTTTTGCATGTAATTTGCCTTGCATTATACCTTAATTTTGTTAATTGTTGTGTGAATATTTATGACTCAAGCTTAATAATGTTATTTATATGTATAGGATTCAATTGGAAGTGATTTGGAAAGTTTGCTTGCGAAGTGAAGTAAAAACGAAAGAATTTGGAGGAAGTATAAGATTGGTGCCCAGGTTCGCACTAGGAACCACAAAATGCCAAGGACAGCAGAGCACAAAAGTTGAAAACGTTTGGTGCCCAGGTTGGAGCTAGGTACCAACCAAAACTCCATTAACAGAAGACCACAACGTTTGCTATTCGGTTTCGCACTAGGCGCAAAGCGTGACGCCAAATGGCGGATTTTATCCTAATTCGGCAATGACTTGAGGATTTTAGCCCTACACGTCCCCAACATGTATAAAAGGGGTTCTAAACCTATTTTTGAGGGGTTGGACATTATTTGGAGGCAAGAACATCACGTGGAACAACTTTTGGAGGAGAAAATCATCGAGTTCTTAATTCCTTCATCTTTTCTTTATAATTTGTTTATGCAAAATACTTGAAAGTTGTTACTACGAATATGAGTGGCTAAGAACTCTAGTTTCTAGGGTAGTGGTTGACATAATTATTAACGTTTACTAATTACCTCTTCATTAATTCGGATAATCATCTTGTGATTGTTTCTTTAATTCTAGTTTTGACTTGTAACTTGTTGTAACTGCCAATTCACCCTACTATCTATGTTATGCATAGGAAAGGCATGTTTAGATTAGAGTATAATTAAAGAGAGCTTGTTTCTGAACACGTGACTCGGGGAACGATTTCGCGGTTAGGATAGAAATATACCTAATAGTCTTGCTTAGTTAAATACCGAATTATATTCGTTCGTGATAGACTCAGTACCATAGGAATATAGGATTTATATATTGTGGATATGTGAATAGTATTGTGGGAACATGCTATTCATATAAACGATCTGATCAATTAGCAACAATAGATACTCTAGATTAACAGGTGTGATTATTGAAATTAATAGGATTGATTAACCAACCACAACCCTGGAATCTTCATGTCCTCTGAGCAAAATCCAAAAACACATGTTTGCATCCTTGATAAATTAGCGAATTACTTGCTCAACTTCTGCAAAATTAGTTTAGTAGAAAAATAACATTTTTGATTATCTTGGACAGTTAATTGATTTTAGTTAGCTTAGTTAACGATTAATTTAGATTCGACATCCAACTTTTGAGTCACTTTATTACTTGACAGCCACGTGTACTTGCATGTACTTGGGGAACCAACATGTTTTTGGTGCCGTTGATGGGGACTTAGTCATTCATTGTTTATTTAAGTTAAGCTTTTATTCATTATTTATTCAAGTTTTAACTTTTAGTTTGCTTTAATTATGTTAACACAGGCTCTTCTCTTGAATGCGGAGGAGTAGAAGTGCGAACAACCTCCTTCCTCTTGATCCTGAAATAGAACAACCACTTCGCAGGTTAAGGAAGGAAATTGAAGCTAGAACTAGAACAGAAGGAGAGTTGGACATCGTAGTTCAACCTCAACCACTAGAGATGGCAGGTAATGAAGAGAGACCAGTGATTGAGCCGCAAGGCCTAATCTTCCTAATATGACTCAAGCTATAGTGAAATCTGATGTCATGGGTCACTTTGAGATCAAACAGTACATGGTACAGCTGATTCGGTCCACGGGGCAGTATGTGGGTCTATCCCATAAAGATCCGAAGTGGCACATATAGAACTTTATGGAAATAACGGATACATATAATTATCCTAATGTTTCCAAAGACTATGTCAGATTGACAATGTTTCCCTTTTCACTGCTGGGGAAAGCCAAAGAATAGTTGCAGAAGGAGCCCGCAAACTCGATCCACACTTGGGATGATCTAGCATGAAAAATTTTAATCAAGTTTTTTCCAACTAAGAAGATAAAGTCGTTAAGGAGCCAGATTCTTGGGTTTCAACAATGAGATGGCAAGACTCTTCGTCAAGCTTGGGAAAGATACAAGAAGCTACTCTGAGACTACCCATATCATTGTCAGACTTATAAGGTGTTGGGTCTCGTTGATGGGTTGAATGAGACATCAAAGATGAATCTTGACGCAACATGTGGGGCTAGTTTCATGGCAAGACCGTATAGTGAAATCCAGATCCTGCTAAACAATTTCACTGCTAATGGTAATAATTTGTAAGGAGATGGAAAACCACGAAGAGAACTTAAACAAAAGGCAGTAGGTGTAATTGAGCTTCATGATTTCTCAGCCATGAGGGCAGATATAGCGAGATTAGCAAATCAGATGAATAAAATGACAATGCACCAAGCGCAACAAATGCAACATGTGCAACAGATGTCTACTTGCTGCGAGTTATGTGGTGAAGGTCACACAAGTGGCATATACCCCACAAATTCTGAGTCCATCTACTATGTGGGGCAATAAGCTAGAGGGTCGACCAATCAAAATGCTCAATATGGTAACACACAATCCGAACTAGAGGAACCATCCTAAATTCTTAAGGGGTGGAAATCAGAATAATAGGAACCATCCTCAAGCTAATTACAATCAGCCACCTAAACCCCCAAAGCAAGCCGAGGAGAGTTTGACTAACATGATGAAAAAGCTCTTGATATAAAATTAGAAAGTTATAGTTGAGAATCAACAATTGCGCACAGAGTTCAGAAATCTAGAGAGGCAGTTTGGGCAAATGGCTAACAATCAGAACACTAGATCTACTAGATCTCTCCCAAGTGATACAGAGAAAAATCCTCAAATCAATGCAGTGACATTGAGAAATGGGAGAGAGTTGGTAGAAGTGCCTAAGAAACAAAATGAGTCATCTGGGCTCGAAGAAGAAAGAGTGCCAAAACCTGTAGAGGTAGATGAGAAAAACAAAACAGGGTCTGAGCATATATCAGAGAGGGTGCCACCCCCTTTTCCTCAAAGATTGAGAAAGAAGAATTATGACCATATATTTCACAAATTTCTAGATATGCTGAAGCATATACACTTGAACATCCCTTTGGTGGACATGCTCCGTGATGTCCCAAAATATACAAAATATATTAAGGATATAGTGGCAAATAAAAGGAGGTTAACTAAGTTTGAAACCGCCGCACTTACTGAGGAGTGCGCTTCTAGGATCGACACAAGCTTCCACAAAAGCCTAAGGATCCGGGTAGTTTTACCATCCCCGTGAGGATTGGTGAGATCGATGTGGGTAGAGCCTTATGTGATTTGGGTGCAAGTATCAATTTGATGCCTTTGTCACTGTTTAAACAATTGGGCTTAGGAGCTCCAAGACCCACCACGGTGATGCTACAGTTAGCTGATAGATCTTATGTTTATCCTGAGGGGGTAATTGAGGACGTCTTGCTGCAGATTGGAAAGTTTATTTTCCCTGCATATTTTATCATCTTGGACTACGAGGCTAATGAGTTAGTTCCTATCATCTTAGGACGACCTCTCTTGGCCACTGGGAGATCCAATTATCAAAGCCCGGGAAGGTAAGATGATCATGAGGGTGGACAATGAAGAAGGAGTCTTCAATGTATATTGAGCAGTTCAGTTGTCTCGTCATTACGAGGACCTTGCCATGATTTCAGTGGTAGAGATAAATGAACCAGCCGTAGAGCCAAGTGCTTTTAATGAAGATGAACTAGAAAAGGCATTGATATTGTTCAATTACTTGGAACTTGAAGAAGAGGTTGAGTAGATGTTGCAAATTCTTGATGCATCTTGCGAATACATAAGAGAAAGATCCCAATTTGAGCCTCTGGATAGAATAATCGGCCCGTCCCCTAAACCTTCATTGAGGAGGCCCCAAAACTAGAACTTAAACCCTTACCATCTCATCTTCATTATGCATATTTGGGATGTTATAACACTTTACCTGTGATTGTTTCTTCTCATTTGTCTAACTTGCAGGAAGAAAAGTTGTTGAGGGCGTTGAGGGAGCACAAGCATGCTATTGGTTGGACAATGTCCGACATAAAGGGTATTAGCCCCGCATTCTGTATGCATAAAATACTCATGGAGGAGGGACACAAGCCTAGCGAGGAACATCAACATCCCCTAAATCCAATCATGAAAGAGGTGGCAAGAAAAGAAGAGATTAAGTGGCTCGACGCATGTATAGTATTTCCTATCTCCGATAGTAAGTGGGTATGATTATTGTAGTGAATGAACAAAATGAATTAATCCTAACTAGGACTGACTGGTTGGCGAATATGCATTGATTATAAGAAGTTGAATAATGCCACACGAAAAGATCATTTCCTTCTCCCGTTCATTGATCAAATACTTGATAGGTTAGTTGGACAGGAATACTATTGTTTCCTTGACGGCTATTCGGGGTATAATCAGATTTCTATTGCCCTGGAAGATCAAGAAAAGACCATTTTTACATGCCCTTATGGAACTTATACATTTAAGAGAATGCCATTCAGGTTATGTAATGCACCTGCGACTTTTCAAAGGTATATGATGGCTATTTTCACCAATATGGTGGAACGATTTGTGGAGGTATTTATGGATAATTTTCTGTGTTTGATCACTCTTTTGATGAATGCTTGACCAATCTTGCTAAAGTACTTGCTATGTGCGAGGAGACTAATCTGGTACTGAATTGTGAAAAGTGCCATTTTATGGTACATGAAGGTATAGTGTTGGGGTACAAGGTGTCTAAAGATGTACTGGAAGTTGACAAGGCTAAGGTGGAAGCAATTGAAAAGTTTCCACCACTAATTTTAGTGAAAGGATTTAGGAGCTTTCTAGGACATGCAGGTTTTTATCGCCGATTTATAAAGGATTTCTCAAAACTTTCCTCTCCTTTGTGCAGGTTGTTAGAGAAGTATGTGTCGTTCAAGTTTGAAGATACTTGTCTGAAGGCATTCGAGGAGCTGAAAAAGAAGTTAGTGAGTGCACTAATCATAGTGGCTCCTGCTGGTACGAGCCATTCGAGCTGATGTGTGACGCTAGTGATAGTGCAATATACGGCCCAGAGGAGGAGAAAAATATTTCACTCAATTTACTATGCAAGCAAGACTCTCACTCCTACTTAAATAAATTATACTATGACAGAAAAGGATTTACTTGTTGTAGTGTGGGCGTTCGATAAATTTCGGGCCTATTTGGTTGGCACCAAAGTCATCATCTACACAGACCATGAAGCCATCAAGTATTTGTTCGAAAAGAAAGATGATAAACTAAGGCTAATCCATTGGGTTTTACTCCTGCAGGAATTTGACTTGAAGATCTGATACCGTAAAAGAATAGAGAATTAAGTGGCCAATCACTTGTCCAAGTTAGAAACTCGGAATCATGTAGATGATGGAGATGTCATCAACGAAACCTTCCCGGATGAGCAATTGTTGACTATTACTGCTGGCAAGGTGCCATGGTATGCAGATTATTTGAACTATCTGGCAAGTGGAGAAATGCCGCCAGACCTTGAACCTCATGCTAAAAAGAAGTTCTTGCTAGATGTGAAATCATATATGTGGTATGAGTCGTTTCTGTTCAAATCTTGTACCGATCAGCTAATGAGAAGATATGTGCCCGAATCTGAAATAAATGCTATCTTACATGACTGTCATGCGTTGCCTATGGTGGTCATCATGCGGGTGAAAAAGCGGTAGCCTAGGTGTTACAATCGGGTTTCTATTGGAGTAGGATGTTTAAAGATGCACATGAGTTCGTGAGGAGGTGCGATAGATTCTAAAGAACGGGAACAATTACAAAAAGGCATGAGATGCCATTGCATGGTATTATGGAGGTTGAAATTTTTTATGTGTGGGGAATTTGATTTTATGGGTCCGTTTCCTCATTCAATGGGTGCAAGTACATTTTGGTGGCCATTGACTATGTGTCGAAGTGGGTGGAGGCCATTGCTCTTCCTACCAATGATGCCAAGGTTGTGGTTAACTTTGTGAAAAAGCATATCTTTATAAGGTTCAGCACTCCGTGAGTGATGATAAGTGATGGGGACACCCATTTCTGTAACAAGCTATTGGATAATATCTTAGAAAATACGGGGTCAAACACAAGGTTGCGACCGCCAATCATCCTCAGACTAGTGGACAAGTTGAGGTGTCAAACAGAGAGATAAAGCAGATTCTTGAGAAGACGGTTAGTGCAAGTAAGAAAGATTGGGCCGCAAAGCTCGATGAAGCTCTATGGGAATACCGGACCACCTACAAAACTCTAATCGGAGCCTCCCCTTACAAGCTGGTATATGGGAAGGCATGCCATTTACCGTTGGAACTTGAGCACAAGGCCTATTGAGCAATAAAGAAGTTGAACTTTGATGCAGAATTAGCGGGTGAAAAACGGTTGATACAATTAAACGAGCTTGATGAGTTTCAATTGCACGCGTATGAGAATGCCAAGTTATATAAAGAAAAGACCAAGCATTGGCATGATAAGAATATCCACAATCGTGAGTTCGAGCCGGGCCAATTAGTTCTCTTGTTCAATTCGATGTTAAGACTCCTTCCAAGGAATCCCAAATCGAGATGGTCGGGCCCGTTTGAGGTAGCAAGAGTCACTCCACATGGTGCAATCGAGTTGCGCGTTATAGGTGGCGAGAGAACGTTCTTAGGGAACAGACAAAGAGTAAAGCACTATTATAGAGGTACTTTGATCGTCAGAAGTCGAAGGTGTTACTAGCCAACGATTAGGCGAGATTCTACGTTGTGCCACGACGTTAAATCAGGCGCTTGTTGGGAGGAAACCCAGCTTTACTGCTTTTTTATTTTTATTTTTATTTTTATTTTATTATATTATTTTTGTAGTGTCTGTTTTTATTTTATAGGATTATAATCATAGGAAGCAAAGCCATTGGAAGAGTGCAAAAGCGAGCTAGATGGTGAGAACTACGTGTGGGTTACCCACACAAAGGACCATGCCTGGGGGATGTTTTAGTACCTCGTGAGCTGTGATTGCTTCGGTCTTTGGCCTTTCAGGGAGTTTCTTGTCCACCCTTGTTATTGTTTTGCTTTATTTGTGCTTTTAAGTGTGGGGTGGGAGAATTTCTCTAGATAATTAGTAGTGGTATGTTAGAAAAATGTTAACTTCTTATTTTGATTTTAGCTTCTTATTTTTGTTTTCGTAGTTGTGTAGTATTTTAGTAACTTAATTTTTTTTTAAATGTGGAAAATAAGAAAAATCAAAAACAAAAGGTAGAAAAATTAGACTTTTTCCGACGATAAATCTCCTAGACAGTTTTCTTGAGGGACTAAAGTCTAAACAAAAATCTAAAAAAATGTCTTTTAGTTTCCTTTAGGTAGTAATAATCCCCCGTGATTTTTTTTTGTGCCTCAGTTCTTTTCCATGGGATGTAGTTTGAATCGGGTAGTAGTTTTTTTTATTTTATTTTCTTAGAGTAGGACTTAGAAAAATATGGAGGAAGAAAGATGAGATTCCTAGGCGCGCTCGACTTTTTTGATTTAGCATATTTAGGCTTTGGCATGTGTAGTATCTTTCCTATATTTTGAAATTGATCATGATGCCTTTATAAATTGGATTGCATATCTCGTGACCGCTATGTCTCTTATTCATGACTTATGTTCACTTTATATTTAATGCTTAATATCTTGTGGCTCCGTGAATACTTGCATTAGTTTGAGAGTCGGAATGAGACCGTCCTAAGTGAGTCATGTGTCATGTGTGAAGTGAGATTTTTGTGTAGTCCATATCATTGTACTTGTGTCTAGAACTTGCTCAGTATTTGAGTCGAACCGAAATTTTAGGTGGGGCTTGGTTTGAAAAATGATTTTAGGTGGTCTTTGTTTTTTTTTTTTTTTGAGTTTAATGCTTATCACAAATAAAATCTAATCCCTACTTAACCATTTTGAGCCCGTAGACTTTTATTTGGCACCCACATTACAAGCCTAAATTCCTTTTTGTTTTTAATTGACATTGTTTTGATCCTTTTCCTCTTAAAGTACTTTAATTATGAAATGAGAGCTAAAAGAATTAAGGAGGGAATTTGGGTGGCTTTCGAGTGGAACCAATAAAAGGAAGAAAGGTACACTTGTTTAGTAAAAGAATACACCACTAGCGAAAATTGTAAAGAAAAAAAATCTGAAAAAAGAGAAGAAAAAATATAGATGAATAAATTGACATCTTGTTCTTGCTAATGGGTATGAATTAAAGTAGTGCCTAAAGAAAGAGAGAACGTTGTTAGGGATGATTTTAGTTGTGAAATTGAAGTTGGGATTGGAGAATATGCGCTTAATGTTAAATATATGATGTGTTAAAGTGCTTAGGAGAGTGAACCGCTATTTCTAAATATATCCTACTGGTCCTTTAGCCCACATTACAATCATGAAAAAATCCTAATTGATTTTAGATCGAGCAAGCCTACATTAGTAGAGATTTACATTAAGGGCAAGCCTATGGTACCAATTGCATGCATGTGACTTCTTTTGTGAGAGTGAGTGATTTTATTTGATATATGTGAGCCCTTAAAATATATTTGAGCATTTAATTTGAATGTGTGGATTAAACTTACTCTTTTGTTCTTGTTGTGAGGGCACATGGTTTCATTAGGGATAGGTAACGTTATTAGACTTCTCTAGGATGTTGGGTGTTTAGGCCATGAGTGCATTCTGACACTGAGTCGGTTTTAGAGGCTAGGATTGTTATAAGCATGTCGTCTTTGTTGTGAATATTTTTGAAGAATGGCATAAGTTAAGGGAAGTGTAAGTGATTGCATATACTACAGTTTAGTTGTTGCTATCAACTATGGTCATTAGTATAGTGTGCTTCAAATGTGTAAATATAAAGTGCTCAAGAATAGTGTTAATTGTTGGTCGCTCGAGGACGAGCAAGAGCTTGAGTGTGGGTGGTGATGTTCTAAAAATCCATATTTTTGCATGTAATTTGCCTAGTATTATACCTCGATCTTGTTAATTTTTGTGTGAATATTTGTGACTCGAGTTGAATAATGTTATTTATATTTGTAAGAGTCAATTGGAAGTGATTTGGAAAGTTTGCATGCAAAGTGAAGTAAAAACGGAAGAATTTGGAGGAAGTATAAGTTTGGTGCCCAGGTTCGCGCTAGGCACCAACCAAAACGCCAAGGGCAACAGAGCACAAAAGTCGAAAAAGTTTGGTGCCCAGGTTGGAGCTAGGCACCAACCAAAACACCATTGACAAAAGACCACAACGTTTGTTGTCCGGTTTCGCGCCAGGCGCGAAGCGTGACGCCAAAGGGTGGATTTTGTCCTAATTCAGCTGCGACTTGGGGATTTCAACCCTTCATGTCCCCAACATGTATAAAAAGGATTCTAAACCTATTTTTGAGGGGTTGCACATTATTTGGAGGCAAGAACACCACGTGGAACAACTTTTGGAGGAGACAATCATCGAGTTCTTCATTCCTTCATCTTTTCTTTGTAATTTGTTTATGCAAAATACTTGGAAAGTTGTTACAACGAACATGAGTGGCTAAGCACTCTAGTTTTTAGGGTTGTAGTTGACATGATTATTAATGTTTACTAATTATATCTTCATTAATTCGTATAATCATCTTGTGGTTGTTTCTTTAATTCTAGTTTTGACTTGTGACTTGTTGTAGCTGCCAATTCACCCTACTATCTATATTATGCTTGGAAAATTCGTGTTTAGATTAGAGTAGAATTAAAGAGAGCTTATTTGAACCCGTGGCTCGGTGAACGATTTTGTGGTTATGATAGAAATATACCTAATAGTCTTGCTCAGTTAAATACTGAATTATATTCGTTCATGATAGACTCAATACCATAGGAACACAGGATTGATATATTGTGGATAGGCGAATAGTATTGTGGGAATATGATATTCATATAAACGATCTGGTAAATTAGCAACGTAGGGACTCTTGATTAACAGGTGTAATTATTGAACTTAATAGGATTGATAAACTAACCACAACCCTGGAATCTTCATCTCTTCTGAGTAAAATCCAAAAACACATGTTTGCATCCTTGATAAATTAGCGAAATACTTGTTCAACTTCTGCAAAAGTGGTTTAGTAGAAAAACAACATCTTTTTTATTATCTTGGATAGTTAATTGATTTTAGTTATCTTAGTTAACGATTAATCTAAGTCTCTGTGGGTTCGACATCCGACTTTCGAGTCATTTTATTACTTGACGGCCACGTATACTTACGTGTACTTGGGAAACCAACAGAAATTAAAGCAACCATGCATGCAAGTTAAAAATCATAAAAAGAAGCTATTCATGGTCTCAAATCACAAAACGGAATACTAGAACTCAAAACGGCCT
Source organism: Nicotiana tomentosiformis (assembly GCF_000390325.3). NCBI lineage: Eukaryota > Viridiplantae > Streptophyta > Magnoliopsida > Solanales > Solanaceae > Nicotiana > Nicotiana tomentosiformis. Next base: position 169,240,163 of record NC_090813.1, on the reverse strand, counting down.
ATCGGGTCATTACAACAACCTGCACTCTTTATTTACCCCCTCTTTTTTTTTGCAGCATGGAGATGAAATGACACTAGATTCGCAGAAACACATACAATTCAGAAATAAGGAGATATAAGTGACATTGGATTTCATGTACTCATAACTTATGATATCATTGTAACGACCCGGCCAGTCGTTTCGAGAGTTGTATCCTCATTCCCCCATTTAATGCTTATTTTGCACTTTGTAGTTGTTATGTGACTTGCCGGATTAGTCGGTTCGGATCCAAAGGGATTTCAGAATGAATTGAGACACTTAGTCTCAAGATTGAAAGCTTAAGTTGAAATGGTTGACCGAATATTGACTTATGTGTAAACGACTCCGGAATGGAGTTTTGATGGTTCTATTAGCTCCGTTGGGTGATTCTGGACTACGGAGCATGTCCAGATTGTGATTTGGAGGTCCATAGTTGAATTGGGATTGAAATGGCGAAAATTGGAATTGTTTTTTGAAAGTTTGATCGGGAGTGGACTTTGATATCGGGGTGGAATTCCGGTTCTGGAAGTTGGAGTAGGTCCGTAATGTCAAATGTGACTTGTGTGAAAACTTTGAGGTCAATCGGACGTGATTTGATAGGTTTCGCCATCGTTTGTAGAAGTTGGAATTCCTTAGTTTTTATTAGGCTTGAATCAGGGTGCGATTCATGTTTTTGATGTTGTTTGAGGTGATTTGAGGACTCGACTAAGTTCGTATCATATTTTAGGATTTATTAGTATAGTTGGTTGAGGTCCCGGGGGCCTCGGGTTGATTCCGGATGGTTAACGGATCAAAATGAGACTTAGTGCATTGCTAAAGCTGGGGTCTGCTAGTGTAATCGCACCTGCGGAGCTCTGATCGCAGGTGCGAGCTCGCAGGTGCGGGTTGTGTTACGCAGATGCGATTTTGGAGGGGAATGTGTAGTGGCCGCAGGTGCGAGGGAATTACCGCACCTGCGTGGTCGGAGATGTAGCAGTAGGATCGCAGAAGCAAAAAAGGATTGAGGAGGTTGGTCCGCAGACAAAGGTTTGCGCAGATGCGCGCCCGCAGAAGCGGGGATTTCGACCACAGAAGTGCCCGTCGGCTTAGTGGCTTATGCAGATGCGGATGATGGACCGCAAAAGCAGTGTCGCAGAAGCGAGAATGCTGGGCATGTTATTTAAAACGAGGGTTCCGTGTTTTTCACCATTTTAAGCATTCTAAGCTTGGGATTTGGCAATTCTTGAGAGGATTTTTGGGGGATTTCTTTAGGTAAGTCACTTGTGGTCTAATATATTCAATAATTGTGTTTTCCCATTGATTTTTGTGACTTTAACGAATTTCGAGATGTGGGCCCGGGACCGAATTTTGAGTCGATTTTTTTACTTTTGATTAAAAAATTAGTATTTTCTTATGGAGTTGATTCCTTTAGCCCGTGTTGATTGTATCGAATTGTTTGTGGCTAGATTTGAGGCATTCGGATGCCGTTTTGTGATGCAAAGGTGTGTTGGAGTAGAGATTGCATGGCATGAGGTAAGTAACACTTCTAAACTTGGCCCTAAGGGTTCAAAACCCCCGAATTATGCGTTATATGACTGGTAATAAGGTGACGCACATGCCAAGTGACGGATGTGTGGACGTGCACTGTAAGAACTATGACCTGGTCGATTCCATGGAACTGTATATTGGATTTATCTTGTTTATATCCATGTTTTCACCATGTGATAAAGTAATTGAGTTTTCGATCATGCTAGATATCATGTTTAGGCTATTACTGGTACTGTTGGGACCCATAGTGGTTGTTTCTTTGCTGTTGACTTATTCATTACATTGCAATTTTGTACCAGTCATATTTATTCATTGCATACCATATCTCAGCCTCCGTTGCTATTTATTGCTATATCATATCATCTTTTTTTGGTTAGTTTCATGACATCATGAGCCCGAGAGAGAGACTGGAGAGATTATTGACTGAGTGAGGCCGAGGGCCTGATTGAGAGTGACAGTTATAGGATCGGATTGCACGCCACAGCATGCTTATTGATTTATGTCTGGATCTTTCTTATTATAGCGTTTAGGCTGAAGGAACCCCTCCGGAGTCTGTGCACACCCCCAGTGAGCGCAGTTGATTATATTGAGCGATGGATCTTCCCTAGACATGGATTTTGTCCAAATCATTTATATTTGGGGATGGATCTTCACATGGGTTGGATTGGCCTTATACAGTATTGAGTGACTGACTGTCAGTTGATGTATATATATATAGGATGGATTGGCCATATACAGTACTGAGTGATTGAGTATTCTGAGAGTGTGAGTATACGAGGCTTTCAGCTTGGTGCATCACATACAACATATGCATTGGCATGTAGATGTAGAGAGGTCATACTCCCCATATCATACAGAATTGATCTATTTTACCTGAATTCAGTTTAATTGTTGAACTTAAAAGCATGCCTACATTTCTGTCTATTATTTCTATATTGAACTGTACATGCTGAGTTTATCACTACCTTTCAGTCCAAAGGTTAGATTTGTTACTTATTAAGTTGGTTGTACTCACGCTATACCTTGCACCTTGTGTGTAGATCCAGGTGCTTCCGGTCACGGCGGTTTCTGAGTTGTTGATTCCGGATTTTCGGATACTATCGAGGTAGATGTTCGTTGTTGTCAGACCTTGACTCTCCCTCCTTACCGTTCGTTTTATGTTTTCAGTTTTTATTACCTAGACGGTGCATTAGACTATGTCTTTATGTAGATGCTCATGTACTCGGTGACGCCCCAATTTTGGGAGAGATTTTGTATTGAGTTATGATTTTCTTACTCTGTTTTTAAAAGGTTTTCCTTAATTTTAACTGCTTTCGTATCTTCCAAAGTTTTAGAGTGTTGGAAATGTCTGCGTAGTCGGCTTGCCTAGTACCATGATAGGCTCCATCACGACAGGTTGGTTTTGGGTCGTGAGAAGTTGATATCAGAGCCTAGGTTACATAGGTCTCACGAGTCATGAGAAGGTTTAGTAAAGTCTTGCGGATCGGTACAGAGACGTTGTACTTATCTTCGAGAGGCTGCCAAACCCTTAAAAAACTTCACATTCTTGTATTCTTGTCATGTAGATTTGTTGATTCCGGTAACTAAACTTTTGTATTCTATTCTCTCACAGATGGTTAGGGCATGTGCTACCGGGCAGGACTGACCACCAGTACCACCAGCTAGGGCCACGAGAGGCTAGGCCGCGGTAGGGGTAGAGCAGCACCTGCAGATCCACTAGTTTCTCCAGCTCAGGAGTAGGTTTTGGATGTGGTTGAGCTAGTGGGGCCAGCTCAGGCACCAGCTATGTCCATTGTGATTCCAGGCCTTCATGAGGCTTTGGCCCAAATATTGACTATTTGCACTGGCCTTGCTCAGGTGGTTTCGGCTCAAGCCATACCGGCCACTTCTTAAGCCGGGAAAGGTACTCATACCCCCGCCGCCCGTACTCCAGAGTAGGTGATGCAGGGACTCCAGACACCGGGGTACTACCAGCCCAGCCGGTTGCAGCTTCTCAGACCTAGGTGGTCCCTGTTATGACTGATGATGAGCAGAGGAGACTAGAGAGATTTGGGAGGCTTCAACCTTCATCATTTAGCGGGGTGATTTAGAGGTTGCCCAGGGCATCTTGGATAAGTGCCAGCAGATTCTTCGCACGGCAGGTATTCTGGAGACTAGTGGGGAGAGTTCACTACTTTTTAGTTTACTGGGGTTTCCTTCAGATGGTGGGAGGATTAAGAGAGGCGCAGGCCGGTCGGTGCAGCGGTGTTCCTTCTGGGGGTCAGTTCTACCACAGCAGGGAACGTCCTTATAGGCACGCCTAGATGGCTTGTCCGGTTCACCGTGGTGCATCATCCAGCCATGGTTCATACAGTGCTCATCAGGGTCAGTCATCTCTCAGTGCCCTCCCAGCTCAAATTCCGTCTCGTGCACCATCAGTTCAGGGTTCATCTGTACCAGGTCCTTCTGATAGTTATTCTAGCTCTCGGGGTCCGCCTCAGTACTCAGTGCCATTTGCAGGGAGGGGTTGTTTTGAGTGTGAAGCTTTGGGTCATATAAAGAGACATTGTCCCCACCTTTCGGGAGATCCAGCTTAGCAGAGGAGCCAGACTACGACTTCAGCACCAGTTACTTCACCACCCGCCCAGCCAGCTCGAGGTGGGGCTCAGGCAGCTAGAGGTCGCCCTAGAGGAGGAGGCCGATCAGGTGGTGATCAGGCTCGATTCTATGCTATTCCTGCCATAGCAGATGATGTTGCTTCAGAAGCAGTGATCACAGATATTGTCTCAGTATGCCACAGGGATGCCTCTGTATTATTTGACCTTGGTTCCACTTATTCGTATGTGTCATTGTATTTTGCTCATTATCTGGATACCAGGCAAGTCCTTAGTTTCATATGTTCATGTATCTACGCCAGTGAGCAACACCATTGTTGTGGACCGTGTATATCAGTCATGTGTAGTGACTATTCAGGGATTGGAGACTAGAGTTGATTTTTTATTACTAAGTATGGTTGATTTCGAGGTGATCTTGGGTATGGATTGGTTGTTTCCAGGTCATGTTGTTCTGGATTGTCACGCTAAGACCATGATGTTGGCGATGCCGGGGTTGCCAAGAGTTGTGTGCAGAGGTTCTCTAGACTATGTTTTCAGCAGAGTGATTTCATATTTGAAGGACCAGCGGATGGTTAGGAAGGGTTGTTTATCTTATTTGGCCATTGTGAGGGATGTTGGTGCTGACACTCCTACTATTGATTTTGTTCCGATGGTGCGATACTTTCTGGATGTGTTTCCTGCAGACCTGTCGGGCACTTAGCCCATTTCTATTCCACCGTATCGTATGGCACCAGCTAAGTTAAAGGAATTGAAGGAGCAGCTTCAGGAACTTCTTGATAAGGGGTTTATTACGCCTAGTGTGTCGCCTTGGGGTGCACCGGTTCTGTTTGTGAAGAAGAAAGATGGTACTATGCGGATGTGTAACGACTATAGGCAGTTGAACAAAGTTACAATCAAGAACAAGTATCATTTGCGCCGCATTGATGACCTATTTTACCAGCTCCAGGGAGCGAGAGTGTTCTGTAAGATTGATTTGAGGTCTGGTATCACCAGTTGAAGATTTGGGACTCGATATCCTAAAGACAGCATTTAGGACCAGTTATGGTCATTATGAGTTCCTTGTGATGTCTTTTGGGCTGACCAACGCCCTAGAAGGATTCACGCATCTGATGAACAGTGTGTTTCAGCCTTATCTCGACTTGTTTGTCATAGTATTCATAGATGACATCCTGGTGTACTCTCGTAGCCAGGAGGAGCATGCCCAGCATATGAGGATTGTGTTGCAGCGGTTGAGGGAGGAGAAGCTTTATTCCAAGTTCTCCAAGTGTGAGTTTTGACTTAGTTCAGTGGCGTTCTTGGGGCATGTGGTGTCCAGTGAGGGGATTCAGGTGGATCCGAAGAAGATTGAGGTGGTTCAGAGTTCGCCTAGACCGTCCTCAGCTACGGAGATTCAAAGCATTCTCGGCTTGGCTGGTTATTATCGTCGCTTCGTTGAAGGTTTATCGTCTATTGCATCGCCTTTGACCAAATTGACCCACAAGGGTGCTACTTTCAGGTGGTCGGGATTATTTAAAATGAGGGTTCCGTGTTTTTCACCATTTAAAACATTTCAAGCTCGGGATTTGGCAATTCTTGAGAGGATTTTCGGGAGATTTCTTGAGCTAAGTCACTTGTGTTCTAATTTATTCAATAATTGTGTTTCCCCATTGATTTTCCCACCTAGTTTGTGTGTATTTAAGGTAGAATTTGGGAGTTTGAGGCTAGAAATTTGGAGAGTTTGGTTTGGGGATTTGGGCGGTGATTTGGTGTCGTATTTTGATAAATTTGGTATGGTTGGACTCGTGGTTGAATGGGCTTTCGGATTTTATGACTTTTAACGAATTTTGAAGTGTGGGCCCGGGGGCTGACTTTTGAGTCGATTTTTGACTTTTGATTAAAAACTTAGTATTTTCTTATGGAGTTGATTCCTTTAGCCCGTGTTGATTGTATCGAATTGTTTGTGGCTAGATTCGAGGCATTCGGATGCCGTTTCGCGATGCAAAGGTGTGTTGGAGTAGAGATTGGCACGGCGTGAGGTAAGTAACACTTCTAAACTTGGCCCTGAGGGGTCGAAACCTAGAATTATGCGTTATATGATTGATGTTGAGGTGACGCACATGCCAAGTGACGGGTGTGTGGTCGTGCACCGTAAGAACTGTGACCTGGTCGATTCCATGGAACTGTATATTGGATTTATCTTGGCTATATTTGTGTTTTCACCATGTGATAAAGTAATTGAGTTGTCGATCATGCTAGAAATCATGTTTAGGCTATTAGTGGTACTGTTGGGACCCATAGTGATCGTTTCCTTGCTGTTGACTTATTGATTATATTGAAATTTTATACCCAGTCATATTTATTCATTGCATACCATATCTCAGTTTCCGTTGCTATTTATTGCTATATCATATCATTATTTTTGGGCTAGTTTCATGACATCGTGAGCCCGAGAGAGAGACTGGAGAAATTGACGACTGAGTGAGGCCGGTGGCCTGATTGAGAGTGACAATTATGGGATCAGGCTGTACGCCGCAGAATGTTTATTGATTTATGCCTGGATTTGGCTTATTATAGCGCTTGGGCCGAAGGAGCCCCTCCGGAGTCTGTACACACCCCCAGTAAGCGCAGTTGATTATATTGAGGGATGGATCTTCCCTGGACATGGATCTTGTCCGAATCATTTATATTGGGGATGGATCTTCCCCTGGGCTAGATTGGCCTTATACAATACTGAGTGACTGACTGTAAGTTGATGTATATATATATGGGATGGATTGGCCATATACAGTATTGAGTGATTGAGTATTCTGAGAGTGGGAGTATACGAGGCTTTCAGCGTGGTGCATCACATACAGCATGTGCATTGGCATGTAGATGTAGAGAGGTCATACTCCTCATATCATTCATAATTGATCTATTTTACCTGAATTGAGTTTAACTGTTGAACTTGAAAGCATGCCTACGTTTCTGTACTGTTATTTCTATATTGAATTGTACCTGCTGAGTTCGTCACTACCTTTCAGTCCAAAGGTTAGATTTGTTACTTATTGAGTTGGTTGTACTCACGCTACACCCTGCACCTTGTGTGCAGATCCAGGTGCTTCCGGTCACGACGGTTGCTGAGTTGTGGAGTCTAGATTTTCGGAGACTATCGAGGTAGCTGCTCGGCGTTCGCAGACCTTGACTCTCCCTCCTTACCGTTCGTTTTATGTTTTCAGTTTTTATTACCTAGACGGTGTATTAGACTACATCTTTGTGTAGATGCTCATGCACTCGGTGACGCTCTGGTTTTGGGAGAGATTTTTATTGAGTTATGATTTTCTTACTCTGTTTTTAAAAGATTTTCATTAATTTTAACTGCTTTTGTATCTTCCAAAGCTTTAGAGTGTTGGAAATATCTGCCTAGTCGGCTTGCCTAGTACCATGATAGGCACCATCACGACAGGTTGGTTTTGGCTCGTGACAATCATCATCCTTTGAAGAAAGTGACAGCCTCAACGTAAACCAATACTGCACAATGACAACAAAATCAATACTAAAATTCTCCACCTAAGCTATAGCACTTGCGCCTGAACATTTGAGACAATAAAAAATATATTAACAGAAGGCCAAAAATACAGAAGTGTCGCAGTTCTTCCATCCATCACACTTCCTTCTGACAATAGGACAATGGTACAACATTACTATGAGGTCTTGCATGTGTTCTAGTGCCTTTAAAGTTCTTTAAAACTACATACAAAGCAACAATTGCTGCTTAACTTAATCAAATGACCATCAAACATCACTAGCAGTTGACGCCACATTGACCTCTTGCAGCAGTTTTTGTGGCGTCAGATGTGAAGGGATCAATGCGCACCCAAAGCAATGAGAATATAGACGCAAGAAGAACGGACCAGACAATAACGATGGTAGGTGTACGATTCTGCCGTCCCAAAAGACCTTTGAGGAAAGGATACAAGTGCACGATGACCCAAATGGCGAAGAAGAGCCTTCCAAATAGAGGTCCCCAAGACTGATACCCACTGTTTATGGCATATGAAACACCAGCCACAATTCCTACCATGTTCAAGATAAGGACTGTAGTTGGAGGAATGATGAGAGATGTCCATTTGAACACATAAAGCTCTGAAAATTCTCCGTCCTCATCAGATGCCTTAGACGTGACTGTGAAGTTTGTGTCAATCCCTGCAAGCACTTTTAGTAGACCTTGGAAGACGGCAAACAAGTGAGCAGATGTACCACCAATAACCCAGAACTGTTCATTTCTCCACCAGTCTTCAATGCTCACACCACTCCACCTAAGCTCCAGTATACCAGTAGCAAAAATGGAAAGGAAGAGAAGAATGAACCACATGCTAGCATAGTTGCTTATCTGCCGGGGGTACATGGAACAGGTGTGTTAATACATAATTTTAAGGACAAATATGTGAATAAACATACAATGACGGAAAGAAAAGATCAAGCTGACTGCATGACAGGAAGCCAGGTGAAGATAAATTATCTATGGACCAGATTGATCACAACTAATTAAATGTGTACGCATCACTTGAGGGGGCAAAATTCCACCAGAGTGAGGTAAAAGAAACCTTGAACAATGGCATCTTATTCTCTTTCTCTCTCAAGAGAAACAAGATCAAGTTTGATTGACAAGATTTTAATCACCTTGGCCCACAATTTACAGTTGATTGACCCTAGGTCTTAATCACCTTGTTCTACAACTAAAAGTCATTTCCATTTGGAATCCAAATGAATCCAGACAATGGCTGTAACTCGGAAGAAATCGTCACTAAGAAAACAAATCATAAATTCACTAGTTTTGCACAACCTACCACAACCTTCCTATATTTGGTTTTGGGAATGGCAATGTGAGCAAGCTCACATCGGCGGAATTTAAGAAGACAAATAAACGTTTAAATTAGTCACAATTAGGGGTGACAAACGGGCGGGTCCTGTCGGATTTGGACGGGTAAAAAATGGGTAATGCAAAAAATGTATTAAATTATCCATATTTATTACGGATAAAAAATGAGTTAACTGGTGGATAGTATGGATATCCATATTATCCATGGCATCTTGAATATTATCACTTTTGGAAGAATTCCTAGTCTCAAAAACTTGAATAACCCCCAATTTGAGGCTTTACAAATGTAAAAGCTAAACTCATTAGCTATCCATCGGTTATCCATTTTCTAAGTGGATAATATGGTTCTTTATCCATATTTGACCCGTTGTTCAATAGTTCATTATCCGACCCATTTTTTAATGGATAATATAGGTGGATAACTGTTTTTTTTTAACCTTTTTTCCACCACTAGTCACAATTCAAGAGAAGCTTAGAAGACGGTGAGAAAGAAATAATTGTATTAATTTTTGACTCATCATTAGGTCAATAGACACTGTCTATTTGCAAAGCTAGTACATTCAGCCCTTTTTAATAGGATTAGTGAAATATAAAATGTCATGTTAGGACTAGTCATTACTTCACTCAGCTATTTTTGATACAACTATCAAAAACAAATAGAAGTGTAAAGCAAAAGTGGAACTTTTCACTTACCTCAGGAACAATAAATTTCCCAGTTAGAAGACAGATGGCAGGAAGAATGCAATAAGCAAGCAAAGGTAGTGATGTGATGGGATAAACAATAGTGTTGATATATGCTATTCTCTCCAGAAGCTTCAATTTCCCATTGTAGCCATACCATATAGGGCAATGCCTACTCAGCAGAATTTCAACAGATCCTAAGGCCCACCGAAGTACCTGGTTTAAACGATCAGAAAGATTGATGGGTGCAGACCCTTTAAATGCTGGCCGAGGAGGCATGCAATAGATTGAAATCCATCCTCGTGCATGCATCTTAAACCCGGTAAGAATATCTTCAGTAACAGATCCATAAATCCATCCAATCTAATAGAAAAGATCAAAGTTCAATCAATGAAAAATCAAAAGATCTGAGCAAAACATATTAAAATAAAGCAAACAAATCGAGGTACCTCTTTGCCCCATTCAGTCTTGTCCTCGTACCCACAGCTAATAACATGGATTGCTTCTTTCAAAAGAGTTGCAGGATTGGTAGAAGGAGGAATGCCTCCATATTCCATAAAGGTAGCAGCAACAAATACCGGAGATGAACCAAAGCGTTTCTCTAAGCTCTTCTGTGACATTAACAGTGATTTTTCATCATCGTATCCTGAGATGAAACGCAATAAGATCAACAAAAAGCGTCACGATGAAATTATTCATGCATTTAGCAGCATGAGCTAAGAGACAGGTAAAACAAATTGAGGACTGGAGTTGGAATATTGGCCAACTTAACCACAAACAGAGCAGACAAGAATTAGACATTTGGATAGTATAGCAGCGAATGGAGGACATCATGAAAAGGTAGCCTGGTGCACAAAGCATCCCACGTTCACACAGGGTCCGGGGAATGGCCGCACCCCAAGGGGTGTGATATAGACAGCCTACCCCTAATGCAAGCATTAGTGGCTACTTCCACGGCTAGAGCCCGTGACCTATAGGTCACACGGAGACAACTTTACCGTTGCTCCAAGGCTCCCCTTCATAGAAAGGTCAAATTTGATAACCCGTAAACAGTGCTATACATTGTGGAAAAGAGCTTTAGGATACAAGAAAAGAGGTTAAAATCTTAAATGTTTCCCCATTTCTCTTTTCTTTGGGTATGGTTAAGTAGTTAGAAGCTCAGAACCATGTCACATACATTTAATTGAGTAGGATTCGAGTAAGGAAAAAGATTTCCAAGTGATTGGACAAGTTGTAATGGCATACCTTCCACACCCTCTTCTATGTCTTCCATATTGAAAATTGGGATAGTAGATTCTGTTCTTTTTGCTGCCCTCTTCTTATCAATGTACTTCTTGTTTCCATTCCTTCCCTTCTTCCGTGAGCCACAACAGCTCTTCACAATGATGTTCGGCTCCAAATCAGCCTCAGTTAATACAGGATCATACCCATATAATGCTTGCCTGTTAAAACAACATCCAGTTCCCACATACATTGGACCCTGAAGACCATCCAACCCTTTCAAGTTGATCTACAAAAGGACATCATAAAGTGAGCATTCTGGCAACCATAACAAATAAGAACAACATAGTGAACATGTAAGAGAGACCTACATCAAAGAAGACAATATTCCGGTTAGCATATCGATCATGCAAGTCAATGCCATCAAACCGTTGAGGGAACTGAACATAGCATGTCTTCCTTCCATAAGCAGGATCCATGAAGAAACACATAGCTTCTTTAAGTGCTTTGCTGTTGTTGAAGTAGTGATCACAATCAACATTCAAAATATATGCTCCATTGGTAAGAACAGCAGAAACTCTGATCTGAAGAAAAACAAAATGGTGCATGAGTGAAAAACCTTCAAACTCTAAACTAAATTGTTATAAGGATTGCAACATGATCACACTATGCGATATGACGTATTACTCCTCTAGAAACCATGTAGATTATTATATTCAAGCTATGAACTAAATAGTTTGCTAAATAAAGTTTGTAAATAATTCTCATAAGTTGATTACCAAAGCATTCATAGCTCCGGCTTTCTTGTGGTGCTGAAAACCTGGGCGCTTCTCACGAGAAACATAAACCAGACGAGGAAGTTCATTACCATCTGTATCAAGGCCTCCACTGTGACCCAAAAAGACCTGTAATGAGCATGAGCTTCAATCAATTAGGACAACGAAGGAAGGTGTATGAGCTTCAATCAATTAGGACAACGAAGGAAGGAGCATGAGCTTCAATAAATCGGAAATGTCAAACAGTACCTGGATCATTCCTGGATGATCCCTAGAGTTATTTCCAGGCCAAGGGGTTCCATCTTGCATTGTCCAGCCTTCTTCAGGCATTTTTTGTGCTTTCGCAACAAGTGCATTGATCCGAATTTTGAACTCTTCATATTCTCTCTGCAAAGTCAAGATTTTCAGACTTGAAGGTTTGCTTGTATTCAATATTCAAATACTCAATAAAATAATTTCTCTACAGCACCTTGGACTCCAGCTTCTTACAACCACAAAAACCATAGTGTAATATATAGATCTATAACGTTGGGCTCAAGCAAATGTGAAAGTATAGACTAATTACTAAATTACCAAATGCTTAAATCTCATTCCCTACCTTCATTGCCCTGCGCTCTTTCACAAAAGAAGGCTGAATCTTGTCCTTTAAATAATCTATCTTTTGAGCGAAATAAAACTCAGGGGCCCGAGGCTCAATATTGAACTTCTTGCAGAACGGAACCCATTTCCTTGCAAACTCTGCAGTCTCAGAAAGTGCTTCAAAAGTTAGCATTGCTGAACCATCATCTGAAACATAACATGAGACCTTGTCGACCGGGTAATCCACAGCAAGGATGGACAACACGGTATTCGCGGTAATCAGAGGAGGTTCTTTCATGGGATCCACTGTACTAACGAAAACATCAATAGGTACTAACTGTGAAGGTTCTCCTTCTCTATCATATCTAACAAAACAAGAAAGAACATATTAGATGTAAATGAAATCTTGATAACGATCGGCAACCTCATGCTGATACAGTTTTCAACCACAAGAGAATTTTACCTCAAAGCCAGCCTGTCAAGGTATGTCTCACGATTGATGGGTGACCATTTTGGAAACTGATCCAGAAGCCAGGATAAGGCAAACCAAACTTCACAGATGACCGAGACTAGCCACAAAGGATAGGCATCGTTCACTGGATGAGTTAGACGGTATTGCATGAAAAAGCCCAAGATAATTAACCGCAGTATGATTACAACACGGTATGGGGTAAGGTGGGATGAAGGAATTGGCACCACACGACTAAGAGGTTGACGAGCATCATCAGCCCTGTCCAAGGTGTAACCAGCAATCGTCACATATTTGATTACCTTACTTCTTGCCAGCAAATATTTTACAATGGTGAAACAACCGGATAATAAGCTTAGATCATAGATGCCCATGAGAAATTCACTAATCAATAAGAAGTTGCTTTGGGATAATTAAAAGGAAAAGTGTAAAACTGTTATCTTTCTCTTTCCGAACTAATAAGTGCATGCAAGAAATTAATTGAGAGAGCAACAAAGTTGCATAATTAATGGATACTCCAAAAAAAAATAATTATTTAAATCTTTCTAGGGAAGAGCTAAATTTAAAACACTTTTCTCTCATTATTCAGTTATGAGATAAGATACTCACATTTGCAATTCTTCTCCGTTTGATCCTGTCCCTTCAATGTCTCCCCCCTTCCCTTCCGTGTATCTATGGTTCATGTGAGTCATATTCTTCTCCTGTTTTAGTTTCCAACCTTCTACTCTCTCCTTCCAATCAACACTTCCGAGCCCATAAGAGTTCAAGTCCTTTGAGGGGTCCACGATCCTTACAGGAACTGGAAAAAAATGTAAAATAGTTTCAGAAGAAAAAAGAATGATAGGATTTCATCAAATGGAGACATTGAAACAAGTTGTACCTGGCAATCTAGGATCAACATAAGGCAACGATGCTTGCTTGTCTCCTGGACCCAGGGGGCCTGACATACTTCTTACAGATTGTGTGTCTGGTGTGGCACTTGGAATCTCACCAGATACCTAACATTATCAGATATGTTCTCTTAAGTTCAATAAATTTTTAACATTAAGTTCAATAAATCGAATAAATTCATAAATAAAAGAAAACAAAGAAAGAAATTTACGACACACTTGCCCACAGATCGTGTGTCTGGTGTGGCATCTCACAAAATACCTAAGATCAATTATGTTTTGAGAAGTTCAATAAACTCATAAAACAAAACAAAGAAAAGAATTACGACATAAAAAGGCATTTCCCTAGTCCAATAAGATTTTGAAGTTTTTCAAATAAAGGAATTACGACATAAAAAGGCATTTCCTTCACTTAGTAAGAGAAGTGAAACAAAAAGTGGCCTTCACGGGAAACAATCCTTACATGAGGGAGAATAATGTAACAGAGTCAGAACAACTAGTCCTTTTCATTCCTTGGCAGTAACAGTTTTTTAAAGTATTAATTCCTGATAACTTCAAAGAAATAATCATACAAACTTCATAAAAAAAAAATGCACAAGTATTAAAGAAAGACCAAGCTAAAAAATAAGGATAGTTGTACATTTTTGGTTCCTACCATAATCAAAAGGAAATAAATGAAGCTTCTAGTGTTTGCTTCAGCAGATATTTCACAGCAAAGCAGTGTTTGCTTCAGCAGATATTTCACAGCAAAGCAGTTGCAGATAAATTATTTGAGTATAGATCTTTGTATCTAGTTAGCCTTTTTGACAAAAATGAAAGATGTATACAATATAAATGGCCCTTTGGAGTTCCTTCACACTCTACAGGATCTGTAGGATACTCTGTTATTTTTAATAACCGCACTTTATATGTATCAGCACTCTCTATCGCTGTATCAATAAAATCTTGATATTTATCTTAGAAAAAGAAGAAAAAATTGTTCACGGGCCATATTTAAATTCAAAATTCGTGAGCCAACAGAACAATGATACAGGTAATGTAAAAGCCCCTGAAGTATGGTGGATGATGAAGATAAAAAATTAGGCATAGATTCAAAATCAGAATCTGAAAACAATATTTTTTGAGATTCTGATAGAAGCTACCATGCACAGGACTAATATTTTTTGAGAGCCTTATTTAACTTCAGTACATAATAATAGGAGGGAAATGCAACCTAGCCACCAGAGCAAGTAAAGCAACATTACTTCATCAAAACTAAAAGGTGTATCTGAACAGTGGCGCCTTGATAGCTTCAAGTGTTGTAGCGTCATTTGCCATATTAAAACATATTTGAAGTATGGAAACATAATGTACAGTCATGAAGGACGAGATAAGCACATATTGTCACTTACAGACTGCCCATTTGTGAGAAGAGGGATTGGGTGCTGAGGGTCCTGTCTGGAGGATGAAGACAAAGAAGCATCTTCTCCCTGCCACTGGCGTCTGGCCTTGCTATTGCCTTGGGCATAATTGAACTCATTGTCGATGTCATCAACATCATCTTCATCATCATCTCCATCCACTCGTGGACACCCTAATACTTGCACAACCAATTAGCTAATGTTCATCTTAGAAACAGAAATAATAACTCCAATAAAGCAGGAAAAGAAAAAATAACTCAAATGAAGCAGGAAAAGAATCTTAGACAACTTATTCAGGAAATCTCACCCTTATGTCTCTTGTATCTTGTCTTGCACTGGGGACATGATTGATTTCCATCTTTGCGTTCATACTCGTAACAAGATCGGCAAACAGGAAATGCGCACTCATTACAAGCAACAAAGACATCACCAATGGCATTCAATCCGACATTATCGCCACAAATTTGGCAAATCTGACTGTTCAGAGGCTTAATGGGTTTCGGCTGCATTCACAACAATCAATTAGAACAAACAGGAATGCAATGAATTGAACAATAAGTGCCCACAAAACTACTGAAGTTTCAATTGTACATTAATTGAATTCAGAGGCTGATTTTGGAAGGACAGTATTAGCAATCAAGTATTAATCAGATTCAACCATTTGGTGATCAGTGTTGTATCAAGTAACCTAAAACTAAGGATAAAGTATGCCTATCTTTCCCCAAAGTTTGCCTTTTTTCCAGAGAAAATTATTTTGAAACATATAAGAATTGACAGCAAAAAGGTGAAAACCCATGAGATCTATCCTACCAATGTCAGGACACATTTAGTACACCTTAAATGATCAAAATTGCAACAAAATCAGATCAAGCTCCACTATGAAAATACCCTATTAAACAACTACTAAACTCGAAAATACATCAATCTCCTACTGAATCACATAAAATCCGGATATTGACCTAAAGCTCAGTCTACACTTGAACCAAGACTTAATGTGTAACCAAATTCAAGCAAATTTGCGAATTTAGATTCTCAAGAAAACAAATCTGAACACTGACCCAACACCAACAGTGCTTCACTGTTACTTCATCAAAAAGAAAACTAATCTGAACACTTCAAATTCAAGATGATCAAATTCCCTATCCTAAATCAGCTCAATGATCCCAACTTTTTTACAAAATCTCACTGCTACACACTCACACATTAGATCTGAACACCACATTCAATTGAAATTTATTAGAAATTCAGGAACTGAAAAAGCAGAAGGAAAGATCCTAACTCTCACATTAGATCTAAACGCACCATTAGACTAAAAAGAGAATAAAGAAAAAAGATTTTTAACTGAAAATGTCAAAAGGGTACTTTCCAAAAGCATACCCCACTATCAGAGTCATGGCGAATTCGAACCAATTCATTCCTCTTGTGTGATCCAGCAACCATTCCTGCACTTGCCTCCATTTCTCTTTAAGAAGAAGAAACAGAGGGATTTTGGAACTAACTTCTGGGGGTATAATACATGAAAGATCAAGGGGAAATGGAAAAGGATATTTGGGTATGACAGTCAGCAGATGCAGCTGTGAAGCAGCAGAGCATTTCTTTGCTTCTCTGCCAATCAACTGGTCATCACTACTTGCTATGCTTTCTGTTTTATTTATTGTTTTCGGAAATTAGTTTTTGTTGGAAGTTTTGATTTTTGTATTACATTATTATAAGTATTTTTAACGCTAGACTATATTGGGTTGTTCCTCTTATTTTTGTTGTAGCATAACAATTTTTAACCGGCTTGACCCGTTCCCGCAATACTGGGAAAACAAACAAGGTAAAAAGAGGAAAAGAAAAATATGTTTACCATTTCACTAGAAAAAATAAGTTTGTGAATGTTTAATATTATTAAGTAAAAATCAGAAAACCGGTATTGCACTAATACATCTATAATTCACTATTTTAATATTTTATTTGAAGTTCAAATACTGAACTCTCATCTTTTTCATTTCTGGGGTATTCATTAATTGTAAATACTCATAACAAAATTAATGTTAAAAATACTCATGACCGAATTAATATCCTAAATATTATAGGTTAGTAATTTAAAGGACTAAAACAATATTTGATGTCCAACAATATGAACGTGTCACGACCCGAAATCCCAACCGCGAGGCTGTGATGGCGCCAAATCTTGGAATCTAGTGTCACAAGTACATGAGCATACTATAAGTGCTACGACCAATATCCGAATAAAATATAATTGTTCGGAATAAAATAAACAGTAAAGCTAGATAAGGAAGGGACTTCAGGGACTGCGATCGACGTGCAGGTCTACCTCAAATCTCCAGATATAGATATGATTGGAGCATAAACTCCGCTAGACACCGATGGGACCAACACCATAATCTGCACAAGAAGTGAAGAAGTGTAGTATGAGTACAATCGATCCAATATACTCCGTAAGTGACGAGGATAAGACACTTACTAAATTCATGTGTAGATATATACATAAAGCAACAGAAATACGACGAGCGTAAAATACAACACAAAATTGATGCTCGTTAATCAAAGATAGAATGTATAATATCGTATCCACATGGATTGATTTTAAACAATGTTTGAGTAATTTTTGGTTTAATTGCTATTCAGGAGAATCAACACTTGGGTTAACAGATTATGAACTAAGTTTAACTACTAAAATAAAGCACTTGACAATTGAGAGCAAGGAATCGGAGATTTGCAAAGTTGGTTTCTTATCAATATGAGGGATAAGAGTTTTGACATGATAGGTGTAAGGTTATTATTCTGGATATGATATTGTTATATTTCACTCTTGAGGTTCTATCGAATCTCACGAATTCAATAGGTGAGTAGCTTATGCTTCCGATTCAGACTCCTCTCTCGATTAAATGTAAATCTTTCAAATAAACTAATGTGAACTGCGATGAAACTTGCAAGAATCTATCGGTAAGAATGGTCTAAGAGAAACTTCTCTCTAATATTTCTCAATCTTAATTTAAGGGGTAGATCACAAAGCTCTTTCGATTACTTTAAAGAAGTACCAAAATAAATTAAGGCATGCGTTGCAATAATATTCAATATTATGCTCCTCTTCCGATTAAACAAGACAATGAATAAAATCGCAACTAGAGTTAAAGTTCTTCCAATAGATTCAAGTAATTAAGCAGTAATCAAATCCATAAACAATAACCAAGTCACCAAATCATGTCAAGCCCTAAGGTAAACTACTCCATAATTATGGAAGAAGTCATCACAAAAAGAGTTAAAGAATAAGAAAGTATCAATCAAACATTACAATCCAAATTCCCTTATTGAATTGATGGAAAGATAATAAAATCTTGAGTCTTCTTGCCTTCAATGCTCTCTCAAAGCTTTCCATGTCAAAAGTCCCTTCAAAAATGTCTTTTTGGTGTATTTATACCCTGTAGGAGTGGGCCCAGTCGAAATTACCTTTTCCAAGTCGAAACAGGACAAATACTGTGAGAAAATCACACAGGCATGCCGTACCATGCGCCGCCCCATACGGGGCGCTAGTGAAAAAGTTCAGAGAGCACATTCTATCGGACAACATCACAATAGCACTGATACGCCGCCCATTGCGATAGCACTGTGCGGCGCACTAACGAAAAAATTCAGAGAGATGCACAATATTGCTGACAACCAAAATTGCCAACAACTTCACTAGACACGACGTCCAACACCTCGGTGTAGTTGGTAAATTCATAATGTTAATCAAGTTAAGATTCTTTAATTACTTCTACTGCACATTTGCAAAGCAATTTCACGTTGCAGCCTTATTCCACCCTTTTGGCATTCTTTTCTTTTATTTTTCTTATACATATTTGATTCTCGATCCCGATTTAATTTTTTGGACTTTTACTGAGGCTTTAAAGTTTCGCATTGTTTGATTTAGTTCCAAATTATCTTTTTAACTCGGAATCACTTCCTGCGAAGCATAAAACACATAATAAGTGCAATACACTAACATTTAAGCTCAAAAATAAGTAAAATACAGTAATTGAAGTACAAACTACGACTAAAATAAAGGTTTCTAGCATACCATCAAAATAACAAGTAAAGCATTTAAAATAATAACGGGGAGGGAACATGCAGAAATAGAGTAAGACCAGAACAGTATGTACAAAATCACCAAGTATCCTCTTTCCGGAATAAACAACGATACAGCCAAGTAAATTCATAAATCCGGAATCAAGTAAAAGCAATGATCATCAAATGGCATGACATCACCCTTCGCTCTTTTACTCTCATCCTCACCATGTAATATAATAAATGCAATGGCACGGCATCACCCTTCGTGATTTTGCTCTCATCCTCACAATATGATATGATAAATGAAATGGCACAGCATCGCCCTTTGTACTTTTACTCTCTTTTTCACATGATATGATAATGATATTAAGGCAATCAAGTGCACGGCATTACTCTTTGTGCTTTAATCCTCACAATCACTCAATCAAAGATAACAATATGTAAAATAAGGCACCACAATACCCTTCGTGCTTTTCACTCTTCCTCACCAAGAAACACCAATAATCCAAAGTATCAATGCAAGGTGGGAAGAAAATTTCAACTCCAATAGTGGTGTTATGATAAACAAATTCAACTTCCGATATCCCAACAACTTCAAATTAATTAATAAGCACGAAAGCGAACAATCAAAGAATAATAATCTAACTAATGCACAGAAGGCATGGTAAAAAGGCAACATGGTACAACAAATTAATTCCCTCCTGCATGCTTTAACCCATGACGTATGCATATATACTCGTCACCTTGCATATACGTCGTCTTCACATGTAATTCACATAGCAAATAGACCAACAAGTCCTAATTCCCTCAACTCAAAATTAAACATGACACTTACCTCACTCTACAACTAATTCAATCATTCAACCACGATCTTGACTTTCGAACAAGCCTCCATCAATCGAATCTATCCAATTATCGATCAAACAATTCAAAAAAAAGCTTTAGAAACTACCCACGAAGGAAAAAGGTTCAATTTTGATCAATTTTGAAAAAGTCAACAAAAGTCAACGCGAGCTTTCTTGGTCAAAATTCGAGATTCGGACCAAAATTTTATTACACATTCACCCAAAGCCCGGCTATGTGATTCGTTTCGAAATTCGACCACAACTGATATCTAAATCTCAATTTTACAAAATCCTCAAATTCTACCCAAAATCCCTAATTTCTACCATAAAATTCATAGATTTGATGTTAAAATCTCATGAAAAGTAATGGGGAATTGATAAAAAATGAATTAGAGTTTTTTACCAATGAATTTAGAAAAAACGGTTCTTCAAAAATCGCCTTTAGAGTATTTGAGGTTGAGAAATGGTGTAAATAAAGCTAAGTCTCGTTTTTCCCTCTTTTACCTAGTTGCAGGTATCGCATTTACGAATACTTGTTTTCAAATACGATGCCTATAAATACGAGACATTAATCGCAAATGCGATCAGTGCATTAGTCCACCAAACGTCGCAAATGCGACAAAAGTCTCGCAAATGCAAGGAGTCCCCCCATCGCAAATGCGAGCTAAGCTTCACATTTGTGAAGCTGCCAGCCCCCAGCTCCAAGTCGCAAATGCAAACACCCAGTGTCCGCAAATGCGATCAGATATTCGCAAAAGTGAAGTACCAGCCCACCATCCCCTTATCAAAAATGCGACCATTTGACCGTAAAAGCGAGCTCGCAAATGCGAGCCAGATCTTGTAAATGTGAGATCTGCAGACCTGAAGCACAGCAGTTTGCACCAGCAATCCTAAAACCAACCAAACTCATCTGATACTCACTTGAAACTCACTTGAGCCCCTCGGGCTCCAAACTGAACATGCATAAGTATAATAACATTATAAAAACTTGATCGCTACCTCAATTTATCAAAATAATATCAAATAACAAGAATCGATCGTCAAAACTTAAAACATTTTGACTTAAACCAAATTTTCATAATTTCACACATAATGCGTTGAAACGCGTTCGTGTCACCCAGGACCCAAAACAAACATGCGTACAAGTTCAAAAATATTATACGAACCTACTAGAATCGTCAAAACGCTGATCTGAGGTCGTTTACCCATAATGTTGATCATGGTCAACTCTAGCCTCATTTTAAGTCAAAAATCATATTTTCTTCAAAATTTCATATAAAGCTTTCTGAAAAGCAGCACGGACCATGCACACAAATCAATAAACATTAAATGAAGCTATGGGAGGTCTCGAAATATAAAAATTAGGGCTAATACTCAAAATAACCTATCGGGTCGTCACATTCTCCATTTCTAAAAGAAACGTTCGTCCTCGAATGAACATAGAAAAGTACCTGGACTGATAAAAAGGTGGGGTTATCTACTCCGCATATCGGACTCGGACTCCCACGTAGCCTCCTCAATCGGCTGACATCTCCATTGCACTTTCACAGAAGAATACTCGTAGATCTCAACTTGCAAACTTGCCGGTCCGGAATAGCTACCGGCTCTTCCTCATAGGTCAGATTTTCCTCAAGTTGCATCGTGCTAAAGTCCAAAACATGTGATCTGTCCTCATGTTACTTCCGAAGCATGAAAACGTGAAATATCGGATATACCTCTGCTAGGCTAAGAGGCAATGCAAGCCTATAAGTAATCTCCCCAACTCTCTCCAAGATCTCGAACATGCCAATAAACCCCGGGTTCAACTTGCCCTTCTTCCCAAACCGCATCACTCCCTTCATAGGCGACACTTGGAGAAGAACCATCTCACCTGCCATATAAGCCACATCTAGAACCTTTCGATATGCATAACTCTTCCGCCTGGATTGAGCTATACGAAGTCGCTCCTGAATTACCTTAACCTTCTCCATAACATCACGAACCAATTCAGTGCCCAGTAACCTAGCCTCACCGGGCTCAAATCAAACAATCGGTGAACGCCATTGCCTCCCATATAAGGCCTTGTACGGAGCCATCTGGATGCTCGACTGAAGCTATTATTGTAGGTGAACTCCGCTAGAGGTAAAAACTGGTCCCATGAACCTTCCCAATTCCTAACACAGGCATGTAACATGTCCTCCAAGATCTAAATAATGCACTCGGACTATTCGTCCGTCTAAAGATAAAATGGTGTACTTAGCTCGATCTGTGTGCCCAACTCACACTACACTGCCCTCCAAAACATGACGTGAACTGCGTGCCTCGGTCAGAAATGATGGAAATGGGCACGCCGTGCAGGCGGATAATCTCCAGAATGTAAATCTAAGCCAACCACTCTGAAGAATGGGAAGTCATCACCAAAATGAAGTGTGCAGACTTAGTCAGCTGGTCCACAATGACCTAGACTACGTCATATTTTCTCAAGGTCCGTGGTAAGACTAGCACAAAATCCATAGTAATGCGCTCGCACTTCCACTCTGGTATCTCCAGTCTCTGTCAAGTCCACCAGGTTTCTAATGCTCGTACTTTACCTGTTAACAATTCAAACACCGAGAGACATAAGCAACAATATCATTCTTCATTCTCTGCCACCAATAGTGTTGTTTCAAGTCATGATACATCTTCGTGACACCTGGATGAATGGAATAGCGAGAACACTGAGACTCCTCGAGGATTAACTCTCTCAACTCATTAACAATCGGAACACAAATCCGGCCTTAAAGTCGCAGAACACCATCATCACCAATCACAACCTCCTTAGCAGCACCTCGCTGCACCGTATCCTTCAACACCAACAAGTGAGGATCATTAAATTGGCAAACCTTGATATGCTCTAACAACGATGTCTGTGCCACAACACAAGTAAGAACCTAACTAGGCTCTGAAACATCCAATCTCACAAAATGATTGGCCAAAGCGTGAACATCTATGGCTAGTGGCCTCTCCATTACCGGTAAATATGCCAAATTGTCCATGCTCTCAGCCTTCCTACTCAATGCATCTGCCACTACATTGGCCTTCCTTGGATAATATAATATGGTGATATCATAGTCTTTTAACAATTGTAACCATCTCCGTTGCCGCAAATTAAGGTCTTTCTACTTGAACAGGTGTTGGAGACTCCAATGGTCGATATAGACCTCAATGGAACGCCGTATAGATAATGCCACCAAATCTTCAGCGCATGAACACTGCTAACTCTAAGTCATGCACAAGGTAATTCTTTTCATGAACCTTCAATTGAGGAATCACACCGGCCTGGGTCATATTCTCCATAAGGCCCACTAGACGGACTAGAGCATCCTGAAGTATCAGGGTAGCAATAAACCCCTATGGGACTTAAGCTGGTCCAACTGGCACGATCTGAACATGGATCTCTCCTCCTGCCCGATCTGAAGCTCTGTAATAGGTGTTGCTGCACGTGTTCTAAGCTGAGTTCTGCCTCAACCTCTGGCTCGGCCTCGGACCTGGCCTCTACCCCTGGTAGTGGCAGCAACCTGGGGCTCCGGCTGCTGACCAGCCATGGATGTTGTACGTGTCCTCACCATCTGTGAGAGAACAAGAAGAGAATAATTCAAACTTCAGCGATAGAATAAAGTTGCACGACAGAGTAAGAAAGAAGTGAAATTTCCTAAAGCCATATAGCCTCTAGAAGAAAAGTATAGTCTCCGTACTGATCCTCCAGACTCTACTAAGCTTACTCATGACTCGTGAGGCCTAGGCAACCTATGTCACACCTCGACCTCGAGAAGCGTGATCGGCCACCCAAAGCTTTGCGAAAGCGATCATCTCTTAACAAACACGAAGAACAAACTCATCTGCCATCCAAAGACCCTCCGCAAATGCGACTGCTTTTTCGCGGTTGCGAAGAAGGAAACCAGAACTGAGAATCAACAATTCCATAACATGGAGAAATGGTCTGAAACCCACCCGAAACATACCCGAGGTCCCCAGGACCCTGTCCAATCATACCAACCAATCTCAAAATATAATACAGACCTACTCGAGACCTCAAATCACACCAAACAACATCAAAATCATGAATCGCACCTCAATTCAAGCCTAAGGAATTAATTCAAATTTCCAAATTCAGAACTTATACCAAATAAGCCTAAACAACTCTGAATGGCCTCAAATATTGCATGCAAGTTACAAATGACATAGTGGACCTATTTTAACTCCCGGAACAAAAATTCAAACCCGATATCATCAAAGTCAAATCTCGATCAAACCTATCAACCTTCCAAACCTTCAACCTTTCAACTTTCGCCAAAAAATATCAAATTAACCTACGGACCTCCAAATCAATATCCAGACATGTGCCTAAGTCCAAAATTACCATACGAAGCTATAGTAACCATCAAAACTTCATTTCGGAGTTGTCTACACAAAAGTCAAACTCCGATTAACTCTTACAACTTAAGCTTCCAACATTGGGACTAAGTGTCCCAATTCACTCCAAAACCTTTCCGAAACCAAACCAACCACCCAAGCAAGTTACATAACCACAAATACACATATGTAAAGCATCAAATAGGGTAAACGATACTAAATTACTCAAAATGACCGGCCGAGTCGTTACACCCTACGTATACTAATCCAATAACACATCACGACCGAAGATCGACCCTTTTAACCTACACTTGTAAGCCTTAATATCAATACCTAGAATCTCCTTCCAAAACCTAATTCTCACAATAGCTCTATATTATCAACTTAAATAACCATTATCAAGTCATAGATGAATTAATGAAACACAACCACATGATATATCATGCATGATACACCTCTCTAGTCACACTTTATTGTCATAACACAACCCGTAGTCAAACCTAGTATCGGTCAAATGCCCAAACTCAAATAGATCAACATGTTTCCCCTTCATAACACTGCTAATGATAAATTAGACTTATAGAAACTCATATCCACTATCATATAAACAAGTCATGTAGCTCACTCACCCGACAAGGACTATTACCAATTTCTAAGCTGTGGAATGACATTCTTCTTCTAAACATACCTTATCCAAATCCAATTGCACTAATTCCAAATCTGCTAAGTTTGCCTCACCCAGTACAAGCTACTCAGCTAACAAGTCACAACAAATTCTATATGTAATTTCACACACGTGGTCTGTGCATCAAACAAACGATAGCTCAAATATGATAAATAATTGTAAAAGGATCAAATAAGAGAACTATCAAGAAAGTTTAGCAGGCAGGGCAACAAAACATAGACATATAGACCATTTCCATAAATAAGAAGCAAAACTCGTGAAATAAACACAATGAATCCCATCCCATTATGATAATCGCACGATAGAAACCTCATGCTACATTAGTGATAATATCACAATAACTGCACGACATAAGCCTCGTGTGACAACAATGCCAATATCATAATAACTGCACGGCACACACCTCGTGCCACAATCGTCTAAATACGCTCAAAATGTCCCAATGTGCCATAAGTATGTCAATTAATATAAGACTTTCATTTCTAAGAATTTATGCGTACATTTTAGAGATGATCGATAAGATGCACAAGCACATAATAAATAAAGATACGACGATGTACGCATGAACATATGAGACGGTCTCTAACCATGGTGTATGCCTGCATGTAACATATAATTACAGCTTAAACACATAATCCATCAAACAAAGGACGTTCAATTTCAAAATAAAGCATCAAAGCCCAGTCATGGTCTCTAACCTATGGATAACTAAGTAGCCTCACAACCCATCTTAGCATAAGAGAAGAAAACATGAAACATTTAATGGCATGAATAGGACTAACTATACTTGATGGCACATCTATAGTAAAGGCTGCAGTGCATAACCAGATCTGATCCAATGCGAAATACATATCCCCCATAGGACTATTGATAACCCCCAAAACGACTTAAACCATTTCGAAATAGGTACATAGTCATGCCTCTAGAAAATAAATCCGGCCTCTAAACCTCAAGAACATAAGGATTTACATACATGATCTCCAATTAACCCACTCAAATGTCTGCGCCTTTTCCTACACACAAGCAGCTCATAAAGCATATTTCTATCAATCTGACATGTCGAGTAGCCAAAAATCTGAACATCAACGGTTACCAGCCACGCAATTTCTGTAGTACTTAATCAAGTCACTCGCAAGTCAAGACACAATACATCTCCTACAACACACACATATTTCTCAAGCGACTCCAGATAGTACCATCACTCTCATAAGCCTCTAAAATCTCTCGCGCTATCTCCAACTTATAGCTTTCCTTTCGGAAAGGAACTACAACCTTTTATGCCCAATCCAAATCTCACGTGACTTACTACGCGCATCACAATGCCAAATGAAAATACAAAATTTGCTATCAACTCTAGTTCACAAATACGATTAGTCATCCCCAAAGGTACTCTAACGACTAGATGCATACCATCTAAATTAATCTAGAAGATAATCATAACAACAAACTTTCCATACTCATAGAAGACATCTACCTCAAAGTCACGGTCAAATACATCATAGGCTCTCTAAACTAATTTACTCAAAATTATGCTATCAGAATTGAGTCTATCTAAACCACCCAAGCCACGCAGGCTGCCAAATCCAAAAGTCCAACCGCAAAAGTGTCACATCTAGAAACTCGAACCCGTTGAAATTATATCCCGAAAATCAACCACTATACTCTAGTGCCCCAATACATAACCAAGCATACCGAACAATCTGTGCCCTATTGCACCTTATCCCATCAGAAGGAGTAACCTAAATAAGGGATCCGAGTGAGTATCTTCCTATTTCATGCTATAACCACAATGAATTTCGAACCTAAGTCACTAAGAAATCCCTATACATCACTCAGGCGTAGTGTATCACATATCTGATAAATCCAAATTTGAGTCGACCTTGATGCCACTCTACTCAAGTCACTATAGGCCCACAAATATACCTAATCCAGAAATAACACACACCCACATTACCCTGATAAACTCCCTCACTTAGGCTATAGCCCTAATCATATCATCACCTAGTAAACTCATAAGGGAATCTTACAACCTCAAACCTCATCATAGAAGACAAATCATATGCTATGCCTCAACACGACACCTTTCTCTGACCTTACCAAGGTTACAACCTCTATATGTTCAACCAATTCTATCAAGTCTACACTTGTCAACAATATGCAAGAATCTGTTTCTTCCCACTAATGAATAGCTAAAGATCCACCAATACGCATGTAACCTAAAGCTTATGATAATCAAATGCGCATATCATGTAGCATCTCAAACAACCCTTCTCATTATATCCAAATTCTCTAAACATAGTCCTTAAGACACACAATAACTATCACATAACTATCTCGTAGCACTTCCATAACATCATCACAAATCGCAGGTGCTTATCAAATAACATGTCTTCAACAACGCATACGAACAAATGGAAAGGATTAAAGTTTAAACCTCAAGCTAAAACGAAGTCGCACGATAAGGAAAGAAGGAAGTGAAGTTTCCTAAATATCTCGTAGCCTCTCGAAGATAAGTATAGACAACTCCATACCGATCCGAAAAACTCTACTAGACATGCTCATAACTCATAGAACCTATGAACCTAGGCACCTAACCCAACCTACTAGGTAATCCAACTAATACATAACATAGTCTAAGCTTGAAATCATTAAATAATATTAAAATAAAATGCGAAAATCTTAGAACAACTTCCAAGGACTAGTAGTACAAGTCATGAGCAACTAAAATTTGAGTTACAACATTGGCAAGAAGAATTATATCATTTGTTTGAATGTTACATAAACAGAAAGCATGTCATATACTACAATGAACAAAATAATAATAGATAGCTAGAACACTGAATCTTCAATGCTCGGCCTCAAACTCTGCAGCTGCTTAGCTCCAAATATCTGCACGCAATGTGTAGAAGTGTAGTATGAGTAAAACTGACCTCATGTACTCAGCAAGTATCTTGACTAATCTCGGTGAAGTAGTGGCAAGGTTTAGGGTCAAAGATACCTACTCATATAACCTGGACAACTTTTAAGCATAGGAAAATAACAGGAGGAATAACTAGAAAAAAACTAAAGAAGCAATGAATAGCAATGACAAGATACACATTCAAGGAACAAGATAACTACATATTGTTCCAAATTTCCAAGTCAAAACATGCAACGAAATCCCGCATCCACATACAAAGTAATTATGCATCAATTAGTGCTAACTCAAATGCTCCTACGTAATGATGGAGTATTTATACATGATAGGATTCCAATTCCATATTAATTACTAATTGGTGGTGTTATGTATGTGTAATGCCTCGTAACATTTCACCTAAAACCCCGGGTTTCATGATACTGGGGTAGACATATTCGTTGATGCGCGGTTCAGACTTTTTGGATTGAACAGTGCGTTGGAGAGTTGAAGAAAATTTTTGGAAGTGCAGGACGTTTCTACGGTCCATTCTGCGGTCATAGAACTAGTTTGTGGACCGCAGATCTGCCGCAGACTGAAGCAGAAATCTAGGAAAATTTTTGGACCATTATACGGTCCATTACGTGGCCGCACAATTATTTTGCGGGCCGCATAACCCATCGCAGACCCAGCATGAAAATTTCAGGTGGGAAGTTTTGTGGCTTATAATACGACCGCAGACCGATCGCAGAGTAGGGCAGAAATGCCCAGTTCTAGATGGCTATTTTGCTGACCACAATAGCATTATGCGGTCGCATATGCGACCACAGATCTGCAACGGGGCTTTTTTTTAAAAAATTTTAAACCTGACCCCATTCTTATAAAACAACCTTAGGGATCATTTTAGGAGGATAAAACTTATATTTCTAGAGAGAGGGAGTGTCATAAAGTGGGGGGGGGGAAGGATTTCCTAAGCTCGTCATTTATCAATTCTTGCTCATAGTTGAAGAATTCACTAGGTCTTCATCCTAGAGGTAAGGTTCTACTCCATAGCCCTCAATTTCATGATTTTAACTGAAAATAGGTAATAAGCCAAGCAAATTCTTGGGTGTGGGAGTTGTTTATTTTACATGCATGTACCATCAAGGGTATTGGGAAGCTTGTTGAGCTCTTTTGGGTAAACCTTAGGTAGTGGGATGAAAGAATCCACCATAGGAGGACCTTAAAACCTTAATGCACACCTAGTATTTGATAAAATGCTCAAGTGAGCTGGAACTATGAACTCCTTCCTAATTTATGTTTAATTTTGCTATATCTCTAAATAGATCAAAGTCGTTAGGATTCCGAAACTGTGTAGTGAATTAAAGAAAGCTCAAAGCCTGGTATGTTGGCTAAACTCTTCTCTTATAATTGTACCTCACAATATACTTGTAAGTCCCGTGATGCTCATTATAAATTGATTATTCCAAATAAGCCTTGTGTCAAAAATAAATATGCGTTCAATATTTATTCCAAAGATTCTTGTTATGCTGAGTCACTGTTGAGAATGTTGTTTAAGTATGGGCTGTGTGTTATTGCGTTATGATTTAAAAACGTGACTCTAATGAAAGCTATCATGTCAATTGTATAAAAATCACATGTGCCTAAGACCATGAATTGCTCAAATATGTGTTTAACGTCTTAATTTGAAAGGCCTTGTTGTTGAATATCCATGATGATATTTGAAAGTTAAAGAAGAGAACATGAAATATGATGTGCGACCAACGTGCCAAGAATGATATTGCGTCAAGGCCATTGGTGCCAATGAAATGAATGATATGCAAAAGATTACAAAATAAGTGATAAATTCTTTTAACAATAATAGCTTTGGGAGTATCTATTAGCCACCGAGGAAGGGTAGGTCGAAATAACCTAACCCCGAAACTACACATGCCGGTGTAGGAGTGATTGAGGGGTAAATCCCCGTGCTAATGTGATGAGATTGTTTCCCCTTATATGGGATGAGATTGATGTGTTGAGATGTTTCCTCTTAAATGGGATGAGATTATTGCTAGCAAGATGTGATGTGATGTCGACCCACATGACATTGTGGTGAGACGGCTTAGTCAGTCGGGCTGAGATCGGATGCCATGCCGCGCACATGGTGTCGGGATAAGATCGGGCTCCGTGCTAAAATACGGTGGTGTATCGGTGCTAAAGATCTCCCAACTCAAAGTACGGAAACTTACTTGAAATTTACCTTTCCCCTAACTTGACACCTTGATGCTGTTTGAGTCTCTTATTGATTTTATGTTTTATTCTCCGTTTACTGTTACTCGTTCTATTGAGAGGGTGTTTAATTTTTCATACTAGTACTATTCCATATGTACTAACGTCTCTTTTGCCGGGGGAGCTGCACCTTTAATAGATGCAGGTGGTTCCATAGCAGGTGGTATTTATCAGTGATAGCAGCACACCCTCACCTCAGCTGAATTGGTGAGCCCCAATTCATTTCCTGGTCCTGTATCTCTTATCCTTTGTACATAGCGTTTTGAGGTATAGCTGAGGCCTTATTACCGGCATTGTCATAGCACTCTTTTGTTTCTGTTAAAGGCTCCGTAGATATAGTGTGGGTTGTAACCTGTTTTGGGAAGGTTGAACTAAACTTGTTGTAATTGTATCATCTGTCCCACTTTAACTACGAATGTATATTGTACTATTTTGGGTATCTGTTAATGATGTAACTAATAGAAGTGAACTGGTGTTATTCACATGACCAGTTAATGTTTAATTAAAGATATAAATGTATCTTCTCTTTTTTCATGGGCGAGTTGGGTAGAAGGTATTGTACATGCTTGCTCGGCCGGGGTATCTCGGTTGAGCACTGGTCGTGCTCCCCATGGTCGGGGCGTGACAATATGCCTTTACATATGTTCGGTATATCAAGCAAGATGAAATCTCTTTCTTTACATTAATCTGACATTTCTCCATTGTTCAACAACTTATTTACATGTCTCATGCGTACGCAAGTATTATATCTAAAAGTGCATGGACATATATGTGTGCATATTGCATATAAGAAATCATGAATTTATTGTTGCAGCAGCAACCCGATCCAATGGGGCGACAACGTGATCCTTTATACATTATGGTTGCGGCGGCAACCCGATCCTTTATATATTACTATTGCGGTGATAACCCGATTCTACACCGTTGTGGTGTGCAATACGATCCCATCATATCAATTTGCACAAAACAGTAACAACCAAACTACCAACAACGAGGTAACACCAACAAACAAGGTGGAAGGCATGTATGTAACTGTATCAAACGAGGTAGAGACATAGATGTAACATAAGCACCTAAGATAGAAGACATAGATGCAACAACAACGGTCAAGGTACAAGAAATATATTTAACAGTAGCAACCAAAGTAGATGGCAAGTATGTAACAACAATAACTCAAGTAGAAAGCGTAGATGCAACGGTAGTAACAAGGTAGGAAACATAGATATGACGGTAACCGGTATGCGCGCAGAATTGGTCAACTATTCCACAATGACCCATGACTTTATTCTTCCGATAAGGACCATTGCCAGATTTTGAGTTGATTAATGACTTTATTCTTACATACATACCTTATCCAGATCCGATTGCTCTAATTCCAAGTCCAATAACCTTATCTCACCCAGTACAAGTTGTCCGACCGGCATGCCACACACAATGCCACCTAGAGCCACAATCTGCACCCAACAAGCAATAACTCAAATATAACCAAAGATGGAAGGAGAACTAAATAAGAGAACCACCCAACAAGTTCAACAAATACCACTACAAAGCACAATGCTATGAACCAATCTCACAAGAGAGAAGCAAAGCACACAAAGAATCGTGTCCTATCATAACTCTGTTGTGGCACGTAGCCCGATCCAAACATACTGATCCACATGGAATACCCATCTAGCCATAAAGCTCACAATCAACAACCACATGTGTATCAACAGCAAACGCGTGAAGTGCATGGCCACAACCATGGAGAAACGGATAGAACAACATACCACAGACAGGAAAAACACAGCTAAGGCATGATAAACAATTCAACACCCCAGGAGCCATCTCGCTCAAATCTCGTCACAAGGCCCAAACAGAACCACGTCATGTGTATGAATAGCCATGTAGTCTCACATCCCGTCATAGCATAAGAGCATAACACATGGAATATATCAGGACATGAATAAGGTCAACTTTAGTTGCTGACACACCCCCAGCAATAGCTGTGTTGAGTAAACAAACCCTATTTGATGCAGAATACACATTCTCATTAGGCCTATAAATGGGCCCCCAAATCCATTATAATCATCCTAAAATAGGTAAATAACCTTCCAAAAGCCCACAATAATATATCCATAACATATACAATCTGTTGTCTAACCCTTAACATACCTTCACGGTCGGCAACCAAGGAATAGTCTGCCTTTGAGAACATCCAGTCCCTAAACCTCGAGAATACATGAATCTCCATATCTGATCCCAGCTCCTTCACTCAAATGATTGACACATCACTCGTACACAATCATCTCACGAAAAATACTCACAAAAATCTTCTGTGCCATGTAGTGTAACCTAAACCTCAGCAACTAACAACTGGACGATTACTGTAATACTAGTCAAGAATCCATAAATCAACACACAATGTACCTTCCACATCACATACACTTCTCAGGTGATACAAGATAGTACTAGCATCCTTTTAACATCTGAAATCTCCCATGTTGTCTAGAACTCGTGACCTTCCTTTCAAATCTGAACTGCAAACTTATCCCTACAATCTCAATCTCATACGATGCACCACATCCATCATGCTAACATATGAAAATATGAGAATGTTATCGTCAACTCTGAATCACAAGTAGGATAGTCCATCAACCGGAACCTTCCACTTAACACAAACCCGGAGG
This sequence comes from Nicotiana tomentosiformis, assembly GCF_000390325.3. Taxonomy (NCBI): domain Eukaryota; kingdom Viridiplantae; phylum Streptophyta; class Magnoliopsida; order Solanales; family Solanaceae; genus Nicotiana; species Nicotiana tomentosiformis. The sequence continues at coordinate 169,207,381 of NC_090813.1, read as the reverse complement.
ACCTGCGAGTCCAGCCTCACCTCCCCTTCCCCTCCTTGAGTCTCTCCACTAAACTTACACTCCAAGTATTCTATCTTGGTCCTGCTCAACTTGAAAACTTTAGATTCCAAGGTCCGTCTTCATACCTCTAATTGCGCGTTGACAGCGTCTTGCGTCTTGTCAATCAATACAATATCATCTGCAAATAGCATGCACCACGGCACCTCCCTTTGGATGTGGTACATCAATACATCTATCGCCCGAGCAAACAAAAAAGGGTTGAGTGCCGACCCCTGATGCAACCCCATCATAACCGAAAAATGGTCTGAGTCCCCATCCCCTGTCCTCACTCGGGTCTTTACTCCATCATACATGTCCATAATCAACCTAACATAGGCAACAGGTACATCTCTAGCCTCCAAACATCTCCACAAAACCTCCCTCAGAACTTTATCGTACGCCTTTTCAAAGTCGATGAACACCATATGCAAGTCCTTCTAGCATATAGAGAAGATACGCAGTAAAAAATCATGCATACATCCACTAAGATTGCATATAGAGAAGATACAAAAAATCCAATAACTAGCCAGTTTCAAATTATCCGTGTACACGTCATTAAGGAGAAACATGAGAGATCGAACCTTGGGCATGGATCCTTATCCACGCTGCACGGACAACTCACGTGCATAATCATAACCACCACATGGACAACTCACGTGCCATAACAACACAACCCCCATGGAGCACTCATGTGCTGCCAATCTAGTCCATCACACAGAAAGCACATACAAGAATACATGTATGCAATCAATGAATGCCAAATCACGTACTCATGGACAGAGAAATAACATGTTAAGGTGTATGAACATGCGACGTGTACAAATTACAGCTCAGTTTAGGCGGGTACGCCATACAACAATGAATATCATGTTCAAACAGGGAATCAACAGCTACACGTGATCTCTAGCATGATTTTCGGAGTTCATGTAGTCATACAAACATATAAACCATGATGGCAAGAAACACAATATACAAATAAAAGCATAGTACAACCTATAGACTACTGTGGTCATGAATCATACATAGCACCTGTATATATGTTCGTCACCTTGCTTATATGTCGCTTCTCACACATTTCAATTAGGCAAACAAAGTCATATCCTAAGGTTTATTCCCTCAACGCGATTAGGCAAGCTACTTACCTCATCTAGGCTAGCCTTCAACCACAAATAGCGTAAAATTCTGACTCTAGCCCTCCACTTATGCAAATCCAAGCCAATCATCAATCAAGGAAGTCAAATAATGCTATGAAAGCGATCCCAATCCATAAAGCTTCAATCTTTGAAGAATTTTCAAGAAGTCAACAAAAGTTAACCCGGGGCTGCATGCCTGAAATCCAAAACCAATACTAAAATCCGATGCCATAATCTGTCGAGTCCAAATATGTAATTAGATTCCAAAATCGAGTCCAAATCGGTACTCAAATCTTCAAAATAAACTCTCTTAAAGTCTAGGAAAAAATTCTAAGTTTTCCTTCAAAATTCCATGTTCTTAATGTATAAATCCATGGGAAAACAAGATATATAATCAATTCCAAGTAGAAATTACTTACCCAATAAATAGTAGTGAAAATTCCCTCCGAAATCGCCTCTTACTGAGTTCATATACTAAAAATAATTAAAAATAAGTTAAACCCTAAAAATATAACCTCAGCCAGGTCCATCGCATCTGCAATCAATAGAGCATCATCTACGGCCTCTGCTTCTGCGACCCAAGGCCTGCATTTGCAAGCTACCTCAATACCAGCCTGCCTTCTCACCTGCGATGCGATCACTGCTTAGCCAGTCGCTCCTTGCAAATGCGCAAACAACACCGTGGTTACGCCCCTCGCACCTACACATCCAAGTCTTGCAGGTGCGATGCACTAGACACTAGAAAAATTCCCAACATACCAAAGTGTTCCAGAACCACTTTGGATCACACCTGAGCCTCTCGGGACCCATCCAATCATACCAACAAGTTAAAATACAATATAAAAGCTCAAAACAACACAAATAAAATCAAAACCAACAATCGAAGATCAAATAATTCTCTGAACTTTCAAACCTTCAAACTTTGTCGAACGCGTCCGAACCACACTTAGACATTCAATATCACAACTGAACTTTCACACAAGTTTCAATTAGCTAAATGAACCTACACAAGGTCTCAAAATAACAATAGAAGTCTGATAACACCGAAGTCAACTCCCAGTCAAACATATGAACTCTCCAATTTTTACAATTGCTAATTTTTGACAAATAGAGCCAAAACCTTCTAGGAACATCCAAATTCAAGTCCGAACATATGCCTAAGCCCGAAATCACCATATGGACCTATTAAAACCATCAAATCCCAATTTCGAGATGTTTACTCAAAAGTCCACCTTGGTCAACTCTTCCAACTCAAAGCTTCCATATAGAGAATCACTCTAACAAATCAATCCTCAAACACTCGAAAATCAAAACCAACCATGCAAGCAAGTCATAATACACCATATGAATCCACCCATGTCTCAAATCATAAAATAAAATGTTATAACTCAAAACGATGGGTCATTACATTTTCCCTCACTTAAACATACGTTCATCCTCGAACGTGCCAAGAGTCATTCCAAAGTCATCCAATCACTGTATAAACTCATCACACATATACCCATGGGTGATCCCAGGTCACCACGGTCTATATAAGTCTATTAGCTTAACCTTGACTGAAAATTCTTTTTTCAAACTTAGCCCATAAATCTTAGAACTAATTTCCAACATCTGGAATTCCTTATAAGATCTGAATCTCGCATATGTACAATGTATCAATTCCCACAAGTTGTACCAAGTCATAAATGTACTCCCAATATATAATCACACAATGTACCGCATAACTTAATGCTCATAGCAATACTTTCCTACCACATTAATTGCCCATTACCAAACCTGGTACCAGTAACATACCTCATATCAAATAAAACCTTGCTCCAAACCTTCGCAACACTGCTAATGATAAAGAAACATGTAGAAATTCATAGCCACACATCAAATAAACAAGTTGTTGAGCTCTCTTGCCCGACAAGAACAACTACGAAACTCTAAGCTGACTAATGACATTCTTATCCATATTTGATTTCCAACTCTCACGTTCAAAAGACTGATACATCACTCATGCACAATCACCGCATGAGAAGTACTCCCATAAATCTTATGCATCGCATAACAGAACCTGAACCTCAATAGTCACTAACCATGCGATTCTGTAGTACCAATCAACATGCACAGATCATTACACAATGCATCTGATGCAACATACATCCTCCCCAGGTGATACAAGCTAGCATGCTCCTAAACATCTCAAATCTCCCATGTTGTCTAGAACTCCTGACCTTCCTTTCGAAACTAAACCGCAACCTTGTCCCTGCAATCCCAACCCATATAGCACACCGCATCTTTTATGCTATCATAAAAAAATGCGACAATCTTATTATTAACTCTGAATCACAAGTAGGATAGACACTACATCAACTAGAAACATTCAACTTAAATCAATCCAGAAGAACATACCAACACACAACAATCCTTCCATACCTCTAGAAGACATCAGTCTCAAGCCGTTGTCGAAACCATCATGAACTCTTCTAAATCCCTTCACACACAACTAAGCCATTAGAACTTAATCCCTCTGAATCAACCAAGTCACGTAGATTGTCAAACCCAAAAGTATTGACACAAAATACCTGCAAAGCCCTATCATACCAAAGGAACCGATCATTTCTATTACTATGCTGTTCCAAACCACTACTAAGCTGACCCCCATTCTTCTGATTCATCCAGTCTTGCCTTCAAGCTAACACCTCTCTTTACTAATACATTATGGTCCTCAATCAAAGCTCATTCCAAGTGACCATAACATGAAACCACATCGTGCCAAGACCCATAAGCCACTTTATTCCTTCTCTTGCACCCAATAGTACCACAAACCGAAATGCCCGCTCTGAAGAGACCTTCTATGAATATAAAGATGTTTCTTTCATCTCTCTAATACTGCAATATAGAATCAATAATGATATATAAATACTGTAAGTCTCAACACCTTACAATGCAAATCTCATATATTAGCCATACACAAATCCAAGAATCCTTAAATACCATATATGAATCTTGAACCTATTAGAACCTTCTCGAGAGTCATTCACCTTGCTCTAATATTCAATGCACAACCAATGTACGTCGAACCACTTGTGCTCCACTAGCACATGAATATCCAAAAAGAAGCAATCAAGCAATTCCTTTTCCTTGCACACTACACCCATAACAAATATCAAACCTAAATCATCATAAGATCTCCATAAACCCATAAAGCATAGTACATCATGAATCTAGCAATTTCTTTGCTTGAGTCACCCTCTTCAATTCATAATTAATCCACAAGCGTCTCTTAGTCTAGAAACTAATAGAACATATGACCATGCGATTCGATCGTCGATGGTATACTCCTCCACTTGGCTCGAAACCATAAAGCACATCATCTGTTAACCCACATTATTCTTCCTTCATAACTGCCATGATATTGCATTGTTATTCAACTAAATTTTTATAAGCTCATGTAGTACTTGTCATAAAACACTCCAAATCATCTACCAAGTGCATGTTTATCCTCGTGGCAGTTGTGCGAACTTCCTCAAGCGATCCGAACTGTAATCATGGAATGTACGTCCCATTGGATAGAAGGAAAACTCTTCATAGAAACCTCGTAAGAATCACACGACCTCATACCTTATTGCAGGAGATAACCCACATGCTTAATCTCAAACAGACATCTCTATATGACCCTACCATGGTCACAACCACTATGCAATCAATTAATCTCTCCTGAGTCTACATGTCAACAAGATATACAAATCCGGTTCATTCCTCAAATAAATAACTGAAAGATCCCCAACACATCTTTATCTTAAGATAATGCAACATATCAAGACAAAAATCAAGCACCCATAGCCATTTGCATCCCAAACAAATCCTCCCCGTGATATACAACTATATAGGCATAGCCTCAGTTACATAATACCCATAACATAACTATATATCCACTCACTAAGACATAAATCCCACCACTAGGGACACCACCGGACATAAGAGTCCAAGTCGCATACTCATACAACTGAATATGCTGAGCCCAAACTGCGGTCCAAACATGGCCTCAAGTCCTCCCAACTGTCCTACCTTCACAACACAGAAACAAATCTCACACCTTATCCACGACATCACAAGTCATCGGTGCACAACTGATATCGAGTGCTCAATATCACATACGATTGGATGGAATGAAATCAAAGGTATGAGATTCAAGCTGAATCAATGTCGCACGATAAGGAAAGAAAGAAGGTGAAGTTTCCTAGATGCCTTGTATCCTCTCGAAGATAATTATGGACATCATTGTACCGATCCTCAAGACTCTACTAGATACTTGCTCATGACCCATAGAACCTATGAACCTAAAGCTCTGATACCAACTTGTCATAATCCAAAATTCTACCAAGTCATGATGGCACCTAACCCAACCAACTAGGCAAGACAAGTAATGAATAATATGACTCAAATGAAAGATCATCAATAACATTAAACAAAATAGCTAAATGCCAAATAATTTTTCCAAGGATTGATAATACAAGTCATGAGTCACTAAGATTTAGATTTACAATGATGGTACAAAAAATAGATACAATATCTGTTTGGATATACATAAATAGAAGTACAAATCCTAAACTACCGAGAACAAGTGGTAGCTTATAGCTGGAATGCAGGTACATCTTTAATGCTAGCATTCGTCGTCCATAGCAGCTCAGCTCCAAGATCTGTATGCAAGGTATAGAAGTATAGTATGAGTAAAACCGACCCCATGTATATTGTGATGCGTCACATATTAGGCTTGGCTGTGTGTTGATGCAAGATGATAGGGTAATTGCCTACGCGCATCGGCAGTTAAAGGTTCATGAGAAGAATTACCCAGTTCACGACTTAGAGTTGGCGGCTATTTTTCATACATTAAAGATTTGGAGGCACTATCTGTACGATGTCCCATGTGAGGTCTATACCGACCACCGGAGTCTCCAACATCTGTTCAAGCAGAAGGACCTCAATTTGCAGCAGCGGAGATAGGAGTTGCTGAAAGACTATGATATCATTATTCTGTATAATCTCGGGAAGGCCAATATGGTGGCCGATGCCTTGAGTAGAACGACAGAGAGTATGGGCAGTTTGGCATATCTACCAGCATCAGAGAGGCCACTAGCCATGGATGTTCAGGCCTTGGCCAACCAGTTCGTGAGATTGGATATTTCGAAGCCCAGCCAGTTTCTTGCTTGTGTGGTGTCTCGGTCTTGTCTATTTGAGAGCATTAGAGAGTGTCAGTATGACAACCCCATTTGCTTGTCCTTAAGGACATGGTGCAGCACGGCGATGCCAAGAAGATTTCTATTGGAGATGATGGGGTGTTGCTGATGCAGGGCCGAATATGTTGTGTGAGTTGATCCTTGAGGAGGCCCACGGTTCGCAGTATTCCATTCATCCGGGTGCCGCTAAGATGTATCAGCATTTGTGGCAACACAATTGTTGGAGAAGAATGAAGAAATATATAGTGGAGTATGTGTCTCGATGCTTGAACTGTCAAGAGGTGAAGTACAAGAATCAGAGGTCGGGTTGTTTGCTTCAGAGTCTTGAGATTCTCGATTGGAAGTGGGAGCTTATTACCATGAATTTCGTTGTTGGGCTCCCATGGACTTTGAAGAAATTCGATGCAGTGTGGGTTATTGTGGATAGGCTTACCAAGTCGGCATATTTCATTCCGGTAGTGACTACCTATTCTTCGGAGCAGCTGGCTCAGATCTATATCCATGAGGTTGTTCATCTCCATGGTGTGTCGGTGTCCATTATATTCGATCAAGGCACGCAGTTCACATCGCATTTTCGGAGAGCTGAGCAGTGTGAGTTAGGCACACGAGTTGAGTTGAGTACATCATTTCACCCGCAGACGGATGGACAATCCGAGCTCACAATTCAGATCTTGGAGGATATGCTACAACATGTGTTATAGATTTTGGGGGTTCATGTGATCTGTTCCTATCGCTTGTAGAGTTCGCCTACGATAACAACTACCAATCGAGTATCCAAATGGCTCCTTGTGAGGTCTTATATGGGAGGCGGTGTCGTTCCCCAGTTGGTTGGTTTGATCTGGGAGAGGCTAGGTTGTTGGGCACTGATTTAGTTCGAGATGCCTAGGAGAAAGTCAAGTTGATTTAGGATCGGCTTCATATAGCACAGTCTAGACAAAAATGTTATGCTGATGGGAGGGCTCTTGATGTAGCATCTACAGTGAGAGAGAGGGTTTTGCTGCGGGTTTCACCCTTGAAGGGTGTGATGAGGTTCGGGAAGAAGGGAAAGTTGAGCCCCAGGTATATTGGTCATTTTGAGATCCTTGAGAGACTTAGTGAGGTGTCCTACAAGCTTGCATTGCCACCCAGCTTATCGGCAGTTCACCCGGTGTTCCATGTCTCCATGCTCCAGAAGTATTATGGTGATCCATCCCATGTATTAGATTTCAGGTCAGTACAATTGAACAAGGATTTGACTTATGTTGAGGATCCGGTGGCCATCTTGGATAGGCAGGTCCGAAGTTGAGGTCAAAGAACATTGCTTCAGTGATGGTTCAATGGAGGGGTCATCCGGTCGACGAGGCAACCTGGGAGTGTGTACACGAGCTATATGTGGTATTTTGACCAGTTTAGACTTTTAGACTTCTTCCATGCATTTAATTTAATTTGTTATAACATGTTACATTTTTTATGGTTAAATTTCCTCCCACATGCTCTAATTGACGTTGTTAGCATTTGTTCTATCCTTTGTTGTTATAATTGCTCTTATATGCTTCAGTTGAAGTTGCTACCTCTCTTATTGTCTTTTTAACCCTTTATTGTTCAATTACTCTTACTTGAAGTTGAAATTTCGTGGAATATCTTCTTGTTGGGTTATTAATGTTGAAGCTGCGAAAGCAATTATCACATTGAGGTTGAAGTTGTTAATTTTTGAGATATCTTTCCTTGTTGAGTATTCCTCATTCATTTTATTGTTATTGATATTCTTGTAGATATTGTGGTTGAGCCATGGGCTATATATTTTGGTAACATTGGTATTGTTGATTTCGGCAAGTGTTGTGGCATATGGACACATGTGGTGCAAGTTGATTATTGTGTTTTTACATTGATACACATGCGATGGTATAAGGATAGGGGTTGATACGCATGCAGTGAGATAAGGTAGGATTTTTACGCGTGTTGCTAGTAAGGGAATTACTTGAAGCCACATGGTGAGATAAGGGGGCTAAAACGCATGTAGCTATTTTAGAAAACTGTTTTAAAAAATAAATGCAAGGTTGACGTAGTGATATAAGAAAATATTGTGATTGCGATTGTTAAATGAGGTTATGAGGTGTGGTACCTCGATTGTGATTCTTGTTGTACATCCTATTTTAAAAAGGCTTGTTGGTTGAGCAGTTCTTGTTGTTTTCTCCATTGTCTTACTTGTAATTGTTCGTATTTGACTACTTGTTGCTTCATCATGTGTTCACTACTTGTTGCTTTTACCACTTAAATTTTCATTGTTAGCTTACATTATTGAAATGCCTATCTGTCATTTAATTCCTTGATTTCTATTATTAAACTATGCCATACTCTGTTCAGTTTTCTTATCCTAGTAGGTGTCTTGACCTGCCTTCGTCACTATTCTACCGAGGTTATGCTCCATACTTACTGGATACCGTTGTAGTGTATTCATACTATGCTTCTGCACATTTTTGTGCAGATCCAGGTATATCTACTCGTGCCGGACGCCGGTGATCGTACAGTTATTTCTGAGATTTCAAGGTATATCTACTCGACACTCGCAAGCCTCAGAGTCACCTTCTGCTATTTTCTTATTATTTTTATTCCTATTATCAAATAGTGTTGTATTAGAGATTTTCGTACCTTTCAATATAGCTTATAACTCAGTTCCACCGGTTTTGGGGATTTGTTGTTGATGTTCCATTTTTGGAGTTATTATGAGATTTATTGGTCTATTTTATTATCCTAGTTTATGTTAGTTCTGTTAAGCTATCAATGAATGTTAGGCTTATCTAGTTTTAGAGACTAGGTGCCATCACGACATCCTAAGGTGGGAAATCGGGATCGTGACACAGAAGATGAAGAAGAATGTATTGACGCATGTAGCACGGTGTTTGAATTGCCAAAATGTTAAATATGAGCACCAGAGATCGAGTGATTTGTTTCAGCAGATAAATATTTAGGAGTGGAAGTGGGAGCGCATCACTATGGACTTTATGGTAGGGTTGTCACGGACTTTGTGGAAGTTCGATGCCATTTAGGTGATTGTTGATAGATTGACCAAGTTCGATTACTTCATTCCTGTGTTGACTACCTACACTTTAGATAAGTTGGCTCAAATCTACATTCGGAGATTGTTCGTTTGCATGGTGTGCCCATTTCCATCATTTCAGACCGCGATGCGTATTTTACATCTCACTTCTGGAGAGCAGTTCAGTGCGAGTTAGGTACCCAGATGAAGCTTAATAAATATTTTCATTCGCAGACTGATGGCCAGTCTGAGCGGACTATTCAGATCCTTGAGTACATGTTACGAGCTTCTATGATTAATTTTGGTGGCCATTGGGGCCAATTCTTGCCATTTGCGGATTGGGTACAACAAACAGCTACCAATCCAATATTTAGATGGCACCGTATGAGGATTTATATGGTAGGCGGTGTCATTCTCTAATTGGTTGGTTTGAGCCTAGTAAGGCGAGGTTGATAAGTACATATTTGGTTCGAGATGCCTTGGATAAGGTGAGATTGATTCAGGATTGCCTTCGAACAATGCAGAGCAGACATAAGTGTTATGCGGACAAGAAGGTATTGATATGGTTTTTATGGAGGGTAAGAAGGTGTTGTTGAAAGTTTTTCCTACGAAGGGCATGATGAGATTTGGGAAGAAGGGCAGTTGAGCCCTAGGTTCATTGATCCGCTTGAGGTGTTAGAGAAGGTTGGTGATGCTTCTTATAGGCTTGTATTGCCTCCCAGCCTAGCAGGGATATATTTGGTACTTCACATTTTGATGCTTCAGAAGTATCATGAGGATAGGTCGCATGTATTGGACTTCATCACGGTGCAACTTGATGAGAATTTGACTTATGAGAAAGAGTCGGGCAGCTATTATAGACCGGCATGTTTGAAAGTTGAGATCTAAAGAAATTTCTTCCATGAACGTGCTTTGGAAAGGGAAACCGACTAAGTAAGCTACTTGGGAGTCCGAGTCCAATATGAGGAGTAGGTATCCGCACCTCTTGGCCAGTTTAGGTACTTTTCTATGTCTGTTCGAAAATAAATATTTTTTTTAGAGATGGAGAATGTAACGACCCGATAGGTCGTTTTGATTTCCAGAGCTCCGTTTTGTGATTTGAGACCATGAATAGTTTTGTTTCATGAGTTATAACTTGTGTGCATAGTTTATTTCATTTTTCAGAAAGTTTGAACTTGTTTTGGAAGAGATTCTAATTCTAGAGCCTAATTGTTGTTGGAGTTGTTAACAATCTTGGTAAATGACCTCGTATCGGTATTTTTACAATTTTGATAGGTTCGTATGATGATTTTGGACTTGTACATAGGTTTAGTTTGGGTCCTGGGTGACCCAACGTTTCAGCGCTTATGGTAGAAAGTTGGAAAAGTAAACTTTATAACTTTGAAATTTTGATTTGAAGGTTGATTCTTGATTTTGATGTTATATTTGATATTGTGTGCCCTCGATCAAGTTCGTATTAACTATATAGACTAGTTAGGATGATTGGACCGGGTCTCGGGGGGCCGGGTGAGTTTCGGGGTAATTTTCGGCCATTTTTACACTTATTGCATGAGCTGTTCAACTGCTGTGTTGCAGTGAATCGCGATTGCAATGAGGTCTACTGCGAACGCAAAGGATAGTTGGGCTCAGGGGAAAAAGTGTTCTCCGTGATTGCAAGGTGGGTGACCGCGATTGCGTATGGGTGAGCTGTGGTTCGGATTGAAACTAAAGAGATATGAAGTTGGTTTGTAGGAATATTGAAATCTAAATTGGAGATCAATGATGAAGGAGCAAAATTAACAATTATTAGTGATATGTAAAAGGTACTAGCTAACTAGTTATAAGATTTACATTCTCTTTGTTCATAAAAAAATAGTCTCTCTATTATTTGTTTAGTCTATTATTTTGCAGGGTTTGTATTCATTAGTTCAAGATTATCTTCCTGAATGTGAGCGTAGAATGTGTCTAATACATATTCTAGCTAACTGGCAACAGAAATAGAAGGGTATTCAGAGACGAAATAGATTTTGGAGTTGTGCAAGGTCAACCTATGAAGCTGAACTTAAAGCAAACTTGGACAATCTAAGTAAGCTAGGACACAAGATATGTGAAGACCTGGTAAGTTATAATCCTGAGAAATGGAGCAAAGCACTGTTTAGAACATCTTTCAAGTGTAACAGTGTAGATAATAATATGGCTGATAGCGTCAATGCTTGGGTTTTGGGTCCTAGGCACAAGACAATCATTACCATGCTTGAAGAAATTAGGACAAAGGTAATGAATAGGTTCACTAGAGTAAGGGCATTTGTAGATACTTGGAATGAAGGCATATCCCCAATGAAAATGATGGTATTGATTACAAATGTATAGAGATGAATGAGGTGCATAATACACTAGAATGGTGATGTTGGGTATGAAGTTAGGGAGTTACAGGGGTTAAACACATTGTCAAGTTGACTGAGGGAGAATGTAGTTCCAGAGCTTGGCAACTGAAAGGGATACCTTGTGCACATGATGTAGTAGCAATTCATCATAACAAACTTAATCCACTTGATTTCATTTGTGAATGACAAATGGTATAAGAAAGAGACCTACCTAAAAGCTTATTCTCAGTTATACAACCAATATCATGTATGGAGATGTGGCCTGAATCAACAAATGAAAATGTTGAACCACCTCCTGTTAGAATAATGCCTACAAGCCCCCCCTCCCCCCTCCAAAAAGAAAAGTTGTAAAGATAAAAAGTAGTGAAAAACTTACAAAGAGGATATATTAATGAGTTGCTCAATTCGTAAGTCAACATCTCATAATAGAAGAAGATGTCCAAACAAACCTCAAAGTTCTTTAGAGATACTTTCTGTCCACTTCACACTACTTTATTTCTGTTTTTATTTTTTTCATAGTATATTATCCACATCACATAAATAATGATATTTAACAATAATTATGTAATAAATGAACAACTAAATTTAGGTTACTGAAGTTACTATGATAGACTAGTGTCCTGTGTTGTTCAAGTTTCCTTTATGCAATTATGTGACCACTCAATTCTTTATTTTTGTACCCAAAGTGAAGAGGAGTTAAAGGGGGTTTCTTCAAAATTTGTTTTTGTATTGACAGCTTGACTGTAAATTATTAGTAGAGTAACTCGTATAAGATCTTGGTAAGTAAATTTCTTGGTTTGTTTCAGTAGGGCATAAGTATAATTAAATTACTAACTGTTTAGGAGAAGTAGATGAGTTTGACTATTTTGTAGTTTTGGACACTGTTTTGCTCTTATGAACTGATAAATCACATGTTATAATCAATGTTACCTCTGTGCACTTCACGCTACTTTATTTTTGTTTTTATTTTTTACATAGTATATTGGCACTGCTTTAACAATGTAATTTTTTTTCCTGCAAAATAGAGTGTCTCACTCACAAACATCAACCTCTAGGAAGAGATCAAAGGCTGACTCACAAGCATCTACTAGTAAGAAAAATGTTAAAAGCAAGGATGGTAGAGGAAGATGCAATGGCAAGATGGTGCAGAGCTCACGAACCTCAGATGTCCAGGAATCTCAAGTTTCAGTAGTCTCAAGCAAGCATCATAGATGCTCTTACTGTATTTAAGAGGCAAAATGTAGTGGGACATGAAGTGTTTGTCAGCAAAAGCGGCTTTAGATATGTTGAAGTAAGGAGCAGTTTGGTGTGCTAGTTTAAGGTTGAAGGCTTAGTTGTTTGATATCTCTTTTTTTTTTTACTTAATTTTCAGGAAGGGAGGTCTATTAGTAGGATAATCAAACACTAGAACAGTGAAAAGTTCAACTGCGATAACTAGTCTTCTTGGTGATAAACCAAGTACATGCCTAAAATGGAAGAGAAAGCAAGCAATCACAACTAGACAACTTCAACACAAAATTGCATTACTACAATATTTAAAGTCAAATTCACCAAAAGCTAGTGAAAAAACTGGAGGTGGTTGAGCTTCTGCACTACTCTATTCCGGTTGCGCGCTGATGTAAAATGATACTTTGATTGTGGTTTGAACAGTATTTTTGGGGGTGCAAGCTATGATGTAAACTATTAAACTTGTGCTGTTTCTATGATTTTGGGATGCAAGTTCTGATGTAAAACTGATTAATTCTAGGCATTTGAGCTCTAACTCAATGTGTTCTTTCTAGCTTTAATTGTGATTGTGCAACAGAAAATCATAATGAAAGCATGTACTCGTAATCAACATGAAACCAAATTCTTCAAATCACACAAAAGAAATGGATACAAAAACAGAAACCAAAAGAAAATCAGCCTCTCTAATTCTAGATACCACAAACAAAATTCCAAAACTTCATGGAGTAATTCTACCTAACAAAAAAAAGGTTCATGGTTACACAACACCCCCTGGATTTGAACAACCAAAAATATACATTGAAACATAAACTAATAATAAGCAACACCATCAAAATTTTTCTCTTTTTCAATTCTACCTTAAATTACATTTTATCCTTCTGTAAGCCAAGAATTAACGCCTTTGATTGGCTTGAAAATTTTGGATCGTACCATTGTGAAACCACAAACCACACGATCCTTAGCCAGAAAAATTTAATCAAATCATTAGGTAAAATAAAATCATGGCCAAAATATATCACATAACATATGATGATTTGAAAAATGATTATCCCATATTGTTTGCATCCAATAAAACGTCTTCGTGGATTAGCATTTGACATTGATGTTCTCAAAGATTTAGGCTGCCCACAACCATATAAGACATTAAACCTCATGCTCGACAAATACTCGAATGAGTGTTCCTTCTTTCAAATAAATTTGGGTAACAAATGAAGGACGGAAACGAGAAAGATAGATAAACTCAGAAATAACAAGAGAGAATTTGAGATGAATTCAAATAAAGAAATGGAGAAGAAAGATAAAAAATCGGAGAAGAACGATAAAAAATGAAGACGAAAGATTAAATATTAAATTTAAATATATAAAGAAAAAGATGAGAAAATAAAAGAATTTTTTTTTTTTTTTAAAAAAAGGGCTCTTTAGCTGTGAGACAGGTAATAGAAACATGTATTATGACAAATAAAATCCAACTTTATTTTGGCAAAAGCCAAACCGTCCTTACTATTAACTCTCAACTATATATTTTCTAGCTGTCTCAAAAAGCCCTCCACTCTTCATTGTCTCCTTCCATAGACTTTACTTCTTCTGCGAATTGGGAATGGCGAACGCTGCATCAGTTTCAACATCATCAAAAGGAAGATGGAGCAACCTCTCCAAATACGCTTCTAGAATTTATTTTGTCCTCATCTTCCTTCAGGTCCCTTTGTTCAGGTATTTCTGCAATTACATTAAAATAATAGCCTATTTTCCTAGATACTTACATATGCCATATTATTGTCATTCCAATGCAATAAGATACTATAAATCGATTTATGTACTGAGGAGTCGCGACTAAAGTTCGTGTCTATGTTAGATCTGGGTTCGTTGAATTAAATGAAGCTTCTTCTTTCCCTTTTTTTGTTGTCATAAGTGGTCGTTGATTGTAGTAGTTATAGTTGATGCTAATTTTGAATTGACTTGTGAGTATTTCCAGTTACTAAGTGTTTCCTAATTATCTTGCATTAATGTTATTGAATTTGGACTAACAAAGTCGTCTAGATCTTGATTTGGTACATTTATTATGGTAAGTCATGATTTATTTGTTTAGGCAAATCCAGGATATGAATATGGGTGCCACTGAACCCATTGACCACTTGAGTTAATGGGTATGAAATTTAATATTTGTATATATTTAGTAGAATTCTTAACACTTATACAGGGTCTGAGTCGAAGATACTGTGTTCAGCCGAGCCCATAGCTTATACTGTACATTAACCACTGATTTGCTTATGGGAAATAAATTGAGCTTCAAAGACATTATTTTGGTCTAGGTTAGTTATTGTTTATTTCTCCAAATTTATGGGGATTCTTAACAAAGTTAAGATTATTGAATTTCAATTATAACAAAAATATCTGGATTTAATAAGTGTTCTATGCATTTATTTATAGTTGATTGCTCCTATTGTCCCCGGACCCCACTTGTGGGAATACACTGGGATGTTGTTGTTGTTGTTGCTCTTATTGTCATTCCCATCAACTACGCTGTTAGAATTCAGCTCGTAGAATCTTTTGATGTAACTCCATAACTTTGGTAGAGAGACTATCTTAATTCGCAAGAGACTGTAAGTTAATCTGTCGAGGGGCAGAGGACAGAAATGAAATGGAATGTCTTAAAATGCTCCAGATTCAGTCTTCAGACAGTAGCACTTTAGCGGGTTGAATTCCCAGGAAGTCTTTTGCAGTTTGCAGTTAGATGTTAATTACCTGTTCAACTCATACTTTATTTGTGTTGCTAAATTTCCAAGTCGTGCATTAAGGACCACTATGGAGGGTACTGCTTGTCATCTTATTCATTCATGATATGCATGACAATTCTGATAATAATCCAGACTCTGATTGTATATTTCCACCACATCACACATACTGCAAGCATCTTGCTTATTGTAGAATTTTTTATGCTGTTGACCTGTTCATGCATCAACTTTAGAAGGCCAGGGAATTTAAGAAATTTCATAAAATCTAGGACAGGAAATGTGGCAAATTCTTAGTTGAATTCAAGCTTCAAGATATTAGCTCATTCCAAATTTTAAAATTTTTATGGCAATTGTCATTATATCCAACATGGAATGTATATTTAAATTGATATATTTATTTTTAATTGTATAGATATTTACCACTAATTCATTTGTACTAATCTAATTTAGTCTAAAATGATTAATTAACTCTAAATGAAATAAAAAATAAATAGATAAACCTAACCTCTGCATCTGGAGAAAACAAGCAATATTATCACTACAATCCTAACGTGTACTACAAAGTCACACCATAAATTGATATAGTAACATTCAAAAAATTTAGGAAAGGTTTAGGACTTCTTACCTAGTTCAAATAAGGAATGATTTGGTAAGAAGATTTTTAGTTTTTTTTTTCAAATCCCTAAATTGTTTTTTTGAAGGGCAAAGTCCTAAATTTTAGAGAAATAATTAAATGACAATCTGTTCAATGTGAAATCTATTTTGAAAGGATAAAAAATGCGAACGACATTTCGCTAACGGGCTTCATGTGTGTATATATATATATCGAGGATTTTACAGTTCTATAATTTATATGGGGCTTGTTCACAATCACATCTTTGCCTCTCATCTTACCAGTTTCTTCCCCCCTACCCAATCCCTGGAAGAAAAAGAAAAAAAGAAAAAAAGAAAAAAAGAGGCAAAACTTTTTCCTCTCATCTTAGCTAGCACAATTTCTTGGAGGCTTTCTTTTCTAGTCTTGCACTAGGAATGCTATGGTTAGCTTGAAAGATTAGGGTGATTCAGTTTTAGTATCTGTTTCCTCCACTTAGTTAATTATTTTGTCTTTTTTCAGACGTGGAAGGTTTTTTTGCCATTATGTTTTCTGGGAAAACTATCTAGAATTTTAGTACATTTGGACAGGGCAATAACAACAACAACAACCCAGTATAATCCCACTAGTAGGGTCTGCGGAGGGTAGTGTATACGCAGACCTTACCCATACCCTGGGGTAGGGTACGCAGACCTCCGATAGACCCTTGATTTCCTCTCTCCAAGAACTTCCCACCTTACTCTTGGGGTGACTCGAACTCACAACCTCTTGGTTGGAAGTGGAGGGTGCTCGCCACTAGAGCAACCCACTCTTATCTCATGATTAAATATATGAAAGCATCATTTGCCTCATGTATGGCAAAGAGTGAGACCTTTTTCCTCATTTTTTTTTTGATAACGCGGAGAGTGATACTGTAACACCACGGGGAGATGTCAAAGCTTAAAAGCTGCATGAACTAGCTAATCTCATCAACTTGTATTTGGGTCGTTTAGGCTAGAAGTTTCAATGACAAGGTTTAACCTTCTTAATTGAGAGATACTATTGTCATCTGAATTTCCTCGTGTGAGTGGTATCGCTGAACCATGTTTTGCTTAAACCTAAGATGAGGAAGTGAATTGGTAACCCACAGAATGTTTAAGCTCTGCATTCTTGCGCTCGAGTAGAGGTCTATTTGGATCATAGAAAGTGGCAATGCTCATATAGAAACTATTTTGAGTTTGGTTCCCGCTTAAGCTTTACCTTGTAAAAAAAAAAAGAGTTTGGTTCCCGTCTGTAATAGGTCTTGGACAAAATTGAAGCAACCTTATGTAAGTTTCAAAAATTCGACTTGCTTATTTTATGAGCTCGATGAGCAACTACAGTAAAAGAAACTAATGACCTTCATGGCTTTTGTAGGACCGAGTCTGGTTGGAAAGTTATCGATATGATTCTTTACCAGTTTTTATTTGATGAGAGATGCGAGTTTGTTTTGTTCACTTTATTCATTCGCCTCTATCAGAATAGTCGAAAGGAAAGAAGCTTTGATCCTTAGACTAGTGGCCAATTGGATTCGATCATTTTATTTGGATTGGATCTAATCAGGTTTTTAACTCCTTAAATGCGTACGAGCTCATATCCTCTATTAGTTAATCTTTTTCGTTATCTGCGCCTAACTATACCTGTGTAAAATGTTTAAAATCAAGAAAAAATCAATGTAGTTATAGAATAGAATACATCTGCATTCACAATAAGTTTAGATTCTTGAACTTTAGTGGAATAATGGAGAATATTCCATATTGTTGCATTTGAAAGCTGAGAATATCTTATACTTGAAATTATGGGATAATAACATACCTTGTTATGTGTAGAGTCATAGAGATCAATTACTTACCACATTATATGTGGTAGAAGTTTCTTATACAAGAGGAGCCCCTTTTGTACATCATTCAACAACGTCCATAAGAAGATTCCTTTCTAGTCCTCCTTTTTTCAAATGTTATTAGAATCTTTACAATCTTAGTAGGGACTTAAGTAGCTTTGCCTAATGGCGAGCGGCTTATGCTGTCTATCCAGTCAAAAGTTTTTTTTCTTGCCATAACTCTAATAGTACAATCTATTTTCTATGACTGCTCCAACAGCACCACGACTCCTTTCCGGTGACTGCCTTTTTCCAGTGATTGCTCCAATGGTACTGCTTTTTCTTTCTCTTCTGACTATTCTTTGCGCCTATTCCGACTTTTTGGCTGTTTGAGGTCACTTTTGTGGTCATTGTTTAGACAACATGTACCATATTCCAATTAACTGACACATTATTCTTTAGCATGCTAACACGTCATCCTCCAGTCAGCTGACACATTACCAATAACTTAGTGCCAGTCAATTGACATTAACATCGTCCAGTTAGTGTCATTTGCTGACATGTAACCGTTGTCGTCTGATGACATGTCAACTCCAATAAGCACCACTTATTAACAGTTTCCAGTCAACGCCACATGACTGCCCTACCATATGTGCCATTTTTCCATCGAGCACAACATACTTCTCCAATCAACATCTTTCCTGAGCAAAGTTATTGTCCAAAGACACATCACTGCTCTACTACTCTACTAGCAGCTCATTAACACCACATCACCATTCAGCAACTCGTTATGTTTCAGTCAACACCAAGTTGTCCAGTGACACGTCTCTCGCTCTTCTCTGGACTCAGCTTCACTTTATCTAACAACACGTCACTTTACCTTTAGTGCCTTAATAGCATCATGTCACTGTCCTCAACGTGTCATTTAGTCAGTGCAACGTCAATGCTATGTTTCCATTCAAGGACACGTCAATCTACCCCCCGGGCACCATGTCAGCGCCTAGCTGTCGGTCAATGATATGTCACTGTTTTATTCACGCAATGTCACGTAATCGAATAGTGACCTTTTTGGGCGCGCACAACTTGATTTCCCAGTTGAGGTTTGTTGACTCAAGTTGTTTCACCACCTTGAGTTTGAAGGGACATTTTGAATTTTGGTAAAAAAAAAGGTTATTAGTTATATGATAGAAAGTGTCTATTTTTGTCAATCCTTTTGTTCATTTTCTTTCTCTCTTACGGTTCTCTTCCTCTACTTTGTTTGACAAACTTACCATGCACATACCCGAGGGTGATCCCACATCACCCTAATCCATATAAGCCTGATGACATAACATAACTAAATAATAGTACCATTTTATGAATAACAAGAAAAAGTAGCACTTTATTTTGAAATAGTTTTAGTTGGAAGTAACATGTATGTATTGACAGGTGAGAATTACAATATCGTTTAATTGAACCACAGTAGAAGAATATGAGAGACTATTTATATAGGACATTGAAGAATATTCTATATCTAATACTAAGATAATTACTACCTTGTTAGACATTGAGAATAATTTACCATATAATAAATAGCCTTAAACTCCTATATAAGAAGTCCCTCTTATTTTTTTCTTTTTCTGATAGCGGTAGTATCCAGGCAAGCTTGTGTGCACCTCGACTATTCTATCTCACTAGCACATGTAGTGATTAACTCTCCCGATCAATGCTTAGGCAGATGGGAAGAAATCAACTAGTTGTTTTGCCTCTGTTGGGATTTCAACTTTGGTCTCCCAATTTTTTCATTCCACTTTATTGTTCGCTAGACCCCATCCTGGGGTGCTATAAGAAGTCGCTCTTGTGCTTCAGTAAACCATGCCAATAAGAAGTTTCCTCTTTTTCCTTCTTCTTTCGGACAACGCTTGTCATGCATGCTTGACCTTACTGTTATGGGCTGGTTGGCATTGTTACCAAAATAGTTCAACTCTAATATATGAAATGAGACTTATTATCATGGGGATGCAGTGGTGGGGACACCTTCAATCAAGTGTCATGTGATACCGTTTTGCAAAAAAAATTTGTGCATGTGTGCAAATAATATTTTTTCAAAAAAACAATAATGCAATAGACCGTCACTGCTTGAAAAATAATGTAAAGTAGACATCTTTGAGGTAGGAATTAAAGCCTTAGAACTGCACCGCCCTAGGCCCATACCTGTGTACAACTGGAACTGTGACGATAAATTTCGACATCGCTTGTGCAGATCTTGTATATGCCACTGTGGGGATGCTATTCTCAAGTTATAGGAGTCACAAACTTCGGTATTAATTAATTCATGTTGATCACCAAGAATCATGATGATAACAGTAGATAGTAAATTTCATGAAATAGTAGGGTCCACCAATACTCATCATATTCCATTTCGTGTAAATAATTTGCTGATTGATACGCAATCTTATATGAATTTGCAGATAATCCACCTAGGGAAAGTTGAGAGGTGACACTTTTTTGAAGGGGTTAGAGGAGTGACATGTTGCTCAGAAGCACAGAGATCAAACTGAGTAGTTGCATGGGTTAATTAGACTCATGAACATGCTTTCTGAAAATACAGAATGAAGAATGATAAAGTTCAGTCTTCATCTTTAAGTTTTTACTCTGATCATACAGATTAGTGTGACAAATTTTCTTCTCTTCTCCTTTGTAAAAGTTGTTCGGAGTGTTTAGCAGCTTTCACCATGTTTAGTAATTGTAAAAGAAACACGTTTTACAAGAATTCTCCTTATTGCTTACTCCTTTGGCTCTACCTGTCTTCCTTCAGGGTGCCATGCAGATCTGGTATGTGCTCAACACCTATGCAGGTCACGTCTTCCCAGTTGATTTCCAGTGAGATCTTTCCTCTACCATTAGTGAAGGCCATGCTCTATCCTGGTGCAGTTGCTAACGGCTTAATCACAAACAGGACTGTTCCAAGCTGGGATAATCTGCTTAACATCTACAACCTGACTGATGTGAAGAATGCATCAGCTGTAACTGACTTACAGCGCTTGGAGGTATGGCGTTAAATCTGTTTTTCTCTTTAAGATTGTGTTCTCCCCACACACGTGTGTGTATAAGTATAGATATAGATATAAGAGAGAGACACTAAACCTGAATATTAGAGGTACTTCTCTATATTGTGACTCATTCTTATTGAGTGTTTATATGATTTTTTTTTTGGTCTTGTTGATGCATTCAAGCAGGATGTCCGTGTTTAATATTTTGGACTTATGCTCGTCCATTTACACTCATTTGATACTATTTCCACATTTTTCTCAAAAGGTGGCATGGACCCACTTTTATATTAATACAGGTCAGACCATTTCCAAAGTAAAGTTTTTGTCCACTTTGGAGTCATTTTCATTAAAGCACCAAAACACACACAAAAAAAACTGCTACCCTCACTTTAGCACTAGGGCCTTCTAGGATACCTGAATCGGCGACAAAGGGAATACATTTTTTGGAAGTGGGGTGACGAGTAGAAAAGGATATCATTCTAGGTAGAACTTTTTTTCAGCAGTAGCTATGCAAAGAAAAGATCCGTTAAAATCTCTCACCTTATGCAAGTTCTCCGAAACTTGAGGTAATATCCAAAAATCTTTTTTGGGGTAGAAAGTTGATTCAGGGATGGAATTTTAAGAATGCCTTAACAAGCTTCATGATCTATTCTTGTGTAATGGAGATTTCTTGAAATGATTGATCATCCTTGGTACTGCTTTATAATGTAATCATCATGGCGTTTTAGTGGTGTGATATGGAAACTGCGGAACTGGGGCAATAGTCAGATCTTATAGTAGTCTTAATCTAATAATAATATGATTCTCAAGCTCAAATTCTGCTAATTTCCATCTTGGAATATTAACTTCAACATCTATATATAATAAAAGGAGAGGCAAAGACACGGAATTAAGCGAAGTGGCAGCATAATAAAAAGCCACTTTACAATTTTAGGGCAAAATAATAGTTATTCATAAGATTAAGTCAAGTGTCAAGATACTACAGAGCCACTTGATAATTTTTACAATTATTCATGAAAAATTTTAAACGCACAAAAAAAAAAAACCAAAATAAAATTATAAAGTCAATAAATAATATACAGAAGTATTATTTATAAATATAGACAAATTGAAGAATGTGAATAATAGAAGGCTTCTCTCTTTAGACTTTTGAACAAAATAATAATAGGCTTCTCTTTTTATACTTTTAATGAATTCAAAATTACAATTTAATTAAAAAATAAGGGTATTTTAATTATAAGTAAAATACTAAATGGGAAAAGTAATCAAATATAGTAGTAGAATAAAATGTACGAAAAGAGAAAATAAATATAATATTAGGATATTTATAACTTGAATTAATTGATAAAACTCTAAAAATCTATTGATAACTTTAGAAAATTAAAGAATTTTTAATAGTAGACAAAGATTTGATATTATTTCGATGAATTCTATGCCAAGTGTCAGTTTAAATTTTTAGGATAAAACTCCAACAAAAATTTCAAAATTATTTTATTATTAGAAGGTAGAAAATTAAAATAAAAAAATTAAACATGCCAATTTTAAAAAATATTAATATTTCCTCCCACGTTTAAGAAAAATTAATACTTCCTTTCGCATTTGTTTGGCAGTTTTTTTGATTTCTTTATTACATCTTTCAATGCTACAACAACAACAACAACAACAACCCAGTAAAATCCCACTAATGGGGTTTGGGGAGGGTAGTGTGTACGCAGACCTTACCCCTACCCCGAAGGAGTAGAGAGGCTGTTTCCGAAAGACCTTCGGCTCAAAAAAAAAAAAAGAAAAAAAAAAGACAAAAGGACAAAAGGGAGACAATATTAGTATCACAACAACAATCATAGGATAAATAAATAGGAACACCATGAAATGAAATCCAGAAGAAAGATGCAAAGCAAAGGGAGACAATATTAGTAAATATTAGTATCACCACAACAGTCATAAGAAAAATAGGAACACCATGAAATCTAGAAGAAAGATGCAAAGCAAAAGCGATAGCTAGTAAATAGGACATGCACTGAAAAGCGAAATAGTAAGCCACAACATTCCCACTAGCTATCTTAGACAAAAACCCTACATGGCTAGTCCCACCATGGTACGAAGAAAGGCACGACTCAACTACCTCCTAACCTACAACCCTAATACTCGACCTCCACATCTTCCTATCAAGTGTCATGTCCTCGGAAATCTGGAGCCTCGCCATATCCTGCCTGATCACTTCTCCCCAATACTTCTTAGGCCGCCCTCTACCTCTTCTCGTGCCCTCCGCAACCAGCTGCTTAGACCTCCGTACCGGAGCATTTGGGCTTCTCTTCTGAACATGTCCGAACCATCTAAGCCTCGCTTCCCGCATCTTGTCATCAATGGGAGCCACATGCACCACATCTTTCAATGCTAAAAGAAATTAATATTTTCTCCCACGTTTTCTTGTGCTGCAATTTGTAATTTATTTATATACTTAATATTTTTTTTTTTGGCACTCTACCTTCATTAGGTAGGGGTAAGGTCTACGTACAAATTACCCTTCCCAGACCCTACCTGTTGGGAATATACTGGGTCTGCTGTTGTTGTTGTACTTAATATTTGTTTTTACATAGAAACAAGATAAAAAAGAAGAAAAAAAATAAATGACCCGAAAATTCAACCCCACAACTGATGTCTTCTCAAATGTGGGTTTGGAACAACAATTCTAACCTGCCTCTATAATTGATGATTATTATCCACCTTCTCCTATGCAAATAATTATTTATGCAATTTTTTCTTTCAAGTATCCACATTAAGCCTAGTGGCAGCCTAATAATAAGTCACTTGTCATTGCTTAAGATAATTGGCAATATTAGGATAAGATAAATAAATAATTTAGTGTGGTTAATTTAGCTAATATGGTTGTGAAATGCGGCATTTCTAATTACATTAGACGTGGAATTTTTTTTTTAATTAATTTTTGTTGCTAAGTTATGTGGAAGTTTGATGTAATTTTGTAACTATCAACACTATTAATTATATTATAATTGATCTATTTTCATATTGTTGCACCAACATTTATCAGTGACGGGTTTATATAATAATGTTGTCTACTATTTCATGAAGAAAACAAAAGATGATAAATATTTTTAAATAATTTTAAATGCAATCTTTATCCTGATTTTTTTTTCAATTTCTTCAGGTACTTAAATAATAAAATTGTAATTCAAAAAATAATAGTAGAATTTGGATAGACTTGAATGTATAAATATCCAGTGCATTTACATGTTAATAATAATATCATTTACATGCTTCTTTGTGTATCGTATTTTTCAAGTAATTTTTTCTTATGAAAAATTATATTTAATATTCTCCGCGCAACGTGCGGGGTATGAATACTAGTTTCCTTGGAAGCAGTGGCATGTTCATTTTTGTTATTTTCTTTTTCTGGGTTCATTTTGGGGGTGTTTTATTAAGCTTCTCTAAACTGGCTAGTAGCTTCTGCAATCTTCAGGCTGTACGTTAAGTGCGCTTAAAAACATATACTTTTTCCTTTATCCTCCATTTATTATAATCAGCTAGAGGACCAGATAGTGATGCTTTAGTGGTCATGAAAATGATCCCATTTAAGCTATTTTTAGTTAATATATGTTATAACTAATGAAGTGTACATGCGACTGAATTTTTTAGAAAAAGAAGTAATAAATTGCCCATGTAACGGTGGTGGAATAATGAGGAGCTTATCTGACTTTTCTTCACATCTGCGATGATGTTCTTTTGTTTGATTAGGTTCTTGCTGGAAGCTATTTCTCTGTGGCTGGAGCTCTTATTGGTATTTTAAAACCTGGAAGGATGAGCATGTTTGGCACACTACTTGTTGTTTGGGGCCTTATTAAGGAAGGGATACTCAACAAGCCAACAAAAGTGGATCCTGCAAAAGCAGTGTATGTCTACCCAACAATGTTACTAGCCTTGGTTTGTTCTTTCATGTCTGTCAAGTATGATATAAAAAAAGTGACAAGAGGTGCCACTGCAAGACCTGTTGCAAAACCTCTCCAAAGTTCTTCAAAAGCTAAGCTTAAATGAGC
Source organism: Nicotiana tomentosiformis (assembly GCF_000390325.3). Lineage (NCBI taxonomy): Eukaryota > Viridiplantae > Streptophyta > Magnoliopsida > Solanales > Solanaceae > Nicotiana > Nicotiana tomentosiformis. The sequence goes on along the minus strand of NC_090813.1, from coordinate 169,182,133 downwards.
ATGACTTTTATGCTTTTGACGTGATACAAGCACACCATGCATATCCCCTCTTTTTGTCAGCGTAGTTCTTTACTGCTTATGCAGTGCCAGAGGTTTTATTCCTTTCTTTCGTTTTTCCTGGGAAATGTATGTTCGAATTGATGAAGCAAGTGTCTGGACCCTGTAATGTACTGTAATGTACTTGCTGTATTTCTGTAATACATATGAAGAAATTCAGAGGGTTTCTATGTGCTGCGGCCAAACGCACACGCAAGTATACGCGATCGACAAGTAATAAAGAGTGAGTAGAGTATCGTTCCCATGAGGATTTATGATTACTATCAATTAAATTAAACTAAAATAATTCATCTATTCAAGTGATTTTCTAAAGTGTAATTATTTAACTATAACTAATCTAGAGTAGTAAACTAAGAAAATATTCCAAGGCTATGGTTCAGCTAACAAACCTGTTGAGCCTTCAAGTTAATTTGTCTAATTAATTTAACTAGTTTATTGATTGACAAGGTTAATATTACTTGTGTCACGACCCCAAAATCCTACCTTAGGAATCGTGATGATACTTAATCTCTACAACTAAGTAAACCTATCACACATCTTTTGGCAGGATATAATAATTTAATATTAAATAAAATTGAGACAAATGGCCCGAAACGTAGACAATAACATAATACAGCTTTCGTAATCCCAAAACCTGGTAATACGAAGTCATAAGCTCTACGGAGAGTACACAAGATACTCCAAAATATATTATTGTTTTGGATTACAATTAAACAGTAGCATAAATGAAGTAAGAGGGTGCATGCGAGGCCTGCGAACGGAACGTGTATAACTTGCAGTCTCTCACCGCACAGGCACTGCTCTCAAAACCAATACGATTTGAAGTACCTAGATCAATACAAAAATGTCACGACTCGGAATTCTTGCCTTCGGGACCGTGATGGTGCCTAACATTTCACTTGCTAGGCAAGCCAATGTTAGAAAATTATTAAGCCAATCCTTATTCAATTTAGTAAATAACATCAAATAAGCTAAAACGAAATAAAGCGAGTGCGGAATAATATAAATGCTTTAATATTCACTACAACCCGGGTATGGAGTCACAATCCACGAACTTCTAGGATTTACTACAAATAAAGTCTGAAAGAAATATAACTGTTTGAACGAAAAAAACAATAAAAATAGGGAAAGATAGATGGGGACTTCAAGGTCTGCAACGCCAACAGATCTATCTTTGTCTCCAAAGAACCAGTCCGAGCTGCTACGCCTCTTGATCAGCTGGAACCAATGCCAAAATCTGCACAAGAAGTGCAGAGTGTAGTATGAGTACAACCGACCTCATGTACTCTGTAAGTGCCAAGCCTAACCTCGACGAAGTAGTGGCGAGGCTAAGGCGGGTTACTCACACTACAACATGTACAGAATATATATAATAAATACAGAAAAGGAAATACAGAATGAAATAAAGCAGTAAATTTCAAGTAATAACTACAACTCTAGGAAATAAGCCAGCAACATTTAGAATTTACCAATCCTTAAGTGCAAACTAAAATACCGTAAGACTAACACAGCTCAGGGAAATATAACACATAGGTTGTTGCGGCGTGCAACCCGATCCCACCGTATCACAATATCAAAATCATAATTCATCCTTATTCCACCAAAACAATCCATCCTTATTACACCTGTTGCGGCGTGCAACCCGATCCCACCGTACAGTATAGATTCACCCCTATTCCACCACATTATTCCACCCTTATCTTACCTGTTGCGGCGTGCAACCCGATCCCACCATATCAATACCAAGTACTCAAAGTGCACAGTAAAATTCACAATTCAAATTACGGGAAGCCTTTACAATCCATAAATATCAACTGAACCAAATAGGAAACCTTGCACAACATGAGGATCTACATAAGTTATTCTACACAACTGGACCAATCCAGAAGTTTACAACTAGAAGATGCAAATAAACCAACTTGAACAAATAGCAGGAAATCATGAAGCTATGAAAAACATCTAATATCATAAACAGGAGAAGACATTGATTAACATGTAGCAGTTAGACATGGAAACACATTTAGAGCAGATAACAAGTTAGACAGGGAAAGAGATAATTAAAGAAAGCGAAAAAATAGGGAAGGCAGGTAATTCAGAGGCGCATAAGCACTCGTCACCTCGCATATACGCCGCTCACATGAAATTCACATAACACATAGTCCGAGGGTTCCTAATTCCCTCAAGTCAAGGTTAGACACAACACTTACGTCGCTCCAAAGACACTCAATGCTCAATCACAACTTTTCCTCTAGAATCCGCCTCCAAACCACTCGTATCTAACCACAATTGACTCAATAATATCATTTATTGCTAAATGAATCAATTACAATGCATAAATTTAGATTTCCCAAACATTTTCCTCAAAAGTCAAAAAATCGACCCCGAGCCCGCTTGGTCAAAACCCGAGGTTCGGATCATAATCCATTTACCCATTCACCCCCAAGCCCGATTATGTAATTAATTTCGAAATTCGATCCCAAATTGAGGTCTAAATCCCCAATTTGCAAAACCCCCTAATTCTTCCTAAATCCCTTGTTTTCTACCATGAAAGAACAAATATTGGGGCTAGGAATTAATGGGTGATGTTAGATGGAAAAAATGAGTTAAAAAGTACAAACCTATGAATTGGTATTGAGTTTTCCCTTCAAAATTACACCTAGGCCGAGCTCTAATGGAGAGTTTATGAAAAATAAAATTAATGGGCCTTCTTCGCGTTCGCGAAGGGCCTCCCGCATTCGCAAAGTACAGCAGCTCAAATGGCTTTCGCGTTCGCGAGTTCTCCTTTGCGTTCGCGAAGGCTGCTCCCCCCTGGCCTTTGCGTTCGCGAGCCAGTGCCCGTGTTCGCGTAGAAGAACGAGTGCCCCCTCCCCCAGGTCCCTCAAGCTTCGCGTTCGAGAGAAGCTGGTCGCGTTCATGACGGGTAAGGCCCCCCATTGCTTCGTGTTCGCGACCCAGCTACCGCGTTCACGTAGAATAAAATCACCCTGCCCCATTTTACCCTTCGCGTTCGTGAGAGTACCTCCGCGAATCCGTAGAAGAAGACACCAGATAGCAGCTGAAGCCAAAAACCAGATTTTTCTAAGTTTCAAAACACCTGTAGCCTATCTGAAACTCACCCGAGCCCACGGGGCTCTAAACCAATTATGCACACAAGTCCAAAAACTTCATACAAATTCGCTCGCGCGATCAAAACACCAAAATAACGCCTAGAACTACGAATCGGACACTAAATCAAATGAAATTTTCAAGAAAACTTTAAAACCTCTATTTTCACAACCGAACATTCGAATCACATCAAATCAACTCCGTTTCTCACAAGATTCGACAGACAAGTCATAAATATCATAGTGGACCTGTACCAGGTTTCGAAACCAAAATACGGACCCGGTATCAATAAAACCAAACATCAGTCGATTCTTAAAAACATCAAACTTTCAAACTTTCAATTTTCAACAAAAATCAATAACTCGAGCTAGGGACCTCCGAATTTTCAAAGCACGGATCCGAGTCTGTTTGCTCAAAGCGTTGATGGAAGTCAACTCAAATGAATTTTTAAGGCAAAGTTCTTATTTTTATTAGTTTTTAACATATAAGCCTTTTGGAAGAACACCCGGGCTGCGCACGTAAATCGAGGAAGGCTGAAATGAGGTATTTGAGACTCGAAACATAAAATTAGGTTCTAAAATATAAGATGACCTATCGGTTCATCACATTCTCCACCTCTAAAACAACCGTTCATCCTCAAACGCACATAAAAAAGTACTTGGGCTGGTAAAAAGGTGTGGATATCTACTCCGCATATTTGACTCGGACTCTCAAGTAGCTGCCTCGACGGGCTGACCTCTCCACTGCACTCGAACTGAAGGATAACTCTTAGACCTCAACTGTCGAACCCGCCGAGCTAAAATAGCCACCGACTCCTCCTTGTAAGTCAAATCCTTGTCCAACTGGACAGAGCTGAAATCTAACACATGGGACGGATCGCCGTGATACTTCCGGAGCATGGACACATGGAATACCGGGTGAACAAATGCTAAACTAAGTGGCAATGCGAGCCTGTAAGCCACCTCGCCCACTCTCTCCAGGATCTCAAAGGGTCCGATGTACCTAGGGCCCAACTTGCCCTTCTTTCCGAACCTCATCACACCCTTCATGGGTGATACCCGGAGCAACACTCTCTCCCCGACCATGAATGCAGCATCACGAACTCTACTATCGGCATAAATCTTTTGCCTAGATTGAGCTGTGGGAATTCGATCCTGAATAATCCTAACCTTATCCAAGGCATCCTATACCAAATCTGTACCCAACAACCGAGCCTCCCCCGGCTCGAACCACCCAACTGGCGACCGACACCGCCTACCATATAATGCCTCATAGGGGCCATCTGAATGCTCGACTGGTAGCTGTTGTTGTAGGAAAACTATGCAAGGGGAAAGAACTGATCCCACGATCCTCCGAAGTCTATAACACATGCGCGAAACATATCCTCCAATATCTGAATAGTGCGTTCGGACTGTCCGTCCGTATGAGGATAAAACACTGTGCTCAACTCAACTCGCGTGCCCAACTCACGCTGCACTGCCCTCCAAAAGTGCGAGGTGAACTGCGTACCTCGATCAGAAATGATAGACACGGGCACACCGTCAAAATAGACGATCTCGCGGATGTAGATCTTAGCTAACAGCTTTGAAGAATAGGTAACTGCCACATGAATGAAATGAGCTGACTTGGTCAGCCTGTCCACAATGACCCAAACTGCATCGAACTTCCTCTAAGTCCGCGGGGGTCCAACAACAAAATCCATAATGATACGCTCCCATTTCCACTTAGGAATCTCTATCTTCTGAAGCAAACCACCAGGTCTCTGATGCTCATACTTTACTTGCTGACAATTTAGACACCGAGCTACATAAGAAACTATATCCTTCTTCATCCTCCTCCACCAGTATTGCTGCCACAAGTCCTGATACATCTTGGCGACACCCGAATGAATAGAATACCGGGAACTGTTGGCCTCCTCAAGAATAAACTCACGAAGTCCATCCACATTAGGCACACAAACACGACCCTGCATCCTCAAAACTCCATCATCTCCAACAGTAACCTGCTTGGCACCACCATGCCGCACTGTGTCCCTAAGGACCAACAAATGAGGGTCGTTATACTGCCGATCTCTGATGCGCTCCAACAAAGAAGACCGAGCGACTGTACAAGCTAGAACACGGCTGGGCTCTAAAATATCCAACCTTACAAACTAGTTGGCCAAAGTCTGAACATCTGATGCAAGCAGCCTCTCACCAACTGGAATGAACGCAAGGCTGCCCATACTCGCTGCCTTCCTACTCAAGGCGTCGGCCACCATATTGGCCTTCCCGGGATGATACAAGATGGTGATATCATAGTCTTTCAATAGCTCGAATCACCTCCTATGCCTCAAATTGAGATCCTTTTGCTTGAACAAATACTGAAGGCTCCGATGATCCATGAAGACCTCACACGACACGGTGTAAAGATAGTGCCTCCAAATCTTCAGCGCATGAACAATGACTGCTAACTCTAAGTTATGGACAAGGTAATTCTTCTCATGAACCTTCAACTGCCGCGACACATATGCAATCATCCTGTCCTCCTGCATCAATACCGCACCGAGCCCAACACGGGATGCATAACAATAAATCGTATAAGATCCTGAATCAGTGGGCAACACCAACATCGGCATTATAGTCAAAGTAGTATTGAGCTTCTAAAAGCTCGCTTCACACTCGTCTGACCATCTGAACGGGGAACCCTTCTGGGTCAACCTGGTCAACTAGACTGCGATAGATGAAAACCCCTCCACAAATCGACGGTAATAGCCCACCAAACCCAAGAAACTCCTGATCTCCGTGGCTGAAGTGGGACTAGGCCAGTTCTGAACTGCCTCAATATTCTTAGGATCTACCTGAATGCCTTCTGCTGATACAACGTGCCCCAAGAAAGCGACTGAATCCAACCAAAACTCGCACTTTGAAAATTTAGCATATAGCTGGCTGTCCCTCAGGGTCTGAAGTACAATCCGAAGGTACTGCTCGTTCTCCTCTCAACTGTGCGAGTAGATCAAGATATCATCAATAAACACAATCACAAATGAGTCCAAATAAGGCTTGAACACTCCGTTCATCAAATCCATAAATGCTATCGGGGCATTTGTCAACCCAAAGGACATAACTAGAAACTCATAATGCCCGTACCGAGTTCGAAAAGCTGTCTTAGGGACATCGGATGCCCTAGTCCTCAATTGATGGTAGCCAGATCTTAAATCAATCTTCGAAAACACCTTGGCACCCTTAAGCTGATCAAATAAGTCATCAATACTCGGCAATGTATACTTGTTCTTGATGGTGACTTTATTCAACTACCGATAATCTATGCACATCCTCATCGATCCATTCTTCTTCTTCTTCATGAACAACACAGGCGCACCCTAGGAAGAGACACTAGTTATAATGAAGCCCTTATCAATCAAATCATGCAACTTCTCCTTCAATGCTTTCAACTCTGGCGGGGCCATACGATATGGCAGAATAGAGATGGGCTGAGTGCCCGGAGCCAAATCAATACAGAAATCAATATCCCTGTCAGGTGGCATTCCCGGCAGGTCTGCAGGAAATACCTCTGGAAACTCACGAAAAACTAGTGTTGAATCCATGGAAGGAACCTCCGCACTAGAATCATGGACATAAGCCAAATTAGCTAGACACCCATTCTCGACCATATGCCGAGCCTTCACATAAGAGTCCCTCTCCACTCTAATCGAGGCAACCCCGGCAAGGCTAAGGTCACCGTCTTGGCATGATAATCCAATATAGCATGATAAGGTGACAGCCAGTCCATGCCAAGAATGACATCAAAATCAACCATATTGAGAAGTAGAAGATCTACGCTAGTCTCAAGACTCCCAATGGTGACCATACATGAACGATAAACACGATCTACAACAATAGCATCCCCCACATGTGTGGACACATACACATGAGAACTCAAAGAATCACGAGGCACAACCAAATATGAAGCAAAATAGGATGACACATAGGACTAAGTAGAATTAGGACCAAATAGAACTGAAACATCTCTAATGCAAACTGAAACAGTATCTGTGATAACAGCGTCAGATGACTCAGCCTCAAGCCTGGCTGGAAAAGCATAACATCAGGGCTGGGCCCCACCACTCTGAACCACGTCCCTGGGACGACCTCTAGATGGCTGGCCTCCACCTCTAACGACCTAACCTCCACCTCTAATAGTCTGGACTTTACCTCTAGCTGCCTGACCCCTGCCCCTGGCTGGCTGAACAGGTGGTGAAACAACTGGTGCCGAACCATGGCACGAGAACCCTGATGCTGTGGCGGGATGCCCAATAATCTCGGACAGGTCCTCCTTATATGCCCATAACCACCACACTCGAAAAATCCATCCTGGTGCTGTGGCTGCGGAAATTGAGACTGACCCGATCGGGCCGGATAACCACAATAATAACTCTGAATAGGAGGTGCACTGATAGGAGCTAGTGGTGCACTGTAGGCTGGCTATCCAAAATGAGGCAGATAAGGACCACGACTCCCTAAAGCACTGTGGGATGCCTGAAGCGATGAATGAAATGGCATGGGAGGATGGCCTCTACCAAAAGTACCCCTGCCTCTAGATGAGGCATCGCTGAACCCACCGGAATGACGAGGTCTCTTGTCAGACCCCTGACCTCCTTGTGCAAGAACCATCTCCACTCGCCTGACGACATTGGCAGCTGTTGAAAAGAAATCTCACCCCCAGTCTCCTTAGCCATCCGCAATCTGATAGGCTGAGCAAGTTCCTCAATAAACCTCCTCACCCTCTCTCTCTCGGTAGGAAGCAGAAGAAGATCATGACGGGCCAAATCCACAAAACGGGTCTCATATTGAGTAACAGTCATACTGCCCTGCTGGAGACGCTCGAACTGACGACGATGCTCCTCTCTCAATATGATAGGGAGGCACTTCTCTAGAACGAGCTGAGAGAACTGGTCCCAAGTAAGAGCAGGTGACCCAGCTGGTCTGGTCAACAAATAATCTCTCCACCATTTCTTGGCGGAACCTGACATCTGAAATGCAGCAAAATCTACCCCATTGGTCTCCACTATACCCATGTTCCGTAGCACCTCATGACAACTGTCAAGATACTCCTGGGGATTCTCTGAAGACGCACCACTGAAGTGAACTGGAAAGAGCTTAGTAAACCTCTCTAATCTCCATAAAGCCTCAGAAGACATAGCGGATCCATCACCGGCATGTGCCGCAATAACTGGCTGAACAATCCCAACTGGCGGGGCTACCGGAGTCTGATACTGTGGTGTCATCTGCTCCGGAGTGTGAGCATAGGGAGTCTGTGCTCCTCCCCCAACCTGAGAGACGGCTGGTTCCATATGAAAGGTACCGGCCTGGGCCACACTCTCCATAAGGCCCACCAAACGGACCAAAGCATCATGAAGCACTAGGGTAGCGATGAACCCCTCCAGAACCTGAGTTGGTCCAGTAGGCACAGTCTGGGCTAGAACCTCCTCATCAAACTCCACCTGGGGCTCCACTGCTGGTGCTGCTGCTCGAGCTCTGGGCTAAGCTCAGCCCCTGCCTCGGCCTTTGGGGCGGCCTCGGTCTCTGCCCCTCGTAAGAGTTACCACTGGGGGCTCCGGCTGCTGTCCAGCTGAAGATGTAGAACATGTTCTCGCCATCTGCGAAAGGAAAAGAATAGAAGAGTTCAATGAGCAATGATAAAATAAAATCGCATGACAGAGAAGAATAGAAGTGAAATGGTTCCTAAACTTCATAGCCTCTGGAAGATAAGCACAGATGTCTCCGTACCGATCCTCCAAACTCTACTAAGCCTGTTCATAAATTGTGAGACCTAGGCAACCTAGTGCTCTGATACCAACTTGTCACGACCTAGAATTCTCGCCATCGGGACCGTGATGATGCCTAACATTTCACTTGCTAGGCAAGCCAACGTTAGGGAATTATTAAGCCAATCCTTATTTAATTCAGTAAATAATATCAAATGAGCTAAAATGAAATAAAGTGAGTGCGAAATAATATAAATGCTTTAATATTCACTACAACCCGGATATGGAGTCACAATCCACGAACTTCTAGGATTTACTATAAGTAAAGTCTAAAAGAAATACAACTGTTTGAACGAAAGAAAAAATAAAAATAGGGAAAGATAGATGGGGACTTCAAGGTATGCGAACACCAACAGATCTACCTTGAGTCTCCAAAGAACCAATCCGAGCTGCTACGCCTCTCGATCAGCTGGAACCAATGCCAAAATCTGCACAAGAAGTGCAGAGTGTAGTATGAGTATGGTCGACCCCATGAACTCTGTAAGTGTCGAGCCTAACCTCGACGAAGTAGTGATGAGGCAAAGGCGGGTCACTCACACTACAACCTGTACGCAATATATATAATAAAGACAGAAAAGAAAATACAGAATGAAATAAAGCAGTAAATTTCAAGTAATAACTCCAACTCTAGGAAATAAGCCAGCAACATTTAGAATTTACCAATCCTTAAGTGCAAACTAAAATACCGTAAAACTAACACAGCTCAGGGAAATATAACACATAGGTTGTTGCGGCGTGCAACCCGATCCCACCGTATCACAATATCAAAATCATAATTCATCCTTATTCCACCAAAACAATCCATCCTTATTACACCTGTTGCGGCGTGCAACCCGATTCCACCGTACAATATAGATTTACCTTTATTCCACCATATTATTCCAGCTTTATCTCACCTGTTGCGGCGTGCAACAAGATCCCACCATATCAATATCAAGTACTCAAAGTGCACAGTAAAATTCACAATTCAAATTACGTGAATCCTTTACAATCCATAAATACCAACTGAACCACTAGGAAACCTTGCACAACATGAGGATCTACATAAGTAATTCTACACAACTAGACCAATCTAGAAGTTTACAACTAGAATATGCAAATAAACCAACTTGAGCAAATAGCAGAAAATCATGAAACTAATGAAAAAGATCTAATATCATAAACATGAGAAGACATTGATTAACAGGTAGTAGTTAGGCATGGAAACACATTTAGAGAATATAACAAGTTAGACATGGAAAGATATAATTAAAGAAAGCGAAAAAATAGGGAAGACATGTAATTCGGAGGCGCATAAGCACTCGTCACCTCGCATGTACACCGCTCACATAAAATTCACATAACACATAGTCCGAGGGTTCCTAATTCCCTCAAGTCAAGGTTAGACATAACACTTACCTCGCTCCAAAGGCCACTTAATGCTCAATCACAACTTTTCCTCTAGAGTCCGCCTCCAAACCACTCGTATCTAACTAGAATTGACTCAATAATATCAATTTTTGCTAAAGGAATCAATTACAATACATAAATTTAAATTTCCAAACTTCCTCCCCAAAAGTCAAAAAATAACCCCGGGCCTGCTTGGTCAAAACCCGAGGTTCGGACCAAAATCCATTTACCCATTCACCCCCGAGCCCGATTATGTAATTAATTTCGGAATGCGATCCCAAATTGAGGTCTAAATCCCCAATTTGTAAATCCCCCTCAATTCTTCCTAAATCCCTAGATTTCTACCATGAAAGAATAAAGATTGGGCTAGGAATTAATGAGTGATGTTAGAAATGGAAGAAAATGAGTTCAAGAGTACAAACCTATGAATTGGTGTTGAGTTTTCCCTTCAAAATCTCACATAGGCCGAGCTCTAATGGAGAGTTTATGAAAATTGTTTTGAAATGTTTTAAGGTCTGGGCGTCAGGCCTTCTTCGCGTTCGCGAAGGGTCTGTTACGTTTGCGATGTGCACCAGCCTAAATGGCTTTCGCGTTCGCGATGCTTCTCCCCCCGGTCTTCGCATAGAAGAACGAGTGCCCTCTCCCCCAGGTCCCTCAAGCTTCGCGTTCGCGAGAAGCTGGTCGCGTTCGCGAGAAGCTGGTCGTGTTCGCGAAGGATAAGGCCCCCCATTGCTTTGCGTTCGCAAACCAGCTACTGCGTTCGCGTAGAAGAAAATAACCCTGCCCCATTTTACCCTTCGCGTTCGCGAGAGTACCTTCGCGAACGCGAAGAAGAAGACACCAGATAGCAACTGAAGCCAAAAAAAAGATTTTTCTAAGTTTCAAAACATCCGTAGCTTATCCGAAACTCACCTAAGCCCCCGGGGCCCTAAACCAATTATGTACACAAGTCCAAAAACTTCATAAGAAATCACTCGCGCGATCGAAACACCAAAATAACGCCTAGAACTACGAATCGGACACCAAATCAAATGAAATTTTTAAAAAACTTTAAAACTTCTATTTTCACAACCGAACATCTGAATCACGTCAAATCAACTCCGTTTCTCACCAAATTCGACAGACAAATTATAAATATCATAGTGGACCTATACCGGGCTCCGGAACCAAAATACGGACCCGGTATCAATAGAACCAAACATCAGCCGATTCTTAAAAACCATAAAACTTTCAAAATTTCAATTTTCAACAAAAATTAATAACTCGAGCTAGGGACCTCCGAATTCGATTCCGGATCAAATTATGATACATGCCCATCGAGACCATTAAAATACGGATCAGGGTCCGTTTGCTCAAAACGTTGACCGAAGTCAACTCAAATGAAATTTTAAGGCAAAATTCTTATTTTTATTAGCTTTTAACATATAAGCCTTCCGGAAGAACACCTAGACTATGCACGCAAATTGAAAAGGATTGAGATGAGGTATTTGACACCTCGGAACACAGAATTAGGTTCTAAAATATAAGATGTCCTATCGAGTCATCATAAAAAATATGTAGAAGCGTAGTATGAGTACACCACAATGGTAACCAGTAAGTATCAAGACTCACCTCGATGGAGTAGTGACAAGGTACAAGTCAGGACACTCACAAGACATGAAAAAATATGAAGACATTCAGAGGGTTTCTATATATTGCGGCCAAATGCACACGCAAAGTATACCCGGTCGACAAGTAATATAGAGTGAGTAAAGTATCGTTCCCATGAGGACTTATGATTACTATCAATTAAATTAAACTAAAATAATTAATCCATTTTCTGAGAAATTAAAGAAAACTAAATATTCTAAGGCTATGGTTCAACTAACAAACTTGTTGAGTCTTCGAGTTAATTTGCCTAATTAATTTAAGGAAATTTTACATGGTATAACTAAATTATATAATATATTTATCATAAATAAATACGCTTCAAACTAATTATAATACATAGCTACATATTGGGTCTTATAGCAAATACCCTCTCTAAGGAATTTCTAACTTCCCCCATCTCCCTTATACTCTCTCTCTCTCTCTCTCTCTCTCTCTCTCTCTCTCTCTCTCTCTCTCTCTCTCTCTCTCTGGTGTTACAATCTCGTCGGAGGACCACTGCCAGCCTAACCCGTCGGAATATTGCTGTTCGACCTTCTTTTTATTTATTTTTCTCTCCTTTGTACGCTCTATTCTCTCACGCACTATAAAAATACCATAATTTAATTACTCAAATTCCTCAATCCAGATCGGTCTTGTCATTACCTCCGCCGTTGTCATTATCTCTGGCTGGAATCCATGGCCAACCGACCTGATTTCTCAGATTTGAGTGTATTTTCTCAGATTTGTGTATATTTTATTTATTGAGGCTGAATTAAATACAATGAAATACAAATTATGGCAGTATTTTTATTCGTCTGACCAAATTTTGGTAGATATAATGTGATAGTATATTCTTAGATCTGGCCGGATTTTTGTTCATCTTATTTCTTAGTTTTAATACAACGTAGACAATGTTTTGCTTGGGTGAAGACATCATCTCCAACGAACTTTCTTCTCTACTTTGCTATCGAGTCACATACAATGATAAAAATATACTATATTCTATACAAATACACTCAAATTTGAGTGTATTATGTATTTTCAATTTAAAAACAATTTGTTTTTATTTTTTGTATTTTCGCCTGTATTTATGTATTTCGAATGTTATTTTTTGAGGCAGATCCCTGCATTTTTTGAATTTTGGTTGTTTGAATACAACTAAATTAAATAGAGTGTAAAAACAGCTACGAATGAATAGTGAATTGAATATAATAGAATATCACCGCCTTTTGTTGTTTGAATACAGTCGAATTTAAAATAAAATTAAAATAAAAAAGAAAAAAATTCCTGAATTAGCACTACAAAAGTATTTCAAATACTATTGATTGACAATCACCGGCAACGATGCCAAAATTTGGCGAGATTGAAACACACACTTAAATATGCTCGCTAGTCGAATATAGTATAATATAATATCGTATCCACAAGGATTGGAGTTAAACAGTATTATCGAAGTTTGTAGCTAGATTTCTATTCAAGATGATCAACAATTGCGAATTATGTGATTAAAACTAAAATTAATTAAGAATCTAGAGCTAATCGACTGATGACAATCGAACAAAAGTAAGCAAATAAAATATCAGTGGGAGAAAATAAGGGTTGATTGGATAGGTGCAAGATAATTTTTTGGGATTTAACTCTAGCTAGTTCACTTCTAATGTTCAAGTGATTCTCTCGAATTCATTCAATTATTAGTTCAAACATTTAGCAGAAACTCCTCTCTCGATTAAGTTTCAACCTCACAATATGAACCACTTTAAGCTCGGTGAAGATATGCAAAAATTCGTAATGAATTGGTCTTTAGGTATGATGACCCGATAGGTCATCTCATGTTCTAGAACTAAATTCTGTGTTCCACATTCTTAAATATCTCATTTTAGCTTTTTTCGATTTGTGTGTGCGGTCCGGGTATTTTTCCGAAAAGCTTTTATGTTTAAAACTGATAAAAATAAGAATATTTACCTTAAAAGTTAAATTGAGTTGACTTCGATCAACATTTTGAGAAAACGGCCCGGATCTGTGTTTTGATGGTGCCGGTGGATACGTATCAAAATATGGGACCTGGGCGTATGCCCGAAATCAAATTCCGAGGTCCCTAGCTCGAGATATGGAATTTTTATGAAACAATTAAAAGTTTGAAAGATTAATAATTTTAAGAATTGATTGATGTTTGATCTTGTTGATACCAGGTCCGTATTTTGGTTTCAGAGCTCGGTACAGGTCCATTGTAATATTTAAGACTTGTCTGTAAAATTTGGTGAGAAACGAAGTTAGTTTGACGTGATTCGGACGCCCGATTGTGAAAATAGAAGTTTGAAAATTTCTTGAAAATTTCATTTGATTTGGTTCATAGTTCTAGGTGTTATTTTGGCGATTTGATTGCGTGAACAAGTTCGTATGATGTTTTAAGACTTGTGTGTATGTTTGGTTTTGAGCCCCGAGGGCTCAGGTGTGTTTCGGATAGGCCACGGGATGACTTGAACTTAGAAAATCTGTTTTTTGTGCTTTAGCTGATATATGGTGTGTTCTTCTTCGCGTTCGCGAAGGACCTCTAGCGAACGGGAAATCTGGGTCACGAACGCGGAGCGATGGGGGCCTTACCCTTCACGAACGCGACCAGCTCAACGCGAACGCGTAGCATTTGGGACCTGGGGGAGGGGTTAGTGATTCCTTCACCACAAACGAGAGCAAGGGCTCGCGAACGCGAAGGCCAGGGCGGCGTAGCCTTCGCGAACGCGATGAGGGTTTTGCGATCGCGTAAGCCTAGCAGGTGCAGCTCTTCGCAAACGCGGCAGTGCTCACGCGAACGCGATGAACACTGTCGCCCAACTATTAAACAGTCCCATTACGGGATTATGGCCATTCTTTCAAATTTTGAAAAGCTAGAAAGCCTAGAGACGATTCTTCCAAGATATTTTCTTCCCCAAATTGTTGGTAAGTGATTATAACCTACTTTCATTTAATTACCCACTATATTTCATGAATTTTCAACCTAATATCTAGGATTTTCATGGTGGAAATTGGGGGTTTGGGTAGAATTAGGAATTTTTGTAAAATTTGAATTTAGACCTCGAATTGAGGTCGGGTTTCGAACCAAATTACATAATCGGGCTCGGGGTTGAATGGGTAAATGAGTTTTGGTCCGAACCTCGAGTTTTGACCAAGCGGGCCCGGGGTCGATTTTTGACATTTTGGGGAAAAGTTTGGGAAATCTAAATTTATGCATTGTAATTGATTTCTTTAGCAATATTCGATGTTATCAAGTTAATTGTGGCTAGATACGAGTGGTTTGGAGGTGGATTCTAGAGAAAAAAAGTGGTAATTGAGCATTGAGTGGCCTGTGTAACGAGGTAAGTGTTGTGTCTAACCTTGACTTGAGGGAATTAGGAACCCTCGACCTATTAGCTATATGAAATTCATGTGAGTGACGTATATGTGAGGTGATGAGTACTTATGCGCCGTCAATTTGTCTGTTTAGCCTGTTTCTTTCCCATTCATCTCATATTGTCTCTTCCCCTGCCTTAACTGTTACATACTTTACTTGTATTCTCATGCCTAATTGCTACTTGTTAGACATCGTTTCCCTCTGTTAATAGTATTAGTTGTTTCGTAGCTTCATTATCTCCTATTATTTGCTTAAGCTGGTTTATCAGCACTTTTATGGTATATTCTGAATTGGTCTCGCCGAGTAGTATTGCTTATATGAATTTTCATAGTGTACAAGCTTTCTATGTGTTTCGGTTTGAAGTTTAAGCATTGTGAAGGGTTTTGCGATTTGAATTGTGAAATTTCTGTACTTACTGAGTAATTGATATTGATATGGTAGGACCGGGTTGCGCGCCGCAACAGGTGAAATAAGGGTGATATATTGAGGAGGAATAAGGGTGAATTGATATTGTATGGTGGGATTAGGTTGCACACCGCAACAGGTGTAATAAGGGTGCATTGTTTGGTGAAATAGGGGTAAACTGTGAATGTGATTATTGTGATATGGTGGGATCGGGTTGCACGCTGCAATATTTTTATCTATATTCTATTATTTATGCTATTATGAGGATATAAGGGAGGAATGAGATATTGTACAGTGGGATCGGGTTGTGCGCCGCAACAACCTATCTGTTTATGTTTTCCCTGACTGTGTTAATTGTACGACATTCTTAATTGCACTTAAGGATTGGTAGGATCTGAACACTGTTGAATTACTTCGGATAACTGTAGTTATTTCTTACCAGTTACTGCTTTATTCTATTCTGTCTTCCTTTTTCTTCTTTTATTATTTATATTGTACGCAGGCTATATTGTGAGTGACCCGCCGTAGCCTCGTCACTCCTTCGTCGAGTTTAGGCTCAGCACTTTCCAGTACATAGGGTCGATTTTACTGATACTGCACTCTGCACTTCCTGTGCAGATTTTGGAGCTGGTCCGAGTTGATCGAGAGGTTGGCTGTAGGGCTCATCGCTAGGAGACCCAAGGTAGACCTGTCGGCGTCCACAGGCCCTTGCATCCCCTTCTATACCTCATACTTTACTATTTTTTATTTTCTAAAACAGTTGTATTCCTTCCATACTTTTACTTGTAGTACATTTTAGATTGTTCATGAATTATGACTCCAGATTCTAGATAGTATATATGTATATTAAAGCTGCTATACAAAATTCGGCATTTAATTTAATTCGTTATAGCTTAATTGTTGTTAATTACTAAATTGTAAAAGAATTGGCTCATAATTCTCTAACGTTGTCTTACCTAACAAGTGTAATGTTAGGCGCCATCACGATCCCGTTGGTGGGAAATCCTAGTCTTGACAAGTTGGTATCAGAGCACTAGGTTTCCTAGGTCTCACAATTCACGAACTAGCTAAGTAGAGTCTGGGGGATCGGTACGGAGACGTCTGTACTTATCTCCTAGAGGCTATGAAGTTTAGGAACAAATTTCACTTTAATTCTTCTCTGTCATGCGATTTTGTTTTCTCAATACTGATTGAACTCTTCTACTCTTATTCTCTCGAAGATGGCGAGAACGCGTACTGCTTCTTCAGCTGAGCAACATCCAGAGCCTCCAGTAGCAGCTCCTACGAGGGGCAAAGGTCGAGGCCATACCAGAGGCCAAGGCAGGGGCCGGGCTTAGCCCAGAGCCCGAGCAGCAGCCCCAGCAGTGGAGCCTTAGGTAGAGTTTGACGAGGAGGTTCCAGCTCAGACTGTTCCTGCCGGACTAGCTCAGGTTCTGGAGGGGTTTATTGCCACCCTAGTGCTTCAGGACGCTTTGGTCCATTTGGTGGGCCTTATGGAGAGTGTGGCCCAGAGTGGCGCATTTCACATGGCACCAGTCGTCTCTTAGGCTGGAGGAGGAGCCCAGACTCCTGCTTCTCACACTCCGGAGCAGATGGCTCCCCAGTATCAGATCTAGCAGCTCATCCAGTCAGAGTAGTTCAGCCGGTTACTGCGGCACAAACCGGTGATGGGTCAGCTATGTCTTCTGAGGCCTTGTGGAGATTGGATAGGTTTACCAAGCTCTTCCCAGTCCATTTCAGTGGTGCTACTTCAGAGGATCTCCAAGAGTATCTTGACAGCTGTCATGAGGTGCTTCGGAACATGGGTATATTGGAGTCGACTTTGTTGCATTTCAGATGACTGGTTCCGCCAAGAAATAATGGAGAGATTATTTGTTGACCAGACCAACTGGGTCACCTGCTCTTACTTGGGACCAGTTCTTTCAGCTCTTCCTAGAGAAGTTTCTTCTTATCATATTGAGAGAGGAGCATCGTCGTTAGTTCGAGCATCTCCAGTAGGACAGTATGACTGTTACTCAGTACGAGACCCGTTTTATGGATTTGGCCCGTTATGATCTTCTTCTGCTTCCTACCGAGATAGAGAGGGTGAGGAGGTTTATTGAGGGACTTGCTTAGCCTATTAAATTGCAGATGGGTAAGGAGACTGGGAGTGAGATATCTTTTCAGGCGGCTGCCAATGTTGCCAGGCGAGTCGAGATGGTTCTTGGACAGGGAGGTCAGGGGTCTGACAAGAGACCTCATAATTCCGGTGGGTTCAACATTGCCTCATCTGGAGGCAGGGGTACTTTTGGTAGAGGCCATCCTCCCAGGCTATTTCATTTAGTGCTTCAGGCATCCCATGGTGCTTCAGGGAGTCGTGGTTCTTATGTGCCTCATTCTGGACAGCCAACCTATAGTGCACCACCAGCTTCTATCGATGCACCTCCTATTCAGAGTTATTACCGTGGTCATCCGGCTCGTTCGGGCCAGTCTCAGTTTCCACAGCCACAATACCAGGATGGATGTTTCGAGTGTGGTGGTTATGGCCATATCAGGAGGACCTGTCCGAGATTATTGGGTGTTCCTCCATAACATCAGGGTTCTCGTGCCATGGTTCTGGCACCAGTTGCTGTACCGCCTGCTCAGCCAGCCAGAGGCAGGGGTCAGGCTGCCCGAGGTAGGGGCTAGACTATTAGAGGTGTAGGTCAGGACGTTAGAGGTGGAGGCCAGCCAGCTAGAGGCCGTCCTAGGGACGTGGTTTAGAGTGGTGGGGCCCAGCCCCGATGTTATGCTTTTCCAGCCAGGCCTGATGCTAAGTCATCCGATGTTGTTATTACAGGTACTGTGTCTGTTTGCAATAGAGATGCCTCAGTTCTAATTGATCCGGGATCTACTTACTCCTATGTGTCATCCTATTTTGCTTCATATTTGATTGTGCCTCGTGATTCTTTGAGTGTACCTGTGTATGTGTCCACACCTATGGGGGATGCTATTGTTGTATATCATGTTTATCGTTCGTGTGTGGTAACCATTGGGAGTTTTGAGATTCGTGTAGACTTTTTACTTTTCGATATGGTTGATTTTGATGTCATTCTGGGTATGGATTGGCTGTCACCTTATCATGCTATATTGGATTGTCATGCCAAGACGATGACCTTAGCCTTGCCAGGGTTGCCTCGATTAGAGTGGAGAAGGACTCCTGGCCTTTCTACCAGCAGGGTTATCTCTTATATAAAGGCTTGGCATATGGTCGAGAAGGGGTGTTTAGCTTAGTTGGCTTATGTTCGTGATTCTAGTGCAGAGGTTCCTTCCATGGATTCTGTGCCCGTTATTCGTCAGTTTTCGGAGGTATTTCTTGCAGACCTTCCAGGGATGCCACCCGATAGGGATATTGATTTTTGTATTGATTTGGCTCCGGTCACTCAGCCCATTTCCATTCCGCCATACCGTATGACCCCACCAGTGTTGAAGGAATTGAAGGAACAGTTGCAGGATTTGCTTGATAAGGGCTTCATTAGACTTAGTGTCTCTCCCTGGGGTGCACCGGTGTTGTTTGTAAAGAAGAAAGATGGATCTATAAGGATGTGTATAGATTATCGGGAGTTGAACAAAGTCACCATCAAGAACAAGTATCCATTGCCTAGGATTGATAATTTATTTGATCAGCTTCAAGGTGCCAAGGTGTTTTCGAAGATTGATTTGAGATCTGGCTACCATCAGTTGAGGATTAGGGCATCCGATGTCCCTAAGATAGCTTTCCGGACTCGGTACGGGCATTATGAGTTTCTAGTGATGTCTTTTGGGTTGACAAATGCCCCAGCAACATTCATGGATTTGATGAACCGAGTGTTCAAGCCTTATTTGGACTCCTTTGTGATTGTGTTTATTGAGGATATCTTGATCTACTCCCGCAGTCGAGAGGAGCATGAGCAGCATCTTAGGATTGTGCTTCAGACTCTGAGAGACAGCCAGTTGTATGCTAAATTTTTGAATCTTGAGTTTTGGTAGGATTCAGTCGCTTTCTTGGGCCATATCGTATTAGCAGAGGACATTCAGGTAGATCCTAAGAAGATTGAGGCAGTCCAAAACTGGCATAGACCCACTTCAGCCACGAAGATTAGAAGTTTCTTGGGTTTGGAGGGCTATTACCGTCGATTTGTGGAAGGGTTTTCATCTATCGCAGCCCTGTTGACCTAGAAGGGTGCCCCGTTCAGATGGTCAGACGAGTGTGAGGCGAGCTTTCAGAAGCTCAAGACAGCTTTGACTACAACACCGGTGTTAGTGCTGCCTATAGGTTCAGGATCTTACACGGTATATTATGATGCTTCCCGTATTGGGCTCGGTGTAGTATTGATGCGGGAGGGCAGGGTGATTGTATATACGTTGCGACAGTTGAAGGTTCATGAGAAGAATTACCCTGTCCATGATTTAGAGTTGGCAACTATTGTTCATGCACTACAGATTTAGAGGCACTATCTTTATGGCGTGTCATGAGAGGTCTTCACGGATCATCGGAGCCTTCAGTATTTGTTCAAGCAAAAGGATCTCAATTTGAGGCAGAGGAAATGGTTAGAGCTATTCAAGGACTATGACATCACCTTCTTGTATCATCCTGGGAAGGCCAATGTGGTGGCCAACGCACTGAGTAGAAAGGTAGTGAGTATGGGCAACCTTGAGTTCATTCCAGTCGGCGAGAGGCCGCTTGCATCAGATGTTCAGAATTTGGCCAACCAGTTTGTGAGGTTGGATATTTCAGAGCCCAGTCGTGTTCTAGCTTGCACAATCGCTCAGTCTTCTTTGTTTGAGCGTATTAGAGATCGGCAATATGACGACCCTCATTTATTGGTTCTTAGGGACACAGTGCGGAACTGTAGTGCCAAGCAAGTTACTATTGGAGATGACAGAGTCTTGAGGATGCATGGTCGTGTTTGTGTGCCTAATGTGGATGGACTTCATGAGTTGATTCTTGAGGAGGCCCACAGTTCCCGGTATTCTATTCATCCGGGTGCCACCAAGATATATCAGGACTTGCGGCAGCATTATTGGTGGAGGAGGATGTAGAAGGATATAGTTGCTTATGTAGCTCGGTGCCTGAATTGTCAGCAAGTGAAGTGTGAGTATTAGAGACGTGGTGGTTTGCTTCAGCAGATAGAGATTCCTGAGTGGAAGTGGGAGCGTATCACTATGGATTTCGTTGTTGGACTCCCACAGACTCAGAGGAAGTTCGATGTTGTTTGGGTCATTATGGACAGGCTGACTAAGTCATCGCATTTCATTCCTGTGGCAGTCACCTATTTTTCGGAGCGGTTAGCGGAGATTTACATTTGTGAGATCATTCGTCTTCATGGTGTACCCGTGTCTATCATTTCTGATCGAGGTACACAGTTCACCTCACACTTCTGGAGGGCAGTACGGTGTGAGTTGGGCATGCAGGTTGAGTTGAGCACCACATTTCATCCTCAAACGGACGGACAGTTCGAGCGCACTATTCAGATCTTGGAGGATATGTTCCGCGCATGTGTCATAGACTTTAGAGGATCATGTGATTCGTTCTTGCCCCTTGCATAGTTCGCCTACAACAACAGCTACCAGTCGAGCATTCAGATGGCTCTCTATGAGCCATTATACAGTAGGCGGTGTCGGTTGCCAGTTGGGTGGTTTGAGCCGGGGGAGGCTCGGTTGTTGGGTACATATCTAGTACTGGATTCCTTGGATAAGGTCAAGATTATTCAGGATCAACTTTGCACAGCTCAGTCCAGACAGAAGGGTTATGCTGACCGTAGAGTTCGTGATGTTGCATTCATGGTCGGGGAGAGAGTTTTGCTTCGGGTATCACCCATGAAGGGTGTCATGAGGTTTGTAAAGAAAGGCAAGCTCAGCCCTAGGTATATCGGACCTTTTTGAGATTCTCGAGAGGCTGGGAGAAGTGGCTTACAGGTTTGCATTGCCTCCGGGGTTATCGACAGTTCATCCGGTATTCTATGTGTCCATGTTCCAGAAGTACCACGGCGATCCGTCCCATGTGTTAGATTTTAGTTCTGTCCAGTTTGATAAGGATTTAACTTACGAGGAGGAGCCAGTGGCTATTCTAGCCCGGCAGGTTCGACAGCTCAGGTCTAAGAGTTATCCTTCAGTTCGAGTTGCAGTGGAGTGGTCAGCCCGTCGAGGCAGTTACTTGGGAGTCCGAGTCAGATATACGGAGTCGATATCTACATCTTTTCACCAGCCCAGGTACTTTTTTATGTCCGTTCGAGGACGAACAGTTATTTTAGAGGTGGAGAATGTGATGATCCGGTAGGTCATCTCATATTCTAGAACTAAATTCTGTGTTCCGCATCCTTAAATATCTCATTTTGGCCTTCCTCGATTTGCGTACGCGGTCCAGGTATTTTTCCAGAAGGCTTATATGTTAAAAACTGATAAAAATAAGAATTTTTACCTTAAAAGTTAAATTGAGTTGACTTCAGTCAACGTTTTGAGCAACCAGACCCGGATCCGTATTTTGACGGTGCCGGTGGGTCCGTATCGAAATATGGGACCTGGGCGTATGCCCGGAATCGAATTTCGAGGTCCCTATCTCGAGATATGGAATTTTTATGAAAAAATTATAAGTTTGAAAGATGAATAATTTTAAGAATTGATTGATGTTTGATCTTGTTGATACCGGGTCTGTATTTTTATTCAGGAGCCCGATACAGGTCCATTGTAATATTTAATACTTGTCTGTGAAATTTGGTGAGAAACAGAGTTAGTTTGACGTGATTCAGACGTCCAGTTGTGAAAATAGAAGTTTGAAAGTTTCTTGAAAATTTCATTTGATTTGGTGTTCAATTCGTAGTTCTAGGTGTTATTTTGGTGATTTGATCGTGCGAACAAGTTCGTATGATGTTTTAAGACTTGTGTGCATGTTTGGTTTGGAGCCTCGAGGGCTCGGGTGAGTTTCGGATAGGCTACGAGATGATTTGAACTTAGAAAATCTGGTTTTTTGTGCTTCAGCTGATATATGGTGTGTTCTTCTTCGCGTTCGCGAAGGACCTCTCGCGAACGTGAAGAGTGGACTAGACCGGGGAAAGTTTTCTTCTTCGCGAACACGAAGTCTGGGTCGCAAACGTGGAGCGATGGGGGCCTTACCCTTCACGAATGCGACCAGCTCAACGCGAACGCGTAGCATTTGGGACCTAGGGGAGGGGTCAGTCATTCCTTCATCGCGAACACGAGCAAGGGCTCGCAAACGCGAAGGCCGGGGGGGGGGGGGGGGGGCGTAGCCTTCACGAATGCAATGAGGGTTTCGCGATCGCGTAAGCCTAGCAGGTGCAGCTCTTCGCGAACGTGGAAGTTTTACGCGAACACGATGAACACTGTCGCGTAGCTATTAAACAGTCCCATTATGGGATTATGGCCATTCTTTCAAATTTTCAAAAGCTAGAAAGCCTAGAGACGATTCTTCCAAGATATTTTCTTCCTCAAATTATTGGTAAGTGATTATAACCTACTTTCTTTCAATTACCCACTATATTTCATGAATTGTTAACCTAAAATCTAGGATTTTCATGGTGGAAATTGGGGGTTTGGGTAGAATTAGGGATTTTTGTAAAATTGGAATTTAGACCTCAAATTGAGGTCGGGTTTCGAAACAAATTACATAATCGGGCTCGGGGGTGAATGGGTAAATGAGTTTTGGTCCGAACCTCGGGTTTTGACCAAGCGGGTCCTAGGTTGATTTTTGACTTTTTGGGGGAAAGTTTGGGAAATCTAAATTTATGCATTGTAATTGATTCATTTAGCAATATTTGATGTTATTAACTTAATTGTGGCTAGATACGAGTGGTTTGAAGGTGGATTCTAGAGGAAAAGCGGTAATTGAGCATTAAGTGGCCTGTGGAGCGAAGTAAGTGTTGTGTCTAACCTTGACTTGAGGGAATTAGGAACCCTCGACCTATTTGCTATATGAAATTCATGTGAGCGGCGTATATGTGAGGTGAAGAGTACTTATGCGCCGCCAATTTATCTATTTATCCTGTTTCTTTCACGTTCATCACATATTGTCTCTTCCCCTGGCTTAACTGTTACATGCTTTACTTGTATTCTCATGCCTAATTGCTACTTGTTAGACATCGTTTCCTTCTATTAATAGTATTAGTTATTCCGTAGCTTCATTATCTCCTATTATTTGCTTAAGCTGGTTTATCAGCACTTTTATGGTATATTCTGAATTGGTCTCGCCGAGTAGTATTACTTATGTGAATTTTCATAGTGTACAAGCTTTCTATTTGTTTCGGTTTGAAGTTTAAGCATTGTGAAGGGTTTTGTGATTTGAATTGTGAAATTTCTGTACTTACTGAGTAATTGATATTGATATGGTGGGATCGGGTTACGTGCCGCAACAGGTGGAATAAGGGTGATATATTGAGGAGGAATAAGGGTGAATTGATATTGTACGGTGGGATCAGGTTGCACACCGCAACAGGTGTAATAAGGGTGGATTGTTTGGTGAAATAAGGGTGAACTGTGAATGTGATTATTGTGATATGGTGGGATCGGGTTGCACGCCGCAACACTTTTATCTATATTATGTTGTTTATGCTATTATGAGGATATAAGGGAGGAATGAGATACTGTACGGTGGGATCGGGTTGTGCGCCGCAACAACCTATGTGTTTATGTTTTCCTTGACTGTGTTAATTGTACGACATTCTTAATTGCACTTAAGGATTGGTAGTATCTGAACACTGTTGAATTACTTCGGAGAACTGTTGTTATTTCTTACCAGTTACTGCTTTATTCTATTATGTCTTCCTTTTTCTGCTTTTATTATTTATATTGTACGCAGGCTATATTGTGAGTGACCCACCGTAGACTCGTCACTCCTTCGTCGAGGTTAGGCTCGGCAGTTACCAGTACATGGGGTCGGTTGTACTGATACTGCACTCTGCACTTCTTGTGCAGATTTTAGAGCTGGTCCGAGCTGATCGAGAGGTTGGCTGTAGGGTTCATCGGCTAGGAGACCCAAGGTAGACTTGTCAGCATCTGCAGGCCCTGGCGTCCCCTTCTATACCTCCATACTTTACTGCTTCTTTATTTCGAAAACAGTTGTATTCCTTTCAGACTTTTACTTGTAGTAAATTCTAGAATGTTCGTGAATTGTGACTCTAGATTCTGGGTAGTGTATATATATATATATATATATATATATATATATATATATATATATATTGAAGCTGCTATACAAAATTCCGCATTTAATTTAATTCGTTATAGCTTAATTGTTGTTAATTACTGAATTGTAAAAGAATTGGCTTATAATTCTCTCATGTTGGCTTGCCTAGCAAGTGTAATGTTAGGCGCCATCACGATCCCGACCGTGGAAAATTCGGCAGTGACATTAGGAGAACCTCTTTCGATTATCCTCGTAATTAGGTTTAATCAATGATTCAACTAGCCTCTTTCGATTATTAAGAAGAATTAATGAACTCAACCAACAAGATAATGCAAAAACATCACAAGTTATGCCTCTCTCGATTACATGAACATATGAATATTGATGCAACAATTAAAACATACATAAAAACTAGAGATAATATCCACAAACAATCATCAAAATACCAAATTCATCAAACCCTAAAGATAACTACTCCATAGATATAGAGTAATTCATCACAAATATAAGAAAAAACATAAAACAATCCAAACTCTTGTCTTGAGTGAGGATTGAATGATAAATTCCTTGCGCTTATGCTTCTCCACCTCCTCCTTAGCCTCCTTATGTCTTAGATGTGTCAAAAGTCCCAAAAATAATATTTTTCCATATATTTTTACCAAGTGGGGTCGAGCCCAAATGAAAATACCTTTTCCTGCGCGAAATGGGACAAATACTCTATAAAAATTGCACAGGCGCTCTGCATGGGGCGACGCACCATGCGGGGCATTAGTGAGGATTTTCAGAGAGTTGTTTCTGACGGGCAGCATGCATTTTACACAGGCGTGCCGCGCTAGTGTTGTTTTCTCAGAGTCCGGATTTTTCTTGACCTTTTGATATCCGGACGTAGTTTTCGACCCCCGAACGCGATCCTGGCCTAATCACTTGGGCTTTGACTTAGACTTCAAAGCTCCAAATCACTCGAATTCATTCCGTAATATCTACATAGCTCGGAATCCTCCTACAAAGCATAAAACACACAATTAGTGCAAAATACTAGCGATTAAAGTTCAAACTCAATTAAAGTGCAATAAGTGACTAAAACACGATATTATAGCCTACCATCAACAATAAAGATTATTTCGGATTAAAAAAAAAAAATATGACCTTAAATAAGGAAAGTACCCTACTTGTATTTCTTTGTAATAGTTTCAATATATAGAGCTAGGAAAACTCCAACTATTTTGTGCTTGATGCTACAACGTCAAAGTGGACATAGCACTAGCATTCAAAATAGAAAATTGGTAGGGATCGAATGGACATCTAAATGTATTTGAGCTCTTGGTATAAAACCCTCAGCCCCTAATATCGGCCGCTAATTCCTCTCTTACTAGTCAGGGATACATAATGAGAAGAAATTTTTTAATAAATCTAACACAAATCAAGCTTTTCATTTTCCAAGGATTGAAGGTAAGCTTTACCTCTAATAACTATTTTGTTTGAGTTAGTTTTCATATAGGGATTCGGAACTCAGTACTTGGGTAGTGATTTAGGGATGGGAATGAGCGTGATGAACCCTACAGCCATTCATTTTCTATAACGTTTCAGTTAGATTATCACGAGTACTTGTTGATAGTGGAAGATTCCAACAAGTTACGCACTTTAGAGTTTATGAGAATTTTATAAAGTGCGCATGTTGCCCCAAGCACATAGTATATATTTCCTATGTCTTAGAAATGCATATGATATTGAGAAAAGATGATGTTTTTGATCAATTTTCTTGCACTAAATAAACAAAATCATTCCCCAACCACCACTACCGCATGCCCCTGACAAGCATTATCATTACTACTTGAGTTGCGACAACTACTGAAAGAGCCCTTCTATTTTTTTGTCCTAAAACATTTTATAAGAGAAGCCTTTTTAATCCCCACTCGAGAATGCATTTCTTTTGTTCATACCCCTCCTACGTTCTTAATGTTTTTTTTTTTGTTTTTGGTTGGATATTTTATTACGTTTTTTGGATATTACGGTTGTACGAGTTATAGTATTTATGCATAACTGTAATTTTTGTTACTTGTGTACTAAAACATGTACACATATTAGATTGTATGCATGACCTAATTTTTTGCTTTGATCCAATATTTTTATTTAATGTTGTCGGTGTGAGCTTGCTCATATTGCCGGTCCCAAATTCAGGTAAAGGAGGAAGATTGCGGTAGGCTTTTAACTAGCGTAAAACTAACTAATTTTATGATGAATCGTCACCTATTTGCTTACAATATTGTGCCGTTGACGTAAATTGCAAGTTGCACCTCTTCATTCCTCTTGATGAAAGGTTGAGTAATAGCCACTTGATAGAAGGATACCCATTAAAGTAAAAGATAATTAATTTTATAGAATATTTATGAGACCAACAATACTAAAAAATGGCAGCTCGGTGCACTAAGCTCCCGCTATGCGCGGGGTTCGGGGAAGGGCCGGACCACAAGGGTCTATTGTACACAGCTTTACCCAGCATTTTTGCAAGAGGCTGTTTCCACAGCTCGAACCCGTGACCTCCTGGTCACATGGCATCAACTTTACCAGTTACGCGAAGACTCCCCTTCCAGAGACCAACAATACTATATGAGAGAAAATTTTTGATTGTAAAAATTAACACATCCATAAGATGAATGTTGCAAAGATGCAGATGCTAAGATTAATGTGTGGGTATATCAGAACGCAAAATTAGAAATGATCACATTAGCCATAAAGGTTCAAGAATTAAACATCAAGAGTAAAATGAAAAACGCTCACTTGAAATAATTTGGTCATGTCTTGGCGTCGACCTCCATATGCACCGTTTCATATAGGTGTAAAATTAACTATGGTGGGTGAACGTATTAAAAGATGATAAGTTACACCTAAATCACATGCAAAAAAATGTTGTTTCGAAAGACTTACAACTTTTGGGATCTATGCAAACTTAACAAAAGGTAGAATCTAATGAAGAAAAAAGATCTATTTTAGCGATATATATTAATTGAGAATATGTTTAAGATATTAGCCCTTTTTCTGTAGGTTCTAAGCTTTCTAGAAGTGGTTTATCCTTTTGAGATTATTTTTTTACCTTTATATATACTTTTATTATTTGAATGTGCATAATTTGGCCCACAAGGTTTGGTTGAGTTGGTTGGGTGAGTGATTTCCCACATGGGAGACCTGGAATCGATTCCCCTCACCAGCAGCCTTCTCAGTCAGAGCTTATTGCACCGGACTTGCCTAGCACGATTAACATCTCTTGTGTAGTTTGCGAGCTATTGCACAGTAAGCAGGTTACCCAGTGCGTGCCTGAAGGGTAGCGGCTACGAGTTTCCGTACAAATTTTCCACAAAATGTGTATAATTTGCGATAAGATCAATGAGTTTAAATGAAGTAATATAGTCAATAAGAATTATATAGCTAATCCCAACTTATTTTGGATAAAGGTATAGTGATTATATTGTAATTTATTTAGCATGTGGAAAATTAAACGATTTCTAATATTTTGTAACAATAAAAAAATTGAAGTAAGGAACTAAAAAGTAAAAAGTAAGGGCTAGCATGAAATGGTTAAAGGTAATTATTTTAAGGTACTGAACTAGTTTAAATGCGTATACATAAAAATAAACATTCGAACTTTAAACATCAGATAATATAATCAAAGTTGTTTACCCCAAAATAGGGTAACAATTAGATTTGTACGTAATTTAAAGGATACGTGGTTTAATTCAACACGAATAATTAACAATAACAGATAAATGAATTAAAAATAAAATAAACAATCAAACCAATTACAGTGTTATGACCAAGCCTGATCTTAGATTGAACTGTGACCTCGTCCTCGATTGGACCCTCGGTTCAAACCCAGTCATGAATGAAGAATATAACACGTGAGCAATGTCTTTAACAGTAGCTAGAAAGCAGAGATAAATTTTTATTGCTTTGAATTGCGTGTTACAATGTGTCAGATCAATTTTTTTTTTTTTATATAGTAGGAGAATTTCAGTCATAGTATAAGTCTAAAAGAGGTAAAAACCTTTTTCTCCCGGTAATTGTTGATCCATAAATGATTTTGAATGAGATTCGCGCGTGATATCCGGTTGAGGGCGATTATTACGGGCCCCTATCTATCATGCATAATTGTCCACCGCGTCTCCCGAGGTCTAGAAGTTATACTCGGTTCGGGGTGCATCGCTTTATCATGTTCGATGTCGGATAAATCATTCACTCTTCCTGGGTCTTGATACGAATGGTTTCTGGCCTCATTTACATTCTCGCGGATCCGTGCTCCCCCTTGGTTCTCTCATCGGGGTAGACATTGCCCCCGATTTTACCTGTACACAGATAGTTCCCTCGTTTTCCAGAAGGTAGATTTATTGAAACGACGAGAAGCGATAAATGAATCCCGATTCCTTCCTTCGTACGTTACAACCGAGATGACAGGTCAACGAAATGTCCCATCAGTATGTCGTTCTGACTTTGGACACGTCTTAGTCACCGGTTGACTGTCTTCGAATGTAAAACGTCACGCATTGATTGCCCGTCCTCTATAAAAGCTCTGACCCTTTTTCACTTCTCCACTTTCCGATTCCAGAGCTCTTCGATTTACCCTCGAATTCTCTACTTACCTTTAACTTCTTCAAATCTTCATACATTTCTCCTTAGATCTTAATATCTTCATCCTCAAATCTTCATACTTTCTTTTTGAATCTTCAACCCGGACCTTTATATCTTCATCCCATCTTCTAATTTTCATAGATTTCCTTCAAACCTTGATATTCCCAAAATTCGATGGCGAAAATTTCTAAATACGTGCCTCAACAAACCGCCCCTTAATCTTTCAACTCGGCCACGTATGTCGAGGTGGCCATTCCTGAGGTGGCTCAGGAGCCTCCCTTGAAGAGCTTCGTCCCTAGGGGCTGCTCTATCGAGAACGACTTCCATATCGAGAAGGCCTCTAGTTAACAGGACCGAGGCGAGGGAGTATGGAGGTATATATGCTCCGTTACTGAGGAGACACAACCCACAGTTCGAGTAGACTGTAACTGGGAGGGCAAAGAGGTGGTCGTCCCCCGGCCCAATGAAGACATCACTACTCATGTGGATAGGTACCTAAGTGTTTACACTTATCCCTTCAAGCTCGCTCCGATGGACCCCATAGTCCTCGACTTTTGCAAAACATACGAGGTCTGCCTTAGGCAGATTCACCCGTACTTTTGGAGGATCGTAATCCTCCTCCGACAATTCGTAAACAGCACCAAAGCACCTCGGTTCACCCTCGACCATCTGCTTCGTCTATACAGTCCCCCTAGGGGGTTGATAAAGCTTATTCGCCGAGCAAGTAAGGCCCCGTTCTCGAGTATCGACGAGGACCGAGATCGATGTTGGTAGGGGAGGTTCGTTCGGGTGAAAACCAAAGACCTCATCCCCTCCGAATTTCTACCATTCCCTAAAAAGTGGAACGCATCCCGTAAGTCTTTTCCTTCTCGAGTATTTAACATTACCCTTTATTCTTTTTCTAATTGCCTGTGTTTGTCATTGTGCAGCGGTTGCCCAGGTTCCTTATGTAGTCCCCCGCTTCAAGGAGTGGATCGAGGGGATCTACAAACATATGTCCTACTTCGAGCGAGCATGGCGCAAGCTCTCGAAAGGCAAGTGGGAGGCCCGTTACCATGGTGAGGCTTTCTCCCGAATGATTATATTCATACACTTGACTTATATGTCGCTAAGTCCTCTTCCTTCTAACATATTTGCCCAAGACCATCGAGCTTAGGTCGTTGGATGAGGATGAGGATCCGTCCTCGCTCGCCGAACCCTCCGCTTCAGGACAGCCCAGGGCTGCCGCAAAGGAGGAGAAAAAGAAGAAGAAGAGTAAGTCCTCAGGCTCCCCGGATGCCGAGGTGAAGACGAAGAGGGTGGACATCCAGATTCGGATAAGCAACAAAAAGAGCACCATGTCAGGGGTACCGGACTCTGATTCCCTCTACCAGCTCAAGGATTATCCCAAGGACGACGACCTTGAGTTTATTGCTCATGAGTCGACCCTCAACGAGTGGGAGAAGAAGACAACCAGGAAAGGTGACCAAGAGGTCAATCCCCCTCTATCTCGGGAACCAGAGGCAGAGTCGGAGGCCACTACCTCCCGAGAAGCCACTCCTACCCCGAAGGAGGTACCTGGTGTCATCGACGTCGCGGAGACGCTGTCCTACACTGAGTCCATGTTCGCAAAGGCTCAAGCTGACAAAGAGAAATCAAAGGAGACGGCACCGGGCCCAGATGATGCCCTCAACACGTTCTTCGATGGCATTGACATGATCGCGTTGGAGTACTTTTTCGGGCTTGGCCACCTGGAGGTCCCAAAAAAGGATGTGACATCGGGAGCGGACAACCCGAGCTTGAGACCGAAACTAGTGAAGCAGTTCCCTGCCCCGGGTGTGGATCCCGACTGTAAGAGAACGATCGTTCATACTATCCTGGCGGATTCCCGGGCACTATCCGCTCCGGTAGGCGTGGCTAGCTACCTTCGTTGCCTGGTGACCGAGGAGGACCAGGCAAAGATGAATGAAGTAGGCACATCGAGCATATACAACGAGGCGCAACAAGCACTGAACCGGGTAAGACATCTATCCTTTATATCTTTTGCGGATTTTTGCTTTGTATATTCTAATGACCTCATTGTTTTCCAGGCTTCGGTGCTTCATCATGAAAGGTTCCTCTGGTCTCGCTTGGAAATCAGTGAGATCGAGTTTGAGCTCAAAGAGCATATCCAGAAGAAAGACATGTATATGGCTCTTAGTGAGCAACAAGACGAGGCTCTTAAGGATCTCCCAACTCTTCGGGTCGAGCTGGAAAATGCTCAGAAGGAGGCCTCGTCCATGAAACGGGAGCATGACAATCTGGTGAAAAGGTAAGTATCTTTGAGGCTAAAATTGAGAAGCTACTCGTAGTGACTAACAACACAACTTCGCAGGTCCAAGAGAAGATAGACTTGATTGACCAGCTTCGGGCTGAGATGGATGAGGTCAAGGCCACGACCATAGCGTTGAGGGGCAGGATGGACCTGCTGGCTTCGAAAAAAAAGGCTTCAAAAGAGTAGCTAGAATTGGTCAAGGACCAGCTCTGGGTGGCAAAGGACAAGGCCAATAATTGGTCTCGGCTAAATGATGAACTCCGGGCACAACTGAAATTAGCCGTCATAGAACGGGATGCCCTCAGTCAAGAATACACTACACTGAGGTCCAAATTGGAGGTAACTTCGATCGATTCCTCCGATGTTAAGGAGATGTTAGCCCAGTATAAGGTTGATATGGAGATAGCCGAGGCCCGCTTAAAGATAAAGACTGTGTATGTGAAGCGGCTATCCCAGAGAGAGACCCTCGAGGAGATTTACGCCCGAGGTTTTGACCTATCGGCCGAGATCGAAGAAGCCATGAGACTCGAGGCCAAGGCGAAAGAAATCTAAGAGCCTGCGGGTCCCGAAGGCTCCGAGGGTTCCGACGGTTCAAGTGACGAGTCGAGCCCCGGTGAAAACCAGGCGTAAATGCCTTAGTTCTTTTTTCGTTTTCCCTTGTTTATTTTGGGGCCGTTTTATCGTGCCTTTGTAAATATTTTTTGAAATATATAAAATTTCCCCCTTTGGTAATATCATATATTTACCGTAGTATGAGTACAACTGACCCCATGTACTTAGTGAGTATCGAGCCTAACCTTGATGAGGTAGTGACGAGACTATGACAAGACACTCACTGTAAACCTGTACGAGTGATAAGCAGAAAAGCAATAGAAATATATAGATCTAAAATCCAAAATTAAGATAAAATTCCGATTACTCATTCACTTTCGAGTCGAAACATGTGATTTATTTCGAGATCTGACCTCAAATCGAGGTCTAAATTTCTAAAATATATAATTATAAATTTCTATCCAAAACCTTATTTCTACTCTACGAAATCTTAGATTTAATAAGGAAAGTCTATAGATAATTAATGAAAATTGAAAACAAAATAAGTTAAAGTTACTAACCTATGAAGTTGGGAAGAAATTGCTTTGAGCAAAATCCCGAAATCCAATCTTTTACCCAGGTGCAGGTATTGCAAAACAATAGAACTGGTCACAAATACGAATAGTCCCTGAGCCCACTGATGTCGCAAATATTACAAAACCTTCATAATTGTGAAGGCTGGTGCAACGACCCGACCAGTCATTTTGAGCTTTAGCATTTTGTTCGGCAATTCAAGACCTTGAGAAGTTTCGTATGGTGTGTTATGACTCGCGTGTATGGGTAGTTTTCATTTTCGAGAGGTCCGGAGTTGATTTGGGAGAGTAATTCTCTATCCGAAAGCTTTAAGTTGGAGGAGTTAACCAAGGTTTGACTTTTGAGTAAACGATCCCGAATTCATGTTTTGATAGTTCCAATAGGTTTGTATGGTGATTTTGGTTTGAGCGTATGTTCGGATTAGAATTTGGATGATCCTAGAATGTTTTGGATTTGATTTTATATATTGATTATCCATAGATTTCTACACCTAAACTTGAAATTTTGAAAGGAAATTTGGGGTTTTGTCTACACTTTAAGAGAGTGTATCTAGGGAATTTGAACACCAATTTAGACTTCGTTTTGGAAACTAATTACTTATTTTGAATCGACGGGTTATGGGCCATCGGATTTTGATATTGGTTTCAGATTAAAGGCACAGGAGCCCGAATTGATTTTTGGAAATTTCTTAAAGGATCGAAGCTTATGGATTGGGAGCACTTCCTATGATATTGTTGACTTCCATAGATGATGTTTGGCTTGTATTTGCACGATTGGAGGGATACATCGAGGGTTTGACGCGATTTGAGGTTAATGACTAGACAGGATGAGGTAAGCATCTTGCCTAAGCTTGGTTTGAGGTAATATTTCCATTGGCTATAATATTTATTATGTGTTGGAGGTGACGTATATGCGAGGTGATGGGCGTATACACGTGCACCGTGGTTATTCATGATATCCAGGTAGTTCATAGGCCATTATATACCTTATTTTTCTATCATACCTCTTTGATATCGTATTTTCTCCACTTATGACTATGTGGTATACTATTATGCTAGAAATCATGTCTAGGCTATGTGCTTACCTGTTTGAGACATAATAGGGCTATTTTTGCTATATTGAGATATTTGCCTTAATTGTAGTCTTATTGTTTAGTTATGATATTATATCCGCATGTTATATCTCTGTCTCTGTGCACTTTTTATATGTCATCTCACATAATGTCCTTTTTTGTATGACATGGATTAAAGCTAAGTTATGGCACATTGGCATATTCCGTGTGGTATTTTAATTTTAATAATGTGAGATATGAGTATATTGAGACTTTGATGACTAATCCTGGACCATAGAGCCATACTGATATTAATAGTGTGGTGACGCGCATGCCAGGTCCCATGCTGGGTTGAATGATATTGATAGTGAGGTGACTCGTGCACTAGGCCATATTGGGTTGAGTTACGTTAATCATTGACTTTGATACGATCAACACTTGTCCTAGGATGCGCCCCTCTCGAGTCAGGCGATAACCCATGCTATTTTGAGCCCTATGAGTGAAGGCACATGTTACGTGCCAGCTGAGGGACTTATGTTAGGCACCCGTACAGTGTGAAGAGTGTGTGTAAGTGTGAGGACCATGGGCATCTTGCTGTGTTGAGACTATGATTGAGGGACATTTGTGCGAGACACTTTTAAAGTACTGAGAGTTTGTATACTTTATAACTATGATATTTGTTGATTTGGCATGTTTAACTGACATGCATGCATAGAGTTGTAATATTCCTCATGCTGACTAGTATTCGATGTCTCCACTTGATAGTTAGAGCTTGATACTATAGTTTTATCCTGTTAGATACCTGTCTAAATGAATTCTGTGGAAGTTGATACTTTGACTGTTATATCTGAAAAGCATGCCTATTTCTCCTCTTATTGGGTTAAGCTGAGCCTATTGTTAGTTAAGTTGCTTTTCTCTACATGATATTATTCTGCCATTGTTGTTGTTGTTGGCCGTGGAAAGTGAGCATCAGACCTTGTCAAGCTCGTCACTGCTTTCAACCCGAGTTTAGGCTTGCTACTTATTTAGTACGTGGTGTCAGCTGTACTATTACTACACTCTGTACTTCATTTGCAAATTCAAGTGTTGTTGATAGCGGTGGTTACCAGTGAGCTATATCCGGATTAGCTTGGAGATTTTGAGGTAGCACTGTTGTTCCGTTTGTTGGCCTTGATGTCCCTTCTTTTACCTTATGTTATTAATGTTCAATCTTCCACACAGGACTGTATTTTGTTCAGACTTTGTATTTTTGCATTCTATTGAGCTCATGCACTCGGCGACACCAGATTTTGGGGCGGATTCAATTGTATTAAAATTTTAACTTCAATTATTTATACTATCTGATTTTGAGACTATTTCTTATCTTTGTTGAAGTCCATTTCTCTATATTTGTAGTTGGCTTGCTTAACTAGCAGTGTTAAAAGCCATCACTGCTCCGGTGGGAATTTAGGTTGTAAGAAGTTGGTATCAGAGAACTAAATTGCATAGGTCGCACGAATCATGAGCAGGTGTAGTAGAGACTTAAGGATCGATATGGAGACGTCTGTGTTTATCTTTGAGAGGCTATAGGAAATTTTTCTTTCCTTGATTCCTTGTCGTGCAATTTTATCTAGGCTAGAAGCCTATATCTTCAGTTTTTTTCTAATTCATCTGTATGTGATGTTGAGTACATGATGTCAATTAGGCACCAACGAGTTGTGATGATGATACCGATGTTGTGCGGGATGTTCTTCCCCGCGTGATGAGGTCAGATTTCTATTATCATTTTGCAGATGAGTTGCCGTCTATTGTAGCCCTAGTGTTAGTGTTACCCACGGGCTCCGGGCCTTATATAGAGTATTGTGATAAATCACGCGTTGTTCTAGACGCAATATTGGTACAGAAGGGCAGGGTGATTGCTTACGCTTGCAGCAGTCGCAACCCTATATAAGGACTATCCGATTTGTGATTTGGAGTTTAGCATTTGTTCCATCGAAGACGAGGCATTTGGGCTATAGATGTTCAAGACCTGGTCGATACATTCATGAGGTTGGGTATTTCTGAGTTTAGTAGGGCTCTCAGTGTTGTTGTGCATTCATCCTTGTTTGGGCGTATTAAGGATTGTCGGTATGACGGTTTTTATTTGCTTATCCTCAGGAATACAGTGGTGTGAAGTAGTGCTCAGGAGGTGGTCCTTAGTGGGGACGATGTGTTGCGACTTCGAGGTCATATTTGCATTTCCAGTATTGATGGTTCGAGGTAGATGATCCTTGAGGAGGCTTGTAGTTGTGGCATTCTTTTTGTACATGTGATACAGAGACGTATCGTGATCCAAGGCAGTATTTCTAAGGCGAATAATGAAGAAGGAAATTATTGGACAAGCTTCACAGTGTTTGATTGTTAGCAGGTTGAGAAAAAGAATTAGAGATCGAGTGATTTACTTCGGAAGATGGCTATGGTGATGTGGAAGTGATGGGTTTAATTATGGGTTTTGTGGTAGGGTTTTCATGGATTTCCAGGAAGTTTGATGCTATTGGGGTCATTATGAATAGTTGAGGTAATTTCATATTAGCGGTGACTTCTTACATTTTGAGAGTTCGAAGTTGAGGAGAAGGGGTTTGCTTGGGCTACTATGGAATTATGAATGATTGATTATCATCTTGTTATAGATACTGTCTTGAGTTAGGATATGTTGAAAGCTCTTCTAGTTGTTCATTAGTGGAATGAAATATATTTTTTCAGCTTGTAGACGAGTGTGGACTCGGGCAGAATTATTGATTACATAACATTATACCATGGCAGGTCATAGAAAGATGTTGATATAAGGTCACACAAGTGGGCTATCTCCTTTGAAAAGGTTTGGGTTTCCTGATTTCATATGAGGTTTCTATGAAGAGGTTTACCATCTACCCGGTGGGATGCATGTGCTACGAAATAGGTTCGGATCATTTTTGAGAAAGGTGGAATGACTGTAGCGAGATTGAGTGTGTATTTGGGTTGACTATTTGGGATGCGTTATGGTTGGTGAGGCATGGGCATATGAGGAATGCGTCTGTGTAACAGTATGGGATTATAGCAGTTAAGGAGGAGCAGTCATTATGGGTTATTGGATTATGTGATTATGGCTTGAAGCCAAATAAGAGAGTCTAGTATGCGTTCCGATAAATTCTAGACTCAGGGATGCTTGGGGATTAGATATGATCTTAGGAGGATGATTTTGACGATGATTTTAGCAAAGAATTGTTGGTACGTGTTGTATTTCACCTTAGTTGATATGTGGAGATCGTGGAAGTACTCATGTTCAATATCCTTCTATGGAGGTAGTTATTTCTTTTGAAGTATTCTTATGCTAATGGAACATTAATCTTTTGGCATGATTGGTTATGTATTTAGGACTAGGACTGGGTGGGTGACTCTCAAGAAGATTCTGATGGATTCAAGATACAATATATGGTATATAAGAATTTTCGAATTTGTGTGTGACCGAAGATTCGAGACTTGTGCGAGTATCTGAAGGACAACGTTTATGTATCATTATCGGTTCTGCGAGGCATTATTTGAGAGATGAAAGGAACAACTTCATATTCGGAGAAGGCCTCTTCAGAGAAGGTATTTCGATTTGAGGTACTATTGGATGCATAAGAGGGAACACAGTGGCTTACGAGTTGTGGGACGACGAGATCATGTTGGGATCACTTGGGATGAGTTTCAATTCAGGTTCATAGTGTACTGGGATAGGGTAATGTTACCGTGAAGACGGGTCATGAGTAATTTAAAAGAGTTGAGTCCATTTAGTGGTCACTTTAGTCAGCATAAAAATAGAGATGAACGGTTCCATTGGTATTACAGGGTTATGCATGTGTTTTGTGATAATACTGTTGGGATTGGTAGACTATATGACTTGCGTTATCAAGAGGGATTTAGTTCGGTTGGTTTAGTTGTGCGCATATGGGTTTCGAAGAGTTCGCGATTAGGTTGACCAGGACTTGTGGTTGATGTCTTCTATAGGCATGGAAATTTTATTGCGTGTTGTGACTTTCTCTTGAATTGAGCTTAGTGGAAGTTTTTTGGTTGATGGAGTGCGTATCATGTTCGTGATTCAGAATTGATAATGAGATTCTCGTATTTTTGCATATTAGCATGATTGGTGAAGTGTGTTATGTGGAATTGGGATTGCAAGGACAAGGTTGCAGTTCAGTTTTGAAAGGAATATCATGAGTTATAGGCAGCATGATGGCTTTTCAAATATTTAAGAGTATGCTAGGACCATTTCAATATCTCCTAAGAAGGGGGTATTTTGTGGAAGGTGCCTCGTGTATTGATTGCGTATGCCTGACTAGTACTACATAGATCACATGGTTGGTAGCCATTGACAATCAGGTTTTGTTGTGCGATGCGGAAGTTTATGGGAATATCTTATATGGGATGAGTGTGTACGCATAATGTGTCAGTCATGTGAATGGGGGAGTTAGAGATCATGTATGGTGATCTTGATACTCTCGCAGTTTAGAGAATATTTGAGAGGCGGACTATACCTCTGGTTGTGAACTATTGAAGTGTATTCAAGATTCGACAACTAATTGTATGTGTCATGGATGAGGTCATTGTGGACTTGTGGAAGGCTATTGACCTATTTTTGGAATTATACGAATCGGTTGAGAGGCTCATTAGTAGGCTTAATGAGAATGTGTATTCTACACTGGATTGGATTCGCTTAATCACCACAGCATTTTCTATGGGTGTGTCCTCGTGCGGAATAGATGTTATTCATGCCTTGATTTGTTTCATATGTTACTTATTTAAGCTATGATGGGTTGTGAGACTACGTACTTGGTTATTCACCCATATGTTGGGGTCCCTATTTAGGCCTTGTGACGATATTTGAGTAAGATAGTTTTTGAGGTGTTAATTTGCTTATTGCACCTTAGTTGTGCTTTGCCTTTTTCGTAACGCATTATGCTATCCATCTCCCCGTGGTTATGTTTATGCACTTCACGTGCTTGCTGTTGTTACACAAATGATTAGTGAGTATGAGCAGTATGGCTCAATGGGTATCTCTATGTGGATTGATATATATGGATCGGGTTGTACACCGTAACGGTATTATGTATGGATCAGGCTGCACGCCACAACGAGGTTGTGTTGGATATGCTTCTTGGTGCTTATTTTATGTGTTCTATTTCTCCCTTGTGGGATGGATTCATAGCATTATGCTCTTATGGTTATTTCTGTAAAACTTGTTGGATAGTTCCCTTTTGGTTCTTTTTCCATTACTGATAATATTCGAGCGGTTGC
Source organism: Nicotiana tomentosiformis (assembly GCF_000390325.3). Classification (NCBI taxonomy): domain Eukaryota; kingdom Viridiplantae; phylum Streptophyta; class Magnoliopsida; order Solanales; family Solanaceae; genus Nicotiana; species Nicotiana tomentosiformis. The sequence continues at coordinate 169,142,858 of NC_090813.1, read as the reverse complement.
TTATTGGCGCACAGATCACGTCGTATGAGGTTCTTAATGGTATTTGATGTGGCATGTTGGTCGAGCATCTTGTACTAGGTAAAGCAAGGTTATTGGACCTGGAATTTGTACGATCGGATTGTATAATGTAGGTTTGGAAGAAGAATGTCACTAATCAACTCAAAATTTAGCGTATAATGTATGTTTGGAAGAAGAGTGTCACTAATCAACTCAAAATTTAGCAATGGTTCTTGTTGACTGAGAGAACTCCATGACTTATTGATATGATAGGTGGTTATGAGTTTCTACATTTTTCTTTCATCATTTGTGGTATTGCGAGGGTTGGAATAGGGTTGCATGTGTCATGAAATATATCATCAGCACCAGGTTTGGTAATGAGCAACTATTGTAGTCGGAAGCTATTTCTATGAGCATATGGCTTATGCGGTACATCGTGTGGTTACATATTGAGAGTAAAATTATGCTTTGATACAACTTGTTGATATTGATACAGTGTATATATAAGAGTTGGATCTTGAGGGAGCTCCAAAAGTTAGAATTAGGTTCTAAGGATTGCAAGTTAAGGTTCAAGAAGAATATTCAGTCAAGATTGTGTTGATGGGATCATATGGATTAAGGTAACGTGAGATCACCCATGGATATGTATATGATGTGTTGTTCAGTGGTTTTGGCAACTTTGGAACGATTCTTGGCATATTCGAGGACGAACGTATGTTTAAGTGGTGGAGAATGTAATGACTCGAATGGTCGTTTTGAGCTTTAGAATTGCTTTGGCAGTTTGAGACCTTGAGAAGCTTCATATGGTGCATCATGACGTGCGTGTATGGGCGATTTTGATTTTTGAGACGTTTGGAGTTGATTTGGAAGAGTAATTGTCAATTCGGAAGCTAGTTGGAAGAGTTGATCAAGGTTTGACCTTTGAGTAAATGATTTTGGATTCATATTTTGATGGTTCCAATAGGTTCGTATGGTGATTTTAAACTTGGGCATATGTTCGAATTTGAATTTGGATGATCCTAGAAGGTTTTGGCTCTATTTTTCGAAAGTTGACAATTTGAAGAATTAGAGAGTTCAGAAGTTTGACCAGGACTGACTTTAATGGTATCGGGTTCAGATTGTTGTTCTAGAACTTGGAATAGTTCTTTTTCATTATTTGGGACTTGTGTACAAAGTTTGGAGTCATTCTGGATTGGTTAGGCTTCGCTTGGTTTGAATTTTGAAGTTTATGACTTAAGAGATTGATCTTGATCGATGATTGTTGGTTTTGATGTTAAATACTATGTTTGGAGCTCTTGGATAGGTTGGGTGATGTATTTGGACTTGTTGGTATGATTGGACGGGGTCCCATAGGGTTAGGGTGAGTTTTATGGTGGCTTCAGATCATTTTGAGCCATTTGGGGGTTGTTGGTTTTCTGGTGTTCAGGCATGCATCGCGATTACGATACGTGTCACCTGATCACAGAGTAGGATTTTGAGACGGTTGGGTTTTATTCATCGCGTTTGTGAGTATGAGGACGAGATCGTATAAGGTGGAGGAGTTGGTCGACGGGTTCACACGCACTGGTCCGTGATCGCATAGAGGATGAGCTGGCTGGGGTTGTTGTTCGCGTGCACATATTGTGTGGCACATTCGTGATTATGGTAGAGCTGAAGAGCTCCGGGTTCCCGTAGGTGTTGTCGCGATCGTGGAGGCTTATTTGGGCAGCGGCATTTACCTGGAGCAGATCTTTAAGTTGTCAATTTTGGGACTTTGCCTATTATTTCATATGTTGAGCCCTACACTTCGAGAAAAAGAGAATTTGAGAGTAATTTCACTACAATCTTGGAGGTAAGTGATTTTCATTTGGATTTGATTTTATATATTGATTACCCATGAATTTCTGCACCTAAACATGAAATTTTGAAAAGAAATTTGGGGTTTTACCTACAATTTAAAAGAGTGTATCTTGGGGATTTGAACATCGATTTGGACTCGATTTTGAAAACTAATTACATATTTGGACTCGACAAGTTATAGGTCATCAAATTTTTGTACTGGTTTCGAACTTCGGGCATGCAGGCCCGAGTTGACTTTTGGAAATTTCTTCAAAGATAGAAGCTTTATGCATTGTGATCGCTTCCTATGGAATTGTTGACTTCTTAGATGATGTTTGTCTTGGATTTGCGCGATTGGAGGGAAAAATCGAGGGTTTGACCCGATTCAAGAAGGAGAAGAGTGACAAAGCACATACCTTTGAGAATGATGAGTGAAGATTGCAACGGAATTGCAGAATGGAGAACCGTTTCTATGTTTGTGCAGAAGTGGGTTCCCTTTAAATTTCTAGTGTTTTAAGTGTCCGAAACTTACCTGAAGGGTCATGATTGCGTGAGTGAAGATGTGTACGCGAGGATTTAAAATTTAGATGTCGCGAACACGACTTCTTTCAAGCAAACGCGATAGCTTAGAAAATGTTTGCTCTTCGCGATCGTAGCTTATCATCGCGAACGCAAAGAAATGCTTATGTAGTTTTCAACAGCTACTAGTTTGGGCTATCCCGACCACCCGACCTGCTCAAATCTACTCCAAAAAATATGAAACTTCACAAATTAGTCAAAAATAATATACTAATCTATTCTAAAAAATAAAATTTCAAGAACGACTTAAAATTTTTGAAACGATGGTTTGCCTCCCACCAAGTGCCGCATTTAACGCCGTGGTACGACAACTACACACTTCATCACTTTTCCCACAACATGTAGGATATAAATTGGACACCTAAAATGGACTCAAGTTTGTGACCACGAGCGGCAGAAGTGGTAAGTAGATGAATAAGCTGAACGCCATTTGCTTCATTTTGCATTTCTTGGCTTTCATGCTAGGAATGTCATTTTGCCCTCTTACACCTTTATATTGTAAAATGTACGGCCCCTGCCTTTCATCTTTGAAATTCCTTATTGATTCGTGTATTTCAATTCCCATATCACTACACAACTCCAATGTTGAGATATTCTTGGAATGAGACATCAAGCCTCCAAATTATAATTTTGCCCAAATATTGACATCCTTCTTTCCCCCAAACTAAAGTAAATTTCAACCATATCTTCAATTATACTGGTTGACTCTAATTCCATTTTTTCGATGTCACCAACAATTATAGAGTCGGTTGGCGGATGCTCAATTCTTGATTCAAGTTCCAAACTATTTTGGAGACTATTTTCCATGATCTCCAAGGCTTTTTGCTCTTTGTTTCCTTCTTCATTACGCACGTCATCATGAGCTTGAACTCTCCATTTTGCCCAAGCTCCTTTTCTTTCCCTTCCAAAGCACTATACATGTCACAACCAAAAGTAGAATCATCATAGTGAAGGTTCGAAAAAGGAAAGGACAAATAAGAACAATTAGCCAAATGGCCATTTTGACCACCACATCTATCACATATACCCCACTCATAGGTTTGAGATTGTGCGCATAATCTGCCCCCGGGAGGATTTAAATAATTTTTCTATGAGTGTGATCCTCTTCAATAAGGACAAGAGTTATCAAGGTATAAGCATCTACCATCCGGTCAATTTTTATTATATGATGCCATTTACAAAAACTAAGAAAATAAATAAAGACAAGAAAATAACTACACCAATATTCACAAGTTTGGACCAAAGCACGTACACTTACTTCCCAAACAACCTAAATGTGCCAAATTGTTCTCCAGCAATGGCCCTAGTTTTGATGGTGTCCAAATCCACTCCTCAAAGAGTAAGAGGACATGGTCTCATGTAATATAATTTATCCAACTATGAGTCGGGGTCGGATCCCACAGAAAATAATATATAGGTGATTAGGCGAGTCGCTTTTTATGCTTAGCCAAACACTAATAAGGGTTTTGAAATGATATTATATCTGAATGCGAAAATGTAAACTAACCTAGAAAGCGAGTAAAATGATCAATGGCTACAAGCATGGATACAAGAAAAATTATATTCAAGTAACGATCCAATATACTTCGTGATTTTACAAATATGACCGAGTTTATGCTAATTAGTCTCAGATAATAAGTCTATATTAGCTTCTTGCGAAGACTAACAAGACTTCCTTATTGAATTATCCCTAAAACAATTATGAGGATTAAGTACACCTGAATGTGGCTATAAGTAGTTCAATCCTATCCCTAGGTAGAATCTATAAAATGAGGGTTAATGCCTCAAGTTCTTGTTAATTAATCTTTCAAAACCCCGAGTTTGAATTTTCCAAGATTACTTCTAAATTAATGGGCGAGCCATAGGGTTAGTTAATCCCTTTAGAGACATCAAAGAACAAGAATAATAACTAACTTCATAATTAATACAAATTATTCAATACATAAGCACAACAAGAATTTTAATCCAAATTATAATAATGAATGTTTCCATATACAAGATTCAAGTATTGAAATAAATGAAACATACTTAGATATTAAATACAAATCAAGGAATTGAAGAAATGAGTAAAAAGTATAAGAAAATCTCATCCAAAGTCTTCAAATCTTCTAATGTTCAACTCCTAAGTGTGGGTGCAAGAACCCCAGCTCCAAAGCTTTGTATTTCCAGTCAAGAATGCCAAAGATCTCTTAAAAAATGAGCTAGGTAAAGCATTAAATGGTTAGGGAATCAAAAACATGAAATGTCAATTTTGTCAAAAAAATTTGCTTAGTTATGTGAACCACGATAGCGAAAAACACATTGTGATCGCGATGAACAACACTGCAAAGAATCATGATCGCGTACTTCAACTTGCATTCGCATAGAAAATTTGACCAGCCACTAACCAAGCTTTCTTGCATAGCGTTTGCATAACAATCTTCGCATTAGTTATAGTCATCTTCCAAGTTGACCGCGATCGCATTATTCCACCTCAAAATCGTGTAAAGTACTTGACCAAGTGCTGACCAACTCTTCCTTCTTCACGTTTGTATCCCATACTCCATGTTCACGATGGTTATTTTCTTGAATGTTCCCAATTACATCAGGATCCTCTGCGATCACGAAGAGAAAAGACTAGCAGAAGTCAATTTTTCCATTTTAACTCGTTTTGACTTGTTTTCTTCTGTATCTTCTCTAAATTACATAATACCTAAAATATGCCAATAAATATCAAAAAATGCCTTAGTTTCTTAACAAAATCATATATAAGTCTAAGTATTAAGAAGAGATAAGTTGGTAATATACCAACTTATCAGAAGTCATGGGCATCCTCAGAAGGTGGACCGCTAAAGTGATTGAGAAACAATTTGGTAATCCTATCCAACCTCTTCAGCTCATCAGCTGACATCGCGGGCCTGTCCTCGAGCAGTGTAGCAATAATAGGCCGAACCACCTCAACTGGTAGAACTCATGGGGTGTGATAATCACAGGCCATCTGCTTTGGGGTATGAGTACCGGGAGTCTAAACTCCTCCCCTGACCTGAGAACCGACTAGTGCCACAGGAAATACACCAGCCTAAGCCATACTCTCCATGAAGCCAACTATACGGACCAAGGTTTCCTAAAGCACCGGGTAGCAACGAACCCCTCTAGGACTTGAGTCGGTCCTACTCGCCTGACTTGAACTAGAATCTCATCATCTTGATCTATTTGAGGCTCGACTACAGGTACCGCAACATGTGCTCTAGGCCAAGCTCTAAGTCTACCTATACCTCTGCCCTTGCCTCAGCCCCTACCGCCAATAGTGGCTGCAATTTGGGACTCAGGCTCCTGATAATTTATGGACGATGCACGTGTCCACACTATCTGTGAGAGAATAGGAGAAGAAATATTCAAGCTTTATGACAAAACAAAGTCGCGCGATAGAGAAAGAAAGATAGCGGAGTTTCCTAAAGCCTTATAGCCTCTAGAAGATAAGTACAAATATCTTCATACCAACCCTCAAGACTCTACCAAGCTTGCTCATGACTCATGAAGCCTACGCAACCTAGGGCTCTAATACCAACTTGTCATGACCCAAAAATTCCAATCATGGGGTCGTGATGGCGCCTAACATTGCTTGCTAGAAAAGCCAACATTAGCATCAATAAATAAAACAATTTAACATCTATAAACATCATAATAAGGATAAAGAGGTAAAATCTCATTGTATAATAAAGCCAGAATCGACGTTGTCTAAAACTATCCCAAGATTTTGGTGTCACAAGTACATGAGCCACTAAAAGTGCTAAACACTAGTCTGCAAAGAAAAGTACTGTTACGCCCCATATTTTCGCACGTAAAAGTACGTCGTAACCAAACTGATGTAAGACCAAAAATGAGATCATATTTGAAAGTATATAGAGTAAATTAATCATGTTGCTTTGGAGGTTACAAATATTGAAGATCATGAACAACAAGTACAAATAGGATTGGAAGGTTCAGAAGCTAAAGAAATTGAAGAAAATAATATTTCGTCAAAAGTCGACAAGTTGGGAATGTTATAATCCATACCTTTGGGATGAGACTAAGGTGCTTAACATAATAAGAGGGTTATGTTATGATTTATTTTAGTCGTATGATAGTCATGTGTTAAGTTTTGAATTCAAGCGAGTTGTGGAACAAAAGTCGATAAAAGTCATCACAAGTTACGTTCATAAGTTTTACTGAATTTTTGGTCAAATGTCACTGCGCTTTTCTCCCACTATACTTAGAGTTACGGGGTGATCCACCCATAAAATTTAAGATATATGAGCCTAGTTTTTAACACATTAAGCCGTTTGTCAATACAACATCAGAGTACAGAGATATATGTGTTGTTGCAAGATTGCGCAGACTACATAGATGACAAGTAGGTGTATTATCTACTTGCTTAAATGAGAGGACTAAATATGTCAAAAAAGGGGCATTATTTCATACTGACGTCCCATTTTCAGGGACGCTGCATTTCATGCATGCAGGTTCAGATAGACAGACGGGTAGACCTCCTCAGTAAGTGTTGTCCGAGTTCAGCTTGATCGATAAGCTCCACGTCCATCGGAGTTGCCGGATCTAGGGTTTTGAGTACATATGGTGTGTGTGTATGTGTGTTCCGACCAATGTACATCCATCAATAGAGGATATGTCTACAAGACTTCACTGATGGATCCATTAGTAGAGGCTTGTAGACGTATCTTGTCAGTCAGTGTAGTATGTTGGTCTTGTAGGCCTTGTATGTATTTTTTTTAGTTTGTCATATGTAGTAGTTATGAAGGCCTTGTCGGCCCAGCTTTATATTGATGTTCAGTCAGAGCTAGTTTCCGTTCAGTTTTATATTTTGTTTCACAAATTATCTTGCAATGTGGCCCTATGGCCAAAGTATGATATTGTATGTTGAGAATCCCTCAGTCTCAGGTTGGTACGCTCGGTTAAGTGAGGCACCGGGTGCCAGTCTCGTGTCCCCAGGTTTGAGGCGTGACAAACTTGGGTCGGCCAAAGAGCCCTTTTAAGGGCTTATTTCCTTCATATGTCACACTTATTATAGAGCATAACAACTAGAGATAAGCCCCTGCAAACTTCTCCAAAAAATTCAACACAAACCCTAGATGATTTTCTCTTCTTTTCAAGTTCTAGTTGGAGGAAAATCTAAGGATTAAAGAACCAAGATAGGAGCTGAGATATTCACCAAATAAGGTAAGTATTTTGATCTCTTTCATCCATTTTTTCTGCTGGAAAAGTATAAAAATTCGTTCTATAATTGAAAGAACTCACGGGACGGTAATCGGAAGCCGTGAATTCGAGTTATTCAACTTGTAGTCGACTGTTTTGTGGTTGTTTCGTGTTGTTGTTGGATTGTGTGTTTTGATAATATTATATGGAGTTTTGGAGGTGAAAGGGTGTGGAGAAACACCACATAAATACTGGGAGGTGGGATGGTCGTTCGACGTAATATTTTCGAATTATTTGACACTACTATGGCCGTCGTTTGGTGTATGAAATTATTGGGGTGTGTTGGATTGTTTTGTGGTATTTTGTGATGGATATACGGTTGGAAAATGATGTATATGTGTTGTTATTATTGTGTTCTTGTGTTGTTGGTATTATCACAAATTGGGAGGAAGTAAAGATTATAGGGGAGATGCTGCCCATTTTAATATAAAATAAGCTTGTCATTCGTTGTGTGATAGTTGTACCTTTCGTAACTTAATGATAGTATTATTATCATTGTTTTCGATTAAGATGTGAAGAGACGAGTTCAACGTGGTTATTGGAAAGATTGTTATAAGGTATGTTAAATCTAAACTATTCCTTAATTTTAGCATGATCTCGTAACTATATGTGTTTGATAACGAGACATAAAGAGAAGTTCGTACTCCTGAATTTATGTACATTATCCAAGTATCATAAGTTACAGTATTCTCCCTTATCAGGATTTTATATTCATTTAAGTATTGTCTTCTTCTAGTAAAGAAAGAATAGGGTCTAATATATATATATAGTATTACAGTATTTTCACCACCATCGAGCTATAATCGGTGGGCAGGCCCCTATTGGGCAACCTCTGATTAGATGGTAAGTTGTATACCGAGCCTACTATGGCCTAGCGCCTATGATAGAGCCTACTACGTCCGAGCAGTTACACGTACCGAGCCTTATAAGGCCGAACACCTATTTTACTTACTATATTGAGAGAGTTGAGTGAGTATCATTAGGTAAGTATATCTTCAAATCATCTTTGATGCCCAGTTACTTTTAGTTTTTATATTATCAGATCAATTTCAGCTTTCAGTTATTCTATTGCCTTACATGCTCGGTACATTATTTCGTATTGATGTCCCTTTTTTGGGAACGCTGCATTTCATGCATGAAGGTTCAGATAGATAGATGGGTAGACCTCCTCAGTAGGTGTTGTCCGAGTTCAGCTTGATCGTTAAGCTCCACGTCCTTCGGAGTTGTCGGGTATAGGGTTTTGAGTACATATGGGGTGTGTGTGTGTGTGTGTGTGTGTATATATATATATATATATATATATATATATATATATATATATATATATATATTCTATCACTCAATGAAGTATGTTGGGTTTGTAGGCCTTGTATCTATATTTTTTTCTGTTTGTCAGCTGTAGTAGTTATGAAGGTCTTATCGGCCCAGCTTTATATTGATGTTCAGTCAGAGCTAGTCTCCGTTCAGTTTTATATTTTTTTCATAAACTATCTTGCAATGTGGCCTTATGGCCAAAGTATGACATTGTATGTTGAGAATCCGTCAGTTTGAGGTTGGTACGCTCGGTTAAGTGAGGCACCGGGTGTCGTTCTCGCCTCCCCAGCTTTGGGGCGTGACAAGTACAATACTGCCTGGTATAATAAACAGTAAGTTGAGATAAGAAAGGGACTCCAGGGTCTGCTAACACCAAGCAGTACTACCACAAGTCTGCTGGAAAAGGTCTGAATAAATCACCTCTGAACGCTGTTGGGACCAATATCGGGATCTGCACAAAAAATATAAAAATATAGTATGAGTACAACCAACCCCATGTACTCAGTAAGTATCAAGCCTAACCTCGATGAGGTAGTGACGAGGCTATGACAAGATACTCATTGTAAGTTTGTACGAGTAATAAGTAGAAAGTAATAGCAATATAGATAAACGAGTAAAACCATATTGAACGAAATAAGAGAATAAATAACAGAGGATCCCAGAATATCATCACACCCTCATAACACAACACCGTAGCGGAGCATAACAACCAAGAATAATTGCAAGACATTCTTTTTGTTGCGGTATGTAACCCGTTCCTAATATCAATACCAACAAGTGTTCATAACGTTGCGGCGCATAACTCTATCCCATATCAATAACAATACCGTTGTGGCATGCAACCTGATCCCTATATCAATAACAGTACCGTTGTAGCATGCTACCCGATCCCAATATATCCATTCATTTGAAAATGCCCAGTAACATTCAACATGGCAAGTCTCACAACATACTATTAAAGGGAGGTAGAATGCATAAATTTACCAAGGAAGTACGATCACGAACAAGGAAGGTCAAATAGTGCAATATCCAAGAACTAGCCTCACAACATATACCAACAAGACTTAAACAAGTCGTAACATAAAGATAATCTAAGGTCGCACAATACAACATAACAGAATAGAGTAAAAAAAGGAATAGGTAAAGATAATAGGGCAAATAAGGACATAAAGCAGATTAAAACATCGTCTAATAATAGGAAAGGGCATGTAACAAGTAAGGAAAATACATTGAATCAAAGCATAAGACAAATAAAAGCATGTAACAATTGAAGACAATTAATAAGTGAGGGCATATATGTATCAAGAAAACATGTATTAAATAATGGCTCGTAATAAAGGAAAGCACGAAATAAGGACATACATGGTATAATTTAAGGAATGAAGTAAGCTAGAATACCCTTCATACTTATACCCATGACAACGCATATACCACCAACCTTGCATATACGTTGTTTCAACACATAAATCACATAGAAAATAGATCAATCATGTCCTAATTCCCTCAAATCAAGGTTAACCACGATACTTACCTCTTTATGGAATAAGATCAACAATCCAACATGGCTTTCCCTTTAGAACAAGCCTCCAACCACCCAAATCTAGTCAAATATCACTCAAATAAATTAAATCAAGCTTTAGAAACTACCCAAGTATAAAAAAATATTTGATATGTAATATATTTGAAAAAGTCAACAAAAAGTTAACCCGAGACCACATGGTTGAAATCTAAAATTAAAACCAAATCTCGATTATTCATTCAACCCAGAGTCAAAAAATGTGATTTGTTTCGAGATCCAACCTCAAATCAAGGTTTATCTCTCGAAAATACAAAATCCTAAATTTCTACCCAAAATCTCTATTTGTACTCTATGAAATCTTAGGTTTAATATAAAAAATTTATGCAAAAGTAATGAAATTGAACGAAAATAACTTAAAGTTACTAACCAATAAAGTTGGGAAAACATTGCTCTCCAAAATTGCCTGTATGTGGAGTCTAGGTCTCAAAGATGGGATAAAATGAGCTAAATCATGAAATCCAAACCTTTCACCCAGCTGCACATATCGCAATTGCGAACTCTTGTCTTAATTGTGATGTACGCAAAAGTGAACAACTGGTCGTAAATGCGAACAATCCCTTATCCCCTGTTGTCGCAAATGCAATGAAACCTTCGCAATTGCAAAGGCTAGAACCTCCGCGAATGCAAACAAAGCTTCGCAAAAGCAAAGTTGTCCCTACTATGCCCAGGGTGGCAAATGCGACAATTATCTCGCAAATGCGATGTTGCCCAACCGCTACCCAACATTGCAAATGCGAAGTTGCCCAACCGCTACCCAACATTGCAAATGCGAGCCCGCACTCGCAAATGCAAGTCTCGCATTTGCGAATAGACTCTCGCAAATGCGAGGTCTACATGTCACGACCCAAAAATTCCACCACAGGCATCGTGATGGCACCTAGTCTCTAAGACTAGGTAAGCCGATTTCAATTATATTTTTGGAGCCATTGTTTTTAATTAAATAAGTAACTAAAACTAACAGCGGAACAAATATGAATGTACAACCTCCCAAGACTGGTAGTACTGAGTCATGAACTCTAACTAAATACATGGAATGATCACGAGGACCGAATATACAATATTGTTTGATTAAAAATTAATAGTACAATAAAATAAAAAAACTCCAAGGGACTGGGACGACCAAGCAGCTCTACCTTGAATCCTTACGATTCCGCTTTAACTCTTGTCAAGTCCAATAACTCCAATACCTGGCTCTGCACAAAAATGTGCAGAAGTGTAGTATGAGTACACCACGGTCGGTACCCAGTAAATATCAAGACTAACCTCAGTGGAGTAGAGATGAGGTACAGTCAAGACACTCACTAGTCTAATAGCCTGTGCAATATAATATACAAAATAATAGGAAGCAGATAACAATGAGGGCAACATAAAACAACCAGTAATATGCACAACAGACAACAAAAATACCATTAATATCGCTCAATAATTAATAAATACAACTACACACAATAAATCAAATCCTTCAAATAAATGTCTTTCACACATAATTCTTTCAAATAACTCTCTTTCAAATATAATTTTCTCAAATAATTACCTTTCAAATATAATTCTTTCATATAATACCTTCTACATAAAAATCCTTTCAAATAAATATTTTGAATATAATTCTATCAATTAAAAAATTACCATGTGACACCTCGTTTCATAATCATAAAAATACGGGTCTCAGTCCATTTCCATATTTTTCGTAAACACGGGTCTCAATCCAATTTTCATATTTCCACGGCACCTCGTGCCCATAATTAAATCATCATATTTCCCCTGCACTTCGTGCCCTCATTTCATATCACATCTGCACGGACAATTCACGTGCCAAATATCATTATCATTTAATCACAGCACCTCGTGCCCACAATTCATATCATAACTGCACGGACAATTCACGTGCCAATATCCTCATTATTTACTCACGGCACGTCGTGCCCACATTTTATTTTATAATCTGTCTGGCAATAGCCACAAGCTCTCAATTTAATCATAAATCAAATTGTCATCAATTTACCAACAAAAAAAAAATTGCACAAGGTATAAAACTAAATACAAGAATATCACAACATGACATGAAAATCATCAACCCCACATCATCACATATCGTCCCTGACAATAGCCACCCTTATCGCTCCGTCCAGATAATATCAATAGCCGCCCTTATAGCTCCTATTGCCACCCTTACCGCTCCTATTGCCACCCCTATCGCTCCGCCCAGACAATATTCCAATAAACAAAACCACAGTGAAATGCCACCCTTATACCCATATAATATCAACGGTGAAATGCCACCCTTATATCTTCAAAATAATAATTAACACAACACAATAATTTATGCGATAAATTATCACGGCAACATAACAAAATCAATTCATATCACAATTTGCCCAATGGCTACAACCAAAATTCCAAAGATACAACCAAGCCAATTTATTTCATATCAAATAGCCGAAGGCTCCACACAATGTGTACAATATCCAAAAACAATCAATAGAGATAGAAAGTACTCAACATAAAGCAAAGTCTTCATTAACTCCAAATTTTCAATAATTATATAAACACTTCTTATTAAGCTCATTTAATTAATTATTTGCAGAGGGGAAAATCCAAAATCAAATTAAATTCCAATAATTATCAAACCAACAAATTCACAAAATTTAATAAATAATCAAATAACAATCACTTCAAATTGTCATATAACAACAAAGTCAACAACAAGGATTTAGGCACGACAAATAAATGATTAAATATATACTAACAATTATCCAATTTACTACACAATATGCTCAAAACTTTAACTCAATAAAATTTGCACATATAAATCAAGTACTACTCGTCACCTCGCGTACATGGTTTTTAATTACACAAATTGCACATAAGACTCAATGCCTAAGGGAAAATTCCCCTACTCGAGGTTATGTAAGACACTTACCTTTTTGAAGTTAGGTCGATATTCCAAAATAGCTTCTCACGTGAATTGACCTCCGGACGGCTCCAATCTTTCTTAAGCCTTACTTACATCACTACGAGGTTCCGAAAATCCTAGCAACTTCAATCTATTTAAAAAAATAACAAAAGTGAACCATAATTAGGAAGATTTTCATGATTTCAGCTCTTTGAGCATTTTATCAATCACTAGGTGTACAAATTTGGCTAGAAGATTCTTCTACAAGATTTCCTTCACTCCTCAACCCAATCTTTACTTATTTTAGCCCAACAATCTTCCCACAAATCTTATTGGTACATACATGTATAAATAATACTCTCATACCCAAAAATCATACTCCTAATCAACCATCTTCTACCAAATTTGAAATTGAAAACTAGGGTATGGAACCTTACCTCTTAGATGAAGAACTTGTGAGATTTCCTTGTCGGATTTCAACGTTTGGACAAAATCTTGATGAACAAAACACTTCATCCACTTCCTTTCACTTCTCTCTAAAAAACCTCAGATAATTGCCCCAGAATAAACCCCAAAGACTATTTATCAAAATGGGGTCGGGTTATAAAAATAGGAAAATTAACCCTCCGAACTCAGTTATGCGGTCACACAATGGACCGCACAATTGGTGTGCGGGTTGCAAAATGATCGCACAAATCGATGCCCAGAACTGGGCTGTTCTGGACCATTTTGCAACAAGTTTGCGGTCGCATAACCATTTTGCGATCGCATAATGGTCGCATAGTGGTCGCATAATTGGTCGCAAAATCGCATTATGTCAAGCCTTTGGTAATTTGGTCATAACTGCTTGTAGTAATATCCAAATGACGAACGGTTTGAAGCGTTAGAAACTATACACATAGACCTTTATTGTTATAGTAATACACCATATAAATCTTCATATCAAGATAGGTATGCTCGTTTGAATTTAGGTCTTGTGCGAACTCACTTGAAACCTTAGTCTATTATGAAATTTCCAACTTCAACATTCAATGCCGAAACCTATCGAATCAAGTCCAATTGACCTCAAATTTTTCACACAGTTCATAATTAATATAACGGACCTATTCCAATTTCCAGAACCGGATTCCGACCTCGTTATCAAAAATTCAACCTTTGATCGAACTTTTCGAAAATCGTCTATTTTTCAACTTTCGCCAAAATGCGTCGAATTGTCCTACGGACTTCCAAATCCAAATTCGAACATGCGCCTAAGTCCGATATCACCATACAAATCTATTGACATCATCAAAATTCTATTTCGAGGTCGTTTTCTCAAAAGTCAACTCTTTGGTCAACTCTTTCTATTTAAGCTTCAAAATGAGAATTTCTCTTTCAATTAAATTCTAAATCTTCCGAAAATCAAACTCGACCACACCCGTGGGTCATAATACATATTATAAAGTTGCCCGGAACCTTAAGTCATTGAACGGAGCGTTAATTCTTAAAACGACAAGTCGGGTCATTACATTCTCCACCTCTTAAACATACGTTCGTTCTTGAACGTGCCAAGAATCTTTCTGAGGACTTTAATTTACTGAGTGTATTCTTACACACATACTTGTGGGTGATTCTACGTTCCCGCAATTTAACACGTGTCCGATGACACCATCTCAATTGAGATTATTTCTTTTCTCCATTCTTATAAGCTTTAAAGCAAATTCCCTAACTCTCTGATCATTTCCAACAAGCCTGATTTTCACTTCGACACACGGTATTAGTCTCAACTTGCTATAGTAACTCGTGCCGACGCACACATCAACTTTCTTGATAGTGTTGAAGTACTTCAAAATTTTTTCGGGTTGCTACATTCTTCCCCGCTTAGGATCATTCGCCCTCAAACACATAACATATTTATCTCTTCCTTGGCAAATCTCAATCCTCCAAATTTTACTAACTCCCAAATTTTTCAGAAATTTCTGCAGAGTGCCCCCTGTAATTTGGCTTATCCACCTGCCAGAGTAACACCAAAACAACTCCTAACAATACATCCACAACCCAACAAAATACCACAAGGTGTATTCAATAACACCAATCTCAGCATTACAAACACTGTATTATTATAATGATATCAAGACATGAAGCACATGATATGTATGCTCATCACCACATCTCTGGTCTTAAAAGTTGTTCATAATTAATTCCAGCATCATCAATTAATCTCATATTAACCACCACCTCATTTCGAATTTTCACAACACTGACAACAGAATGTGAGGCATGAAGACCTCATGATTGCTTAATCAGATTAATGAGTCACATTTAATGCTACCTGGGCACTCATCTCATAGGTTAAAAATCAATGGTTACAGCATGAAAATGGCTGAATATGTACAGAAAAATATACAAGAATTATCAAATAAGCCTAACAGGCATGACTCCCTATTAATACTATTGTACAATTAAATTTCACAAAGGAAAAATTTTAAACTCATAAATATTTCATCACAAGGACCTCGTCCTTACATAACTTCCATCTCGGCTTGCAACTCGGTTTGAATATTTCACATCATGTAAAAATGCGAGGATCTTGTCCTCAACTCCGAATCATAAATATGTTGCACATTGTGCCAACTGAAATTTTTAATTTCCTTTCTTTCTTCTTTTCAATATATTTCATAAATAATTTTCACCACATATAATGAACCCTCATATCGGTAGGGCATATAATTCATAAAAATTGGAATCAATTATTCCGAAACACATTAAACCCATTGTAATGAATAATAAAAATTACTTTTGGGCTTATAGCCCTCAATGGTGTACCAAAAATAAAATGACATATACGGGTTCACATCTTTAAATCTCCCAACAGGGATAAACATATAAGTGGATCACAAATTTACGAAGCTCACCCATAAGTGGAGCATAATAGAAGGACTCACCTCAATATTCAGAACCGAATCAAATTACGGAAAATATCCTTTTATAATAAAATCAGGATCGTACCTGTAACAACACCATCTGGTGTATTTGCCTCAGCCAAATCATAGTGATTAAATCAACGGGCCGAGCCTCCACCTCTTAAGCGCCCACTACCCATCTGTCCTCTACCTCTAGTTGACTGTGCACGTGGAGTATTAACTGGAATAAAACTTGTGGCTGGAGTGTTGAGATGAAATCTACCCCTCCCAAGTCTGGGACAATCTCTCATGATATGCCTAGTATCACCACACGCATAACAACCCCTCTGAGGTCGCGGCTGCTCGTACTGAGTCTGTGCCGAATAACTGGAATAACCACTGTAAGAATCTCGAGTCAGTGGTGCACTGTAAACTGGAGCACTCCGAGTAATCTGATGTGCGGACTGAGCTGACCGACTGCTCGAGCCTCCGCTATAATGGGTTCTAGCTGAAGAGTAAAACCCATTGAACCCTCCAGATCGTCGAGGCTTTTTGGCTTCCTTAGACTCCCTTTCCTCGCCTAAAACACCTTCAATCTTCCTTGCAATCTCCACTACTTGTTGAAATGGAGCATCAGTTTGCAACTCTCGAGCCATGCATATTTTAATATCATAATCGAGCCCCTCAATGAATCTGCGGACCCGTTCTCTGATTATAGGAACTAAGATAGGTGCATGACGGGCTAAATCACTGAACCTGATAGCATATTCTGACACTGTCATAGTACCCTGACGCAACCGTTCAAACTCTGTGCGCCACGCATCTCTGATAGTCTGGGGAACAAACTCTTTCAAGAACATTTTCGAAAATTGAGCCTAAGTTAGTGGTGTGGCATCGGCTGGGCTACCTTCTTCATAGATTTTCCACCACCTATACGCTACGCCTGACAGTTGAAATGTAGTAAAGAAAACTCTGCTCACTTCCACAATACCCATGGTGCAGAGAATACTGTGACAATTTTCCAGAAATCCTTGGGCATCCTCTGTAGCTGTGCCACTGAAAGTTGGTGGATCATATTTCTTAAACCTTTCAAGTCTCTTTTGTTCTTCTTCTGATGCCTCGGGCTTGACCTCAGGCCGAACCGAAATAACACGTTAAACCGGTACTACACCCGGAACCTGTCCAACGTGAACTTGCTGCTTTGGAGTTGTGGTAGGAGTCTGAGCTACTCCCCCAATCTGCGGAATGTTTGGTGCAACAAAGATCAATCCCGCCTGAGTTAATGTACGAAACATACTCAGGAACTGTGCTAAAGTCTCCTGAAGTCCTGGGGTAACAGCAGGTACTTCTAGTACATGTCCCCCAACTGGAGCTACTAGTGGCTCCTCAACTGTTGTTTTGACAAGTGTTCTAGTCACAGCACGTGCCCTTCCTCAACCTCTATCTCGGCCCCGGCTTCTTGCAGCCCTAGCAGTATGTGCGGATGCCTGCTCAGCTAACCCAGTAGCACGTGTCCTCACCATCTGTAAGAGAATAGAGATGCAAAGGTTCAAATTCCAAATTCAACAAATTCCGCATGACAGGAATGAAAGAAATGGAAATAACCTAACAGTTCTATAGCCTCTCAAAGATAAGTACATATGTCTCCGTACCGATCCGCAAGACTCTACTAGACTCGTTCGTGACTCATAGAACCTATGAACCTAGAGCTCTGATACCAACTTGTCACGACTCAAAAATCCCACCACAGGCGTCGTGATGACACCTAGTCTCTAAGACTAGGTAAGCCGATTTCAATTATATTTTTGGAGCCATTGTTTTTTAATTAAATAAGTAACCAAAACTAACAGCGGAACAAATATGAATGTACAACCTCCCAAGACTGGTAGTGCTGAGTCACGAACTCTAACTGAATATATGGAATGATCACGAGGACGGAATATACAATACTGTTTGATTAAAAATTAACAGTATAATGAAATGAAAAGACTCCAAGGGACTGCGACGACCAAGCAACTCTACCTTGAATCCTTACGATCCCACTTTAACTCTTGTCAACTCCAATAACTCCAATACCTGGCTCTGCACAAAAATATACAGAAGTATAGTATGAGTACACCACGGTCGGTACCCGGTAAGTATCAAGACTAACCTCAGTGGAGTAGAGACGAGGTATAGTCAAGACACTCACAAGTCTAATAGCCTGTGCAATATAATATACAAAATAATAGGAAGCAGATAACAATAAGGGAAAAATAAAACAACCAGTAATATGCATAGAAGACAACAAGAATACCATTAATATCGCTCAATATTTAATAAATACAACTACACACAATAAATCAAATCCTTCAAATAAATGTCTTTCACACATAATTCTTTCAAATAACTCTCTTTCAAATATAATTTTCTCAAATAATTACCTTTCAAATATAATTCTTTCATATAATACCTTCTACATAAAAATCCTTTCAAATAAATATTTTGAATATAATTCTTTCAATTAAAAAATCACCATGTGACACCTCGTTTCATAATCATAAAAATACGGGTCTCAGCCCATTTCCATATTTTTCGTAAACACGGGTCTCAACCTATTTTTCATATTTCCACGGCACCTCGTGCCCATAATTAAATCATCATATTTTTCCGGCGCCTCGTGCCCACAATTCACATCACATCAACACGGACAATTCACGTGCCAAGATCCTCATTATTTACTCACGGCACGTCGTACCTACATTTCATTTTGTAATCCGCCTAGCAATAGCCACATGCTCTCAATTTCAACATAAATCAAATTGTCATCAATTTACCAACAACAAGAAAAATTGCACAAGGTATAAAAATAAACACAAGAATATCACAACATCACATGAAAATCATCAACCCCACAACCCCACATTATCACATATCGCCTATGACAATAGCCACCCTTATCGCTCCTATTGCAACCCTTATCACTCCTATTGCCACCCTTATCGCTCCGCCCAGACAATATCAATAGCCGCCTTTATCGCTCATACTGCCACCCTTACCGCTCCTATTGCCACCCTTATCGCTCCGCCCAGATAATATTCCAACAAACACAACCACAGTGAAATGCCACCCTTATATCTTCAAAATAATAATTAACACAACACAATAATTTACACGAGAAATTATCACGGCAACATAACAAAATCAATTCATATCACAATTTTCCCAATGGCTACAACCAAAATTCCAAAGATACAATCGAGCCAATTAATTTCACATCAAATAGCCGAAGGCTCCACACAATGTGTACAACACCCAAAAACAAACAACAGAGATAGAAATTACTCAACATAAAGCAAAGTCTTCATTAACTCCAAATTTTCAATAATTATATAAATACCTCTTCTTAAGCTCATTTAATTAATTATTTGCAGAGGGGAAAATTCAAAATCAAATTAAATTCCAATAATTATCAAACCAGTAAATCCACGGAATTTCATAAATAATCAAATAACAATCACATCAAATTATCATATAACAACAGAGTCAACAATAGGGATTTAGGCATGAAAAATAGATGATTAAATATATGCCAACAATTATCCAATTTACTACACAATATGCTCAAGATTTTAACTCAATAAAATTTGCACATATAAACCAAGTACGTACTCGTCACCTCGCATACATGGTTTTCAATTACACAAATTATACATAAGACTCAATGCCTAAGGAAAAATTCCCTCACTCGAGGTTAAGCAAGACACTTACCTTTTTTAAGTTAGGTCGATATTCCAAAATAGCTTTCTCACGTGAATTAACCTCCGGACGGCTCCAATCTTTCTTGAGCCTTCCTTACATTACTACGAGGTTTCGAAAATCCTAGCAACTTCAATCAATTTAGAAACATAACAAAAGTGAACCATAATTAGGAAGATTTTCATGGTTTCAGCTCATTTGAGCATTTTACCAATCACTAGGTGTGCAAATTTGGCTACAAGGTTCTTCTACAAGATTTCCTTCACTCCTCAACTCAATTTTTACTTATTTTAGCCCAACAATCTTCCCACAAATCTTATTGGTACATACATGTATAAATAATACTCTCATACCCAAGAATCATACTCTTAATCAATCATCTTCTACCCAAATTCGAAATTAAAAACTAGGGTATGGAACCTTACCTCTTAGATGAAGAACTTGTGAGATTTTCTTGTTGGATTTCAAAGTTTGGACAAGATCTTGATGAACAAAATACTTTATCTACTTTCTCTCTCTAGAACGCTCTCACTTCTCTCTAAAAAACCTCAGATAATTTCCCCAAAATAAACCCCAAAGCCTATTTATCAAAATGGGGTTGGGTTATGAAAATAGAAAAATTAACCCTCCGAACTCAGTTATGCGGTCGCACAATGGACCGCACAATTGGTGTGCGGGTCGCAAAATGATCGCACAAATCGGTGCCCAGAACTGGGCTGTTCTGGACCATTTTGCGACAAGCTTGTGGTCGTATAACCATTTTGCGATCGCATAATGGTCGCATAGTGGTCGCATAATTGGTCACAGAATCGCATTCTGTCAGCCTTTGGTAATTTGGTCATAACATCTTGTACAAATGTCCAAATGACAAACGGTTTTAAGCGTTGAAAACTATACACATAGACCTTTATTTTGATAGGTAACAAACCATATAACTCTTCATAACAAGAGAGGTATGCTCGTTTGAAATTAGGTCTTGTGCGAACTCACTTGAAACTTTAGTCTGTTGTGAAATTTCCAACTTCAAAATTCAATGCCGAAACCTATCGAATCAAGTCCGATTTACCTCAAATTTTGCACACAAGTCATAAGTGATATAATAGACCTATTATAATTTCCAGAATCGGATTCCGACCTCGTTATCAAAAATTCAACATTCGATCGAACTTTTCGAAAATCGTCTATTTTCCAACTTTCGCCAAAATGCGTCGAATTGTCCTACGGACTTTCAAATCCAAATCCGAACACGCGCCTAAGACCAAAATTACCATACAAATCTATTGACATGATCAAAATTCTATTTCGAGGGCGTTTGCTCAAAAGTCAACTCTTTGGTCAACTCTTTCCATTTAAGCTTCAAAATGAGAATTCTCTCTTTCAATTAAATTCTAAATCTTCCGAAAATCAAACTCGACCACACCCTCGGGTCATAATACATATTATGAAATTTCCCGGGACCTTAAGTCATTGAACGAGGTGTTAATTCTTAAAACGACAAGTCGGATCGTTACACTACAACACCACAAAAATTCCAAAAATTCTAACAAATCAGTCTGTAACTCATCCGAGCCCATCAGACTCTAATTCGAACATTCATACAAGTATAATAACACTATACGAACTCTCTTGTGAGCTTAAATAATCATAATAACATCTAAAATCAAGAATCAAATACCAAAACTCAAAGAACTCATACTTCAAATTTCTAATTTTTCACATTAAGCGCTGAAACGGTCTCGAGTCACCCAGAATTCCAATCAAACATGCATACAAGTCCAAAATTATTATAAGAACTTACCGAAATTATCAAAACACCGATCCAAGGTCGTTTACCAAAAATATTGACTATGGTCAACTCTAACCATTTTCAAGTTCAAAAATCAAGTTTTCTTTAAAAATTCACATTTAAGCTTTTCGAAAATAATACAGACATAAATCATCAAATAGCGCTATGAAAGGTCTCAAATCATAAAATGAGGAGCTAGTACTCAAAACGGCCTATTGGATCATTACAATGTTTAAGACGTTAGCACTTTTATTGTAGGTTCCTATGCTTTGTAGGAGTGGTTCAACCTTCTAGAGATTTTGTTTTATATTTGAAAATATACACAACTTGAGATGATTTGGTGTTGTCATGTGTCGACCTATAGATGTACCGGTGTGTAAGTGTAAAACTATGGTAAGTGAATGTGTTAAAGGGGGACGGTTTAGACCTAACATCACATGAAATGATGTTGTCTCTAAAGATCTACAAATTCAATTCGTGGAACCAGTGCAGATCATTTAGCTAAGAATAGAGCACAATAAAAAAAAGATCCATATAAGTGATAACTAGTTGGGAATACATTTTAGACTTATTGGGGAACTTCTATTATTATGATTATTATTATTATTATTATTATTATTATTATTATTATTATTATTATTATTATTATTATTATTATTATTATTATTATTATTATTATTATGCGAGTTGAGTACAAATGAATAAGTGAGGATTCATATGACCGAGCCCAACTTATTTAGGCTGATGCATAGTTATCGTTGAGGAAAAGACACATAGCTACTAATATTTTCTATTTTTATGTGCATAATATTTACATGAAATGAGTTCAAAAAAAGAAAAAAAACTTGGTTAGCGAGGATTCATATAGCTGACCTCAACTTATTTGAGAATGTTACATAGTAATTATTATTTTTGTTGTTGATCCATTACTTTTATTTATAAGAAGATCTAATAAAACTTAAATGATTTTCAATATTTTTGAGATAATAAACGTAAGAAATAATTTGAAGTGATAAACTAAAAAGTAAAAAGAGTAGGAAGCGTGAAATAGTTAAATGTTACTCCTTCCGTTTCAATTTATGTGAACATGTATGATTGGGCACAAAGTTTAAAAAAAAAATGAAGACTTTTGAAATTTGTAGTCCTAAACAAGTCAAAAAGGGATCCAGAGTATTTGTGTGGTTATAAAAGCTTCTCATTAAGGGTAGAATTGGAAGTTTAAGCTAAATTATTTTCAAATTTAAAAAGAGGTTATTCTTTTTGAAACGAACCAAAAAGGAAATAAGTTCATATAAACCGGAACGGTGGGAGTATTATTTAAAGGTATTGGACTTGTTTATATCTGTAAACGGACAGTTGGCAAATGAGAAATAGTTCTTAGCCGATTCATTATTTATTGATATAATTTAATAATTAAAAACAATGTATGCAGGTTACAGCTGTAATGGTCGCTAACTATTTATTCAGCCACGGGCCATGTGTGTTCTTTCTTTCAGCGAACGAAATTGGAATGCTACAGCTATGCTAGTTATTCATTTGTTTGAAAACAAAGAAAGGAAAAAAAATCTACCATTAAGATTTCTGTGTTCTTAATTAAAGGTATTGGGTTCTTAAAGTGAAGTCTCTTTGGGAAGGAGCACCAAAATCTCCTTAGAGAGAATTATAAAATTACCTAGGAGAAAAAAAAATTACTCTCTTCGTTTCAATTTAAATAATTTAGTTTGACTCTGCACATAGTTTAAGAAACAAAGTAATACTTTTGAAATTTATAGTCTTCAAAGTTTAAGGGTTAAAAGCTTTGTGGGGTCCTCCCATTTGTGTGAATATAAAAGCTTCTCAGAGTAAAATGGGTAAAGTGAAAGTTTAAAGTTGAATTATTTCTAATTATAGAAATGTATCAATTATTTTTGGAAAAGAATAATAGGGAAAGTATGCCATATAAGTCGAAAGGATGGAGTAATTAAGCTGAAAGCATCTACGTATACACATATTATCACGATCTACATGCGTCCACAAATCAGTCGTAAGCCATTCTATCTAATTGTTTGGACGTTCAAATGGGAAATGCAATTAAAAGCGGAACTAACAATAGGGAAAAGCAAAGGCAGTTGCCTAAGAGGATCATACTGGTGCGACATGGTGAGAGTGAGGGGAACTTAGACAAAAATGTGTACGCCATCACACCTGACCATAGAGTCCAACTCACAGAGAAAGGCAAAGAGCAAGGCAAAAAGGCCGGGGAGATTATCCGCGGCGTGATTTGTGACAAAGGAAATTGCAGTAGTAAGGTCTATTTCTATGTATCTCCGTTCTTGCGCACCCGGGAAACACTGAAAGAAATAGGCGCTGCGTTTTGCAGCAGCGAGATCGTAGGGGTAAGAGAAGAATGTAGGTTGAGAGAAATGGACTATGCCAAATTTCAGAATACAGAGAAGATGGAGGAGTATAAGATGGAAAGAGAAAAATATGGAAAGTTCTTCTACAGATTTCCGGGTGGAGAATCGGCCGCTGATGTGTATGACCGGGTTTCAGGTATATATCTATTCAAGTAAATCTTTTTAACGAATTGCAGTTTGATTTCATCATACTAAAATGTGGATGTTTTGTTTCTTGGTATGTTGAATCTTGCTGTGGAACAAATACATAGTATCCATCATAATTATCTTCATTTTTGAAATGCTAGTTAAGATTTATATTTAATGGTAAAAGAATGAAACCTTAAAGGATTAAAGCAGATCATATTGGAAAAGAAACAAAGAATATATGTTTTTCTTTTAGAACTGGATTAGGGAAGGAGATATAAAAAGTGAAGCAGTCAGTAGTGGTCGTTAAACATCATTTTGCTGGCGAAGTGGTTGAAGGCTTCGTCTGACTAGCCAACATCTCCGACTCCGGTGGATGGAAATCCGCGTACTTCATCATTGGAGAGACGGGGCCAGGGGGCGGATTTATAAGTTTGTCTACGGGGCATGTGAATGCAAGATCTTTTTGCTATTTTATGTATGTATTTTTAAGTATTACTCTAATATTATCTATTGACATTCATGTTCCACAAATATTGAATGATGTATTTGGTTGAATATTGAGTTATTAGCTAAGGGAATATGAATTTTCCTTTTTTTAAGTGGTGCACTCATAAGCGAAGAATTTGAACGCCTGGTCTGAGACGACGTTCCTTTTGCCGCTTTTGGGTGCGTTAATCACAGATTACTTTTTGGGTACCATTATCATTTCGCCTATGTTCTCTATGTCCTGGGAGTTCGGACCCTTTTAGCTGTCTTTCTTCTCAACTCTTCTTACTGCCAAAATCCAACCCTCATACCGAACGGACAAAACCAACTGAAAAATTGACGGAGGAAATTGCGCAGGGAGGTCACAAGCCTTGTTTACAAGCTTTTTGGGAGCCGACCAATTTGAGATTCTCATGATATTATTAACAGAGATAAGAAAGTCTGATGTCTAATAGAAAGTCTATACAGATAAATATAACTTGAATATATATATATATATATATATATATATATATATCTAGTACTCTATCTATTTCAACTGTGAGCTTACTTAACGGGACACGGATTGAAAGAAAAGAGAAAATTTTGAAATTTATTGTCATAAACATGCCATAATATTTGACATCTAAGCTTGTAGTCTTAAACATATCATAATATTTGTCTAGGTATAAAAACTTCTCATTAAGGATAGAATGAGAATTTTGAATTATATTGTTTCAAATTTAAAAAGAAATTATTCTTTTTTAAACAGTCTAAAAAGTAAATAGATTCACACATAAATTAAAACGGATTGAATATATAAAATTAATGATAAGTAAATATTGAGTAGAAAACATTTAGCATTGAATTGCAATATTAATTTCATTAATACAGGTTTTATCGATTCTCTATGGAGAGACATAGACATGGACATGATTCCCTATGGTGCTAAGGAGGACCTAAATGTTGTTGTAATCAGTCATGGATTGACCATTCGAGTGTTGCTCATGAGAATATTCAGATGGACACCAGAACAAATTGATAATTTAGTAAGTCCCAAAAATGCCGAGGTTCGAATCATGGAGTTAGGGAATGAAGGTGAGTACAGTCTTGCGTTACATCATGATGATCAAACCTTAGGGAAATGGGGACTTTCTGCTGAAATGATTGTTGATCAAAAGTTGAGGGCTTACGGTCCTACGGTTGACCTTGACAAGTGCTTCTTCCCTCGTTACTTTGACCGTCTGGCCGACAAATAATTTTGAGGATGAGAAAAAAATTAAGTAATTTAGCCAATAACTCAACTATTCAGTTGTTTTTTGCGCAAGGTTATGTACCAAACTTTTGCTTTCGTTCCTTATTTTGTGATTTCCATAATTATATGTTGTAAAACCATTAAAATTATTTTGGTTTAATTTGCTTGTCGTATAATATTTGGGGTTTAAAATAGAATTAAACTCTTTTAAAAAAAACATTTTTGTTTTGGGCGAAAACGACCATACCACTCACAGTTGGCATCTGGCCGTGTTCTACAAAATTTGAGCATTTTTTATCTGATGTTTAAAATTTGAATATTTGCTTTATCAATATACAGTTACTTTCATTAAGGCAAAACTCGATTGATCCATTGTGGTAATTGTTAGAAACTGAGAATAGTTAGTACTCCATTTGAGATGAGTAGGTATATTTCCGTTCAATGTTATATAAGAAGAAATAGGCTGTTTTATACACTTCTTTTACAACTCGAAATAAATTTCACTACTAGAAATTCGGCCAAAATCGACCGCGGCTGACCAACCGAAGTCGGTCGATTTTTAAAAAATATTATATTTTCTAATTTTCTTTTTACGAAAGCGACCAACTTCGGTCGGTTATTTTTAGCGCAAAAATGCTGGAAACTATTTTGGCGTCCCGCGAAATTTATTTTTTAATAAACCAACCAACTATGGTCGGTTTTTTATGTAAAATAAATTAAAATTAATATTCAAAAAGCTAACCGAAGGTTATTTCAGTCGGTCATTTTAATAAACCGACAGACTTCGGTTAATAATTTTATATTTTTAATAAAATCAACCGAAATTGGCCCGTTATTTTCGCGCGAAAATGCAATTAAAGATTACAAATAACATTAAAGAATGTCTTAAACCAAAATGTACCAATGGTCTTGTTACACCTCATATTTTCGTATGCAAGAGTATGTCGTAAGTTAATTGATGTAAGCTCAAAAATGAGATCATCTTTGAAAGTATATAAAGTAAGTTAATCATGTTACCTTGGAGGTTACAAATATTTAAGATCATGAAAGGCAAGTACCAAGAGGGTTGGAAGGTTTAGAAGCTAAACCAATCGAAGAAGATAAGTTTCATCGAAAGTCGACAAGTTTGGAATATTATAACATGTACTTTTGGGGTGAGACTAATGTGCTTAACATGATAAGGAGGTTATGTTATGAGTTATTTCAATCGTACGATAGTCGTGTGTTATGTTTTGAAGTCAAGCGAATTGTAAAATAAAAGTTGGCAAAAGTCATTACAAGTTACATTCGTAAATGTGCTGAAAATTCTGTCAAATATAGCTGAGCTTTTCTCCCAATATACTTAAAATTACGGGATGATACACATACTAAATTTAAAATCTACAAGTCTAGTTTCCAACGCATTAAACTGTTTGTCAATACGATTAAACTGTGGTATTGGAGTGAAGAATTACAAGATAGCACTTGAAAGGGGAAGAGATGTTATTATTTTTTATTGGATTGTTTTAAGTGTGTATACACACACACACACACACACACACACACATGATATGTGTGTGTGTGTGTGTGTATGGCTGGAAATTGGGAAGAATATATTGATTATGATATGGTTGTTGTTGTTATGCATTTATATATGTTTATCAAGTGAATTGTTGAAAGAAACATATGAAACTCGAGATTAGAAGTGAAGATTAGCTCTTGCATGTGCTAAAGGTTATCTTGATGTTGATTAAGTCAAAAGGATGGACTAGACATGAACCAGTGAATAAAGTTACTAATTGAGGATAGTTGGAGTTGTGGTTTATTTTTTTTATTATAAATATATGGAATAAGTCTTGAATCATTGATGAATAACTTCATTCATGTTAATGATACTGTTATTTTAAAGTAAGAAGTCTATAAGGGGTGATATGGGGTATACGGGTTCCAATCGGAGCTTGCCGTTTGTCGTGAAGTAGTTGTAACTTGTTGTTGTTATATGGTGTCGTGTTATTGATACTTATATATTTTCGGATTTCTCTGATTGTTGTTGTTGGTATATGGTATTGGAGGAGGCCCTTGTTACATGGGAGACGCTGCGGAATTTACGTAAACGTGCTACTAGCTTAAGTTACGGACTTAGCCTTTACTCAACACTAATTTTGAATCTCCTTATGCTATGGTAGATTGAGTTGAGTTGTTTGAAGAGTTGTTTCGAAGGTACTAAGGACTTAATGGGGTTAAGGTATGTTAAGGCTAAACCCTTCCTTTATTTTGGCATGATCTCGTAACTATATGGATTTGATAACGAGACATAAAGAGAAGTTCGTACTCCAGAATTTATGTACATTATCCTAGTCTTATAAGTTATAAAATTCTCCCTTATCTGGACTTTATATTCATTTAAGTATTGTCTTCTTCCAGTCAATATAGCAGAGGGTGTATATATTTATATAGATACAATATTACAGTATTTTCATCACCATCGAGCTATAATCAGTGGGAAGGCCCCAATTGGATAGTATTAAAGTATTTTCACCACCATCGAGCTATAGTCAGTGGGCAGGCCCCTATTGGGAAACCTCTGATAATATGGTAAGTTATATACCGAGCCTACTGTGGCCGCGCGACTATGAGCGAGCCCAGAATGGCCGATATATAGAGCATAGTATGGCTGAGCGCCTATGAGCGAGCCTACTACGGCAGAGCAGTTATACGTACCGAGCCTTATAGAGTTGGACATCTATTTTACTTACTATATTTAGAGAGTTGAGTCAGTATCAACTAGTAAGCATATCTTCAGTTCATCTTTGACTCCCAATTACTTCTAGTTATTATATTATCCATTTAGTCTCAGCTTTCGGTTATTATATTGCCTTACATACTCAGTACATTATTTCGTATTGACGTTTCTTCTATTGGGGATGCTGTATTTCATTCATGCAGGTCCTGATAGAAAGTTGGATGGACCTTCCCAGTAAACAGAGTCAAACATCAGCTTGGTTGGTAAGCTCCACTTCCTCAGAGTAACCGGGTCTAGACCTTGGAGTCCATTTTACATATACAGGTTTGATGGGTAGGTTGAGGCTATATCTCGAACATGATACAGTTGAGTTATCTCTAGAGTCTTGTAGATGAGTCATGTATATTTTGTATATCAGTATTGTGGCCTTTCTAGCCCTGTGTATATGTTAAAATTGTTATTGCTGGCTGGAGACATTCATGGCAGCCTCATCGGCCTGCACAATTATATATATGAGCTTTTGGGTATGTTTACCCCTCAAATTATTTTTAGATGATTTAGAATATGGCCTCATTGTCCTTGATTGGTATTGTTAGTTTGCATGTAGGCCTCGTCAGCCTAAGTTGAGGGTTGCCCCTCCAGAGTTCATAGTTACAAAGTGGTACGCTCGTACAAAGTATGGCACCGGGTTCCGGCCACACCTCCCCATGAGTATGTTACCCTTCTTTCAAATCCAAATCGTGCTATAGAGCTGAGTGATAAGAGTTTGAGCCACGACTTATGTTTGCTAATGATATATAGATCCTTGCAATTAGAAAAATTACAGCTAGCCAGAGGGCTAATACAACAGCAGGTAAGTGCACTAGTAGAAGGAGAGTTCTTGACAATGTGGCCCAGATTGAGGCCCAATCAGATCGTGCATATCAGATGATCAACTTTTTTGCTTAAGAGCCTAAGATAGGTATATATAAAACACCGAACGAATAGCAGGCTATGGGAGTATCCGAAGGTAAAAGTACAAGTTTCAACAGGTAACAGAAGCAAGGTGAAGAAGGATACGAGGTAACCAATTAGTGAAGATTATCAGTATTTACAATTTAGGCAGAGAAATATAAGCATTCCAAGTTACCTTCAACAATAACAAATGTATGTACAATTGGTCACACCTATCTCAGTTATGCCCTGTGGGAGCTAACATATATAGTTTAAGAGAAGGATGGGATATCAGGATCCAGCTGGGGTTAAAGTAACCCAAAATGGTGGATGGATTGTTAGCGTTAGCTGACATTTCCGAAGGATATTTCAAACGTGGTAATAGTTCTCCTTGTGAGACGCCCATATGGTAGACTCTAGAATAGTACATTCAGATATGAATACTAGAATGTTCAGAAAAATTGAGAAGATATGCACCAGCATCCTAGAAGGGATAAATACTTACCTTAGTGTGACTCTCGTCCCTAGTAAAGAGAGAATGTTAGGCGACCTGAAGAGCCAGTGAGATGGAGCAAGGGGAGCTAAAGTGAAAGAATATTTTGTTAAAATTTTTAGAATAAGGTAATAGACAAAAATAGTAGCAGGAGAATAAGAAGAGAGTAATTGAAGTATTATGAGTAAGATATGATAAATGGGTAATAACGGTAAATCAAAATATGACAGGTTGAAATAGTCTATAGTCAAGTGAAGGAAAAGACAAGAGGAGACAAGCTTTGAGACAATAAAAGAGTATAAGCCATAAAGTTATATCCTCATTTAGTGACTCCAACGTGATTACCAGAATGAAGAGTTAGACCCCCGGAGTAATAAAAAGCAGCATGGGCTTGTGAACATCATAAACTGAACATGAATTAGGGATCAGAAGATTTGATAATAGTCGACATCAAGAGAATTTTAGAGATCGCGTTCCGGCAATAATAGAATGGACAACAGAAAATTGTGTGTTTTTATGGCTGGAAATTGGGGGCAATAACTTGATTATGATATAGTTTCTGTTGTTATGCATTTATAAATGTTTATAAAGTGACTTGATGAAAGAAACATATGAAACTTGAGATTGGAAGTGAGGATTAACTTAAGTCACTTCTATGGTATTATTTTGCCATTGAGAGTTGTTGTAAGCTAAATATAACTTGGATTTTGACTTGAATACACTATAGGAGGTAATTATATTGTATTCTTGCATGTGCTTAAGGTTATCTTAATGTTGATTAAGTCAAAAGGATGGACTTGACATGAACTAGTGAATAAAGTTGCTAATTGAGGATAGTTGGAGTTGTGGATTATTTTCTTTATTATAAATATATGGTATAAGGCTGGAATCATTACTGAATGACTTCATTATCATGTTAATGATAGTGTTATTTTAAATTAAGAAGTCTATAAGAGGTGATATGGGGTATATGGATTCCAATCGGATCTTGCCACATGTCGTGAAGCAGTTGTAACTTGATGTTGTTATATGGTGTCATGTTATTGAAATTTATATATTGCCGTATTGCTCGGGCTGTTGTTCTTGATATCTGGTATTGGTGGAGGCCCTTTTTACAGGGGAGATGTTGCCGAATTTACGTAAACGAGCTACTAGATTAAGTTACGAACTTAGCCTTTACTCAACACTGATTTTGAATCTCCTTATGCTATGGTAGATTGAGTTGAGTTGTTTGAAGAACTGATTGGAAGGTGTTAAGGACTCAATGAGATAAGGTATGTTAAGGATAAACCCTTCCTTTATTTTGGCATGATCTCGTAACTACATGCGTTTGATAACGAGACATAAAGAGATGTTCGTACTCCTGAATTTATGTACATTATCCTAGTCTCATAAGTTATAGAATTCTCCCTTATCGGGACTTTATATTCAGTTAAGTATTGTCTTCTTCCAGTCAATAGAGAAAAGGGTCTATATATATATATATATATATATATATATATATATATATATATATATATATATATATATATATTCACCGCCATCAATCTATAATCGGTGGGCAGTATTTAAGTATTTTCACCACCATCGAGCTATAGTCGGTGGGCAGGCCCCTATTGGAAAACCTCTGATTAGATGGTAAGTTATATACTGATCCTACTGTGACTGAGTCCCTATGAGTGAGCCCAGAATGGCCAAGATATAGAGCCTAGTATGGCTGAGCACCTATGAGCAAGCCTACTACGGCAGAGCATTTATACGTACCGAGCCTTATAGGACCAGACGACTATTTTACTTACTATATTCAGAGAGTTGAGTCAGTATCAACAGGTAACAATATCTTCAGTTCATCTTTGACTCCTAGTTACTTCCAGTTATAATATTATCAGTCTAGTCTCTGACAGTTATTTTATTGCCTTACATACTCGGTACATTATTTCGTACTGACGTCCCTTCTACTGGGGATGCTACATTTCATGCCTACATGTCCTGATAGACAGCTGGATAGTCCTTCCCAGTAGATAGAGTCAAACTTCAGCTTGATTGGTAGGCTCCACTTCCTCGGAGTTACCAGGTCTAGATCTTGGTGTACATTTTATATATTTAGGTTTAATGGGTAGGTTGAGTCCATATCTCGACCATGATACAGTTGAGTTATCTCTAGAGTCTTGTAGACGAGTCATGTATATTTTGTATATCAGTGTTGTGGCCTTTCCAGCCCTGTGTATATGTTAAATTTGTTATTGCTGGCTGGAGACATTCATGGCAGCCTCATCCGCCTGCACAATTATATATATGAGCTTTTGGGTATGTTTACCCCTCAAATGAGAGAGACCTTATTTTTAGATGATTTAGAATATGGCCTCATTAGCCTTGATTGGTATTGTTAGTTTGCATGTAGGCCTCGTTGGCCTAAGTTGAGGGTTGCCCCTCTAGAGTTCATTGTTACAAAGTGGTACGATCATGCAAAGTATGGCACCGGGTGCCGGCCACACCTCCCCATGAGTATGTTACCCTTATTTCAAATCCAAATCATGCTATAGAGCTGAGTGATAAGAGTTCGAGCCACGACTTATGTTTGCTAGTGATATATAGATTCTTGCAATTAGAAAAATTACAGCTAGACAGAGGGCTAATACAGCAGCAGGTAAGTGCACTAGTAGAAGGAGAGTTCTTGACAATGTGGCCCAGATTGAGGCCCTATCAGATCGTGCATACCAGATGATCAACTTTTTTGCTTAAGAGCCTAAGACGGGTATATATAAAACACCACGCGAATGGCAGGATATGGGAGTATTAGAAGGTAAAAGTACAAGTTTCAACAGGTAACAAAAGCAAGGTGAAGAAGGGTACGAGGTACCCAGTTAGTGAAGATTATCAGTATTTACAATTTAGGCAGAGAAATATAAGCATTCCGAGTTACCTTCAACAATAATAGATGTATGTACAATTGGTCACACCTATCTCAGTTATGCCCTATGGGAGCTAACATATATAGTTTAAGAGAAGGATAGGACATCCGGATCCAGTTGGGGTTAGAGTAACCCAAAATGATGGAGGGATTGCAAGCGTTAGCTGACATTTCTGAAGGATATTGCAAACGTGGTAATAGTTCTCCTTGTGAGACACCCAGATGGTGCACTCTAGAATAGTACAATCAGATATGAACACTAGAATGTTCAAAAAAATTGAGAAGATATGCACCAGCATCCTAGAAGGGATAAATACTTACCTTAGTATGACTCCCGTCCCTAGTAAAGAGAGAATGTTAGGCGATCTGAAGAGCCAGTGAGATGGAGCAAGAGCTAAAGTGAAAGAATGTTTTGTTGAAATTTTCAGAATAAACCAATAGACAAAAATAGTAGCAGGAGAATAAGAAGAGAGTAATTGAATTATTATGAGTAAGATGTGATAAATGAGTAATCACGATAAATCAAAATATGATAGATTGAAAGAGTCTATAGTCAAGTGAAAGAAAAGACAAGAGAAGACAAGCTTTGAGACAATAAAAGAGTATAAGCCATAAAGTCATATCCTCATTTCGAAAAATGAGTTAGTGACTCCAACGTGATTACCAGAAGGAAGAGTTAGACCACCGGAGTAATAAAAATCAGCATGGTCTTGTGAACATGATAAACTGAACATGAATTATGGATCTGAAGATTTGATAATAGTCGACATCAAGAGAATTTCAGAGATCGCGTTCCGGCAAAAATAGAATGGACAACAGAAGATTGTGTGTTTTTATGGCTGGAAATTGGGGGCAATAACTTGATTATGATATGGTTTCTGTTGTTATGAATTTATATATCTTTATCAAGTGACTTGATGAAAGAAACATATGAAAATTGAGATTGGAAGTGAATATTAGCTTAAGTCACTTCTATGGTATTGTTTTGCCATTGAGGGTTGTTGTAAGCTAAATATAACTTAGATTTCGACTTAAATACACTATAAGAGGTAATTATATTATGTTCTTGCATGTGCTTAAGGTTATCTTAATCTTGATTAAGTCAAAAGGATGGACTAGACATGAACTGCTGAATAAAGTTGCTAATTGAGGATAGTTGGAGTTGTGGATTATTTTCTTTGTTATAAATATATGGTATAAGGATGGAATCATTGCTGAATGACTTCATAATCATGTTAATGATAGTGTTATTTTAAATTAAGAAGTCTATAAGAGGTGATATGGGGTATACGGTTTCCAATCGGATCTTGCCGCATGTCGTGAAGCAGTTGTAACTTGTTGTTGTTATATGATATCATGTTATTGATATTTATATATTGTCGGATTGCTCTCTTTGTTTTTATTGGTATCTGATATTGGCGGAGGCCCTTGTTACATGGGAGATTCTGCCGAATTTACGTAAACGAGCTACTAGAT
Organism: Nicotiana tomentosiformis; assembly: GCF_000390325.3. Taxonomy (NCBI): domain Eukaryota; kingdom Viridiplantae; phylum Streptophyta; class Magnoliopsida; order Solanales; family Solanaceae; genus Nicotiana; species Nicotiana tomentosiformis. The sequence goes on along the minus strand of NC_090813.1, from coordinate 169,108,263 downwards.
TATGTTATAGTTACTCAACACTGATTTTGAATCTCTTTATGCTATAGTAGATTGAGTTGAGTTATTTGAAGAGCTGATTGGAAGGTGTTAAGGACTCAATGGGATAAGGTATGTTAAGGATAAAGCCTTCCTTTATTTTGGCATGATCTCGTAACTACATGCATTTGATAACGATACATAAAGAGAAGTTCGTACTCCTGAATTTATGTACATTATCCTAGTCTCATAAGTTATAGAATTCTCCCTTATCGGGTCTTTATATTTAGTTAGTATTGTCTTCTTCCAGTCAATAGAGCAGAGGGTGTATGTATATATATATATATATATATATATATATATATATATATATATATATATATATATATATATATATATATATATATAAAATATTTTCACCACCACCAAGCTATAATCGGTGGGCAGGCCCCAATTGGGCAGTATTTAAGTATTTTCACCACCATCGAGCTATAGTCGGTGGGCAAGCCCCTATTGGGAAACCTCTTATCAGATGGTATGTTATTTACTGATCCTACTGTGACCGAGTGCCTATGAGATAGCCCAGAATTGCCGAGATATAGAGCCTAGTATGGTTGAGCGCCTATGAGCGAGCCTACTACAACAGAGCAGTTATACGTACCGAGCCTTATAGGACCAGGCAACTATTTTACTTACTATATTCAGAGAGTTGAGTCAGTATTAACAGGTAATAATATCTTCAGTTCATCTTTGAATCCTAGTTACTCCAGTTATAATATTATCAGTTTAGTCTCAGATTTCAGTTATTTTATTGCCTTACATACTTGGTACATTATTTCGTACTGACGTCCCTTCTGCTGGGGACGCTATATTTCATGCCTGCAGGTCCTGATAGACAGCTGGATAGACCTTCCCAGTAGATAGAGTCAAACATCAGCTTGATTTTTAGGCTCCACTTCCTCGGAGTTATCAGGTCTAGATCTTGGAGTCCATTTTATATATTTAGGTTTAATGGGTAGGTTGAGGCCATATCTCGACCATGATACAGTTGAGTTATCTCTAGAGTCTTGTAGACGAGTCCTGTATATTTTGTATATCAGTATTATGGCCTTTCCAGCCTTGTGTATATGTTAAATTTGTTATTGCTGGTTGGAGACATTCATGGCAACCTCATCGGCCTGCACAATTATATATATGAGCTTTTGGGTATGTTTACCCCTCAAATGAGAGAGATGTTATTTTTAGGTGATTTAGAATATAGCCTCATCAGCCTTGATTGGTATTGTTAGTTTGCAAGTAGGCATCGTCGGCCTAAGTTGAGAGTTAGCCCTCTAGAGTTCACAATTATAGAGTGGTGCACTCTGGCAAAGTATGTCAGCGGGTGCCGGCCACGCCTCCCTAGGTTTGCGACATGACAGGTCTAGTGGTAGAATAGTATCCCACCACAGTACAGACCTCGGTTCGATTCCCAGACTGTATTTTTTTAATTGCATAATCAAAAGTACCAGTGACGTCAGTCGGTGTTTTTGGCAGATTTTTTCTTTTTTGGTTGTTTGTGAAATTTAATTGATCGACCAAAATCGGTCAAAAATCTCGACCGACTTTGGTCGCTATTTAATACCGACCAGCCTAATTTTGACGAATTAAAGTCGGTCAAAAATTCGGTCGATTTTTTCAATTCTCCGACCCGATTTCTGTCGGTATTTTTAGACGATTTTAGGCAGTTTCCTAGTAGTGTTTATAGAAGATAATTTCAAGCAAAATCCAAATTTTACTAAATAGAGTTTTGCTAACCTACGATATGAAGGTAGTAAATTCACATTGTACCTACTTTTGATTTGCCTAAAATATCCCTACCAGTTATTTAATTATTTCAGCAAATAAAGGATATTTAAGTAATTTAATAAGAATCCTGTCATGACCCTGAATCCCACCAAAGTTGTGATGGTGCCTAACACAACTTGCTAGGAATGCCAACATTCAATATACATAAATAATCTTCAATAACAATAACGAATATTCTCAAAAGCGGAATAAGATAGACAATTGTAGCAAAATAGAGATACAACTGAAATACCATCCAAGAACCTGGTGTCAACGAGTACATGAGCTCTATAGAATAAATAAGTACAATGGTCTAAATAACGATACAATAATATCTAAATTACATAAAAGGTAATATAATAAAAAAAGTAAAGGAAGGGACTCCAAGTTCTGCGGACGAAAACAATATTGCTATCTTGAAATCACCAAGGGTAACGGTGCAACTCTCTATCAATCAGCTCTATCAGTAGTACCTGGATTTGCCCATAAAGTGCAGAGTGTACTATGAGTACATCCGACCCATGTACTTAGTACGTAGTAAGCCTAAACTCGAATTTAAGATAGTGAGGAGATTGGCAAAGTCTGCTACTCACTTTCAACAACAACAATAATAATAATCATAGTAAATAACTATGTTATTTACTACTTTGAACAATCTCTTAGTCTGGAAGAACTCTCTGTCTGTCAAGTCCTTACCTACAATTTCCCAACCGTCTTTGAAAAAATGACTTCCAAAACTATCAGGGCCTGGTGATTTATTCCCTAAAATAGCCCATAAGTCCTATCATTGATTCTCTTTGATCATCAGTGATCAAAGGCCTCTACCTTACCAAATTACCTGAGACACATTCTCTTGTCCCAGGTGAAGATCCCAAGAGCTCAGTATAGAACTCAATAAATGCTTTAGCTATCCCTCCAATTACTTTGTCACCTTACCTTAGAATCTCTTATATGAAAGATCTTGTTAGTGTTTTTCCTGTTCATAATGATGTTGTGATAAGACTTTGTGTTTTGATCTCCATGTGTTAGCCACTGTAAATTGCTTCTCTGCCTTAGAAAGTGGTCCCTAGAATTCTTCCATTTGTAGCATTCCCTAGCCAAGATAACTTCCTCTAATCAGATTTTCATTCAAAAGATCTCTCCAATTTTATATTGACATTTCTGAAGTGCTTGTAATGCTTTATCAACTTTCTTTTCAATATTGTTAAATGTGCCTCTATTGATTTCCGGCAAAGTATACTTGATTCTATTGAAGTTTCCCACTAGCTAGTACATAGTTGTCCCTTGTCTATCTGTCGTCCAACCTACTTTGACCCCTTTTGTAAAATCCAGGGCCCAACTCCACACATTGAAATATCTAAATACCCTTTTTATCTTCTATGCTCCATACTTCCAACTTATTATAGCAGGACTATGGTCAAACAACCCTTAATTCATGAAGTGTACTTCAAAAGCTGCCAGCAATGATAACCATTCAATATTGACGAATACTCTGTCAATTCTACTAAGTACTCTGTTTCCCCCCCCACCCTATTTGTTATTCCAAGTAAGAATGCTCCTAAGGATATTAGATCTTGCATAGTGCAATCCCCTACACATTGCCTGAAATCTCTTATCTTAACAAATTTAATAGGATTCCAACTCTCTAATCCATATTGAGAACATAGTTGAAGTCATAGATTAATGCCCAAGGCCCTTGTACCACCTGTGTCACGACCCAAAATTTTCACCTTCGGGACTGTGATGGCGCCTAACATTTTACTTGCTGGGCAAGTTAGAGGATCTTTAAGCCAATTTCAATCAATTTCAATAAGTAAAATCAATTAAGCCGAAATGAAACTAAAACAAAGGGCAAAATAACATAAAAACCAATAATATCTAAGTACAACCCGGATTTGGAGTCACAATTCACGAGCTTCTAGAGTTTCTACATACAAAGTTTGAAATAAGAACAACTGTCTCACATGATAAGAACAATAAATAAGGGGAAAGTGGAAGGGGACTTCAAGGTCTGCGGACGCCAGCAGATCTAACTCGAGTCTCCAAAAAGCAAATCCGAGCCGAAACGCCTCACGGACAGCTGGGACCAGTACCAAAATCTGCACAAGAAGTGCAGAGTATAGTATGAGTACAACTGATCCAATATACTCCGTAAGTGTCGAGCCTAACCTTGACGAGGTAGTGACGAGGCTATGACAAGACACCCATGTAAATAAACCTGTACAGATAACAATATACGTACAACATAATAACAAATAAAAGCTAAACATGTGTTTTTGGGAGTGAACATACGAAAGGGGTACAAGATACGGTAAATACAACAGGGAATGATAACAACAAATAGTCAATAAGTATTTAACTAGCAAAACGAATAAACATAATGAGCAAAACTACACGGCATCACCCTTCGTGCTTTTACTCTCAACCTCACTATGAAACAATAATAACGGTACGACATCACCCTTCGTGTTTTTACTCTCACTTTAATCATAAACCGATAGATATGGCACGTCATCACCCTCCATGCATTAACTCTCAAACACGGCACGGCATCACCATTCGTGTATTTACTCTCAAATATGGCACGACATCACCCTTCGTGCATTAACTCTCAAACATGGCACGATATCACCCTTCTTGCATGAACTCTCAAACATGGCACAACATCACACTTCGTGCATTAACACTCTCCTTACCATATAACAATGAACAAATAACAATAGGGAGATGAAATAAATAAGGACAAACTTTATGTCAACAATGGTTCCACAAAACCAACCACAACTTCAGAACCAATACTCAATTACCATAGACAGTTTATAACTGCGGAAAGAACGATAAATTCAGTAGTTAAACTAGTCTAATCATGGATATCATGATCTAAGAAGGCAATAAATTATAAGAAACAAGGACCACCCGCATGCTTTGACCCAACAACAACGCATAAGTACTCGTCACCTCACATATACGTTGTACCCAATAATTAAACATGTAGCAAGTGGACAAATAAGTCCTAATCTCTCAAATCAAGGTTAACCACGACACTTACCTCGCTCCAAAGACCAACTCAAAGCTCAACCACAACTTTGCCTTTCGAACAAGCCTCCGAATCAACCAGATCTAGCAAATTACCAACCAAACGATTTGCAATAAGCCTTAGGAACTACCCACGAATGAAAAAGGTTCAATTTAGGTCATTATTAAGGTCAACAAAAATCAACTCCCGGGCTTGCTTGGTCCAAACCCGAAATTCGGACCAAAACCTGATTACCCATTCACCCCCGAGCATGGTTATGTAATTTGTTTCGAAATCCAACCTCAATTTGAGGTCTAAATTCTAATTTTATAAAAATCCCTAATTCTTCCCAAACCCCCAATGTCTACCATGAAAATCGTAGATATTAGGTTGAAATCCTATGAAATGCAATGTATGATTAAAAGAAAATAGGTTAGAATCATTTACTAATGAATTGGGGAAGAATGGATCTAGGGAAAATCACCTCTAGGGTTCTCTAAGTTTAAAAATTTGAAAGAATGGGAAAATTTCCTTCTAACTCAGATTTTGACCAGTTGCAGATGTCGCAATTGCGAACTTGCAAATGCGAGGTCTTCTTCGCAAATGAGAAGTCCCAGCATTTCTGTTATTATCCCAATTGCGAACATTAGCCATCCCGCAAATGCGATCGTGTGCTGAGCCAGCCATCTTCGCAATTGCGACCAAGACAGGAACCTAGGTTCCTCGCAATTGCAAATTCTGACCTCGCAATTGCCAGATCAGAAGCCTGCACCAGAACTGAAGCACACTAGCTATCTCTCTAAGTCCAAACTCACTCCGTAGCATATCCGAAACTCACCCGAGCCCTCGGAGCTCCAAACCAAATATGCACACAAGTCCAAACAAATCATACGAACTTGCTTGCGCGATCAAATAGCCAAAATAACACCTAAAACTATGAATCAGACACCAAATCAAATGAGATTTTGAAGAAACTTTAGAATTGCCATTTTAACAACCGGGCGTCCGAATTACGTCAAACCAATTCCGTTTCTCACCAAATTTTACAGACAAATCATAATATATTAATGAACCTATAATGGGTTCCGGAACCAAAATACGGACCCGGTATCAATAAAGTCAAACATTGGTCAAACCTTCTAAGTCTTTAAGCCTTTAAACTTTTAAATTTCGACAAAAAGTGATAACTCGAGCTAGGGACCTCCGAATTCGATTCCGGGTATACGTCCAAGTCCCAAATCACGATACAGACCCATCAGAACCGTCAAAATACTGATCTAGGTCCGTTTGCTCAAATCGTTGACCGAAGTCAACTCAAATAGATTTTAATGCAAAATTCCATATTTTATCAAATTTTAACATAAAAGCATTCCGGAAAAACAACCGAACTGCTCACGTAATTTGAGGAAGGCTAAAATGAGATATTTGAGGTTTTGAAACGCAGAATTAAGGTTTAAAACTCTAGATGACATATCGGGTCATCACATTCTCCACCTCTAAAACAACCATTCGTCCTCGAACGGACATAGAAAAGTACCTGGACTGGTGAATAGGTGTGGATATCTACTCTGCATGTCCGACTCGGACTCCCAAGTAACTGCCTCAATGGGCTGACCTCTCCATTACACTCGAAGTGAAAGATAACTCTTAGACCTCAACTTTGGAACCTGCCGGACTAGAATAGCCATTGGCTCCTCCTCATAAGTCAAATACTTCTTCAATTGGACTGAGCTGAAGTCTAACACATTGGACGGATCACCGTGATACTTCCGGAGCATGGACACAAGGAACACCAGATGGATTGCTAATAAACTAGGTGGCAATGCGAGCCTGTAAGCCACCTCACCCACTCTCTCCAGAATCTCATAGGGTCTGATGTACCTACGGCTCAACTTGCCTTTCTTTCCGAACCTCATCACACCATTCATGGGTGAAACCTGAAGCAATATCCTCTCTACGACCATAAATGCAACATCACGAACTCTACGGTCAGAATAACTCTTCTGCCTGGACTGAGCTGTACGAAGTCGATCCTGGATAATTTTGACCTTATCGAAGGCATCCTGTACCAAATCTGTACCTAACAACCGAGCCTCCCCCAACTCGAATCGTACAACTGGCGAACGACACCGCCTCCCGTATAATGCCTCATAGGGGGCCATCTGAATGCTCGACTGGTAGTTGTTGTTGTAGGCAAACTATGCAATTGGCAAAAACTGACCCCATGAACCCCCAAAATCTATAACACAAGCATGGAGCATATCCTCCAATATCTGAATAGTGCGCTCGGACTGCCCGTCCATCTGAGGATGAAATGTTGTGCTCAACTCAACCTGCGTGCCCAACTCATATTGTACTGCTCTCCAAAAGTGCGAGGTGAACAACATACCTCGATCAGAAATGATAGACACAGGCACACCGTGAAGACGGACGATCTCGCGGATGTAGATCTTAGCCAACCACTCTGAAGAATAGGTAATTGCCACAGGAATGAAATGCGCTGACTTGGTCAGCCTGTCCACAATAACCCATACCGCATCGAACTTCCTCTGAGACTGTGGGAGTCCAACAACAAAATCCATAGTGATATGCTCCCACTCCCACTCAGGAATCTCTAACTTCTGAAGTAACCCACCAGGTCTATGATGCTCACACTTTACTTGCTGACAATTTAGACACCGAGCCACATATATAACTATATCCTTCTTTATCCTTATCCATCGGTAATGCTGCCGCAAGTCCTAATACATCATGGCGGCACCCGGATGAATATAATACTGAGAACTGTGGGCCTCCTCAAGAATCAACTTACGAAGTCCATCTATTTTAGGCACACAAATATGACCATGCATCCTCAAAACTCCATCATATCCAATAGTAACCTGCTTGGCATCACTGTGCCACACTGTATCCCTTAGGACAAGAAAATGAGGGTCATCATACTACCGCTCCCTGATGCGCTCAAACAAGGAAGACCGAGTGACTATACAAGCTAGAACACAACTAGGTGCTGGAACATCCAACCTCACAAACTGATTGGCCAAAGCCTGAACATCTGATACAAGAGGTCTCTCACTGACTGGAATGTATGCAAGGCTACCCATACTTACTGCCTTTCTACTCAAGGAATCATCCACCACATTGGCTTTCCCGGGATGATACAAGATGGTGATATCATAGTCTTTCAATAGCTCCAACCATCTCATCTACCTAAAATTGAGATCCTTTTGTTTGAACAAATACTGAAGACTCCGGTGATCTATGAAAACCTCGCACAACACGCCGTAAAGATAGTGCCTCCAAATCTTCAGCACATAAACACTAGCTGCCAGCTCCAAGTCATGGATAGGGTAATTCTTCTCATGAACCTTCAACTGTCGCAACGCATATGTGATCACCCTGCCATCCTGCATCAATACTAATCCGAGCCCAACACGAGATGCATCACAACATACCGTATAAGATCGAGAACATGTGGGCAACACCAACACTGGCGCTGTAAGCAAAGCAGTCTTGAGTTTCTGAAAGCTCACCTCACACTCATCTAACCATTTGAACGGGGCACCCTTCTGGGTTAATCTGGTCAGCGGGGCAGCTATAGATGAGAACCCCTCCACAAACCGATGGTAATAACCCACAAAACCCAAGAAACTCTGAATCTCCGTAGTTGAAGTTGGTCTAGGCCAGTTCCGAACTGCCTCAATCTTCTTAGGATCTACTTGAATGCCTTATGCCGATATTACATGCCCCAACCAAAACTCGCACTTTGAAAATTTGGCATATAACTGGCTATCTCTCAGAGTCTCAAGTACGATCCGAAGATGATGCTCGTGCTCCTCTTGACAGCGGGAGTAGATCAAGATATGGTCAATAAACACAATCACAAAGGAATCCAGATTGGACTTGAATACCCGGTTCATCTAATCCATAAATATTGCTGGGGTATTTGTCAACCCAAATACCATAATTAGGTATGCCCGTACTGAGTCCGAAAAGTTGTCTTAGGGACATCAGATGCCCTAATCTTCAACTGATGGTAGCTAGACCTCACATCAATGTTCGAAAACACCTTGGCACCCTAAAGCTGATAAAATAAGTCATCAATCCTCGGCAATGGATACTTGTTCTTGATGGTGACTTTGTTCAACAGCCGATAATCTATGCATATCCTCATCGATCCATCCTTCTTCTTCACAAACAACACAACCACACCCCAAGACGAGACACTAGGTCTAATGAAGTCCTTATCAAATAAATCTTGCAACTACTCCTTTAATTATTTCAACTCTGGCGAGGCCATACGGTATGTGGAATGGAAATGGGCTGAGTGCCTGGAGCAAAATCAATACAGAAGTCAATATCTCTGTCGGGTGGCATCCCCAGAATATCTGCAGGAAACACCTCTGGGAACTCATGAACAAGTGGTACTGAATCCATGGAAGGAACCTCCGCACTAGAATCGCGGACATAAGCCAAATAATCTAGACATCCCTTCTCGACCATATGCTGAGCCTTCACATAAGAGATAACCCTGCTGGTAGAATGTCCAGGAGACCCCTCCACTCTAATCGAGGAAACCCTGGCAAGGCTAATGTCACCGTCTTGGCGTGATAATCCAAAATAGCATGATAAGTTAACAACCAATCCATACCTAAGATGACATCAAAATCAGCCATATCGATAAGTAGGAGATCTACGTTAGTCTCGAGACTCCTAATGGTAACAACACACAAATGATAGACATGATCTACAATAATAGAATCTCCCACAAGTGTGGACACATGCACAGGAGAACTTAAAGAATCGTGAGGCATAACCAGATATGAAGCAAAATATGATGACACGTAGGAATATGTAGAGCTCGGATCAAATAGAACTGAAGCATCCCTATGGCAAACTGAAACAATACATGTGATAACAGCATCAGATGACTCAGCCTCAGGCCTGGCTGGGAAAGCATAACATCGGGGTTGGGCCTCACCACTCTGAACAACGTCCATGGGACGACCTCTAAGAGGTTGGCCTCTACCTCTAACGGCCTGACCTCCACCTCTAATAGCCTAACCTCCACCTCTGGCTGCAGCTTCTAGCTGGCTGAGCAGGTGGTGAGGCAACTAGTGCTAGAACCATGGAACGAGAACCATGCTACTGTGAGCTGCCCGGTGTCCGAGGGCAAAATCTAGCAATGTGCCTCGGGTCACCACAAGTATAACAGGACCTCGGATACTGTGACTGCTGACCTTAAAACTGATCCTTTCGACCAGAGTAACCACCCTGAAAAATCTGGAGCGGAGGTGAACTAATAGGAACTAGTGGTGCACTGTAGGCTAGCTGACCGGGATGAGACATATGAGGGCCGCGAGCACCTGACACACTATGAGATGCCTGGAGCGCTGAATGATACGGCCTAGGAGGATGGCCTCTACCAAAAGTACCCCTGCCTCCAGATGAGGTGCCACTGAACCCACCGGAATGATGAGGCCTTTTATCAGACACCTGCTCTCTCTCTTGTGCAAGAACTACCTCGATCCACCTGGCGACATTGGTAGCTGCCTGAAATGATATCTCACCCCCAGTCTCCTTGGCCATCTGAAGCCTGTTATGGTGGGAGAGTCCATCAATAAACCTCATCAACCTCTCTCTCTCTCTCAGTAGGAAGCAAAAGAAGAGCATAACGAGATAGATCCACAAAACCGGTCTCGTATTGAGTAACAGTCATACTGCCCTCCTGGAGACGCTTGAACTGTCGACGGTAATCCTCTCTCAATGTAACAGGGTGGAACTTCTCTAGGAAGAGATGAGAGAACTGGTCCCAAGTAAGAGTAGACGACCCAACTGGTCTGGTCAACATGAAATCCCTCCACCACCTCTTGGCAGAACCCGTCATCTGAAATACAACAAAATCGACCTCATTATCTCAACTATCCTCATGTTCCGCAGCACCTCATGGAAGCAGTCAAGATAATCATATGGGTCCTCAGAAGGTGCACCAATGAAGTGAACTTAGAAGCGCTTGGTGAACTTGTCCAATCTCAATAAGCCCTCAGAAGACATGGCAGGCCTATCACCGGCCTGTGCCGCAATAATCGGCTGAACTACCCTAGCTAGCGGAACTGTTGGTGTCTGATACTGGGGAGCCATCTGCTCCAGAGTGTGAATAGCAGGAGTCTGTGCTCCTCTCTTAGCCTGAGAGATGGTTGGTGCCATAGAAAATGTACCGACCTGGGCCACACTCTCCATAAGGCCCACCAAACTGACCAGAGTGTCCCGAAGTACTAGGGTGGCGATGAACCCCTCCGGGACCTTAGCTGGTCCAACAGGTACCGTCTGAGTTGGAACCTCTTCATCAAATTCCACCCGAGGTTCCACTACTGGTGTTGTTGCTCTAGCTCTAGGCTGAGCTCTGCCTCGGCCTCGACCTCTGCTCGTCGTAGGAGCTGCCACTGGGGGCTCTGTCTGTTGTCCAGCAGAAGATATAGCACGTGTTATCGCCACCTTCGAGAGGACAAAAATAGAAGAGTTCAACCAGTAATGATAGAATAAAATTGCACGACAGAGAAGAATAGAAGTGAAATTATTCCTAAACTTCATAGCCTCTGGAAGATAAGTACAGACGTCTTCGTACCGGACCTTCAGACTCTACTAAGCTTGCTTGTGACATGTGAGACCTAGTCAACCTAGTGCTCGGATACCAACTTGTCACAACCCGTAATTTTCACCTTCGGGACCGTGATGGTGCCTAATATTTCACTTGCTAGGCAAGCCAGCGTTAGAGGTTCTTTAAGCCAATTTCAATCAATTTTAATAAGTAAAATCAATTATGCCGAAATGAAACTAAAACAGAGGGCAGAATAAAATAAAAACCAATAATATCTAAGTAAAACCCGAATCTGGAGTCACAAGTCACGAGCTTCTAGAGTTTCTACATACAGAGTTCGAAATAAAAACAATTATCTCGCATGATAAGAACAACAAATAAGGGGAGAGTGGAAGGGGACTTCAAGGTCTGCAGATGCCAGCAGATTTACCTCAAGTCTCCAAAAAGCAAATCCGAGCTGAAACGCCTCACGGGCAGCTGGGACCAGTGCCAAAATCTGCATAAGAAGTGCAGAGAGTAGTATGAGTACAACCGACCCAATCTACACTGTAAGGGTCGAGCCTAACCTCGATGAGGTAGTGATGAGGCTATGACAAGACACCCACGTAAATAAACTTGTACAGATAACAACAAATAAAAGCTAAACATGTGTTTTTGGGAGGGGAAATGTGATACGGGTACAGGATACGGTAAATACAGCAGGGAATGATAACATGAAACAGTCAATAAGCCTTTAACTAGCAAAAAAGAATAAACATAATGAACAAAACTGCACGACATCACCCTTCATGCTTTTACTCTCAGCCTCACTATGAAACAATAATAATGACACGATATCACCCTTCGTGCTTTTACTCTCACTTTCATCATAAACCAATAGATATGGCACGGCATCACCCTCCGTGCATTAACTCTCGAACACGGCACAGCATCACCCTTCGTGCATTAACTCTCAAATATGGCATGATATCACCCTTCATGCATTAACTCTCAAATATGGCACGACATCACCCTTCATGCATTAACTCTCAAACATGGCACGACATCACCCTTCGTGCATTAACACTCTCCCTTACCATATAACAATGAACATATAACAACAGGGAGATGAAATAAATAAGGACAAACTTTACGTTAACAATGGTTCCACAAAACCAACCTCAACTTCAGAAACAATACTCAATTACCATAGACAGTCTATAATTGCGGAAAGAACGATCAATTTAGTAGTTAAACTAGTCTAATCATGGATATCATGATCTAAGAAGGCAATAAATTACATGAAACAAGGCCCACCCGCATAAATTTACCTAACAACAACGCATAAGTACTCGCCACCTCACATATACGTTGTACCCAACAATTAATCATGTAGGAAATAGACAAACAAGTCATAATCTCTCAAGTCAAGGGTAACCACGATACTTACCTCGCTCCAAAGACCAACTCAAAGCTCAACCATTACTTTGCCTTTTGAACTCCGAACCAACCAAAGCTAGAAAATTACCAACCAAACGATTCAAAAGAAGCCTTAGGAACTACCCACGAATGAAAAAGGTTCAATTTAGGTCATTATTAAAAAAAGTCAACAAATGTCAACTCCCAGGCTCGCTTGGTCCAAACCCGAAATTCAGGCCAAAACCCGATTACCCATTCACTCGCGAGCCCGGTTATGTAATTTATTTCGAAATTTGACCTCAATTTGAGGTCTAAATTCCAATTTTATAAAAATCGCTAATTCTTCCCAAACCCCTAATTTCTACCATAAAAATCATAGATATTAGGTTGAAATCTTATGAAATGCAATGGATGATTAGAAGAAAATATGTTAGAATCACTTACCAATAAATTGGGGAAGAATGGATCTAGGGAAAATTGCCTCTAGGGTTCTCTAGGTTTAAAAATTTGACAGAATTGGCAAATTCCCGTCTAACTCAGATTTTGACCAGTTGCAGATGTCGCAACTGGGAACCCGCAAATGCGAGATCTTCTTCGCAAAAGCGAAGTCCCAGCATTTCTGCTATCATCGCAATTGCGATGATTTGTTCGCAATTACTAACATTGGCCATCCCACAAATGCGACCAGTGCTGAGCGGTCCATCTTCGCAATTGCAAAGATTTTCTTCGCAATTGCGACCAAGATAGGAACCTGGGTTCCTTGAAATTGCGAACTCTGACCTCGCAATTGTCAGATCAGAGGCATGCATAGAACTGAAGCACACCAGCTATCTCTCTATGTCCAAACTCACTTTGTAGCCTATCCGAAACTCACCCAAGCCCTCGGGGCTACAAACCAAACATGCACACAAGTTCAAAAACATCATTCAAACTTGCTCGCGCGATCAAATCGCCAAAATAACACCTAGAACTATGAATCAGATACCAAATCAAATGAGATTTTGAAGAAACTTTAGAATTGCCATTTTAATAACCGGGCGTCCGAATCACGTCAAACCAACTCCGCTTCTCACCAAATTTTATAGACAAGTCATAAATATAGTAATAAATCTATACCAGGTTCCAGAACCAAAATGCGGACCCGATATCAATAAAGTCAAGCATTGATCAAACCTTTTAAGTCATTAAGCCTTTAAACTTTCAAATTTCGGCAAAAAGAGATAACTTGAGGTAGGGACCTCCGAATTCGATTCTGGGCATACACCCAAGTCCTAAATCACGATTCGGACCCACCAGGATCGTCAAAACATGGATCTGGGTCTGTTTGCTCAAAACGTTAATCGAAGTCAACTAAAATGGATTTTTAAGGCAAATTTTCATATTTTATCAATTTTTAACATAAAAGCTTTCCGAAAAAACATCCATACTGCGTACACAATTCGAGGAAGGCTAAAATGAGATATTTGAGGTTTTGAAACACATAATTAAGGTTTAAAACTCTAGATGACCTATCGGGTGATCCAACCTGGACCTATTGAAGCCCTTTTATTCTTGCCACAACTTGCTTCATAGTGCTTGATCATTAAATTCATACACCAATATGATATTAAACCGCCTGCTTATTCCCTTAAATCATTAAATTCATGCGACAATATGGATACTAAAATGTCTGCACGTTCCCTTGTGTTGTATGTCACAATTCATGAGTTTTTTCAGTCACAATAGTGATATTAACACTATACATCAAAGTGTTCTACATAATCCAAATTCGCCCACCGGATGTTGTACCAGGTTTGTTCTAAATGACCATCCAGTGCAAAGAGTAAAAGCATCTTGATAGGACTTTCTCCTCTTAATCTTGGTTTCCAAAAGACCAAATAAACCAACTTTAAGGCCCCGTAAAATTTTGCCAAGGAATTTAAGGTTTTATGGTGCCGAGGTAGGCTAATGTATTGGAAGGTTGTAGATATTACAGACCTTTTGGGTTGTGCAATGCATTGGGGATTTGGTGGAAATTCTTTACAGAACATGGCATTTATGCAGTCCATTATGCAATAGCAGAACTGTTCCGCTGACAGCAGAACCATCAGCGGAGATGAATAGAAGATACTCAATTTTGAAGGTTATTTTGCGGTCCAATATGCGACCGCATAACCATTTCACGGGCCACACTTCCATCGCAGAACGGACATGAGGATATTCTTGAGGGAGGTTTCGCGGACCCTTTCGCGGCCGCAAAAGTGATTCGCGGATAGCAGACCTTCCGTAGACTTGGCCACGCCAGCCCAGTTTTGGAAGATGATTTTATGGTCCCTTTCCCGGACTGCAGACGTGTTTCGTGGTCGCATATGCAATCGCAAATCTAGTTCGGAGGGTCCATTTTGGGAATTTTTCTAACCCGACCCTGTTTTGATAAAAAGCCAATAGGGTCATTTTGAAGGCAAAAATCATGCATTTTAGAGAGAGGTAAGAGCTAGCTAGAGAGAGGGTGAAACTTAATCACTTCAACACTCCACTCTTTGATCAAGTTTTGGAGATTCAATGGAGAACTCAAAAAAACTTCTACTAAAGAGGTAAGGTTCCATCCCAAGATCTCAATTTTGAAATTGGGCTGAATATAGGTAGTGGGAAGTATAGTTCTTGAGAATGAGAGTGGTCATTTGTGCATGCAAGTGCCAATGGGAGGTGGTATGTGATAAGTGGGGATTTTGACTACTTATTAGTACCTTTTAGCTTTTATTTTAGTCCAAAAGTGTTTAATTGTGTTCCCGAAAATTGATAAAATGTGCTTAATTGCAGGAATATTGGAAGATGAACTCCCGAGATGAAATCCAACTCAAGAAGGAGTAATCTAAACTCAAGGACATAAAAGGCACAGAAGCTCAGAAGTGCGGACCGCAAAATATCATCTGCGGTCGCAGATTATGAAGGAAAAGTTAGTAGAGTTTGGTGCAAAGTGCGGTCTGCACATGAATTGTGCAGCCGCGAAAGGTGGCTCAGGAGAAAAGTTTAGAGAATGTGCATTCCAAGTCCATCAAAAGTGCAAACCACACAAGAATTGTGCGGACGCAGAAGAAATGCTATGCAGCCACAGGAGTAAAAGCGCGGACCGTAGAAGATTAAGTGCGAGTGCACATGTAAAGGTGCGTACCGCAGATCAGAATTATGCGGCCGCAGACTTCCAGTCCTAACAAGTTGAAGAAAAGTGCGTACCGCACATAGAATTGTGCGGCCGCAGGACTTCCCGAAGCGCATTTTTGTCCGAAATTTCTAGCGTTGTATAAATAGACGAGTTTCATAATTTTAGGTCAACTTTTAACATCAACAGCTATAGTAGTCGTTCCTCTTTACTTTTTTTGGTAGTTTTTCATATTTTGAGCTATTTTAGCATAGATTTAATCATTTTAATCTTGCAATATGAGTTTAATTATCATTTCTTCTTCTATTTCTTTAATTTCAAGCAGGAGTAGAAAGATTTTAACTAGGGTTGTGACCCAACCCTAGTGTGTAAACCTTATGGGTGTTTAATTTAATGCTTGTTTATGGTTGGGTGTTTATTATTTAGCCTTTTTCTTGCTTTTATTTGTGGAATTAATGGTTGCAAATATTAGTTCATGCCTATTTGACTTGGTCTCTACTTGAGAAAGAGGGACTTAGTCTAGAAAAACTTGGCTAACAAGAAATTGGGTCAATCGAGAGATTGATAATCCTAATTAAAGGGTTCAACCTAGAGATAGTAATAACCCAACTTGAGCTTTTATCAACCGTTTTGTTCAATACCCATTTGGACTTGAGAAAGCCAAATTGGGCAGAATCACTCTCTGACCGATAGGTATTGAGTGGGTAATTGAGTGTTGATAACTATAATATATCCCGATCAATAAAACAAGCATTAAGGCTTATATCACATTAGGCAAACACCTAGGTGAAGGTCATAGCCCTAGGCTTTTTACAACATATGTAAAACAACAAAAACAATCTCTTAGTTTTATCTCTCAACTTTTCAATCTTAGATTTAAATTAGAATTTAAAACAACCCAATTTTATGGAAGTGTAAATTGAGATAATAAAACTCACACACTACGATACCACTAACTCCCATATATAGCTCCCTGCAGAATTCGACCCTGACTATTGTTGGGTACTATCATTGCAATCGACTGTTTCATAACCTTTATTTGAGGTGTGAAATTGGACGAGACCAGTATGTAGGGTTGTTGAACTATTATGGGTAGATTCTTGTTGTGATTGGTTGAGGGGAGAAGGTATTACCATTATAGAGCCTTGTAATTGATTTTGCATAGTAGGTATTTGACGAAATTCTCAAGACTTATATCATGAGAATCCTCCTAATTATGATTCAATTTTATCATCTTCCTATAGATTGGAATTTCTAGGAGTATCAGAATATTGTAGTAATTCTAAGGAAGGCTCAAGCGAGGTATGTTGGTTAAACTCCTCTTGTAAAATCGAATTCCATGAATCCCTTGTAAGCCTCAAGCATGATTTGCCCAGGCTCTTAATTCTTATGTTCCGAGTTATTTCCAACAAGTTGAGTTATCCCTAATGAACAGTACTCAAAACTGTGTTCCAATTGCTTCTATCAGATTATGCCCCCTTTGGAAAAAATGTTTCAAGCATGATTAATGTATCAAGTTATATCACCTAAGTTCATTTTTCAATTGCAACTTATTATGCTCTATTTTGGAAAGAAAATTCAATGTGTTTAAGACTCTTATTACTCATATATATTTATAAGTCTTGATTTCAAAATGCTCTTTATGCTGATAACCTATGATGATCCTTGAATGTGAAAGAGTGAGAGTATGAAATATAAAATGCGGCCACTTTGCCAAGAATGATGATTTACACTTGTGGCCAAGAGTGCCAATAAAATGAAAGAAAGTGTGAAAGGTTATGAA
The DNA here is from genome assembly GCF_000390325.3 of Nicotiana tomentosiformis. Classification (NCBI taxonomy): domain Eukaryota; kingdom Viridiplantae; phylum Streptophyta; class Magnoliopsida; order Solanales; family Solanaceae; genus Nicotiana; species Nicotiana tomentosiformis. The sequence continues at coordinate 169,090,529 of NC_090813.1, read as the reverse complement.
ATGAATTGTAACTCTTTCGGTCACCGAGGAAGGGTGGGTTGAAATAACCTAAACCCAAAACTACACGTGTCGTGTAGGAGTGACTGAGAGATAAATTCATGTGTTGATGTGTTGAGATTATTCCCCTCAATTTGGATGACATGATAGCTAGAAATGGACCATGTTGACTTACACTGCATGGTGGTGAGACGGCTTAGCCGATCAAGCGGTGATCGGACACCATGTCATGCACATGGTGGTGGTGGTGTGTTTCTATGTCCACCCGCACACACTAAGGTGAGACGGCTTAGTCGATCAGGCGGAGATCTGACTCCATGCCATATACATGGTTGTGTGTCGGTACTAAAGATCCCCCAACCTAAAACATTAGTATTTACTTGAAGATTTACCTTGCTCTTAACTTGGCATTTAATATTATTTAAGCTTCTCATTGAGTTTATGATTGTCTCCTTTATGTTGGTACTCCATTTCATGAGAGGGTATTTAGCTTTACATTCTAGTACTATTACATATTTACTTAGGTCAGTTTTGTCGGGGACGCTGCATCTTTAACGGATGCAGGTGGTTCCACAGCGGGCGGCGTCAATCATTTAAAGCATTACACCATGTTCTTAGCGTTTTTGGTGAGCCCCACTTGCTATTGGGTCCTTGTGTCTTTTGATCCTTGTACATTTATATTTTGAGGTATAACCGGGGCCTTGTCACCGACACTTTTATACTACTCCTTTATTCCATTTAGAGGCTCTGTAGACATGGTGTAGGTTGTGTTTTGGTTTGAAAAATAGACTGTAAATATTGTAGTTATGTGATATTCCACTTTCATATGTGAACTTGTAATCTTTTGGAAGTTTTCATTGAAACTCCTTTAAGTAAATGGAAAAAGGATGGTGTACACCTTATCCTTTACATGTCTATCTCTGGCTATTGATTCTTATTTCGTTCAGGGTAAAGTTGGATAGAAGGCATCAAGTAGGCTTGCTTGACCGGGATGTCTCGGTCGAGCATCTATTGCGCTCTCCAAGGTTGGTGTATGACAAGCTTGGTATTAGAGCATAAGGTTTTAAAGTGTCATAAGATGTCTCGGAGTCGTGTCTAGTAGAGTCCTTCTTATCGATGTGTTGTGGACCACCTCTATAATTGGGAGGTTACTTGGGAATTTAGGATTGTCACCCTTCTTTGGTATTTTAGATCGTGTGATAGAGTTGATTATAAGACTGTCCCCTTTTTAGCTCATGCATTGTTCTAATTTTCAATACATGGCACCTAAGAAGAAGGCAATGAGTAGCCAAAGGGCCAATGCCACCTAGGAGAGGCAGTTGATACTATACCTGATGTTACGGGTGAGCGCTCGAGGGGTGAAGACATTCCCCCAACCACAACACCTCCTGATTCTACTACTTACGCTCAGACTGCATCGAGTCCTACTTCGACTGAAGATACAATGGTTCCTCCACCAATTTATATTCCAGCTCCACCACCATCCTCAACCACCGGTCCTAATGTTTCTTATGTATACCTTATGAGAACCATACAGATTTTGACTCATATAGTTGCCTCCCACGCCCATAGATTGAATTCTATACCTACTTCTTCCAGTCACCGAGATGATTCTGCTAGTTCTAGGGTGAACTGATTTCTTCAGTTGGATCCTTCGGTATTTACGGATACTAAGCCCGAGGAGGACCCCCAGGACTTTATTGATGAGATGCACAAGACTCTTTGTGTGATACGTGCCACTGAGACATAAGTAGTTGAGTTGGCCTCCTATCGCCTAAAAGAGGTGGCGTATTCATGGTTTCAGTTTTGGGAGGAGTCCCGTGAGGAGGGTAGCCCTACCAAAAAGTGGAGTGAGTTTGCAGATGCTTTTATTGATCATTGCTTGCCTGTCGAGACTAAGGCAGCCCATGCCGTCGAGTTTGAGAACTTGAAGAAATGGAGTATGAGTGTGTGGGACTACCATATGAGATTCATGCATCTGTCCAATTATGTTGTTTACATGTTGCCCACTATGGAGGCTATAGTTCACCGATTTGTGCAAGGCCTTAGCCCTTTGGTTATCAATGAGGCTGATACAACCACCTTAAATTCTGACATAAACCATAGGAAGATGGTGGCATTTTCTCAAGCCACCAAGGCCCGAAAATTGAAGAATAGAATGGAACGGGATGGTAATAAGAAGGCCCAGTCCGCGGGTAACTTTGGTGGTTCTTCAAGTGGTGGTAGTAGTGGAAGGTCAGTATTCAGGGGAATGTCATCTGAACCGACACAGTCCTATGCTTAGTCTTCATCCAGTGCACTGCCATCAGGGCGAACTCAGCAGCAGTGGAGTCGCTTCAGGCCTAGTCAGGGCAACAAGGGATCTTATCAGCATGGTCAGTCAGGCGGGAGATTCCAATTGTAGCAGAGGCCCACATGCCTTAGGTGTGGAAAGATGCACTCAAGGGTCTGGTATATGGACCATCATGTATGCTACGGGTGTGGACTTAGGGGTCATATTTAGAGAAATTGCCCTTCGTCTCATCAGAGTGCTGGTAGGGGTATGGCGCAGCTGGCCAGTTCAGCAGCTACTACTTCCGCGACACCTCCTCCAACTCGAGGTACTCCAGCACCCCTAGGGCATGGTGCAGCTAGGGGTGGTGCACATAATTTGGGAATGCCCATCAGGTTCTATGCTATGAGGGGTCGCTAGAGTTCAGAAACTTCTCCAGATGTTGTCACGGGTATACTGACTGTTCAATCTCATGATATGCATGCTCTTATAGACCCTGATTCCACCTTGTCATATATCACTCCTTATATTGCTATGGAATTCGGGATAGAACTGAAAAAACTTCATGAGTTGTTCTCTGTATCTACTCCAGTTGGTGGGTCTATTGTGGCTACATGGGTTTGTAGGGATTGTATTATCACAGTTCATGATAGAGATATCATACCGATCTTATTGAATTGGTGATGGTAGATTTTGATATGATAATGATAATGGGAATTGACTAGCTTCACTCATATTTTGCCAAGCTTAATTGTCGGACCAGAACCGTGAGACTTGAGATTCTAGGTGAGCCAATCATTGAGTGGAAGAGGGATGATCAACAAGGGATGTATCTACCATTTGGTCTGAGTCACAGACACTGATGTTGAGGCACCGATACTTGAGTCGGTGCCAGTTGTGAATGAATTTCCCGGGGTCTTTCTTGATGAGCTTCTAGGAATCCCACCAGATAGGGAGATTTATTTTGGCATTAACATTTTTTCAGGCACAAAGCCTATATCTATTCCACCCTACAGAATGGCTTCGGCAGAATTGAGAGAATTGAAAGAGAAGTTAAAGGACTTGCTAGAGAAGGGTTTCATCAGACCGAGTGTGTCACCTTAGGGTGCACTAGTTTTTTTTGTGAGGAAGAAGGATGGGTCATTGAAGATGTGCATTGACTATCGGCAGCTCAACAAGGTCACAAGCAAGAATAAGTACATGTTGCCTAGGATAGATGACTTGTTTGACTAGTTGCAAGGTGCTAAGTGCGTCTCCAAGATTTATTTAAGATCGGGATATTACCAATTAAAGATCAGGGAGTAGGATATTTGGTGAAATTTTGCGGGGGAGGATGTAAGGCCCCGTAATATATTTCCAAGGAATTTAAGGTTTTATGGTACCGAGGTAGGCTAATATGTTGGAAGGTTGTAGATATTATAGACTTTTTGGGTTGTGCAATGCGTTGGGAGTTAGTGGAAATATGTTTTTGTAGAACATGACATTTCAGTAGTTCATTATACGACCACAAAACTATTCTGCTGACCGCAGAACTCTCGTGGAGTTGAACTGAAGAAACTCAATTTTGAAGGTCATTTTCCGATCCAATATGCAACCGCATAACTATTTTGCGGGCTGCCTAAGTGATCTGTGGAATGTAGATCTACCGCAGACTAGGCCAGCCCAGCCCAGTTTTGGAGGATGATTTTGTGGTCCTGTTCGTGGACCGCAGACGTGTTTTGCACTCGCATCTGCGATCAAAGATCTAGTTCGGAGGGTCTATTTTGGTAATTTTTTTAACCCGAACATGTTTTAATAAAAAGCCACTAGGGTCATTTTGAAAGCAAAAATCATGCATTTCAGAGAGAGATGAGAGCTAGCTAGAGAGAGAGGGTGAAACTCAATCACTTCAACACTCCACTCTTTAATAAAACTTTGGAAATTCAAGGGGAGAACTCACAAAATCTTCTACTAAAGAGGTAAGGTTTCATCCCCAGCTCTCAATTTTGAAATTGGGCTCAATATAGGTTGTGGGAAGTATGATTCTTGAGAATGGGAGTAGTCATTTGCGCATGCATGTGCCAATGGGAGGTGGTATGTACAGTTGTTGAACTATTACGGATAGATTCTTGTTATGATTGGTTGAGGGGAGAAGGGATTACCAATGGAGAGCCTTATAATCGATTTTGCATAGTACGTATTTGATGAAATTCCCAATAGACTTATATCACGAGAATCCTCCGAATTATTATTCAATTTTATCATCTTCCTATAGATTGAAATTGCTAGGAGTATTAGAACGTTGTAGTAATTCTAAGGAAGGCTGAAGTGAGGTATCTTTGCTAAACTCCTCTTATAAAATCGAATTCCATGAATCCCTTGTAAGCATGAAGCGTGCTCTGCCTAAGCTCTTTATTCTTATGTTCCGAGATGTTTCCAACAAGTGTAGATATCCCTAATGAACAATGCATCAAAAGTCTATGTACTCAAAATTGTGTTCTAATTGCTTCTATCAGATTATGCCCCCTTCAGGAAATATGTTTCAAGCATGATTAATGTATCAACTGCTATGACTTAAGTTCATGTTTGAATTGCAAATTATTATGCTCAATTTTGGAAAGAAAATTTATTGTGTTTAAGACTCTTATCACTCATATATTTAATGTCTTGATTTCAAAATGCTCTTTATGTTGATACCCTATGGTGATCCTTGAAAGTGAAAGAATGAGAGTATGAAATATAAAGGCGACCATCGTGGCAATGATAATGATTTTCATTTGTGGCTAAGAGTTCCAATGAAATAAAAGAAAGTGTGAAAGGTTATGAAATGAATTGTAACTCTTTTATATGATAAATATATTTGGGAGAATCGTTATGTCACCGAGATGGGTGGGTTAAAATAATCTAAACCCAAAACTACATGTGTCGGTGTAGGAGTGATTGAGGTATAAATTCCCGTGTTAATGTGTAGAGACTATTCCTCTTAATTCGGATGAGATGATAGCTAGCAAAGGACCATGTCAATCCACACGGCATTTTGCTGAGACGGCTTAGTTGATCGGGCAGTGATCGGACACCATGTCGTGCACATAGTGGTGGTGTTGTGTTTCTATGTCTATTCGCACACACTGGGGTGAGACGGCTTAGCCGATCAGGCAGAGATCGGACTCCATGCCATGATGGTGTGTTGGTACTAAATATCTACCAACATAAAACATCAATATTTACTTGAAGAATTACCTTGCTATTAACTTGGCATTTTAATATTATTTTAGCTTCTCATTGAGTTCATGTTTCTCTCCTTTATGTTGTGTAACGATTCGGCCGGTCGTTTTGAGAGTATTAGCCCCGATCCCCTATTTACTACTTTCCCCGTATCCTTTTCTTATTATGTGACTTATCGGGAGGTTTTGTTCGTGGTTTCGGAGTATTTTGGGACACTTAGTCCCTAAACCGAAAGCTTAAGTTCTAGAATTTTGAACGTAGTTGGAACTGTGTGAAGACGACTCCGTATGGAGTTTCGTTGGTTCTGTTAGCTCCGTTGGCTGATTTTCGACTTAAGAACGTGTTGGGATTGTGTTTTGGAGGTCTGTGTCTGAAATAGGCTTACTTTGGGGAAAGTTGAATTTTTAGGAAGTTTGACCGGAAGTGGACTTCTTGCTATCGGGGTCAAATTCCTATTCCGGAATATGGAGTAGGTCCGTAATGTCAATTATGACTTATGCACAAAATTTGAAGTCAATCAGACGTGGTTTGGTATGTTTCGGCATCAGTTGTAGAAGTTTGAAGTTTCAAAGTTCATTAAGTTTGAATTGGATGGTGATTCATATTTTTAGCATTGTTTGATGTGATTCGAGGGCTCGACTAAGTTCGTATGGTATTTTAGGACTGGTTGGTATGTTTGGTTGAGGTCTCGGGGGCTTCGGGTTGATTTCGAGTGGTTAACGGATCATTTTGGACTTGTGAAGAATTGCAGAATTTTCTGGTTTTCCAGTTGTTGGTTTCCTTCTTCATGTTTGCGAGGGGAGTTCCGTGTTCGCGAAGACGAACTGGTGGCAGGTGGGATTTTGTGCTTTGCGTTCGCGATGGAGGTCCCGCGTTCGCAAAGCTCTGAGGCAAATGGTCTACGCGTTCGCGATGAAGGCCTCGCGTTCGCGTAGAGGAATTAGTCACCTGAGTCTCCAGGCACTTTTGCCTACGCGTTTGCGATGTTGGTCCCGCGTTCGCATAGGGTCGAGCTGAGTGACCTTCGCATTCGCGATTAGGCCATCATTTTCGTCATGAAAGATTTTGGGCTGGAGTAAGTTTGTGCTTCGTGAACGCGAGGGTTCTTCCGCGTTCGCAAAGAAAGGATGCCTGGGCAGTATTAAACTTTTCAAAAATGAGGGTTAGTCATTTTTATCAAAACTTGAGATATAGAGCTCCGATTTGGACGAGAATTTGAGGGATTTTCAGAGACATTGATTGGGTAATGATTCTTCACTTGTTTTTGGTTATGTCCCACTAATCTATCATTAGTTCTATCCTTTAATTTCGGATTTGGGTTGAAACTTTGGGAAAAATGGGAGAAGTTCTTCAACTAAGTTTTTGAGTTTTGATTGAGATTTTGATATCGGATTTGGATTATTTTGGTACGAGTGAACTTGGGAGTGAATGGGTATTCATATTTTGTGACTTTTACCTAATTCCGAGACGCAGGCCCGGGTCGACCTTTTGGGGAAATTTTCTAATTTCTTGCTTAAGCCTTGATTTCATTAATTAGATTAGTTTCTTATAGTTATATTTCTGGTATTCAATTACTTTTGGCAAGATTTGGGCCATTCGGAGTCAGATAATCGTGAAAAAGACATTGTTACTGATTGATTGAGCTTGGTTCGAGGTAAGTGGCTTGCCTAACCTTATGTGGGGGAAATCCGCTTAGGATTTGGTATTGTTGTGATATGTGAGCGTCATGTACATGAGGTGACGAGTGCGTACACAGGCTATTTGTTGTAAAACTCAATTTTTACTGAGTAGTAACCTGTTTTAATCCTAATTGAGTTATACCAGCATGTGTAGTTATCCTATTTAGTATAATATCGCATGTCTACGTGCTTTAACTGCTTATTTGAACTCTGTGCAACATGCCTAGTTTATTTCCTGTTCTTCCTTGATCTTTATCAGTCTTAAATGTAGAATTCTTGCTGTTAACTGTTGTATTTATTGGTTTGAGTTGTGTGTTTACTTTTGAGACTACGAGGCGGTACCTCTGGAGTTCTCCCTACACATTCACTTTTGAGACTACGAGGCGGTACCTCGAGAGTTCTTCCCCGCACATTTTCTTTTGAGACTACGAGGCAGTACCTCGAGAGTTATCCCTGCACATTTACCTTTGAGACTACGAGGCGGTACCTCGGGAGATCTCTTTGCATATTTACTTTGGGACTATGAGACGATATCTCGGGAGATCCCCTATTGTTTACCCCTGTGTGTTGTACTATTATTTTGCTTTGTTTTCCTTCTTGTTAAATTCCAGTCTATTATTATATTGCCATATTCTCCTAGTTTATTTCTTATATACCAATGGGCCCTGACCTTACCTCGCCACTACTCGACCGAGGTTAGGCTTGGCACTTACTCGGTACCGTTGTGGTGTACTCATGCTACTCTTCTGCACATATTTTGTGTGCAGATCCAGGGACTTCTTATCAACCACATCATCAGTGAGCAGTGACAGTTGGAGACTTCAAGGTTTATTTGCTGCGTCTGTAGACCTCGAAGTCCCCCTCTATTCTCTCCTATGTCATTTACTTTTCGTACTTCTTTTATTAGACTCTGGTGTATAGAGATACTAGTTTCCTTATGTAGCTTGTGACTTATGATGTTTCGGGTTTTGGGAATAATGTGTATTACTAGAGTGTTTGTTATTATACATGTCGAGCGGCATTGCTACCACTTATTTAGTTATCTGTTGCAGTTAGTTATTAAGTTTTACTTCCATTTTTTGTTATTTTCGCAATTATTAGGCTTACCTAGTCGTAGAGACTAGGTGTCGTCACAATATTTTTACTGAGGTAGTTTTGGGTCATGACAAGTTGGTATCTGAGCTCTAGGTTCATAGGTGTCGTGAGTCACAAGCCAATTTATTCAGTCTCGCGGATCGGTATAGATACATCTGTACTTATCTTCGGGAGGCTATGGAACTGTTAGGAAAATTATAGTTCTTTGATTCCTTGTTGTGCGAAAATTGTTCACTTCAAAATTCTAATCTTATGCATTTTATTCTCTCATAGATAATTAGGACACGTAGAGGCGGATGTGATGACTAGGCACCCACGCCCCCTGCTAGATCCGCGAGAGGTCGGGGCCGAGGATGTCCACATGGTGCAGCCAGAGCACCCGCACAAGATGCTACAGAGGAGCCCCCAGTAGCTCCAGCTGGAGGGCAGGCACTTGAGGTATCTGTTGCTGCACCAGCCCTCTAGGAGACTCTAGCCCAATTTCTGATCATGTTCAGCACCTTAGCTCAGGCTAGATTGATTCCACTTGCTCCTGCCACATATCAGTACGGGGGGGGGGGGGAACAAACTCCCGCAGCCCATACCCTAGAGCAGCGGGTTCAGGTCGACTAGGTTCCAGAGATTATACCGATGCAACCGGTAGCTCCAGTTTAGCCCGAGGCTAGTGCAACAGTTTCTGAGGCGGACCAGCTCGGACTTGAGAGGTATAAGAAGTACCACCCTCCTACCTTCAGTAAATTGGTGACAGGTGATGCCCAGGGTTTTCTGGAGGAGTGTCACCGTATCCTCTATACTATGGGCATAGTGGAGTCGAGTTGGGTTTCTTTTACTACATTCCAGCTTAAAGGAGCAACCTATCAGTGGTGGCGTGCTTATGAGTTGGGTAGTCCGGTTGCGGCAGCTTCACTTACATGGACTCAATTCTCGGACATTTTCTTAAGGGAGTATGTTCCTTAGAGTTTCATAGACGTATGGCGCGGAGAGTTTGAGCAGATGCACTAGGGTGCTATGATTGTGTTAGAGTATGCAGTTCGCTTCAGTCACTTGGTTACCACAGTTCGAGAGAAGGTTCATAGGATTATTAAGGGACTCCACCCTAGTATCAGGCTTAGCATGGCCCGGGAGTTAGAGATTGATATTTCTTACCAGCAGGTTGTGAGTATTGCTAGGAGGTTGAAGGGTATGCTTGATCGGGAGAGAGAGGAGGGGGAGGCCAAGAGTTCTCGAGAGTCTAGCACTTATAGTTGTACTCGTGACCCAGCTGCAGTTCGCCATGGTAGGGGCTATGTGAGTCGCCCGGTTCATTAAGAACTTCCAATTGCCGGTGGTAGTTCGGTCCCTCCTAGGCCCCAGGAGACTTATTACACACCGCCAGTGTCTAGTGTACCTCCTACACAGGGTGCTTTCAACGGTCAGTCTAGCCGACCTGGCCCGAACTAGTCATAGAAGCCACACCCTCCAAGAGCTTGTTTTGAGTGTGGCAACACTTGCCATATGGTGAGGGATTGCCCCAGACTTAGGAGGGGTGCACCTCCAAAGACTTCTCAGCCACCGCATATTCTACCTGGTCCTCAAGATAAGATTACAGCACCAACTACCACCCCACCTGCTCAGCCAGCTAGAGGTGGAGGTCGGGGCGGTCGAGGTTGCCCTAGAAGGGGAGGCTAGGCCAGATATTATGCACATCCCGCTTGTACAGAGGCAGTTGCTTCTGACTCTGTCATTATAGGTATTGCTCTGGTCTGTCATAGAGATGCGTCGGTTTTATTTGATCCAGGCTCCACTTATTCCTATGTGTCCTTTTATTTTTCCCTGTATTTGGGCGTATCTCGTGATTCTTTGAGTTCTCCTATTTATGTGTCTACGCCTGTGGGAGATTCTATTATTGTTGACTGTGTGTATCGGTCGTGTTTGGTTGTTCTTAGTCGTTTTGAGACCAAAGTCAACTTATTATTGCTAAGTATGGTAGACTTTGATATTATTTTGGGCATGGACTGGTGGTCGCCCCATTATGCTATTCTTGATTGTCACGCCAAGACCGTAACACTGGCTATGCCAGGATTACCGCGATTAGAGTGGAGAGGTTCCTTAGAGTATACTCCCAGCAGAGTTATTTCCTTTCTTAAAACTAAACGAATGGTTGAGAAGGGGTGTGACGCGTATCTAACTTATGTGAGAGATGTCAGTATTGATACCCCTACAATTGAGTCAGTTCCAGTAATGAGGGACTTTCCGGATGTATTTCCAGCTGATTTTCTTGCATGCCGCCTGACAGATATATTGACTTCGCTATTGATTTGTTGCCGGGAACTCAGCCCATCTCTATTCCTCCATATCGTATGCCTCCTCTTGAGTTGTAGGAATTGAAGGATCAGTAACAGGAGTTGCTTGATAAGGGCTTCATTCAGCCCAGTGTGTCACCTTGGGGTGCTCCGGTCTTGTTTGTGAAGAAAAAGGATGGTTCTATGCGTATGTGCATTGATTATCGCCAGCTGAACAAAGTTACAGTGAAGAATAGGTATCCATTACCTCGTATTGATGACCTATTTGATCAGTTACAGGGTGCCAGGGTATTTTCTAAGATTGACTTACATTCAAGCTATCATCAGTTAAAGATTCGGGAGCCAGATATCCTGAAGACTGCTTTCAGGACTCGGTATGGCCACAACGAGTTCCTTGTGATGTCATTTGGGCTGACCAACGCCTCGGCAGCAATTATGCACTTGATGCACAGTATGTTCCATCCCTATCTTGACTCATTTATCATTGTCTTTATTGACGTCATTCTGGTGTGCTCCCGGACTCGGGAGGATCATGAGTAACACCTGAGGACTGTGCTTCAGACCTTGAGAGAAAAGAAGTTATATGCAAAATTTTCATATGTGAGTTTTGGCTAGATTCAGTGGCATTCTTGGGCCTTGTGGTGTCGAATGATGGGATCAAGGTGAATCCGAAGAAGGTGGAAGCAGTGCAGAGTTGGCCCAGACCGTCCTCAACTATGGAGATCCGGAGTTTTCTTGGTATGGCGGGGTATTATCATCGATTTGTAGAGGGCTTCTCATCTATTACAGCACGTATGACCAGGCTGACCCAAAAGGGTGTTTCGTTCAGGTGCACATAGGAGTGTGAGGAGAGCTTTTAGAAGCTCAAGACAGCTTTAACTACAACCCTAGTATTGGTATTGCCTATAGGTTCGGGGTCTTATATTGTATATTGTGATACGTCGCTGATTGGTCTCAGCGCGGTGTTGATGCAGGATGGTAGAGTGATTGCCTACGCGTTCAGACAGCTGAAGGTACATGAAAAGAAATATCATGTCCACGACCTCGAGTTAGCAGTTATTGTTCATGCCTTGAAGATTTGGTGGCACTATTTGTACGGTGTCCCTTGTGAGATCTACACCGATCACCGGAGTTTGCAGCATCTGTTCAAACAGAAGGATCTTAACTTGCATCAGCAGAGGTGGTTGGAGCTGCTTAAGGATTATGATATCACCATTTTGTACCATCCCGGGAATGCCAATGTGGTGGCCGATGCTTTGAGTCGCCGGGCGGAGAGTTTGGGGAGCTTTGCATATCTACCAACAGCAGAGAAGCCATTGGCGTTGGATGTTCAGGCCTTAGCCAACCAGTTTGTTAGATTGGATATTTCTGAGCCGAGGCGAGTGCTGTCTTGTGTGGTCTCTCATTCTTCTCTTTATGATCGTATTAAGGAGCGTCAGTATGATGACCCCCATCTGCTTGTCCTTAAGGACACGGTCCAATACGGTAATGCTAATGAGGTCACTATTGGGGATAATGGAGCATTGAGGATGTAGGGCAGGCTATGTGTGCCCAATATGGATGGTTTGCATGAGTTGATTCTCCAAGAGGCTCACAGTTTGCGGTACTCCATTCATCTGGGTGCCGGAAAGATGTATCAGGACTTGATGCAGCATTACTAGTGGAGGAGAATATAGAAGGACATAGTGGAATATGTAGCTCGGTGTCTAAATTGCAAGTAGGTAAAGTATAAGCACCAACGGCCAGGTGGATTGCTTCAGAAGTTAGAGATTCCGGAGTGGAAATGGAAGCGGATCACTATGGATTTCGTTATTGGGCTTCCAAGGACTCAGTGGAAGTTTGATGAAGTTTAGGTAATGGTGGACAGGCTGACCAAGTCAGCTCATTTCATTCCTGTAATGACTACCGATTCTTTCAAGCAGTTGGCTCGAGTTTATATCCGCGAGATCGTCAGGCTTCATGGCATGCCGGTATCTATCATCTCTAACCAGGGTACGCAGTTTACATCACAGTTTTGAAGGGCCGTATAGCATGAGTTGTGTACTCGAGTGGAGTTGAGCACAGCATTTCACCCCCAGATAGACGGACAGTCCGAGTGCACTATTCAGATATTAGAGGATATGCTCTGTGCGTGTGTGATGGAGTTTCGAGGTTCGTGGGATCAGTTCTTGCCACTTGCAAGGTTTGCCTACAACAACCGTTATCAGTCGAGCATCCAGATGGCACCGTATGATGTTCTGTATGGTAGGCGGTGTCGGTCTCCAGCGGGTTAGTTCGAGCCGGGTGAGGCTAGGTTATTGGATACAGACTTGGTTCAGGATGCTTTGGAGAAGGTTAAGGTGATTCAGGATCGACTTCGCACAGCCCAATCCAGATAGAAAAGTTATGTAGATCTGAAGGTTCGCGAGGTCGCATTCATGGTTGGAGAGCGGGTCCTGCTCCGTGTATCACCCATGAAGGGTGTTATGAGGTTCGAAAAGAAGGGCAAGCTGAACCCAAGGTTTATCGGCCCATTCGAGGTGTTGCGGCATATTAGAGAGGTTGCTTATGAGCTTGCTTTGCCTCCCAGTTTGACAGGGGTTCATCCAGTATTCCATGTTTCTATGCTCCGGAGATATCACGATGATCCGTCTCATGTGTTGGATTTCAGCTCCGTCCAGTTGGATAAGGATTTATCTTATGTTGAGGAGTCGGTCGCCATTTTGGACAAGCATGTTTGAAAGTAGAGGTCGAAGAACATTGCTTCTATGAAGGTTCATTGGAGGGGTCATCCGGTCGAGGAGGCGACTTAGGAGACCGAGCATGATATGCGTAGCCATTATCCTCATCTTTTCACCACTTCAGGTATGTCTCTATACTCGTTCGAGGACGAATGATTATTTTAAGAGGGGGAGGATGTAACGACTCGGCCGGTCGTTTTGAGAGTATTAGCCCCGATCCCCTATTTACTGTTTTCCCCGTATCCTTTTCTGCTTATGTGACTTGTCGGGAGGTTTTGTTCATAGTTTCGGAGTGTTTTGGGACACTTAGTCCTTAAAACGGAAGCTTAAGTTTTAGGATTTTGACTGTAGTTGGAAATGTGTGAAGACGACTCCGGAATGGAGTTTCGTCGATTCCGTTAGCTCCGTTGGGTGATTTTGGACTTAGGATGTTCAAATTGTGTTTTGGAGGTCTATAGTTGAATTAGGCTTGAATTGGCAAAAGTTAAATTTTTGGGAAGTTTGAACGGAAGTGGACTTTTTTATATCGGGGTTGAATTCTTATTCTCGAAGTTAGAGTAGGTCTGTAATGTCAATTATGACTTGTGCGCAAAGTTTGAGGTCAATCGGACATGGTTTGGTATGTTTCGGCATCAGTTGTAGAAGTTTGAAATTTCAAAGTTTATTAAATTTGAATTGGAGAGTGATTCATGTTTTTAGCGTTATTTGATGTGATTTGAGGGCTAGACTAAGTTCGTATGGTGTTTTAGGACTGGTTGGTATGTTTGGTTGAGGTCCCGGGGACTTCGGGTTGATTTCTGGTCGTTAACGGATCATTGTAGACTTGTGAAGAATTGCAGAATTTTCTGGTTTTCCAGTTGTTGGTTTCCTTCTTCGCGTTCGCGAGGGGAGTTCAGCGTTCGCGAAGAGGAACTGGTGGAAGGTGGGATTTTTTGCTTCACGTTCGCGATGGAGGTCTCGTATTCGCGAAGTTCTGAGGCAAATGATCTACGCGTTCGCGATGAAGGCCTCGCGTTTGCGTAGAGAAAGTGGTCACCTGAATCTCCAGGCACTTTTGCCTACGCGTTTGCGATGTTGGTCCCGCGTTCGCGTAGGGTCGAGCTGAGTGACCTTTGCATTCGCGATTAGGCCATCGCGTTCGCGATGAAGGATTTTGGGCTGGAGTAAGTTTGTACTTCGCGAACGCGAGGGTTCTTCCGCGTTCGCAAAGAAGGGATGCCTGGGCAGTATTAAACTTTTCAAAAACAAGGGTTAGCCATTTTTATCAAAACGTGAGATAGAGAGCTCGGATTTGGACGAGATTTTGAGGGATTTTCAGAGACATCGATTGGGTATTGATTCTTCATTTGTTTTTGGTTATATCATTAATTCCATCCTTTAATTTTGGATTTGGGTTGAAAAACTTGGGGAAAATGGGAGATGTTCTTCAACTAAGTTTTTGAGTTTTGATTGGGATTTTGACATATGATTTAGATAATTTTGGTACGAGTGAACTCGTGAGTGAATGGGTGTTCATATTTTGTGACTTTTACCCGATTCCGAGACGTGGGCTAGGGTTGACATTTTGGGGCAATTTTTTAATATCTTGCTTAATCCTTGATTTCATTAATTAGATTGGTTTCTTATAGTTATATTTATGGTATGTAATTATTTCTGGCTAAATTTGGGCCATTCGGAGTCGGATAATCGTGAAAAAGGCATTGCTACTGATTGATTGAGCTTGGTTTGAGGTAAATGGCTTGCCTAACCTTGTGTGGGGGGAAATTCCCTTAGGATTTGGTACTGTTGTGATATGTGAGCATCGTGTACGTGAGGTGACGAGTGCGTACACAGGCTATTTATTGTAAAACCCGATTTTTACTAAGTAGTAACTTGTTTTCATCTTAATTGAGTTATTCCGGCATGTGTAGTTATCTTGTTTAGTCTAATATTGCATGTCTAGGTGCTTTAACTGCTTATTTGAACTCTATGCAGCTTGCCTAGTTGGTTTCCTATTTTTCCTTGATCTTTATCAGTCTTAACTGTAGAATTCTTGTTGTTAACTGTTGTATTTATCGGTTTGAGCTGTGTGTTTACTTTTGAGAATATGAGACGGTACATCGGGAGTTCTCCCCGCACATTTACTTTTGAGACTACGAGGTAGTACCTCGAGAGTTCTCCCTGTACATTTACTTTTGAGACTACAAGGCGGTACCTCGGGAGTTCTCCCTGCACATTTACCTTTGAGACTACGAGGTGGTACCTCGGGAGATATCTTTGCATATTTACTTTGGGACTACGAGATGGTATCTCGGGAGATCCCTTGTTGTTTACCCCTGTGTGTTGTACTGTTATTTTGCTGTGTTTTCCTTCTTGTTAAATTTCAGTCTATTATTATATTGTCACATTCTCCTGGTTTATTTATTATATACCAGTGGGCCCTGACCTGACCTCATCACTACTCGACCGAGGTTAGGCTTGGCACTTAGTGGGTACCGTTGTGGTGTACTCATGCTACTCTTCTGCACATATTTTGTGTGCAGATCCAGGGACTTCTTATCAGCCATGTCATCAGTGAGCAGTGACAGATGGAGACTTCAAGGTATATTTGTTGCATCCGCAGACCGTCAGAGTCCCCCTCTATTCTCTTCTATATTATTTACCTTTCGTACTTCTTTTATTAGATTCTGGTGTATAGAGATACTAGTTTCATTCTGTATCTTGTGACTTATAATGTTTTAGATTTTGGGAATAATGTGTGTTACTAGAGTATTCGTTATTGTACATACCGAGCGGGCATTGTTACCAGTTATTTAGTTATCTGTTGCAGTTAGTTGTTAAATTTTACTTCAATTTTTATTATTTTCGCAATTTGTTAGGCTTACCTAATCGTAGAGACTAGTCTCCAGAGGTTGTTGCCCTTCTTGTTGTGTTAATTTTATCCATGGCCCCTGATTGTCCCCTTTGTTGATACTATCAGTTTCTTTGGTGCTAATTGTGCTTCCCATTGGTTGTATCAGTCCTTCCTTTTGGACTTCTTTCTGGTTTTCTACTTTTTCCTTTTCTTCTTTTATGAATTTCCTACATTCCTTCATCACATGTCCAAAGTTCTTACATTTCTCGCAAACCGTGGGCTTCCATTCATAATACACCTCTTGTTTAATGATTCTCCCTTGCTCATCCTCAAACATTATAGAAGTTGGATAATTTTTATGCAAGTTTATCCGACTAGCACTCTGGCAAATGTCAATCGTTCCTTTTTGCGATGTAGCTCTATCAGCATTCAATGGTTTTCCCATTAAACATGCCAATTTAAGTAGTGCAGATTGTCCCCACACTTTTCCCTATAGATGTAATTAATGTTGCAAAGATATTTTGCGAAAACATACAGATTAGAAGAGTGATTGCTTAGAATTTCATTAAAATGCAACAATCGAAAGCGAAGTATATATACAACAAGAAGATGAATATCATTCTATATATTTTACAGGATAAACTCGATGCAGCTTAATTCTCTTCTAACGACTAAAAGCAACCGATAACACGACAGCCAGCACAAACCAACCTAAAAAGAAATATCCCACCAATCTTGTTG
Organism: Nicotiana tomentosiformis; assembly: GCF_000390325.3. Lineage (NCBI taxonomy): Eukaryota > Viridiplantae > Streptophyta > Magnoliopsida > Solanales > Solanaceae > Nicotiana > Nicotiana tomentosiformis. The sequence goes on along the minus strand of NC_090813.1, from coordinate 169,073,706 downwards.
GTTCCACATCCTCTGGTTCCTGCAATCGTGTTTATATTACAACCACAAATTAAAATGTAAGTAAAAAATATTCATTCACCATTAAGAGAAGGATGTAGTCAAGTATGTTCGTGTCTACATGTACGCATTAAGAGTATGGAAGTATTGCAGAACTAAGTTGTGAAAGTTATTATTCAAATTAGGCCAACTTTTGCCTTAATAGAATTCACACATGGTCACTAGTTTTCCCAAAATAAGGGAAATTCTGCTGCTTATTACTCATGGGAACATCCGACATATACGATAGTCAAGTTGTTCGCCTATCTTTCTGATCTCTTTTCTTTCTATTTAGAAGTTTTTTGGCTTTGAATGGGATAAGTAGAGGGTGAAACACTATTCCTACCATTCTTATATCACATTATTATTTTTAGTAGGCCGGTTAAAATGAATGACATACTTTTGTATATGGAAATATAATTTTCTAGACTTTCATTTTCCCCTTAACGAGAAAATTTTTATATTCACACAAATATTATTGAATATTAAAATTATAGATATTAAAAGTCTCATAATCACATATGACATGTTTAAGATCAAAAATTTCAAAAGTAATCATTTTTCCTATACTCCGTGTCAAACGAAACTATGTCGCATAAAGTCAAATTGACGAAGTAATTCAGTACAGAATAAGAGAGTCTTTCATGTAGGGATATATCTTTTAAGTAATAAAATAAATATTTTTAAAAGATGTTTATATTAACCAATTCAGTAATTAGAGGAGTAGTGTCTTTGTTACAAAATGTAAATTAAATTTTGAATTATATGTCCAACATGCATAAAAACAAGCAATTAGTACCTGAGGAGGAGGAGTTCCTGTAGACATTGGAGATTTATCAACCTCAAAAGGCCACTTGTACTTATCCGGTGCCTCACTCCTTACCAAGCTCCAATCATACAGCCTTCGCTCCTCTGGTGTTGACAAAATTGAGTATGATTCCTATGCCCAAAAACAAAACAAACAAAAAAATTTAAAGGGAAAACGAAAAAAGAAGTAGGGTCATTTCTGAAAGGAATAGCCGCTATAAAAATAATAAACGAAAAAATATAAAAAAATTATATATTTTTTGTATATATATATTCTGTATGTTATATATAAAAATTATATAAATTTTATACACTTTTTCGGCTAACAGATATAAATAGTTTCTGGCGCGGACTAAAAGTGATATAATACCCCTTTTTGAAACCTTTCTCGAAAGGAAATAAATTACAATAAATAAATACTTTTAGGAGCCCAAGCTTCTCGTTAAGATCCTCTTCTTCCAATCCCTCATTCATAACTTCTTCAACCTTCTTCTTGTACGCAACTGGTACCTATATTGTAGGCAATAGAAGTCAAATACTAAGAAAAAACATCAAAACATTGGACATTGCAGTTTGTTCTTTTTCTTTATGATTCTTTTTGTTTTAAAGGGGGTTGGGTAGAAAGAGATTGTGTGGACCTCATTGTATGAACATTTTCTTGGAAGTCCAAGTCTGTCATAGTGATCTATATCTGTTATTGCTGCATTCTTAAATGAAATATATTAGTCAAATGATACATTCATATTGAAAAAGAAAAGAGTTTAAGTTTTATATAAGCTCTAAAAAATTTAGACAATGGATCATCTAAAAAAATAATTACAGATAGCAACATAAAACTTGGGATTAATATCCTTAAAAACAGACAAGTTAATACACTGAAAGGCGCTTTACATCATCTGTATACATAGCTTAAATCCAAAAAAGTCACTTAAGTAGGCGAATCACGACGACAATATTTAAAGAAATATAAAGCACCACATTGCACTAAGCTCCCGTTATGCGCGAGATCCGGGAAAGAGCCGGACCATAAAGGTCTATTGTATGCAGCCTTATCCTGCATTTCTGTAAGAGGCTATTTCCACGGCTCGAACCTCCTAGTCAAATGACAGAGGCTCCCCTTCGTAATATTTAAAGAAAGGGGAAAAAAATAGTTAGAACAGTAGTAAAAAGACCTATGCCAAGAAGAGCTTTTTCAACATTAAGAGCTGAGATTATAGAAGGTGGTCCAGGTGGAAGTTCAACAGATGAGATTTCATTAGTTGTTGCTGTAGCGGTTTCAGTGGATGCATCGCTGCTGCCGGAGTTTTGAACGAGAAGCAATTTTCTAATCCGCTTGGTGGAATTACCAAAATAAGGAATAGAGGTAATTACAGGTATATTGTTACTAGTATGATTTGTAATTGTTGGAGATGATAGGAAATTTTGGCTGGAAATGTAGGGAGTTGCTCCTGTGGCAGCCATATCTTCTTGTTACTCTGTTGCATGTTTCTGCTTCCTTCTTCACATTCTGTTATCAATTCAGATTTCAGATAAAGAATTGGCAATTCAGCGCCAATCATTTTCTTGTCGTGATATGGTAAATTACAGATAAATGTTGACTACTAGAGATAACGCTGTAGTATACTGGTGATAATTCCTGCCTGTTACGCGGTAGGGGTGGGCATTCGGGCAATTCGAATTGAATATGAAAATTCCGGTTTGGATTTTTGGTTTTCAGATTGAAGAAATGACAATTCAAATCCAATCCAAATAAACTCGGATCGGATCGGATCGGATTTTTTAAGTTTGGATTCGTATTAATCGGTTTGGATATTTTGGATTTTCGATTTTGAGCTTACAAGTAGAGATCTTTCTTCTTTCTAAGATAATGAACATCGATCCAAATAAAGTATTCGTTTTAAATTGCCTAAAAAGTTTCTTATTTTTACAACAATCATCCAAATAAAGTATTTAAATAATAAAATCATCATCAAGGAAATCTAACAATGACACGATAAGATCAATAAGAAGTAGAAATTGTAAAACAGTGTCCAAATAGAATGTATTCTAATAGTAAATTAGTAATTAGTATTGAATATATGAGATTATGTCAAATGGTAAGCATATTGGACTTGTTACTATTGACATATGAATAATGGGCTAAATATAACATATAAATATTTCGGATTTTCGGATATCAAAAAATTTGAAGTACCAAATCCAATATCCAATCCGAAATTCAAAATTTTAAAAGTTAAATTCGAAATCCAATCCATAATCCAAAAATCCAAACCAAAAATTCAAAAACTTTGAATTTCGGATTTGTCCAAACTATTTTCACCACTACGTACCGGTGACCTAGGTTTGATCCCAGGCAAATGGCTCTTACAAATTATTTTTTCTATTTTGTCTATCAAGTCGTAATTTGTCTCCTTTTGTGTGGGTAGATCACATCGCTGCAATATTTCAAGTGAAAGCAATAGTAGAATACCTAAGCGACATGCCTCGAGAGTTGTCAACCTTCTAGACTCATCTTTGTGGGGTCCCTAAATAAAAGAAATAAAAAGAATAAAGAAAAAAAAAATGCTATTGGCTAAACAAAAGGCAAGGTAGGCGGATCTAGCAAATTGATTTAATAACAGATTTGGTTAGATTTACAAATTGCAATATGCAACTTGCATATGAAATTCAATCTCCTGATTGGTTCTATGGGAGGTAATTCACTCTTATAAATAGGAGCTTTGTTTGTTCATTTAAACACACCAAAATTGAGAGAAGCTAGAGAGAGTTAGAGAGAGTTAGAGAGAGTTAGAGAGAGTAATTCACAGATTGTAGTCTGTGAGATAAATATTGAGTGGGTGTAATATTGTAGTGAGGTGTTCAAAATAAAGAGTGTTATTTCTTTTGAAGTTGTAGTAGTCTCTTGACACTACCAAGTTCTAACATTTTAGTATTATTATATTGCTCCACTCGGGTATTGTATTTTACCCTGTTAAAAGATTTGGTGTCGTTGTTACTCTCTTGTGTTATTATTATTTATCATGGATATTATTCTTGGGCGGAATATTATTATTTTATCCAACAACGTGGTATCAGAGCCATGGCGAATAATAGCCCGATATCTTTTCAGTACCCCGTCTCACAAAAGATAAATATGAGAAATGGTGTCTACGTATAAAAGCCATTCTTGGCTCCCAGGTTGTGGAGGAAATCGTAGATAAAGGGTATGGAAAACCCGATAATGAGAAAGCTCTGCTTCAAAATAAAAAAGATGTCTTGGCAAAGACAAGGAAGAAGGATCAACAAGCTCTCACGCTCATCCACCAATGTTTGGATGATGCCATATTTGAGAAGGTGGCAGATGCTATCACCTCAAAGGAAGCTTGGAAGATTTTACAAAATTCTCTCCAAGGAGTTGACAAGGTGAGAAATGTAAAACTTCAAACTCTAAGGGCTGATTTCGAAGTTTTAAAAATAAAAGAATCTGAATGCATTTCGGATTATTGTTCAAAAGTGAAGGCTATTATAAATCAATTGAGAAGAAACGGGGAGGACGTAAAAGATGTCCGTGTGGTAGAAAAGATCCTTCATACATTAATACTTAAATTTTAATTTTGTGGTGTGTGCTATTGAGGAGTCTAAAGATTTAGACTCTATGACGGTGGAGCAATTGGAGGGTTTTTTACAGGCCCATAAAGAAAAGATCAAGAGGAGACAAGAAGTGTCATTGGAGCAACTTCTTAAACTCAGGGATCCATTAAGGATTATGAAGGTGAAAAAAGTTATCGAGGGAATGGACGAGGACGAGACCGTGGCAGTCATGGAAGAGGAAGACGTAATGGTAACAACTTCAACAATGAAGTTAAAATTCACCAAATATTCAGAGGTCGTGGCCGTGGACAAAGAGGAGGAAGAGGGCGTGGCTACTACCAAGAAAATAATGGACAAAGGTATGACAAATCAAAATTTGAGTGTTATAATTGTCATAAATTTGGCAATTACTCTTGGGAATGTCGTAGCAATGTTGAAGAGAAAGCTAACCTTGTTGATGACAAGAAAGAAGAAGATGAGTCAACATTGTTACTGGCACTCAAGGAAGAAGACAGAGATGATTGTAGCTTGTGGTATTTGGACAATGGAGCAACCAATCATATGTGTGAATGCAAAGAGAAGTTTATGGAGATCAATAAAACGGTGAGAGGTAATGTGTCCTTTGGAGACACCTCAAAGATTCAAATCGAAGGGATAGGTACGATTCTGATCTCTTGTAAAAATAGTGGCTACAAGTTAATTCAAGATGTTTATTATCTGCCAAAATTAAAAAGTAATATTTTGAGTTTGGGCCAACTTCTTGAAAAGGAATATGACATCCACATAAAAAATATGCATCTTTGGCTTAGAGATTCAAGTGGAATTCTAATTGCTAAAGTGTATATGGCAAAGAATAGATTATTTTCTCTGAATCTTAAGACAACTGATGCAAAGTGTTTAAAGGCTAATGTGCAATATGAATCATGGTGTTGGCACATACGATTTGGGCACTTGAATTTTGACGGGCTCAAATCAATGGAAGAAAAGAACATGGTGCATGGGATACCATCAATCAACCATCCCAATTAATTGTGTGAAATTTGTCTTCTTGGAAAACATGCAAGGAGGAGTTTTCCAAAGGAGGCCATGTCAAGATCAACCAAACCGCTACAACTTGTTCACACTGATATGTGTGGAACAATCAATTTACCTTCCTTTGATAAAAGTAAATACTTTCTTCTCTTAATTGATGACTTTAGTAGAAAGATTTGGGTTTATTTCTTGAACCAAAAATCTGAAGTTTTTGTTACTTTTAAAAATTTCAAAGTACTTGTGGAGAAAGAAAGTGGCTATGAAATTAAAGCTTTAAGGTCCGATAGAGGAGGCGAATTCACTTCAAAAGAATTTAATGACTTATGTCAGTCTCATGGAATTCGTCGCCCTCTGACGGTACCTTATTCACCCCCAACAAAATGGAGTTGCAGAGAGAAAGAATCGAACGATTCTTAATATGGCTAGATGTATGTTAAAAGCTAAAAGTATGCCCAAGTAATTTTGGGCCGAAGCTATTTTGTAGTGTGGTTTATTTAAACAACAGGTCTCCAACAAAAAATGTTAGAGATCAAACCCCTCAAGAAGCATGGAGTGGAAGAAAGCCAAGTGTTAAGCATTTGAGAATCTTTGAGAGCATAGCCTATGCTCATGTGCCATAGCAAGGGAGAGCGAATCTTGATGATCAAAGTGTCAAGCATGTCTTTGTTGGATATTATATAAGTTCAAGTTATACAACCCAAGTAGCGGCAAAGTGGTGGTAAGTCGCGATGTTGAATTTGATGAAGAATTGGCATGGAATTGGGAAGCTCAGGAAGAAACTTTATATGATTTTCTTCCATACTTTGGTGATGAAGAAGAACCAGAAACCGTGGAACCCGTGCAGGATACAACTCCACCTCCCTCTCCAACCAATGTCCCATCTCCCTCTTCTCAAGAAATTTCAAATGAACAGTCGCAAAGGGCAAGGAGTATTCAAGAGCTCTATGAGGACACAGAAGAAGTTACTAATTTTGATTTTTTATATTGTCTCTTTGCTGACAGTGAACCAATGAACTTTGATGAAGCTATTATAGACAAAATGTGGGGACAAGCCATGGAGGAGGAGATCGAGTCAATAGAGAAGAACAACACTTGGGAGTCAACAATACTTCCCAAGGGTCATCGAGCAATTGGAGTTAAATGGATATACAAGGAAAAGAAGAATATCGATGGAGATGTAGAGAGATACAAGGCACGACTTGTGGCTAAAGGCTACAAGCAAAGGCAAGGCATTGACTATGAAGTATTCTATGCACAAGTTTCCCACGTGGAGATGATTAGTTTGCTCATCTCTTTGGCGGCGCAAATGAAGTGGAAGATCCATCAACTAGACGTCAAATCAACCTTTTTGAATGGATATCTTGAAGAAGAAGTCTATGTTGAACAACCATTGGGATTTATGGTCAGAAACCATGAAGATAAAGTGTTGCGGTTGAAGAAAACTTTATATGGATTAAAGCAATCCCCGCGAGTATGGAATAGTTGCATCGACAAGTATTTTCAAGAAAATGGGTTTACTCGTTGTCTCCATGAATATGATCTTTACCTTAAAGCTCATACCAATGGAGATATCTTGCTTGTTTGTCTTTATGTTGATGATTTTATTTTCACGGGTAATAACCCAAGTTTGTTTGAAGCTTTCAAGAAAGATATGTCTCATGAGTTCGAGATGACGGATGTAGGGCTCATGTCATACTACTTGGGACTAGAATTAAAGCAGATGGAGGATGGAATTTTTATCTCTCAAGAAAGCTATACAAAAGAGATATTGAAGAAATTCAACATGCTCGATTGCAACCCCGTGAATACACCGAAGGAGAATGGGACAAAATTGTCCAAGTTTGATGAAGGAGAAAAAGTGGATCCCATATTTTTCAAAAGTATTGTAGGAATTTTGAGGTACTTGACTTGTACCAGGCCAGATATACTCTTTGTAGTTGGAGTAGTAAGTCGATTCATGGAAGCTCCTACCTCCACTCATTTGAAAGTCGCTAGAAGAATTCTTCGCTATCTAGAAGGTACGATTGACTTTGGGCTATTTTATTCTTCTTCAAGTGATTTCAACCTTGTGGGATATTGTGATAGTGATTATGCGGGAGATATTGGTGATAGAAGAAGCACAACTGGTTTTATGTTTTTCTTGGGTGATTCTGTTATTTCTTGGAGTTCAAAAAAATAATCAATTGTTACTCTCTCAACTTGTGAAGCCGAATATGTAGCAGCAACGTCATGTACCTGTCATGCTATTTGGCTGAGAAGATTATTGAAGGAGCTCAATTTTACACAAATTAAAGCTACGGAGATTTGTATTGACAATAAATCTGCACATGCACTTGCCAAGAATCTGGTGTATCATGATCGAAACAAGCATATAGATACAAGATATCACTTCATCAAAGAATGCATTGCCAATAAGGAAGTCGAGCTCAAATATGTGAAGTCTCATGATCAAGTTGCGGATATTTTTACCAAACCTCTCAAGTTTGAAGATTTCCAGAGATTCATATCAACTCTTGGAATGAAGAAAAAAATTAAAATTAAGAGAGAGATTTGTGGGGTCCCTAAATAAAAAAAAGAATAAAAAAAGAAAAAATGTTATTGGCTAAACAAAAGGCAAGGTAGGTGGATCTAGCAAATTGGTTTTGTAACAGATTTGGTTAGATTTGCAAAATGCAATATGAAACTTGCATATGAAATCCAATCACCGGATTGGTTCTATGGGAGGTCATTCACTCCTATAAATAGGAGCTTTGTTCGTTCATTTAAACACACCAAAATTGAGAGAAGCCAGAGAGAGTTAGAGAGAGTAATCAGATTGTAGTCTGTGAGATAAATATTGAGTGGAAGTAATATTATAGTAAGGTGTTTAAAATAAAGAGTGTTATTTCTTTTAAAGTTGTAGTAGTCTCTTGACACTATCAAGTTCTAACATTTTAGTATTATTATATTGCTCCGCTCGGATATTGTATTTTACCTTATTAAAAGATTTGGTGTTGTTGTTACTCTCTTGTGTTATTGTTATTTATCGTGGATATTATTCCTGGGCGGGATATTATTATTTTACCCAACAATCTTCCTTACTTCAACCTTTACCTTGGTTCTATTGACATCAAAAATCAACAATAGTGTAGAATATGATTTTTCTCAAACAAGGCATTTCATCAACTACAATTACATTACATAAGAATGAATAGAGTCTCAGGCATGCAAGTATCATGACGTTTACCTATATCATTCGGGATTACCTTTACAACAATGAGAATGATTAGCAATTGCCTTTTCTTTTCTTCTGATTCAAAAGTTTTGCCTATGTTTCTCCTTATTTTTGGGCATTGGGTCAATTTTCACCTAAATAATTATTTCGCTACACTCTTATCTCATCCCTTATCATAGGCTTCACACCTTAGCTGCTATCAAGCATCTCTAATGGTTTATAATTCACAAACTTGCTCCTTTGTTGTCACAACCCCAATTTTTCACTTTAGGATGTCGTGATGGTACCTAATCTTTAAGAATAGGTAAGCCTAACATCTAATAATAACTTAACAGAAATAATCAAATGGGACTACTAAAATAAAACTGATAAACTCATATACCCTTCCAAAATAGAATCTCAACAACACTTCTCTCACAACTGCTGGAACTGAGTCATAAGCTCTACGGAATAATCCGGAATGTCTGCTACAAGATTGTCTGAATAAGAAATACAACATAATGAAAAGATAAGGGAAGGTGAATCCGAGGCCTGCGGACGCCGAGCGGGCATACCTTGAAGTCTCCGAAAAAAAGCTACAATCAATCACTAACGTCCAGCACGGGAAGACATACATGGATCTGCACAAAAAGATGTGCAGAAGCATAGTATGAGTACACCACAACGGTACCCAGTAAGTATCAAGCCTAATCTCGATAGAGTAGTGACGATGCCAGGTCAAGACATCTACTAGGACATAATAAATAGAACGAAAATATAATAACGAGAAGTAATAGAAAGCGGAGAAATAAATGATAACGAAGCAGGTTAATAACGTAGACTAATGACCGAATTGTAAGTATAGAGATAACAAGAAGGAAGTAAATAAGACAACCACAATAGTCAAATGCGAAAAAAACTGATAAGGCAAGGAAGAATAAAAGCAACAAGAACTATTCCACCAATAACTCTTTTCAACATGAGATGCACAATAAGAATCATAACCAAGATACCGCCTCGTATACAACAAGAATCACAACCGAGTTACTACCTCGTATTCACATTTCTCAATTTCAATCATAATCTTTCCTTATACCACTGAGTGAGCCTTATATTTAGATAGTTTTGAAATTATTTTTCCCGAAATAGCTACAAGCACTTTAACCCGCCTTATGACATCGTGTGGCTTCAAGTAATTCCCTTACTAGCAACATGCACATAATTCCCACCTTATGCCGCCGCATGCATATTAACCTCTATCCTTATACTGCCGCATGCGCATCAATATCACAACACAATAACAACTAGCACCATAAGTGCCCATATGCCACAACTTGCCAAAATCAACAATATCAATATTTTCACAACAATAGGTCATGGCTCAACCACAATGTGTACGAGAATATCAATAATAACAATGAATGTGAATTGCTCAACAAGGAAGATATCTCAACAATTAACAACTTCGCTTCAATATGATAACGACTTTCACAAGTTTAACACCAATAACTCAACAAGAAGATATTTCATGAAATAACAAGTTCAATTACAAGTAATTCAACAATTAAAGATGTAATGAGGCAATAAGAAAGGAAATAAATTCAACTAGGCATATAAGAGCAAAACAACAAGTAAGAGGTAGAACAAGTGTTAACAAAGTCAAATAAGACATGTAAGGATAGACTAATAGATGTAAGAGTAGATTAACAATGAGAGTTAAAATATAATATGACAATTCAATTAAAGGAATAAAAAGAGTTTAAATAATTTAAACAGGTCAAATATCACATAAAGCTCGTTTACCCACTCGTCACCTTGCCTACACGACTTTCACATAACACAAATAGCACAATTAATTCCAAATCCTAAGGGGTAATTCCCCCACACAAAGTTAGGCAAGATACTTACCTCAACTAGGCCAACTCAACCCTCGGAAATAGCTTTTTCCCTAAAATTCACCTTCACACGGCTCAAATCTAACCAAAATTGACTTAACAGCATCAAACAATGCAAGGGAAAATAATTACAATAAATAAAGCTATGATCTTTTAACTTTTCTCAAAAAATCAATAAAAGTCAACCCCGGACTCGCCTGGTCAAAACTCGTGTCCAAGCGTAGATTTCGACTACCTATAACCCCATGAGTCCATATATGTGATTAGTTTCAAAATTCAAGTCCAAATCGACTCTCAAAACTCAAATTCTCATTCGTTAAAAACTTAACAAAATTTCCCATGAAGTATAGTTAGAAACTGATTAGAATCACTTACCAAACGTTTGTAGATGAAAATCCCCTCTCGAAATCACCTCCTACCAAGTCTAGGTTATAAAATTAGAGAAATGAGATGAAATTTTCTAACTTTTTGTTCAGTTGCAGATGTCACAATTGCGACATGGGTTCGCAATTGCGAATAAATTCTCGCAGTTTCGGTACTTACAGACTCAAGAGGAACTTTGCAAATTCGAACCTCGTTCCCTTCACAAATATGATTGTATCATCGCAAATGCGAAGTTTCCTACCTAGACCCAATACCTCACAAATGCGAACTAGGCATCGCATTTGCGAACCTGACCCTCCCCAGCTGTGTTCGCAATTGCGAAGCTGGTTCTAGCAATTACGACATCAGAGCACCAACACACCAGATTTCCTATTTTCAAATCCGAAACATGTCTGAAACTTATCCGAGCCCTCAGGGCTCCAAACCAAATATCTACACAAGTCTAAAAATATAATACAAACTCGCTCTCGTAATCAAATTACAAAAATAATATCTAGAAGTACGAATTGAACACCAAAACGCATGAATTTCAAATTAAAGTTCAAGAACTACTAGAATTGAAACTAAGCATCCGAATCTTAACAAATGAACTCCAAATGATACCAAATTTTCAGGCAAGTTCTAAATGGCATAACAGACCTATTCCAAGTCCCAAAATCAAATTTCAAACCTGATAGACAAAAGTCAACCTATGAATCAAACTTCTAAGCTTAAATTGTCAATTTTCGGTAAAACAACACAATTCAATCTACGGACTTCCGAATTCGATTCTGAGCATACGCCCAAGTCCAAAATCACGATACAAATCTATAAGAGGAATAAAAACATTGTTCCAGGGTTATTTTTACAAAAGTCAAAGTTTGGTCAACATAAACAACTTAAGCTTCTAAGCCAAGAATCAAAGGGTCGAATTCAACCCGAAATCTTCCCAAAATGAAACCAATCAACTCCGTAAGTCATAAAACCATAAACACACATTTGTGAAGCATCAAAAGGGAAAACGGGGCACAACTGCATAAAACGGCTGGTCGGTGCGTTATATTCTCCACTTCTTAAACCAGTGTTTATCCTCGAATGCGCATAAAGACATACATGAAGTGATGAATATATGAGGATAACTACTCCGCATGTCATGATCGATCCCCCAGGTTACCTCCTTGACTGGATGACTCCTCCATTTAACCTTAACTGAAGCAATGTTCTTTGATCTCAACTTTCGGACCTATCTGTCCAATATAGCCTCCGGCTCCTTAATATAAGTCAAATCCTTGTCCAATTGGACTGAACTAAAGTCTAAAATATGAGACGGATCACCATAATACTTCTGTAGCATAGAAACATGGAACACTGAATGAACTGCAGATAAGTTAGGTAGCAATGCAATTTTGTAGGCCACTTCACCAACTCTCTCTAGGATGTGAAAAGGACCGATATACCTAGGGGTCAACTTTTTCTTCTTCCCGAACCTCATCACACCCTTCATGGGTGAAACCCTAAGCAAAACTCACTCTTCAACCATAAATGTTACATCACGAATCTTCCGATCAGCATAACTCTTCTGTCTAGACGGGGCTGTACGAAGCCGATCCTGAATCAACTTGACTTTCTCCAAGGCATCTCGAACCAAATCTGTATCTAACAAACTAGCCTCTCCCGGCTCAAACCAACTAACTGGATAACAACATTGTCTCCCATATAAGAACTTACAAGGAACCATATGAATACTCGATTTGTAGCTATTGTTGTAGGCAAACTCCGCAAGCGGCAAGAACTAATCTCAAGAATCCTCGAAATCCATAATACAGGTCGTGGTGTGAGAAAGAGGCCTAAATGGGGAATGCCCTGGCCTTTGGATTTATTTGCAGAACCATTGCCTAGATTGAAAGGACAGTATAAAGGTATTCATAAGAGTCATATGTTATGAGACTGATAAACACATCAGACAAATATTCCAAAGAGGAAAATGATGTTACACCCTATATTTTCATACGCAAAAGTACGTCGTAAGTCAGTAGATGTATGCTCAAAAATTAGATCATCTTTGAAAGTACATAAAGTAAGTTAATCATGCTACTTTGGAGGTTAAAATTATTTAAGATCATGAACTACAAGTACCAACAGATTTGGAAGGTTTAGAAGCTAAACAAATCGAAGAAAATAAGTTTCATCAAAACGGCAAGTTGGGAATGTTATAACCCGTACTTTTGGGGTTATACTAGGGTGATTAATATGATAAGGGGGTAATATTATGAGGTATTTTAGTCGTATTATAGTCATGTGTTAAGTTTTGAATTCAAACAAGTTAGGAAATAAAAGTCGACAAAAGTCATTGCATGTTACGTTCATAATTTTACTTATAATTTAGGTTTAATGTTACTGAGCTTTTCTCTCAATATTGGAATTATAGAATGATACACCCACCAAATCAAATATCTACGAGTATACTTTCTAACGCAATAAATCATTCATCGTTACGACATCGGTGTGGAGAGATATTTGCATTTTTGCGAGATTGCGCAAGCAACTCCCTTTGGGACCCACAAGGTTGGTTGAAGTTTATCTTGATATATAAAGTTGTAGCCTTTGTCTCTAAGGTTCATTTCAATCCAAGTCAGACCTAAAAAGTCTCTATATACATCCTAAGTAAATCCTTAGGGTTTTGAAGCAATTCCACTATCCGCAACTAAAAATCAAGACGCGAACAGATCCACGCAATCCTTACGACATAGGTAAGACTTTGCCATCCCCCTTTCTCCTTATAATTCATGTTTTGAAAAGATATTCATTGCTAATACCTATGTATTTTAGTTATAAAAGAATAAGTAAGGGTGTGGATCAAAGGGGACAAGGTTTGAAAGCAAGAACACAAGACATATGTATGGTTTTCGTTTTATTTTCGGCATGATTTGATTTAGCTATGTTCTAGCCTTTCCTCTTGAACTCTTAAGGGTTTTTCAAGGTAAATTTAAGTATGTATGGTATCCTTATATATTATTCAATTCCATATGTGAATTTTGGAAGAAACTAGTTTAGGTTGAAACTTCAAAACACAACAAAAATAAAAAGGGTGAATTGCCCATTTGCCCTATGCCATCCAGACATATGTTTGTTCCGTTCCTTTGATATTTTTATGCATACCTAACACCCATATGATCCTAATAGATTCTTTTAAGAATATATAAGTTTAATTATCAGGTGTTTATGCTTAGATTAGTCCTAAATCATATTTAGATTTTTATGTCACGAGTTAGCCACTATGAGTTGACATTATATTCACAGTTTCATTTTGTCAATCGTTTGACACTATTATGGATAACTGGATTTTAGTTTGATGTTATCATCTTGTCTGGATATCCATTCCCATGTATATTGTGGTACTTGCTGTTATTTTTTGGGATCGTCCAGTTTTATGGGAAACTTTGCTGAAAGTTTTCGAAATTCGAAGAGTTGGACAAATGTTGAGTTACTTGGTTCTAAATTGATTATAGATGGATCCTAATGAGTTAATTAACCTTAGTATCTCATCTACATACTCAGTTTCTCCCTAAAACGGGAATAGACTCCTCTGTCCAACTTATAGACGACGAGCGTCATATTACATTTGTGATTCTGTTTATGGTTTCCTTCATGATCTCTTGAGTCCATATGATGTTGCCACATGTGTTATGCCTCATACATGCTTACATATATTATGCTGGGGGGAGATAGACCGTAACACCACTGAGGCCTATTGATTATATGCTGGGGGGAGATATCCCAATACGCCAGTGAGGCCTATTGATTATATGATGGGGGGAGATAGCCCATAACACCAGTCGGGCCCGTTGATTATATATTTACTTGCTGGGGGAATATAGCCCATAACACCAATCAGGCATGTTATATACGCGTATATAGCTACAATTTGCATTACATGACTATACATAAGGCTAGTTCAGTTTCATAGTTACATGATTGAGGGGATATAGCCCATAACACCAGATAGGTACCAATTCATATAGTAGTTCAGTTTCAGCTTAACCTTCGTTTAAGTTCCAAATAAGTTGCTAGTCCAGACTCTTGTTTAGCTTTCAGATTATATTAAGATTTCCAGCATACAATCATACTTTAGTATGCTTTCCACCATACATACTTTGTACATATCATACTCACGTCCCTTATGGGGCACTGTATTTCATGTAGCGCAGATACAGATATATCAGCTTTTGGGCCACATCAGTAGGCCATTCACCAGTTGTTGGAGTCACTCCGCTTACACCCAGAGTTACTTATCTTTTGGTATGCGTACAGTCAGCTAGTTTGGATATGCCGGAGCCATGTTTCATCCAATACTTGTTCAGTTCAGCACTCCTAGAGGCTTGTAGATATGCACATGTGTAGTTTGTATGTTTCTATATGTCATCTTGTATTAGCCTTGTCAGCTTTCCAGATTGTACAGTTCTTATCAGTTATGCTTATGTTCGTTCAGTTTATCCGTTTATATTCTTGATTAGTAGATTATCAGAAAGTTTAGTGATGTTCGGCACTTAGTGTCGGTTATCCGTTGCAGACTTAGGCTGGGTCGTGACAAATATGGTATTAGAGAAGTTCAGTCCTAGGGTGTCTACAGACCGTGTCTAGTAGAGTCTTATTTATGGGTGTGTTATGCACCACACTTATAGTCATGATACTATAGGATATTTAGGATGGTTACTTTTCTTTATGATCTAGATTGTGCGATAGAGATGAGTCATAATTATTCGCTCTTAATATTTATCTTATTTATGTTCTCAACGATGCCTATTATTACTAGATGACAGGCGCCAGCTGCTAGTACGGGTCAGATGGCTACGAAAGTTACACTATGGAGTCAGACCCGTCAGAAATCATGGGTTCTATTGAGGAGGATCCGTCCGAGGATCCATATCAGTCATCTGTTCGAGTAGTTTTGATTCTGCCAACAGCAGATAAGGTAAGAGGAGTTGCAACCTCACCAAGGCCCTTAGTTTCGTTATCAGTGCCCGTTGATCAGGGTATAAAGGGAGTGGTGCAGGGATTGGCACAGTCGGATCCCCACCTAGGCTCAAAATTATGTCAGTGTATTTACGGATACCAGCTCTTCCGACGTGCCGAATAGTCCACAATCTTGGGAGTCTATCAATCAGGGTCCATCTGTGTATGTCATGGGATATTGGGAGGAAGAGGAGAGTAGTCCAACCAAGAGGATAAATGTAGCTAATAAGGATCTGAGGATTCTGCTTCGAAGTGTGTCTGATCGAATCTCTCATATAGGACCGAGGCAGGATGGTTAGAGGTACATTAATCCCTCCACTGAAATTTCCTACATTATGAACTCAGGAAGAAACTTACTATTTGTTATACAGGAATGAATGTTATTCTAGTAGCAAAAGATTATGATTGTAAAATTTAATGGGGGGACTAGAGTAGAAGTAATGGGACCCCAACACTGCACTAGCAGTCTAATAAGATATGGGTTTTAGTTCAGTTTACAGAGGAGACCCTGCTAAAATTTACATAGGTCTCTAAGAGTTAACATTCGAGGACTAAGGGAGGAGATGGGAGTGACATAGGATATTAAGAAGTTTGAACTCTAATGGCTCTAATACCCTAGGGGGGAAACCGTGGATAATACATGATATTTTGGGGAAGTTAGTATAGTGGAATAGAAAGTTAAGAATCTAGTTAATAAGTTTACAACCAGAAGGTGTCAGTGCCTAGAAAATTGATTAACAGACTCGTATGTGACGAATGGATTAGGAAGTATTTTTAAGGAGGGAGGGTGTCCTAACCCCATGAGATCCCGATAGTTGTTTTATTGGAGTATACCCTGGGAAGGTATATACATTTAGAATTGCTGAGTATGTCATGTAGAGCTTGATAGTTTAAACATTCGAGTACGAATGTTTCTAAGGATGGGAAGGATGTTACATCCCGCGTTTTCGTACGTTAGAGTTTCGTCGTAAGTTAATCGATGTAAGTATTTATGTCATTTATAACAAGTGATAAGTAAGTATC
This sequence comes from Nicotiana tomentosiformis, assembly GCF_000390325.3. NCBI lineage: Eukaryota > Viridiplantae > Streptophyta > Magnoliopsida > Solanales > Solanaceae > Nicotiana > Nicotiana tomentosiformis. The sequence goes on along the minus strand of NC_090813.1, from coordinate 169,056,774 downwards.
ATGAATTTCAAAGGATAAACAATTGAAGAAAATGAGTTTCGTTGAAGTTTGACAATATGGGATAAAATATGGTTTAAGCTATAATACCCCGTATTCATAGACTAGTGTCATATAATGTACCAAATGACCGAGATATTAAGGTATATAAAGTATGGAGAAGGGTCTAATATATCCCTCCACTATTAAAAATTATTTACAATTGACTTTCGTTATACTATTGGTTCAAAAGCAAAACTACCGTTTTACTATTAAAATACATATACCCCTAACTTGACGGACTGGACACGTGGCACCCATCCAAAGTTGTTGGTCCATCTAGTCTTAAATTAAAAGTGACTTGCACCATTACTTGGTACCCATAAACCATAACCCAGCTCACTTGTTGGAACTCTGGCCATCTCTTCATTTCCCATTTTCAACAGTTGCAAAAGGGGAAATTCTATAGGAAAAATGAGGATGGAAAGCAGTGAAGAAGAAGATGATTTCCCCTGTAATGAAAGAGTGACCTCAATCCACGATCGACTCCTTTTATCAATCCAAGACTGAAAAATTACTCTCTATGTGCCTTTTTCTCTACTTTCTTTTTCATCTCCATTTTGGTTAATTACTGAGAAAAAAAGGTGATAGCAAATTAAATAGCTCTTAATGTGAGGTTTTTTTTTTCTTTGATTTCCATCAATATTTTGTTCCAAGTTTGTAACTTTTCATCTGACTGTTCGTAATTTTCTTGGAGTTCTAATTCAAATTTGTTTGCTGGGTTTTCATTATTTCATGTGCTAGAGGTGAAAAATTGGTGCTTTGATGAAACTTGCAAGTGTGTATTCTTTTCTTGAAGGTGATCTATTTTCTTACCTAATATTTTTATTTTTGAAGTGTTATATTACTTTTTGAAATTCTTTTTCAGTTTGATTTATTGGGGTGTCCATATTTCATGTAAAAACATAATTTTCCTCGCTGATAAGGATTTGAACCTTTATATTTGGGAGTTCAAATTTAATTAAATTAAAGGAGGGTTGGGTTATGGGTACCGGGTAATGGGCTTGATTTTAATTCAAGACGAGATGGACCAACTGCTTTGGATGAGGCATGCCACGTGTGGAGTCCGTCAAGTTAGGGGTATATTTATCTCAATAGTAAGACGGCGGGGGCTCTTTTGAGCCAATAGTATAACGGAGGACAATTCTAAACAATGTTTAATAGTATAGGGGTATATCAGACCCTTTTTCCGTATAAAGTATGTTAAAAGTAATTAGTATTTTAAGTGAATTGAGATGGGATTAGGTTGTTATTTTTAAGATGAACAGAATGAGGAAGCATTAAAGAACTTAGATTTATACATAAAGGATAAGCAGGGAGAGAGTAACCCGGGGTTGGATAGCAGACATCGGTAATAATAAACAGAAGTAAGTGGTATGGTATAATATAACCTACCTATATGAAGTAATGCCATAAGGAAAGATAATCGAGGCTATGAAAATAAATATAGCAATAGTCGTAAGTTTGACAAAGTACCAAGCAAAGAAATTCAGTACACCTATAGATGCCCAGAGGGACTGTTTGTCATAGTTCTGTTTATGTTCACAAAGTGAGGTCTAGAGATTGGCTAAAAGCTGGAGGAAAATGAGAGAAGAGTCACATAGGTATACATACAAGGACAAAGTCGTACAATCTACATGACAGAATGTAGCAACAGTTACGAGATTAGAAGAATATTTACCACATGTCGTGGTGTGAGAAATAGGCCTAAAGGGGGGAATGCTCTGGTCTTTGGATTTATTCGTGGAACAGTTGCTTAGATTTAATTGACAGTATAAAAATATTCATAAGAGTTATAGGTTATGAGACTGATAATCACATCAGTCGACATTCGAGGACGAATGTTCCAAAGGGGAAATGATGTTACACCCCATGTTTTCATACATAAAAGTACGCCGTAAGTCAGTTGATGTATGTTCGAAAATTAGATCATATTTGAAAGTACATAAATTAAGTTAATCATGTTACTTTGGAATTTACAAATATTTAAGATCATGAACTTCAAGATCCAAGAGGGTTGGAAGGCTTAGAAGCTAAACAAATCGAAGAAAATAAGTTTCGTTGAAACAGCAAGTTGGAAATGTTATAACTCGTACTTTTTGGGTGATACTAGGGAGATTAACATGATAAGGAGGTGATTCTATAAAGTATTTTAGTCGTATTATAGTTGTGTGTTAAGTTTTGAAGTCAAACGAGTTAGAAAATAAAAGTCGATAAAAGTTATCGCAAGTTACGGTTATAATTTTGCTTAAATTTTAGGTTTAATGTTACAGAGCGTTTCTCTCAATGTGGGAATTATGGGGTGATCCACCAATCAAATTGAAGATATACGAGTCTAGTTTCCATCTAGTTAATCTTTTATTGATACGACGTCAGAGTAAAGAAATATATCTTGATATATAAAGTTTATCTTGATATATAAACTTTTATTGATATTCGCATTTTCACAAGACTGCGCAAGCAGCTTCCTTTGGGACCCACAAGGTCGGTTGAAGTTTATCTTGATATATAAAGTTGTAGCCTTCCTCTCTAAGGCTCATTTCAATCCAAATCAGACCTAAAAGTCTATAGACATCCTAAATACATCCTTAGGGTTTTGAAGCAATTCCATCATCCCCAACTCAAAATCAAGACGCTAACACATCAATGCAATCCTTACGACATAGGTAAGACTTTGCCATTCCCCTTTCTCCTTATAAGTCGTGTTTTGGAAAGATATTCATTGCTAAGGAAGCTTGTTACCTCTGTATTTTATTTATACAAGCATAAGTAAGTGTGTGGATCAAAGGGATCAAGGTTTGGAAGCAAGAACACAAGAAGTTTGTATGGTTTTTGTTTTGTTTTCGGCATGATTTGATTTAGCTATGTTCTAGCCTTTACTCTCGAACGTTAAAGGGTTGTTCAAGGTAAATTTCAGCATGTATGGTATCCCTGTATAGTATTCAATTCCATATATGATCTACGGAAGAAACTAGCTTAGGTTAAAACTTTAAAACATAACAAAAACAAAAAGGGCGAATTGCCCATTAGGCCTATGCCATACGGACATTTGTTTGTTCCGTTACTTTGATGTTCTTATGCATACCTAATACCCATATGATCCTAATAGCTTCACTTAAGAATATATAGACTTAATTATCAGGTGTTGGTGCTTAGATTATTCCTAAATCATATTTAGACTTTCATGTCACAAGTTATCCATTATGAGTCAACATTACATTCACAATTCCGTTTTATCGATCGTTTGACACTATTGTGGATAACTGGATCTCTTTTAGTTTGATGTTATCATCTTAGCCGGGTAACTGGATCGTTTTCAATTACCACTACCAACTTATGAAGCTAACCAATAGTATGAAGAGAAGGTAAATGTGAATTTCCAATTAACACCACGAACTTCTGAAGCTGACTAATCCAAACAAAATGGCAATGCATAGGTTGTAATCAATTCAAAACAAGTTGCGATGAAGATTGTATCCTGCAATTGTAATCCCATGCTTGCTTTGCCATGCCTCCTCCAGAATGGATATGTAGCCATGTGAATACCACTGGAAGAAGACCTGACATTACACAGCATATAAATAGCAGCTCTCATTTCATGTAATCCCATTGGCCCCGTCTTTGATTTTTTAGAATGGCATGCAGAACTGAGGATCCATTTGTGTACTCCCTGTTAGCAAACTCATATATGGGTGTGCAAAGAAAAGCACTATATATTAGCTTCCTGCTCATTGTCCTATACTGCCATGTAACATAGAACCAGCAACTTATTGCTTGTATGCCAAACCAAATCCAAGCACTGCTATAACATCTCCATAATGGGCATGTAATCATGCCAATACCACTAGACAATACCATAACAATACCTAGATCATCAATGCTAAATAACAAACATCTTTTGGAATCTTGCTTAATTGTACCATTTAGCTCTTTCGAAAACAATGTTGGATGAGGATGGGATTCACCATGTAAACCTGATCTTATTCCCAACTTATTTCACAGCATATACCTGGAGTTTTGATTAGGAACTATGATTCTTTGTGATCTCATTTGCACACAAACTAATTGCATGCTTTTATGACATGTTCCATGCACCCCTAGTTCACTACCAGAATGAGCATGAAACTATGCTAATACCACTGGAAAGTGCCCTAGCAATATACAGAAACATGTACTAACAAGACAATAGGCAGCAGCTAATAATGTAATTACATACCTCTCCATTAGTCTGGTGCTTTCCTTTTAGCAACACTAACCCTAATATTAGGGACATGTGACTTATCAAGATTGATTAGCTTATTTTATGTACTAGGCAGTTCAGAAAATGAATGAAAGTGAAGTGTACCTGCAAAAGAAAATACAAGGTTAGCCAAAATATCTACCATAGTATTTTTCTCCCTTAAGACATGTTGGAATATGACATTGAAATGCTCATTCATCTCCTTAATCTTATGCACCTAAGCCACAACACACCATGGAGGATCCCATTCCCCATCTATAATATTTCTCATCACAAGTGAATCAGTTTCCATAATAAGGGGATATAGGTCATGTTCCACACAATATTAATCCATCTCTAATTGCCTTAGCCTCAGATACTATATTAGTTGTGTCCTCCAATTGTTGTGCCCTAGCATACACCAAGTCTCCTGCACGTCCCTTACACAAATATCTATAGAGCTACTCCAGGATTCCCTCTTGAAGCCATATCTGCGTTGCACTTATACCAGCCATTATATGGCAGTTGCCATGTTACTCTTTTGGTCACTATAATTGGCTTGTAACCTTCCAAATATTTGATTATATCCATCCAAAGAAAAGGCAGTGAGGCAACCACTTATACCTAGTTTTTTCCATGAAATGCAGTGTCTTGATTATTGGAGCTACCTAATATAGGGGTTGCAACTTTCGACAGCAAACGGCATTCTACCATGCCCTAATTACTTGTTTCACTTGAATCAATGGAACAGTGATGCTAGCTGCACCTAGAAATGTTCTCCAAACCCTAGAAGTTGTAGTTCCTGTCAAGAAAAAGTGATCAAAAGATTCCTCCTAAGGGTTTTCATAATACCAACACCTGGACATAAATATGTAGCCTTACCTTATCCACATGTCATCAGTAATTAGTTACATCCTCCATAATCGCCATAGGAAGAATGAAATCTTGAAAGGTAAGCCATTAATCCACATGTTCTTAAATTATGGATTTGAATCTGCCTTATGCCTCACCAATCGCCAAGCACTGTTCACAGTAAATCTGCCTGAAGCAGTATGTTTCCGCCAAGGCATGTCCCAGAATCCATCACTGCCTTCAAACTGCACCTGTTACTTGATGTGATCTGCAATGTCTTCTGGAAATGTGAGGTCTATCAGCTCCTCATTCCATCCATCTTCTTGCCTCAGGTCAACAACTTTTTGCAGCTCCTCATTGATGTGAAAATCTGGAGGTACTAGATGATATAAGGCTCCTATACCAGTGCAGTTTTCATGCCAAACATTAGTGGTTCCAGCCTTCATCTCCCACCAAATCTCATGCTACACTTCCTCTCTAGCATTCAATATTTGCCTCCAAATATGAGAGCCTTCCCTAAACTGCACAATTGTAGACAATTCCTTTTTGCAGTACTTATTCCGCATGAAATTTGACCACAAAATCAGAGCCTCCCCTAAATTGCACAACTGTAGGCAATTCTTTTTTGCAGTACTTATTCCATATGAAATTTGACCACAAAGATTTTGTGGTCCTAAATCTCCACCATAATTTTGCAAACAAAGCCTTGGACACATTAAAAAGTGATCTGAAACCTAGCCCTCCTTCCTTCTTTGAAGACACAACTTCTGCCAAGATGCCCAGTGCTTGTTTCTCCCTTCCTCTTTTGTACTCCAAAATAACCAGGCAAAAATTTTATATAAATGGTCTATGATGTTCTTAGGTGGATCCATTACTGAAAGCATGTGAGTAGGTATGCTCTGAAGAACACTGGTTATCAAAGTAGCCTTGCCTCCAAAGGATAGCAACTTCCCTTTCCAAGAATGCAACTTTGCCTTCACTTTTTTAATGAGATCATCATAATAATCCTTCCTACTCTTTGTATATAAAATAGGGCACCCAAGATATGTAAAAGGAAATGCACCCCTAGTGAATCCTGTGATATCCCCAACGGTTTGGACCGAAGCACGGCCTGCCTTAGAATGCATATAATAAGAACTTTTTGCCTTATTTATCAGCTACCCTGAAGTCTTCTCATAATCATTCAATACTGCCATGATCTTCTTCAAAGAATTTGGATGTGCTGATGCAAAAATGATTGTATCATCAGCATATGCAAGATGATTCAATGGCTCAGTCCACTTTGACATCCCAAATCCTATAAATGATTGTTCTCAAACAGCATGTTTAAGGACCTAGATAGGACCTAAGCTGATAGGATTAACAATGCAGGAGAAAAGGGATCCCCTTGCTTTATACCTGTAGTAGATTTGAAGAACTCTAAAGATTGTCCATTCACCAATACAGAATACTAATTATTAGACAATAGACTCCATATCATATTGATGAAATGTTCAATAAATCCCATTTTCCTCAAAACATGTAGCAAAAACTTCCAAGAAATCCTATCATATGCCTTAGTCATATCAAGCTTTATGACTATATTTGTTGGCTTGGCTCTCAATCTAATATCAGTAACAATCACTTGAGTTAGGAGGATGTTCTCAAAGATGCTTCTACCTTTCACAAAGCCGGATTAGTTGGTTGATATCAATGAGGGCAGTATACTCTCTAACCTATCATACAACACTCTTGACAGTACTTTGTTGATTAAATTGCTCAGACTAATTGGTCTCAAGTATGAGAATGTTTGAACCATGGGTTTCTTTGGAAACAAAACAAGATTAGTATGAGTAATTGATTTAGGTAAAGTAGCTCCCCCATAAAAATGTAGCACCATATCATGCATATCCTTGTCAATCATATCCCAACATTCGTAGTAAAAAGTACTAGTAAATCCATCTGGCCCATTGGCACTTTCACCCCTAAGTGTAAACACAACATGTTTCACTTACTCCAAGCTGGGATATCTGCAAAGATTAAGGTTCTGCTCCCTTGTCACCATAGTTGGTACATTAGCTAATAAGGAAAAGTCAGCGGGATCTTCTTCATGTGAAAATTGCTTCTCATAAAACTCCACAACTGCCTTGGCCAAAGCCTCTTGATCTTCAATCCATGATCCATCACCGAATTGGATCCTCTTCAGCTTTAGCTTTTGCCTTTTGCCACTCACATGATTGTGAAAGAATCTAGTGTTCATGTTTCCTTTAGTAAACCATGTCATGCCAGTCTTCTGCTTCCAATACTGCTCTTCTATACTTAGATATCTTTTCAATTCTGCTTGAGCTTTCTGAAGGACAATCCTATTCTCCACTGTAGGTTCTTCCTCAAACAGCATCTCTTTAACTCTTATAATATCCTCCATAATTACCAGCTGCTTGAAAATATCTCCATAGGTGTCCTTGATCCATTTTGACAATGCAGCTTTCACCCTCTTAAACTTTTGTTTGAACATGAGAAAAGGATCTCCCATAAAATCTGCATACCAATTATGTCTCATAACATATTTGAAGTTCTCATGTTTTGTCTAGAAATTTAAAAAATTAAAAGTCTTGACATTTTCCACACCCAGGGTATTCTACGAACATGTCATACCCTCACTGGCATTGAGCTCTGCTCTCACGCACATGGTCCAATCCTCAAGCTTGGCACTTGCCCGTTGTCTTGGCAAGTGGTTGTGCTTCGCCTAAGAAGGGCAATCTTTAATCTAAGGCCTTTGTCATGTGTGTCTTTCATAAGATGCCTATGGTTGTCATATGTAATTGGAAAACATAGCCCTCGAAACATACTTCCATCCCGCATAGTGTTGCATTACCCCACGACTACATGTCTAGGCCAACGGACCTTTGCTTGTAAGGCTAACTCCAAGCCATTCTCACAAGTTGACACACGAGGTTCAAAAGAGTGGCGCCTCGAGTGTCCAATCGGCATAGAAGTCTTTGTCCTTCCCAACGATATCCTGCAATCCTCGTTGATCCATATTCCAAGCCTCTGGCACTATTTGTGCGCCCAACTCTAGCCCTAATGTTACACCTCATATTTTCGTACGTGAGAATACGTCGTAAGTCAATTGATGTAAGCTCTGAAATGAGATCATCTTGGAAAGTATATAAAGTAAGTTAATCATGTTAACTTGGAGGTTACAAATATTTAAGATCATGAATAACAAGTACCAAGAGGGTTAGAAGACTCAAAAGCTAAATGAATTGAAGAAAATAAGTCTCGTCAAAAGTCGACCAGTTGGAAATGTTATAACATATACTTTTGGGGTGAGACTAAGGTGATTACCATGATAAGAAGGTTATGCTATGAGTTATTTTAGCCATATCACATTTTTATGTTATGTTTTGAAGTCAAGAGAGTTGTGGAAAAAAAGTTTTCAAAGGTCATCACAAGTTACATTCATAAATATGTTGAAAGATCGGTAAAATATAGCTGAGCTTTTCTACCAATATACTTAGAGTTACGGGGTGTTCCACCCATCAAAGTGAATATCTATGAGTCTATTTTCTAACTCATTAAACCGTTTGTCAATACGACATCGGAGTAGAGAGAGATATGCGTTTTTACGAGACTGCGCAAGCTGTTAGGTGACAAGTAGGTGTGTCACTTTCTTGCTTAAATGAGAGTCCGAAAATAGGCCAGTTCGTGTCGTCCGAAGATGCCCTTTTAAAGGCCTATTTCATTCATATAATACACTGATAATAGGGCACAATAACCAGACCTAAACCCCTACAAACATCCTCCCAAAAATTGCACACAAACCCTAATTGAATTTCTCTCCTTCTCAAGTTCTAGTTGGAGGAAAAACCTTGAGTTTAAAGAACCAAGATAGGAGCTGAGTTATTCAAAAAATAAGGTAAGTTTACTTCTCTCTTTAATCCATTTTTTCTACTGGAGATGTATGGAAATTCTCTCTATAATTGTAAGAACTCACTGGATAGTGATAGGAAGCCGTGAGTTCGAGTAATTTACTTGTAGCGGACTGTTTTGTGGACTGTTTTATGTTTCTATTGGATTGCGTGTTTTACTACTGTTTTATGGAGTTTTGAAGGAGGAATTGTGTGGAGAAACACTATATAAATGCAGGGTAGTGGGCTGGTCGTTCGTCGTAATAATTTCGGGTTGTTTGACACTACTACGATGGTCATTTTGTGTATGAAGAAATTGGAGTGTTGGGCTATTTGATAGTATTTTGTGGTGTATATAAGATCAGAAAATAATTTTTATATGTTGATATTGTTATGATCTTGTATTTTTGGTGTTATCTTTAATTTAGAGGAAGTAAGGATTATAGGGGAGATGCTGCCCGTTTTAATATAAAATAAGCTTGTCGTTCGTTGTGCGATAGTTGTACCTTTCGTAACTTAATGATAGTATTACTATCGCTGTTGTAGATTAAGGTGCGAAGAGGTGAGTTCAACTTTGTGATTGGAAAGATTGTGATAAAGTATATTAAGGCTAAACCTTTCCTTCATTTTGGCATGATCCCGTAACTACATGTGTTTGATAACGAGGCATAAAGAGAAGTTTGTATTTTTGAATTTATGTACATTATCCTACTCTAATAAACTACAGTATTCTCCCTTATCGAGACTTTATATTTAGTTAAGTATTGTCTTCTTTCAGTCAGAAGAGCAGAGAGTTTATATATATAAAGTATTACAGTATTTTCACCACCTCCGAGCAATAATCGGTGGGCAAGCCCCTATTGGGCAACCTCCGATCAGATGGTAAGTTATATACTGAGCCTACTATGGCCGAGCGCCTATGAGCGAACCCAGAATGGCCGAGATACAGAGCCTAGTATGGCCGAGCACCTATGAGCGAGCCTACTACGTCAGAGCAGTTACACATACCGAGCCTTATAGGGTTGGTTAGCTATTTTACATACTATATTGAGAGAGATGAGTCAGCATCAGCATGTAAGAATATATTCAAATTATATTGGACTCCCAAGTACTTTCAGTTATTATATTATCAGTTCAGTTTTAGCTTTCAGTTATTCTGTTGCCTTACATACTCGGTACATTATTTCGTGCAGATGTCGTTTTTGCTGGGGACGCTGCATTTCATGCCTGCAGGTCCTGATAGATAGCTGGATAGACCTTCCCAGTAGACAAAGTCAAACATCAGCTTTGTTGGTAAGCTCCACTTCCTCAAAGTTACCAGGTCTATACCTTGGAGTCCATTTTATATATAGGTTTGATGAGTAGGTCGAGGCCTTATCCTGACCATGATACAGTTCAGTTATCCCTAGAGGCTTGTAGATGAGTCTTGTATATTTTTATATTAGTTTTTTGGCTTTACCAACCCTATGTAGATGTTTAGTTTGGTATTGCTGGTTGTAGACGTTATTTTCAGATTATTCCGAATATGGCCACATTGGCCTAAGTTGAGGGTTACCCCTCCAGATTTCACAGTTATAGAGTTGTATGCTCGGGCCGAGTTCCTAAAGCATGATACCTAAAGCGTGACAGTGTCCATAGAGTTCCCAACTCGTATATATACCTTAGACACTCCTAGAGATAGCTAGGTAGGCCCTTGAGGTTCCCTCTCAAGGTTGTACACTTGGTGCGGCTTGGTTCCATCACGCACGCTGGCTGAGCATTCAACACCTCTGCCCCCTTATATATGCTTTAAAAGAAAAGGCACATGTTCCCCCACTTGACAATATTTTGCTAGAGAATCATAATGGACCTTTCTCTCTAATCTGAACTCCGAATGAGTCCTCATTTGATCTCAATGATTCCTCTTGACTTCCTTCATACTTCTGTGAAGTTTTAACAAGTACATGAGTTCAATTGAATAAATAAGTACATATGTCTGAATGACAATACAATATTATCTGAAGTACATAAACAATAATAAATAAAGTAGGGTAAGGGACTCCAAGGCTTGCGGATGGAAACAACAGTGCTACCTTGAAATCACCAATGGTACCGGTAAAATCAGCTATATCAGTAGCACTTGGATTTGCACATAAAGTGCAAAGTGTAGTATGAGTACAACTGACCCTATGTACTTAGTAAGTAGCCAACCTAACCTCGGATTGAAAATAGTGACGAGTTTGGCAAAATCCGCTGCTCACTTTGAACAATCAACAATAACAGTAACAACATTAAAATAATAATAAAGGGAAAACAACTCAACAATAACAAGGTCAACTTATTCACATTAACAGAAAATAGGCATGTTTTCCAATCAACTCAGAATAACATCAATCTCAATATATAAGGTATCAATTAGCATGAGGAAGATACGTCTCTATTCTAGCATGACAAGTATCAATACAAAATCAATAAGTTCATAGTTAAATCCTCAAGTAAGCACAATCTCAACACTATACGGGTGCCTGGCATAAAGTCCCTTATTCAGCACATACCAAGTACATGCTCTCACATGGCTCAAAGTAACATGGGTTATCACCTGACTCTATAGGGGCGGATCCTAGACGACGCATTGATCGGATCAAAAGTCAACGATCATTATAACTCAACCCAAATGGCCTTGCGCATGCGCCGCCTCAATATCAATACCACTCAGCCCAATAGGAGGTCTTGTGTACGTGTCACCTCAATACCAATATTAACACGGCACTATAGCCCAAGTTTAGTCATTAAACCGCTCAAATCATAATATTTAACCATCTCACAGTATCAGAAATAAATATACCGCACTAATTATACCAAGGTGCCACAAATCCACTTACACCTATATCACATAAGTAAGGTCAGTAACGATTGTGAGATAACATGTAAGAAGTATACAAAAAATGGTGATATAGCATGCGGATATAATATCATGACTGAAGAAAGTATGACTACAATTAAGCCAACAGCTCTACTTAGCAAAAATAACCTTATCATGTCTCAAACTAATAAGCACATAGCCTAGACATAATTCCTAACATGAATAATAGCTCAAATAGTCATAAAAGTAGGGAAAACAAGGTAACACGAAGGCATGATAGCAAAACAAGGCACGTAGTAGCCTAAAGTCTACACAGATCATAAATAACCTTGGTGCACGCATATACGCTCGTCACCACATACATGTGTCACCCCTACATATATCAAGCATCGTAGTCTAGAGGGAAAATACCCTCAAGCCAAGCCTCGACAAAATACTTACCTCAATGTGTGAGAATAAATACTCGAAAAAGCCCTTGCCTCTTGAATCGGCCTCTGAACGGGTCAAATCTAGCAAAACATAACTCAATAATGTCAAAAAAATACTATAGGAATCAATTCCAAGTAATAAAGCACCAGTCTTTATAACTGCAAAAAGTCAACAAAAACGTCAACCCGAGCCCGCCTCCCGGAACCCAACAAAAGTCACAAGTCCCAACTACCCATTCGAATACGAGTCCAATATACAAGTTTCATTCAAATCTAACCTTATTCAAGGTTCAAATCTCCATTTTTTACTCTCCAACCCATAGTCAAAATTCCCAAATTTATCTTTCAAATCCCATAATTGATGTGAAATAATCCATGGAGAAACAAGATAAGATATTAAAATCAAATAAAAATTACTTAACTTATTGTCTTGTGTGAAAATCCCCTTCAAAAATTGCCCACTCCAAGTCTAGGGCTCAAAATATGAAATAATGCGTATAAATCCCGAAATTAAACAACTTATAATTATGCCTAGTGGTACCCTTGGCGAACACGACCACTGCCTCGAATTCGCGAAGCCCAAACTAGCTCTAGCCTCAAAATTCCCATCACGAACGCGCTCAGTCGCCCGCCAATGCGATGCACTGCCAACCCCAACCCCAAGCCTAAGCGAAGTGGTCTGTCCTACGTGAACGTGAAGCTTAGCTTTAGCTTTCCCCCGACATGTCTTCCTTTTACACGTACTTGATGCCCTTGTCACGAATGCGAAGGCCACAAATCACAAAGCTTCGCAAACGGGACTCGCCTATCTCAAACGCAAAGAACAAGATGCCACTGCCTCAAATAAGCCTTCGCGATCGCGAGACCTGCTCCGTATTCGCAAAGCACACCAGACACCAACAGTCATCACCAATCCAACCAAGCTCAAATGATCCAAAATCCATCTGAAACACTCTCAAGCCTCTCGGGACCCCATCCAATCATATAAACTAGTCCCAAAATATAATACGGACCTACTCGAGGTCTCAAATCACACAAAATAACATCAGAACTACAAATCGCACCTAATTCATGCTTAATGAATTAATCAAATTCTAAATTTCAAAACACATGCTGAACAACGTCTAACCAACTTAGAATAACTCAAAATTCTTCACACAAGTCCTAAAGGACTTAACAAACCTATTCTAAGTTTCTGAACAATAACCCGGCCATGATAGCCTCAAAGTCAACTCCAGGTCAAACCTATGAACCTTCCAAACCTTTAAATTTTTAACTTTCGCCAATTAAAGCCAAATCAACCGAGGAACCTCTAAATCCAAATCCGGACACACGCATAGGTCCAAAATTTCCATACGAACCAATTGGAACCATCAAATTATCAATCAGAGGTTGTTTACACAAAAGTCAAATCTTGGTCAACTTTTATAATATAAGCCTCCAACCATGGAACTAAGTGTTCCAATTCACTCCAAAACCATTCTGAAACCAAACCAACCATCCTCGTAAGTCGCAAAACAAGAAATAAGCATACGGGAAGCATCAAATAGGAAAACGGGGATCAAATACACAAAATAACCATCCATGTCGTTACATTCTCCCCCTCTTAAACAAATATTCGTCCTTGAACGAGTTTAGAATCATACCTGGGATATCAAAAAGGTGAGGATATTTGCTCCACATATCATGCTTTAACCTCTCCATCGAACCTTTACCGATGTAATATTCTTTGACCTTAGTTTTCAAACCTGCCTATCAAAAATGCTCACCGACCTCTCCTTATAGGCTAGATTCTCATTCAACTGCACTGAACTGAAATCCAACACGGGCAACAAATCCTCATAGTACTTCTGAAATATGAAAACATGAAATACCGGGTGAACTCCCAATAAGTTGAGTGGCAAAGCAATTCTTTAGGCCACATCACCTACTTTCTCTAGCATCGTGAATGGATCAATATAATGAGGGCTCAACTTGTCCTTTCCCAAACTTCATTATGCCCTTCATAGGAAAAACTCGGAGAAGAACCTTCTCACTCTCCATGAAAGCTATATCCTGAACCATCCTATCATTATAACTCTTCTGTCTGAACTATGTTGTACGAAGTCAATCCTGAATCAATCTCACCTTCTCCAAATCATCGCAAACCAAGTTTGTGCCCAACAATCTAGCCTTACCCGACTAAAAAAACCCAACTAGAGAACGACATCGCCTCCCATATAAGGCCTCATACAAAGCCATTTGGATGCTCGACTGATAGCTATTGTTGTATGCAAACTCCGCTAATGGAAGAAACCGATCCCACTGGCCCACGAAATCTATGACACAGACCCTCAACATATCCTCCATAATCTGAATAGTCCACTCGGACTACTCGTCCGTCTAAGGATGAAAGGCGGTACTCAACTCAACCACCATTCCCAACTCACGTTGAACAGCTCTCCAGAAGTGCTAAGTAAACTGAGTGCCTTGATCCAAGATGATAGGCACAGAAACACCATGCAAGCGAACAATCTCCCTGATGTAGATTTTATCCAACTACTCCGAAGTGTAGGGATTCATGACTGAAATGAAATGCATAGACTTGGTCAGTTTATCCACAATGAACCAAACAGTGTTAAATCTCCTCAATGTTTGTAGCAAAACTACCACAAAGTCCATAGTGATGCGCTCTCATTTCCACTTTGGTATCTCAATCTTGTAAAGCAACATACTAGGAATATAATGCTCTTACTTGACTTGTTAAAAATTCAAACACCGAGCAACATATCCAACAATGTCGTTCTTCATCCTCCGCCACCAATAATGCTGCTTCAAAGAACGGTACATCTTCGTAGCACCCGAATGAATAGAATACTGCAAACTATGAGCCTCATCAAGAATCAAATCTCCCAACCCATCCACATTAGGAATACAAATCCAAACCTGAAGCCGCAATACACCATCATCATCAATAGACACTTCCTTAGCTTCACCTCGCTGCATTATATCCTTAAGGACAAGTGAATAGAAATATTTTGTGTTGTCATCACCTAGTCTGATCCATGTTGCCTTGCTTCTTTGTTGCAGGAAAAACTCAACCAGATAAGATGATTCTCTGTACTTCTGATACTTCATTTTTTCATCTTGCTGAAGCACTGGATCCAAAGGGTTGGATTGCAAAGATCTCTAAGCCAGAACTAGAGCTTCCTTATCTTCACTTGCCTCTGTTAGAATGTTTCTGAAATGTTTGCCCATTCAGCTCTTTCAGTTTCCTTTTTAGTAACTTAAGTTTCTTTACCACCTGCAGCTTTTTACATCCATCTACTTAGACTTGCCACACCTCTTTCACTTTATCAACAAATTGAGGATGATTCGACCAAAAATTACAAAATTGAAATGGCTTCTTTAATTGAAATGTGGCTGCATAGGCAGACATGTTAATTAACCACTCATTGATAACAAAAGCCTTAAACTAGATACCACTCAATTATAAAACATAGGAAGATGCAACAAGCTATTACTCAGCTACAAGATAAGAATAATAGGGTGCAAACAGAATCTAATGTTATAGCTGGAATACTGGTGGAATGCTATGAAGAACTATTGGGGAGGAAGGATACAACAAGAACAAAAGCTCAAGCGGGATTGTTGAAGAATGGTCCAACACTGACCATGGAGCAACTAATTGAGTTAGTGGAGCCTTTCACAAAGAGGGATATTAAGGAATCTATGTTTGGAATAGATAGTAATAAGAGTCCTGGTCTGGATGGATATGAAAGTGGATTTTATAAAGATGCATGGGAAATAATAGGCAAAGATATAACTAAAGCACTGGAAAATTGTTAAATCAAGTAAATACTACCATGGTTTGCTTGATTCCAAAAATCAAAGTTCTAGAAAATGCTTGCTAGTATAGACCCATTTTTATTGCAATGTATTGTACAAATGTATCTCCAAGATGCTATGTACTAGATTAAAGAAGGCAATCACTCATGTAGTAGTTAATAGCGAAGCAGCATTTATTGCATGGAGGTCATTGGTTCACAATGTACTTATTTGCCATGACTTTTTAAGGCACTACAATAGGAAGACCTCTCCTAGATGTATGATAAAAATTGATCTGAGAAAGGCATTTGACATGGATAGTTGGGACTTTATTGAAGAGGCAATGGAAGGGTATAGATTCCTAGTAAGTTTTACTCAAAGAGTTATGACATGCATCACTTCCACTAGATTTTTTGTGAATGTAAATGGGATAGGATACGTGTATTTTGTTGGGAAGGGGGGTCTAAGGCAAGGAGATCCAATTTTTCCGTTATTCCTTGTTATGGAGTACCTATCAATAGTATTAAGAAGAATGTATGAGCTTCCAAATTTCAAATTGCTTCCCATATGTAAAGCACCGAAACTTACACATCT
This sequence comes from Nicotiana tomentosiformis, assembly GCF_000390325.3. Classification (NCBI taxonomy): domain Eukaryota; kingdom Viridiplantae; phylum Streptophyta; class Magnoliopsida; order Solanales; family Solanaceae; genus Nicotiana; species Nicotiana tomentosiformis. The sequence continues at coordinate 169,040,106 of NC_090813.1, read as the reverse complement.
TACATCTGCAGATAATTTAATGATATTTTGCAAAGGTAATATTGCTTCAGTAACCAGAGTAATAGAGGCTTTAAATCATTTTAGCAAGGTGACTGATTTAGTGTCAAATTTTGACAAATCAAGCATCTTCCTAGCAGGAGTGGATTAATCTCTAGAGGAGGAACTCTTAGGCATGACAGGTTTTACTGTAGGTACCTTTCCCCTTAGATACCTGGGGCTACCACTATCCTCAAAGAAGTGGAGTAAGGTGGAATATCATCAGCTAGTGGATAAAATAACTAGTAGAATCACTAAGAGTTATGCAAGGCAATTATCCTATATTCGAAGGTCACAGATAATTAATAATGTCCTGTTTTCAATATACAACTTCAGGAGAGCTGTTTTTATTTTACCACGGAGCATCTTGAAAGAGGTGGATAAAAAGTGTAGAGTGTATCTTTGGGGTGGGTCTGAGAAAAATAAAAAGATTGCTTTAGTCGCTTGGAAAAATGTGCGTGTTCTAAAGAAATTTGGAGGTTTAAACATCAAAGATAGTAAAACCTGAAATGTAGCCTCAATGGGGAAATTAATCTGGCAACTGGCTACTAAGAAGGACTTGCTATGGGTTAAATGGATACATGGGCTTTATATAAAAACTAATACTGACACATGGACTCATATACCACCATTGGACTATAGTTGGTACTGGAAAAAACTTAATGAAATTAAGAACAAGATGGTCGATTGGTATTTGAATGGGACATATAGGTTGCAAGAGTTACCTAGTCATGAAGACTAACATGTCTAAAGTTACAGAATCTAGCTTGATCTGGAGTTTAGTGTTACAACCTAAACACAGAGCCATTGTTTGGTTGGCAGCTCAAGACAAGCTACTCATAAAAGAAAGATTGGTGAGGCTACATAAAGCAGTGAAGGACATTAGTTGCTGTCTATGTGAAGCTGTACATATGGAGACACAACAACACCTATTCTCTAAATGTAGTTGGATAGAAGCCAACATGGAATTAAAGCTTAGCAAATTGGATTGGAGTAACTATCAGCAAGCTAAGAGTCATGCATAGTCTGCAGTGGATCAAAATCAGACACTGGAAACAGTTCAAAAAAGAAGTGATCATTGCAATTTGGGGAGCTTCAATCTACCATATATGGACTGCTAGAAACTGGAAGCTCTTTAAAGGAACAAATGTAAATAGAAATTTTGTAATTGTACAGATAAAAAGAGAGATCACAGAGAGAGTAGATTTGCTAAGAGGATCAAAGAGAGCCCATAGATGTAGTTTACTGATTAGGAGATTATGTAATTAGTTTTGTCACAGGACTTAGCAACCAAATTGGTTTCTTAGATGCTCTATAGGTGTATTGTTTTATTTTTGTTTATGGTAATTTTCACAGTAATTATCAAAAAAAAGTTGAAATTGCAACGACTGTGCTTCAATTCACTTAATTATTGAAATTGCTTGTTATTTTATTTTTGCATATTGAATGCTATATTTTGCAAAGATCCTTTTTTCTTAATTTGTATCAAACAATTTCTAAATATTGGCTGGAAAGCTTAAATTATATATGGATGTTTTAATTTACAATAGGAGTGTAAAAAAAATCACGTATTCGTAATTTTGGTACTTCAAATTTTGAACATTTAAGATTATTTTGTTTTCAAGTATCAATGGGTAGATTTTCTTTCAGACTTTCATATAATAAATACTATTTGAAACAAAATAAAAATCCATTTTAAGTGTTTGTTTGTTTCAACTAAATTTCTGTATTTGCTTAAGTTTTCTCATAACAATTTTTGCAAAAAGTTTTTTTCAGAAAAACGATTTTCTTGCAATTTGATTTTAGGATGTACTTTCTAAGCAAAAGTTCTTTCTTACACTTGTTAATTTTTAAAAATCTACAATCATGGGACTTTTTATTTTGCAGACTTTTTTCTCATGAAACTTTATTCAAAATGTTTAAGTTCCACTGATACATAAAAATAGAATTTCCTTCAAGTTCTTTTTAGTTTACTGCATTGTTGAAAAAGATATTAGGAAGCTTATTTTCTACTAGTGCTTAAGCATATACCAGGAGAAATCAATTCTATCCCAATTTTTACAAAATAAGGAGTAGAGAGAATAACATTTAATGAAAGTGTACCAAATTTAGTCATAAATAATGCAACAAAACATTAATAAATGTCCTTATTCTGCAAAAAGCGATGCCACTCCCTAAACGGCGATACATCACTAAATTTGTACATTTTCTTATCTGACTCGCACGTGATCCAGGTTGTATTCCTCCATATATCCATGGTAAAAAAAACCTTTTCCATTCATGTCAATATTTGAGAAATGACTAAACAAAAAGCAGCCGCAATTGTCGGCGCGTGTTCATAACTCTCGGCCGGCGGATCTCCGGGAGGATATCAGGTCTGAATCAAGCAGATTATAAGGTGACCACTTCTTCACAAATTTTAGTACAAGGAAAAATGCTGTCTAAAGAAGAAAGAAAAGTACCACATTAATGACATCAAACTCCACTTGACTCGTTTCTGGGTGAGTGAATTTATTGAGGTGTCGTAAGCATTTAAATTTTGTTGGGTTTAAATTTATAAAATAATTTGGATCATATTAAATTCAAGATATTAGTTCAAACAAATATTGTGGCTAGATTGGGTTAATTATTTAAATTTAATATATGTGTTGGGCTAATCCATTTAATTGGTCTACAAATTAAATGATAAGTCCACTTCGGTAGCTCAAGGTCCAAATGGCTATTAGTCTGTCTTAAAGCACAAGCTCATGCTAGGTGTCAAGTGATGTGGCAAGCCAAATCAAAAGAACGAGCTAATAAAATCATGCGATGTATCAAGTGATGTGGCAATCCAAGCCAAATAAATGAGCCAATTAAATCATGCCATGTGTCTAGATGGTATTGGTCAATTCAAACGGACCAATCAAATTTCAGAGCCACACCACTCCCTACAATTATAAATAGAGGTCTTCATAAAGCTAGAAGACACCAGAAGTAATAACAAGAAGCAAGTAGAGAGCTCGTGGATCAAACACCGCAAATTTCTCTAAAAGCTACAAATTGGAGCACTCAAGCACTCAAACTACAAGTTCAAGTTCAAGTTCAAGATCAAGAAGGAAGCCAAATCAAATACCAAGGCGTTCAAGATCAAATTACTTGTTCGTGATCAAATCCAAATTCAAGCTCAAGAAGGAGATTCAAGACCAAGCTTTACAAGCCCTTGAATCAAAATCAAAATCAAGCTCATCAGGATAGTTTATATTCTTGAAGAATCACAGGAATACCATAGAGATTGTAACACTTTTATTTGTTGAAATCAAATACTACATTTGTTACGCAATTTTTCAGTCTTGATTATTTATTTTTCTCGACGCGAAAATTTATGGTTACAAATTTCTGGCACGCCCAGTGGGACAATCTCTACCTCTTACCTCTTCAAATTACCAAATTTCAAGAATACAGAAATGACTCCTAAGAAGATCAACTTCAAACTCACTACTGCTAAGGCTACAGATTCCAAGTTTTCATCAGATGTGAAAAACTTGTTGGATGTTACTATGGAAAGCATAGGACCTATCACTAGGAACAAAGTAAACTTGCTGGGACAACAAGCATTTCAAATGCCGTCTGCATCAGTTCCTATCTTTGATTTTTGATCTTCAAAAGGGGAAAGATCCTTTTCAACTGAACTGGAAGACAGAGTGAACATTGCTCAAATTGTTGAAAATACATTGGCTCTACTTAGCCCTTCTAGATCTAAGAATTTCATCACACATAATGATGATGATGTCCTGATCATTGGATCTGCTCCAAACTCTCCAAGTGAGTTGTTCCACTCAAAGTATAGTGTAAGAGAAAATCCATGCTTTGCTCCACCATCTACGACGGTTATCCAAGAAATTATGACTAACACTTCAACTGTTGAAGAACAACTCGCAAATTTAACAAAAATAATTGAAGGGTTAACGAAGCATATGCAAGATCAAGATAATCAAATTGTCAAGCTGACAGATAAAGTTGGAAGCATGATGGAGGGAGATTCAAGTCATGCACCTGGAAAGCTTCCTATGATACAAGATAAATGAGACTCATCTGCAAGGCAGACAATGACTCCTAATGAACTTCAGATTTCATCTGACGGGGTTATTCCCATTGACCAATTGAAAGGCTTCATCATGGGAACCATAAAAGATAAGTACGACGTTGCTGCTAAGTCTTCTCTCATATATGCGAAGCCATACACTACGAGAATTGATAGTTTGAAGATGCCAAAATTTCAACAATTTGATGGTGAAGGAAATCCAAAGCAACGCATTGCACACTTCGTCGAAACTTGTAATAATACTGGAACATATGGAGATTATCTTGTCAAGTAGTTAATCCGTTCCTTAAAAGGAAATGCTTTTGATTGGTACACTGATCTCGAGGTTGGTTTCATCGATAGCTGGGAGCAACTTGAACATGAATTTCTCAATCGCTTCTATATCACAAGGCGCACTGTAAGTATGGTTGAACTCACAAACAAACGTCAATGGAAGGATGAACTGGTTGTTGATTTCATCAATCGATGGAGGAATGCAAGCCTCAACTACAAAGACAGACTTAGTGAAGTTTCTGGAATAGAAATGTTCATCCAAGGAATGCATTGGGGACTTCACTACATCCTACATGGTATCAAGCCTAAGTCTTTTGAAGAATTGTCTATAGGTGCTCATGATATGGAGTTAAGCATGTCTTCAAGTGGAAATCAAGGGCCACCTGTTTATGAACCTCGAAGAGTGAAGTATAAACAAGAAATAAAGAAAGGAAGCAAGTTTGTGCCGAAGTCTGAGAGCAAGGAATCAATGAATGCTAATGCCTCTCCATTAAAGGTCACTACAAAAGTGAGTAAGAAGCAAAGTGTGAAGACAACGTCCTTATAGGATAAAGTTGGCCGAAAGTTAACTTTGAAGGAAATGCAAGCGAAAGAATATCCATTCTTGCACTCCGATGTCCCAACAATATTTGAAGAACTCCTTGAGTTGAAACTCATTGAGTTACCTGAGATGAAGCGGCCAGGCGAAGCTGGAAGGACCAATGATCCAAATTATTGCAAATACCATTGGTTGATTGGCCAACCTATTGAAAAGTGCTTTATCTTCAAGGAGAAAGTCATGGACTTGGCCGCTGAAGGAAAAATCTTGCTCTAGGATGAGAAGGAAAGTTCGAATCAAGTCTCTGTCACTTTTGGTTCACTTGATCCCATCGTCCTTTGCAATTTTGTCGAAGTACATAAATGTGATGACATCGAAGCTGCATCATCACCAAATACGATTAAATTTGGTGACTCTGAACCTATCGATGTGAGCAAACCATTGTTTCTCCCTATAGTGAATAAACTAATAGTGGAGGAAAGATCTCAAGAGGAAAGTGAGTCACGAGATGGTCAAGATGATAAAGGTTGGATTCTTGTGGCTCGGCTGAGACGCTGCAAGACAAGTATACAAAGGGAGTCAAGTAAGCAATTAACTAGGGGGAAAATGGTGAAGAGACCCAAGAAGAAAATGATAAAGAAGAATTGGAAGAAAACAAAAATGGCGGAGAATCACTATCAAAGGCTACGTCGTCCAGTAACAATGGATGAATTCCTGCCAAGCTGGTTACGCATGCGAGCTTCATGTAAAGATATCAAGGACTCATGTTGTAAGATAGATGAAGAAGAGACAAAGAAGGAGGATCCATCATTGCTGCCATCTCCCTTGCCTGAAAAACTCACTGAGAATTCTGAAGAAGTGGACATTTGTGATGCAAAAATCACATTCACTAATGATGATCATTTGCTCGGTGAAACACACCATAATCATCCCCTATTTATGGTTAGCTTTATGGGAGAACAGAGAATAAGTAGAATCTTGATCAATGATGGATCTGGCGTCAATATTCTCCCACTTCTTACTGTCAAAGAGCTTGGCATACCGATGGATGAACTATGTGAAAGTCGTTTGATGAATCAAGGGTTCAATCAAGGGGGGCAAAGAGCTATAGGGGCTATCAAATTGGAAATAAATATGAGAAATTTGCATTCGAGTGCATGGATGCACGTGATCTATGCAAAGACCTCATATAATATCTTGTTAGGAAGGCCATGGATACACGAGAACAAAGTGGTTTCATCCACCTACCAAAAGTGCTTGAAGTACTATGAAGATGGGGTCGAAAAGAAGATAGTTGATGATGATAAGCCCTTTACCGAGGCTGAATCATACTTTACCGATGCAAATTTCTACTTAAAGAATTATGTCTCGAAGGAGGTTAAGGTTGATGACGTGATGCCAACCAAAAGTGTTGCAAAGAAGGTTGATGTCGCAACTGGCAAGGCAAATGTTACGGTTGAAAAGGATCAAGTGATTTATGATAAAATCAAGATAAACGAGGCATCTTCAAGTAAGAAAGTGACTTCCATTCTTCGCTATGTCCCAAAGGTAACGAAGGTTGAAGATCCATCTTCTGAACTGCAAGGTAATGTGTTAGGAGGCTTGACCCTTCCTATCAAGCGAATTGATGCAATTAAGTCGTCCACAAAGTTGCTTAAAAGGTTTGTCAAATCATCAAACCCCAATTCGCTTCTAAATCTAGCAGTTCCTGCAAAGCGCACAAATGATGGCTTTGACCCAAATGCCTGCAAGTTGTTAGCAAAAGCTAGATATGATCCAAATAAACCATCCAAGTTGGGAAAGCTCCCACCTAGAAGCTTCAAACCCTACTCAAAAGATGATGATGGAGAAGGGTACCCCCTGAAGCAATCACGTGAAGGTTTGGGTTACAAACAACCCCTGCCAATCCATATCTCCATTAAAAGGGCAAGTTGTAACTATATTACTGCTAAAGAAGTGTCTATGACGCTTAACAAGAAGCCTTTTATGTTTGATCAACTTACAAAACCAAGGACCTTAGTATTTGATAGGTTGGGACCATTAAAGAAAGAAAACAAGCGTCATGGAGGTAATATAAGGATTGGAGCACCTATCTTTGCTAAAAAGGAGATTTTGACCACAGACTGTCCAAGTCTGATTCCTTCTAGAATGAGGCGAGAGACCAAACTTGTAGTTTCGTGCGGAGAGGTCCTCAAAGCAAAGGCGCATAATATAGTCCACACTAAAGAACGAGAGGAAGATGAAGAAAGTGTGGGGTCATCATATCATATCACCATTCATGACGAACAAAATGCTTCATTTTATACGGAAGTCGAGAAAAAGTGCCTTGATATTCATGTATGTCATCACATATCTTTCAAAGATGGTGATCCTCAATTGGATGAAGACGCTAAAGATGTACCACCTGAGCTTGAAGAAGGGGTAAAAATAATGGTTGATGCACTAAAAGAAGTCAATCTCGGAGCTGTTGAAGATCCAAAGCCCACATATGTAAGTGCCTCTCTAATTGGTGATAAAGAGAGCAAATATATTGAGCTACTTAAAGAGTTCAAAGACGTATTTGCTTTGAGCTACAAATAAATGCCAGGTTTAGACCCCAAGGTGGTTGTTCATTATCTTGCTGTCAAATGAGGTGCTCGTCCTGTGAAGCAAGCACAACGTCGCTTCAGACTTGAACCGATTCCCTTGATTGAAACCGAAGTTAACAAGCTTATTGAGGCTGGTTTTATTCGTGAAGTTAAATATCCTACATGGATTTCAAGCATTGTCCCTGTAAGAAAGAAGAATGGTCAAATACGAGTTTGTGTTGACTTTCATAACCTAAATAATGCTTGTCCTAAGGATGAAATTCCTCTTCCTATCCCTGAGCTCATGATTGATACCACGACTGGAAACGAGGCGATGTCATTCATGGATGGTCCGTCTGGATATAATCAAATTTGCATGGCATCGAAGGATGAAGAACTTACTGCCTTTCGCACCCCTAAAGGTATATACTGCTACAAGGTAATGCCTTTTAGTTTGAAGAATGCTAGAACTACATATCAATGTGCCATGCAAAATATTTTTGATGACATGCTTCATAAAAACGTGGAGTGTTATGTTGATGACTTGGAAGTAAAGTCAAGGAAGAAAGATGATCACTTGCAAGATTTGAGGATGGTATTTGAATGGCTTCGGAGATACCAACTCATACGAAATCCTTTTAAGTGCGCCTTTGGAGTTACTTCTGGGAAGTTCCTTGGTTTTATTGTTCGACACCGAGGTATTGAAATTGATCAAACTAAGGTGGATGCTATCTTGAAAATGCCTGAGCCTAAGGATATTCATGAATTAAAAATCTTACAAGGTAAGTTATCATATCTTAGAAGATTTATTTCGAATCTGGCTGGAAGATGCCAACCGTTCAGTCGCCTCATGAAGAAATGGGTTCCTTTTGAATGGGACCAAGCTTGCAAAAATGCTTTTCAAGGCATTAAGTCTTATCTGATAAAACCTCCAGTACTGGCAGCCCCCATACCTGGAAAGCTAATTAATATAATACATTTTAGCACAGGAAAGGTCAGTAGGAGCGCTTCTGGCTCAAGGAAATAATGAAGGCAAAGAAAATACACTTTATTACTTGAGTAGGATGATGACGCCAAATGAGCTCAAGTATTCACCTATTGAGAAGTTATGTTTGGAACGTGTCTTCTCTATTCAGAAGCTGAAGCATTACTTCCAAGCTCACATTGTACGACTCGTCTCAAGAGCGAATCCTATCAAGTTTGTCATGTCTAAACCAGTCCTAAGTGATCGATTAGCGAGGTGGTACCTCCAATTTCAACAATTTAAAATTGTGTATGTTCCTCAAAAGGCGGTAAAAGGACAAGCATTAGAAGACTTCCTAGCTGACCATCTAATTCCAGATGATTGGGAGCTGTTTGATGAATTGCCTGATGAAGATGGAATGGTCATAGAAATTCAACCTCCTTGGAAGATGTATTTTGATTGCGCTATACATCGTGAAGGAGCTGGCACTGGAATAGTGTTTATTACTTCTCAAGGAGAAGTTTTGCCATATTCTTTCACTCTGACACAATGGTACTCCAATAATGCTGCTGAATATCAAGCGCTCATATTTGGTCTAGAAATAGATGTGTATATGAAACAATTGCAACTACAAGTTTTTGGAGACTTCAAGTTAGTGATTAATCAGCTTTTGGGTAGTTATGAGGTCAAGAAGCTAGAGTTGGTCCTATATCACAAGTATGCTAAGAAACTGGTAAGTTAGCTTGGAGAGGTAACTATTCAACATATGTCGAGAAAGGAAAACAAGAGAGCTGATGCATAAGCAACCATAACTTCTACATTATCTTTTCCTGATCAAACGCAAGTCGCTGTTTGCCAAAGATGGGTAGTTACTCCACCAAATGACTATGAGGAAGAAGAAAGCGAAGTTGAGCATCTTGCTTCCGTTCTTGAGGTTGAAATTGAAGATTGGTGACAACCATTAATCAATTATCTTTGTTATGGGATATTGCCGGAAAATCCCCGAAGGAAGACAGAAATCCAAAGGAGAGCCCCTCATTTTCTTTATTATAAGAATACACTCTACAGACGATCATTTGATGGAGTGCTCCTACGTTGTTTGGGGGCTGATGAATCCCTTCAAGCTCTGTAAGAAGCACACTCTGAGTATGTGGTGCGCATCAATCTGGGCCAAAACTTCATTTCCACATAAAAAGAATGGGGTATTATTGGCCAACCATGGTGAAAGATTGTTTAGATTACGCTCGAAGGTGTAAAGCTTGCCAATTACATGCTAACTTCATACATCAACCACCTGAAGTATTACACCCAACGGTTGCTTCTTGGCCATTTGATGCTTAGGGTTTGGATGTTGTTGGTCTATTGCCAAAGTCTTTTGGTGGACATCTATACATTTTGGCCGCAACTGATTACTTCTCGAAGTGGGCTGAAGCTGTTTCTCTTAAGGAAGTAAAGAAGGAAAATGTGGCCAACTTCATCTGAGTCAATATTATCTATCGTTTTAGCATTCCTCGATATATATTGACGGATAATGGTAAGCCATTTGATAACAAGCTGATGAATAAAATATGTGATCTTTTTGGCTTCAAGCAATGCAATTCCTCCATGTACTATGCTGCTGCCAGTGGACTTGCTGAAATATTTAACAAGACGCTCTGCAACTTGTTGAAAAAGGTTGTCTCTAAGTCTAAGAGAGATTGGCATGAGATAATGGAAGAAGCTCTTTGGGCATATAGGACCACATACCGCACACCAATGCAGGCGACTCTTTATTCACTTGTTTATGGATTTGAAGCGGTCCTTCCACTTGAGCGTCAAATCCCATCGTTGCGGCTTACCATTCAAGAAGGACTCAGTAATGAAGAAAATGCTCGGTTACACCTTGAAGAACTAGAAGCTCTTGATGAAAAGAGGCTAGAAGCTCAACAAAGCCTTGAATGTTATCAAGCTCGCCTGCATCGATCTTTTAACAAAAGGGTGCGCCTTAGATCTTTCCAAGTGGTGACCAAGTTCTTGTGGTCAAAAGGCCTATTATTACCTCTCGTCAATCCGGGGGAAAATTTTCTGCTAAGTAGGATGGACCATATATTGTACAAGAGGTATACTCAAGTGGCGCTTACAAGATTGTTGGCTCAGATGGTTTGCGGATTGGCCCCATCAATGGGAAATTCATGAAGAGATACTATCCTTGAAGAAAACAAATATGCTCTTTAACACATGAGCATAAACTGCATGTTACACCTGGCCCGCAAGAGTATAAAATGTGCACTGTCCAAAAAAAAAAGCTCGCTAGGTTGAAAATCTCGAAAGAGGCAGCCTAGGCAAAAGTTTGGACATTAAAAAAAAAGTCGCCAATTTCGAACTACGGAATGACTTGATCCTCTTCACCGAGGTACGTAGGCAGCTTAGAATTTCATTCTAAGTTCAGTCATATGGGTCAAAAATACATATTACCCAAGACATTATTCAAATGAGGTATGATGAAATATAATTTACTTGATTGACACTTGAAAATTAGGTGTACATGTATTCTTTCGTTGAACTCTCTGTCTTATCTTGATGGATCAATGGGGGCAAGTCCTCCATGTAAAATTGAGGTGTTTGATGGAATAATTGTCGTTTCTTTAATAAGAGGCTAAATATTTAAGTTGAAGGCTCCAATTCTAAGTCAAGTTGATTTTGTAAAGTCTATTACATCATCAATTTGAAGTATTCAAGCCCGCTATGTCTTAAAGTTGCATTATTCAAGTGCGTTAAGTCTTCAAATCCATAAAGTATTAAAAAAAAACTCACTTGTTAACTACATAATGACTTGATTCTCTTCACCTAGATTGGTATCTTTGAGATAATTATAGTCTTTAGAAGGCTGCAAAGGTTTCAAGACTGTTATGTCTTTGAGCTGAATTTTTCAAGTTTGCTAAGTCGTCAAGTTGAATTCTTCATATTTTCTATCTCATTGATTTGAAGTCTGTAGCGTGCTAAATCTTTAAGTTGAAGTTGAGTTAAATTCTTCTAGTCAGCTAAGTCTTCAACTATCCAAGTCTGTCATGTCTTCAAGTTGAATTCTTCAAAGTGGCTACATCTTCAAGTTTAATTCTTATACTTTAACCTTCAAGTTTAATTCTTAAAATCTACCTAAATCTTCGAGTTGAAGTCTTCAAGTCCACCAAGTCTTCTGAATTTTTCAAACATGCTAAGTGATGATGAGTCCTTCGAATTCGACAAATCTTCAAGTTAAAGTCTTCAATTTTGGGAAGTCATCAAGTTAAAGTCTTCAAATTCACCAAGTCAAGTTGAGGCCTTCGAATTCACCAAAAGTTGAAGTCTTCAATTCTGCAAAATTTTAAAGTTGAATTATCAAGTTAAAGTCTTCAAATCCACTAAGTCTTCAAGTCGAAGTTTTCAAATCTGTCAAGTCTTCAAGTAGAAGTCTTCAAGTCTGCCATGTCTTTAAGTTGAAATATGCAAGTTATATTCTTTCGAGCACTAAGTCTGCAATTGAAAGCCAATAAGAAGCCCCCATAATAGTCTTAAAGTCTTCAAACTGATATAGCCTTTGTCACGACCCAATTTTTCCTCCGTTGGGTATCGTGATGGCACATAGTCTTAGGGACTAGGTAAGCCTAACATTTACTGAATAACAAAAATAATTAAATAACATCTAACAATTATTTTTTGAAATGGAAATCTCTATAAAATTTACAATTCCCAAATCCGGTAGTATAAGTCATAAGCTCTACAGAGTTTGCTACAATTTACTAAATACAACTATTTGAAATAAAGTAAATAATGTGAATATAATCAGAAGGTGACTCCGAAGCCTGCGAACGCAGCAACAGGTTTATCTTGAGTCTCCACAGCAACAGTCCGCACAACTAGCTAATGATCAACTGACTTCGAAATACCTAGATCTGCACAAAAATAATGTGCAGAAGTATAGTATGAGTACACCACGGCGGTACCCAGCAAGTATCAAAACTAACCTCGGTGGAGTAGTGACGAGGAACAGTCAAGACACCTACTGGACTAAATAACCTGAACAAAGTATAAGTATAGAAACAACAGAGTATAATATCTACATAAAAACTACGCGATATGTCTGACAATAAAGTAATTGCAATATGAAAGGACAACAATAAGTATCAGCGGAATACCATAATAATGACACAGAAGGGTGAACGTAAACACAACCTAAATCCGAAATCATGGATACAGCAAGGACAATTAATAACTCAGCAACAATGACCGCTTTCACATCAGGTTTTAGTCAACAAACTCCACGAGGTACCGAACCTCGGACAAATCACAACTCACGAGTCTCAATACCTGAACCTTAACACTTGGCATCCTGTGCCCTCATTACACCTCATAACCGTAATGACGACTCGCGTGCCAAATAGAGCCATTCTCACATAGAAGGCATGTAAGCAAGGGTGTACATCTATACTCAACAATATCAAGAAAACCTCTTATCCGATAAGAGTGCTTAACTAGGTGTATGCTTATGTTAGTATCCTAACATAGTTCATACCAGCTAGCGAGCATAAGGGAAAAGAACGGACAGCACGTAGAATATTTTCTCACAACTTTCACAAGATAAAACTCACATAGGTAAGTATACCACTACACAAATATCAACAACAAGAATGCTCCCAGGCCATCACAAATCAATCCCTGTCACAACCCACATTGTCTCTTAAAATAAATGCCCGCCTTGTCTCGCCACACGTGCATGATAATGTTCCCACCTTATCTCGCCACATGCGCAACCCACATATATATATATCCTGCCTTGTCACGTTGCATGTGCAAATATCAATAGTAACAATAGCACGACAGATACCTCGTGCAACCTCATAACACTCGCATGGTAGAAACCTCGTGCATCATAATAACAACAACCGCATGGCAGAAATCTCGTGCATCACAATAATAATAACCGCACGGCAGAAACCTCTTGCATCACAACAACAAGTACAACAACAACAATGTCAATAGTACAATGGTATGACAAATAAGTCAACTCAGAAATTCCAGAACTCAAAGAAACGAAGGAACTAATTCACAAGGAGTAGTCACAATAGAGAATGCTAGTCATAATAAGAACAACTCAACAAGGAAAGAAATAATATGTAACAACGGCCCGCAATGTACAGTTCAACAACAAGGGAGCTAACACAAGTCGAATGATTCCAAATAAGGACAAGTCAACTAAGATATAGGATATCTAAACTGCCTTTAAGGTCGGGTAATTACAAAAGAGACACAACAAATTCAATTAAGCATAAGCAGCATAAAGATAATCATAGTGTCAATTAAGGATGAACAATTACAGAAGAAATAATTATAACTTCAAATAAAGACAAGCAATTAGGGGAAAGATAACATGACAATAGAAGAGATAACAATTTCAGTTAAGGCACAGATGAATCAAATAAACAACAAGAGTGGATCATGAAGCAATTAACTCTAATTAAAGCAGGTAGATGTGAAACAAGTAATTAAGAAATGTATTCATAAAAAAACAACTGCATATTTAGTAAATACAAGAACCTAAGAACCTTAAAAGGCCAATTTTCCACAAATAAGTCCGAGCACGTACTCGTCACCTCGCATACACGGACTATAATCAACATAGAAGACTCAAATCCTAAGGGGTAGTTCCCCCACACAAGGTTAGGCAAGATACTTACCTCAAAGAAGACAAATCGATACTCTAAAATGAACTTCTCGGGTGAAATAACCTCCGGACGGCTCAAATCTAATCAAATAACTTCAAAGCACAAATAAAATTCATAAAAAACTATTCTGGATCATAAAGCTTCAATCTTTATCAAAATCTAAAAATCGGCCCAAAAGTCGACCCTCAGGCCCGCACCTCAGAACCCGACAAATTTCACAAAACCCAAACACCCATTCCGATATGAGTTCAACCATACTAAAATTACCAAATTTCGATACCAGTTCGTCCCTCAAATCATGAATTTTTATTTTGAAAACTTTCTTCAAAAATCACCATTTTTCTCAACTCAAAACACAAAATAAATGATAAAAATAAAGATAAAATCATGGAATATAATAAATTCTAGGTGAAGAACACTTACCCAATCGATTTGCTTGAAAAACCCACAAAGAATCGCTCAAAACCGAGCTCCACAAGTCAAGATATGATAAAAATGGCCTAAACCTCTATTTGGAAAATATATTTTGCTGCCCAGGTGTTAAAGCATCGCGAATGCGTAAGACTACTCGAGTTCGCAAAGAAGGAAAAATGAAGGCTACCCGGATATGCTTCGCGAACGCGGAGAGAAATATTTGATGGTCCAACGACTAGGCTACGCGAAAGCATGAAGTAGTACGCGAACGCGAAGAATGGGATGGCATACCTTCGCGAACGTGGGAAGAAGGACGCGAACGTGAAGAGGAAGTAGTCACCAGACCCCAGCTCCTAGTTTCTACTATGCGAACACGAAGAATGGAAGGGCAGACTTACGCGATCGCGGATGCGAGCTCGCGAACGTGAAGAACAAATAATTCCTCCTCCAAAATAACACTACGCGAACGCGGAGGTAGTGATGCGAACGCGATTAAGGAAACCAGATGACATAAAACAGCAGTCCAAAAATAGAAAGAAATGGCCCGTAGCCCATCCGAACACACCCGAGGAACCCCAGGACCCCGTTTAAACACACCAACATGTTCCATAACCTAACATGGACTCGCTCGAGATCTCAAATCTCATCAAACAACGTCGAAACTACGAATCGCACCACGAATCGAACTTATGAACTTCCAAAACTTCCAACTTCGAAAACTCGTGCCAAAACCAATCAAACCAACCCGGAATGACGTCAAATTTTGCAGGCAAGTCCCAAATGACATAACAGAGCTGTTCCAACTCTCGAAATTGCATTCCAACCCCGATATCAAAAAGTTCACTTCCGGTCAAAATCTCCGAAAATTCGACTTTCACCATTTCAAGCCTAAATCAGCTACAGACCTCAAATTCATCGTACGGACATGATCCTAAGTCTAAAATCACCCAACGAAGCTAACGAAATTGGTGGAACTCCATTTTGGAGTCGTCTTCACACAATTCCAACTACGGTCAAAATCCTAAGACTTAAGCTTCCGTTTTAGGGACTAAGTATCCCAAAGCACTCTGAATCATCCGGTAACTGAACTCAACCACGCACGCAAGTCAATACACATAATACAAAGATGCTCAGGGCCTTATGCCACTGAACGGGACTTAAATTCTCAAAACGACCGGCCAGGTCATTACAGCCTTCAATTCTTTAGATGGAAGCTTTAGTATATCTCCAAGTAAAAAAGATTCTTCAACTGTGAGGTTATATTTACTAAAGTGGTATCTTTGGAAGTGATTTCTTCTTCTACCTGCCAAAAAAAAAAGAAAAAAAAAAGGGGAAATATATCTATTTAAAGGAGATCATAAAATTACCTATAAAGATTGAAATTGAAGAGATATTCTTGGTGGTCCGCTTTTTTTTCATGCTTCATACAATCTCTAATTCATGCATCTCGAAATAAGGACGAGTTTTAGTTCCTTTGCACCAAAGGGTAAAATCTTTTGGAGGTAAAGTAAAATCTGCATGTTGACTCTATAATGATCTTCGTTGGTCTTCGTCTTAGGCAAAATATAATCTTCAGATTAGACAGTGTAATGGTCTTAGCCTCGGACAAAGTAAAGTCTTTATCTTAGACAATTGTCTTCGCCTTTGCAAAATATAGTCTTCATCTTAGCCGATGTAATAGACTTTTCCTCGTATAAAGTAAAGTCTTTGGCTCAAATGGTGTAATGGTTTTCACCTCAGACAAAGTAAATTTTTGTCTTAGACAGTGTAATGATCTTCACCTCAGACAAAAAGTAAAATCTTTGGCTTGGACGGTGTATTGATACGAGAATGGGCCAGTGCGAGACGTAAGTTAAGACAAATGAACCCAGGAAAGATTACGGGGAATATTGATATGAGAATGGGCCAACTAATAGTTAGCAGTTGATTCAGGAAGAGCCTAGTTATGGCTAGACAAGAGGATACATGCAAATCAACAGATCGTGCAAGATAAACATAGTGAACCCCAACATGGGGAATTCAGTCTCGCAGGTATGACATTGTGATCCTTGAGAAATATTCAGATAGGAGTTGGGGTAGTTAAAGGTACCGTACGAGAGTTACGGAAATAAAAGGGAGTGCCACTAGGAAGTCAGTTAAAATTTCAGTTCAGAAGCAACCCTACGAGCACAAGGGTGCGAAGATAAGTAACTACGGATAATTATAGGCGAGCAAGAACATTAAAATTCCGACGAGTATACGATGTAATAAGCTCACAGCTTTACAAGAGTAAGAAGGTCCTCCCTAAGTGCTACAATAAAAGACTAGCTAAGGAAAATAAGGAAGAAGACTTCAACCTAAACTCAGTGACCTAAAGAGGAAATGGTCTTATAACAACAGTCTCAAAACAACATTGTATGCACTCCATAAGAAAGTGGCACCTACTGTGGCTAATGAATGAGGAGTAAAATAAGAAGTGATATTCAAGATCATATGAGTTGTATGGAATTTCAATATGTGTGGGCACTAAGATAAGCTAAGTATGGACGTAACAAGGGGGAAGAAAGACCAGGAAAAGTAATAGTTTACGTTTGGAGTATTATCCATGCAGCATATATGTTGACAATCATACAGCCGTTTAAAAGGAAGAATTGAGCCTGGGTCATAATCAAAGGATTGAATTGTTAAAGGATTGTATCATGGATATTTCATAGCGCCATGAAAGGATAAAAGTAATAACTAACACCATGAGCCGCAGATCGGAAGATAGATTAAGCCTACATAAAGGTTGATCAGAGGAAAGAGGAAACAAAAGAGTTACATCAACTAAGTAAATTAGGAGTTTGATTATTGAACCCAGAAAATTATGGACATAGTGATTGAGAACATTGCAGAATCACTCTTAATATCAGAGGTCCAGTTAGAAGAATACCTTCCTCATAAGAAGTCAGTATAAAGCTGTCATCGAATCATGTAAAAAGGTGCAAGGTTTATAATAAAAGTTCAAGTTGTGGATGTGAATTATACCTATATGGAAGGGAGGTCATGAAGGAGATAGAACATGTGATGCGAGACTTTAAGGTAAGTAAGGTAAAGGTGAACAACGTACGAGATCAAATGCAAAAGGTTGTGAATAGTCCATATTTCGAATAGAAGGCTAGAAGCGCGGGGATTCAATATCCAGGAATGATAGCGGCATCGTCAGTGGCATATCTTATAGCCTATGGTTTCTAGGTATCAAGAGGTCTAATTAAGAAAGTAAAAGAAGAGTTAGAGATGATGTGATGTCTCACTTAATATTCCAGAATAACACAAGGAAATCTTTAGTGCAAGGAAGTTGAAGGAAGGCTGCAAGTAGTATAAATGGATATGTATGGGTCGCAAGCTAAAGTATGGTAGAGCGACAAGATTGTAGGAAGACAGGAGTAAGGATAAGAAAGGGTGAGTGAGAAGGTAACGAGAATGGATATGCCCTCGGGATTAAGCCCACGAAAATGAGAGAGAGCTGATGGGTTCTCTAAATTATATAAAGCTCAGTATAGCCTGAATGAGCTCAAAGGAGTCTATGACTAGTAGCATTTAGAAGAACTGAAATGTTGACCTGGTAATAAAATGAGGGTGTAATTATGACAGATAAAAGATGATGTTTGGGCCTTTGATTGAATAATGATTTGAAGAAAAAAAAGGAGAAGGAGAAAAGATTTCGCGGACGACACGAGATTAGAATACCCCCATAAGGTGAATCACATTGAGATACTATGAAATGCGATTATGGAAATCACTTCAAATATTTCTCGATGCAACGTAAGCCCTAGTGGCAAGGTATTACGTCAGAAGTTCAAATTATCAGTAGTATATTGTAGATCAATATTGAGGCGAATCATAATGGATGGACAAAAGTCACAAAGTATGAGCTGAGATTAGGTCGTCATTCTTAAGATGAATAGTAATGAGGAAGCATTAAAGGACTTAAATTTATACATATGGGATAAGCAACAAGAGTAAGCTAGAATTTGGTAATAGACCTCAGTAACAATAAATCGAAGTAAGAGTTATGGTATAGTATGGCCTACTTAGGTGTAGTAAAGCTAATGACACCCAAAGGGACATATTGACATTATTTTGTATATGTTCACAAAGTGAGGCCTAGAGATTGGCTAAGAACTGGAAGAAAGAGGATAGAAGCGTCGCATAGGCGCACGTACAAAGTTAGAGTTGTACATACTGCATGATAGAAGGTAGCAACAGTTACAAGATTAGAAGGATTCCAACTAGAAGTCGTGGTATGAGAAAGAGGCTTAAAGGGGGGGGATGCCTTGGCTTTTGGATTTATTCAAAGAACAGTTGCCTAAATTGATAGGAGAATATTAAAGTATTCGCAAGAGCTATGGATTATGAGAATGATGAGTGCATCAGTCAATATTCGAGGATAAATATTCCAAGGGGGAATGATGTTACGCCCCGTAGTATTACGTCGATATTACGCCCTGCAGTATTATATTACGACGATGTTACACCCTGTAGTATTATACGTAAAATTATCTTAAGATAATTAACCTCAGTTCAAGGACAAGATTATTTAGAGATTATAAGCATTATACTATTTCAAACAAGTGATGAATAAATTCGCGAAGATGAGAGGGTAAGCAAATCGAAGAAAATAAATTTTCGTCGAAGTTTGATATTTTGGGATAAAATACGGCCCGATCTAAAATATCCGGTACTTATGAACTAGTACCATGCAAGGTACCACATGACCATGATAGTAAGGTGTGTTAAAAATGAGTAGTATTCTAGGTAATTTAAGATAATTCTTAATTATATGAATAATTGATTAATTGTGGAGATTATTATAATATTAGGTGGATAAGTGTCTTTTGGGGATTGCCACATGGCATAGACTAAGCCAAAGTGGCAAAATGCATAAAATGACTCATAAGGCAAAAGGCCATCTTGTTTACACGTATAGATACTTGGTCTATCTATTAGTAAGTTATGGAATTTTTCTAAGACTAAGTAAAATGACATTCCAACATTATTAAGAGAGAAATAACAATGACCAACGTGAGATTCTTTGAAATACTACAAGGTGCAATGTGAAATTCTAATTCAAAGAAGGCCTGGTACAATCTTTCTCAAGAATATCATACGGATTTTTTCTACTTCGATCCTCCGTTACGTATTTTCGTATAAGAGAATCGGTTCAGGTATGTTAAGGCTATCCCTTTTTTCTTTTTGGCATGATCTATACGACACGAATGAAATGAGCAAAATACGTAACTTTCATAAATGACTCTATTCATAGAAATACTAGGGGTGTATATTCTTGACCCCCCATGTGAATTATCATTATATCTTCTGTTCATGGGTCTCAGAAAAATACGTATTTGATAAAGTTTATCCGAAAAGCATATTGATTTTTATGACATTCCGAGAAATTTAATTAACGTAATTCTTATGCATTTCATGCATTTATACATGTATATTGACTCATGACCAGATGGCGTTATATACGCGTATATTATATGCATATGAGATATGAAAAAAGGTTATGGCATTATATACGCACTACCACCTGATCAGCTGGTATACGTTGATGATTTGCCCACAATGGCCGAAATAATATGATGGGATGCCCTCAGAGGCTTGATGATGTTATGAACGCATATACCTATGCATTGTATGACATTTATATGCATATGCATGACATTATAAAAATGAAATGATTCACAGAGCTATGCAGACATACATGTCGAGTCTTTTACTCCATGTTTCTCTCATATCTATTATTTACTGATTTTCATTCCTTATATACTCGGTACATTATTTGTACTGACGTCCCTTTTTGCTTGGGGGACGCTGTGTTTCATGCCCGCAGGTCTCGATAGACAGGTTGTGAATCCTCCAAGTAGGCGATCAGCTCAGCGGAAGATATTGGTGCACTCCATTTGCTCCGAAATTGCTTATTTGGTTAGTATGATTTAGATGTGTATTGTTTGGTATGGCGGGGCTCTGTCACGACCTTTATGACAATTACGTATTCTTAGAGGCTTGTAGACAGATGTCATGTATATGAAAGGTTGTATGGCCTTGTCGGCCTATGTTCAATGTACGAGTGATCGTTTTGGGTCTTATAGGCCAGTATGTCATACGTATAAGTTTATTCCCTCATGCTTTACTTCGGTTCATTTACCTATGATGGAATGATACGAAAGATATGTTCTGTTGGTACTCGGTTGAGTAACGTACCGGGTGCCTGTCGCGGCCCATCGGTTTGGATCGTGACAAAAGCGGTATCAGAGCAGTTCTGTTCAAGGGAGTCTACAAGCCGTGTCTAGTAGAGTCTTGTTTATGGGTGTGTCGTGCACCACACTTATAAGAAGGAAGCTACAGGGCATTTAGGACTGTCACTCTTTCTTCTTACTCTAGATCGTGTGTTTGAGCTCAGTCGTAGAAATTCAAATTCCTAAATTCTATTATATTCATAATACAACGATACCGACATCTAGAAAGACGGTTGGTAAGGGATTGAATATGGCTGTGGAAGAATTGAGTCAGAGGAACTCGATTTTGCATCATGCTTATGATGAGTAAATGTAAGGTCTCCAGCAGAATATGTGGATACTAAGACGTGCAAGCTTCTTGATAAGGAGCCTTAAGGCAAGAATATCTATCCACCCCTATGGTGAAAGGCAATGTGAGATTTAGAAGATAGATACAAATTTCAATAAGTAAAAGAAGCAAGGTGAAGAAGGGTACGGGGTACCCAGTTAGTGAAGATGATCATTATTTACAATTCAGGAAGAGAAATATAAGCATTTTGAGTACCTTCAACAATAACATAGATATATACAATTGATCACACCCATCTCAATTATGTCCTACGGGAGCTAACATGTGTAGTTTAAGAGAAGGACGGATATCAGGATCCGACTGGGGTAAGAGTAACCCAAAATGGTGAATGGATTATTTGTGTTAGTTGACATTTGCGAAGGATATAGAAAATATGCTAATAGATCTCCTTGTGAGATACTCAGATGGTGCACTCTAGAATAGTACAGCTAGATATGAATACTAGAATGTTCAAAGACATGCACTGGAATCCTGGAAGGAATAACTTTAATGGTATTACAAATTTCATCAAGTTATTTTCTCATTTGTTTTTGAGATGAATCTCATTGACGATTGTGTATATCCCAGTTCAGTGGGAGTAAGTATATTTTTCTGATTTGTATGCGTCTGGATATTTGCATACAATTTTGAGATATTGTGCAGATATTAAATAACCTTAAATTTTATTTTTGGAAAGCAGTCAAAAGGTTCATAAGGTATTTACAGAGAACATGCATATATTTTTATACTCACATAAAGAAAGTTGAAAAAGTTAAAGATAATTAGCTATTCAGATACCGACTTTTCTAGACACCAATCTAGTATATTTGGTTGATGATTTATATTGGGAAGAGTTTTAAACGAACACTCGTAGATCTTTTCACCATGACAATTGAGTTTATAGAGCAATATGAGGCATCTAATATATGGAATATGATTGTCGTATTTTGTCACTTGGCTGTGACTTTTATATATATATATATATATATATATATATATATATAAGGGTGTGTGTATGTATGAATAATAATTATATTTTGGTTGCTATGGTTGTCCCAAATTAAAGTGATCTGCTAAAGTTTAAAATTAACAGATCTATAAGACACCTCATAAAGTTTGGGAGACATACGTATGTGATTCAATTTTAATGATGGGTTGAACTAGAATTACAAAAATATGTCCATCTATAAATGGGTTATGGTATCCGATCGTTGGAAGAGAGTGACGGCTTACGTCTTGGTTTGGAGGACTAATAACCACAAGACGAAGAATTTCATCCTCTTGTGGATTCAGGTACGCTTCCGCATCTAGTTTTAATTTTTGATGATTTGACATGATAGATCTTGCGTAAAAGATAATAGTTTCATAATAAAGTTTTTGGTTCTAGCAATTTCCATCAGAGCAATGTATCATGTTGAATCATTAAGATTTTCTTCAAGTATAATCGATAAATAGCGAAACTAATAGCTTCTGGTTCTAGCAATTGCCATCAGAGAAAAGAGTTTGGACAGGTTGAAGGGAAAGGGTGTTCTGAAGAGTTTAAGATTGTCGTTTCAAGTGAAATGCCTATAGAGGAAGGAAGAAGACAATGTTATGCCAGTTTTATTAATCGCTATAGTATTTAGACTTTTGGACATCTTTTATTGGGTTTAACTGCTTTGCCTCGTCTCATCGAAGGTTGGACGTTTAATGACATAGTCCCTCGGAATTGTAGAATTCCAAGCAACTCAACCACATCTCATCTAGGTATCTCCAGCCCCGAATGCTGAAACCACAATTCAGTGGACTAAGAGTTTGTTTGACCAAGCTAGAAAAATCAGCTTATTTTTAAAGTGTTTTTTTTCAAAGTACTTTTCGAAAAAATACTTTTGAAGAAAAGCAGTTTGTGTTTGGCTAATCAATTTGAAAAATAATTTTGAACAATAATTTGTGTTTGGCCAAGCTTTTCAAAAAGTGATTTTAAGTGTCAAATTACAAATAAGGACATGAAAATATTTGCTTAATAGTTAATATTATATAAGTAGATAAATAATTATGAATATTTATTATTAAAGATAATAATTAAGTTTTTTATTTATTTAAGTAAAATATAAAAATAAAATTGAAACTGCTTGCAATAAGACACCTCTTCAATTGCAGAAACTGGCTTGGCTTCACCCAAAAGCCATTACGATATATTTCTCTTCAGCTCTTCGGCTCTAAAGCCTGACTTTCAAGGCATCCCATTCATAGCAGGGTTTCAAACCTAGTCTTACTCTTATGCTATATTTCTCTTTTCTATACCCATGTTTAGGATGTATTCCATGCGCCGGTCTTTAGATCCCAGTCTCACACATTAATTGCGCTAGGTGCCTGTAGTAGGGCGGTTGAACTGGTATATAATATGTGTCATGTATATATGAGCAATGCCAAATGCACGTCCTTCTGTTTGATAATGCTCAATTACATATTGTCTCTGCACTACTACTATACATCCAAGCAGAGACTACAAATCCCAAAAGATTCGAGAATAGATCTTTCAAGAGAAAACTAAAAACAGTTGGAAACATTACTAAGGTCAACAACAATTACAGTGTGAATATAACATTTCCTTGGACCATTAAAAAAGAGTATACCCCAAGTGGAAAAGTTATTGGATAATTTCTCATTTACTTATATTATCTGACCAAACACTGCCACAAGAGAAAGCATTTGAGTGCCAACCTGGGCAATCAGGGCAATAATACATCAAGCTATACTAAGTTTCTATAGCACACACAAGTAGTTTTTATCCTACAAGCTAAAACAAAGTTTCTCAAGCTCTGCTGTACACTTAGATGATGGTTCTGCATAATGTAGACACCACCTTGAATGCTGGTAAAGGGGTGAGCAACCTGATCTAATACCACAGGTATATGCAACCTCCCTTCAGTACGAGTTTGTTTCTTTCAATAAAACAGTTGCATTGTCATGGTAACATTGCATCACCGGTTGATGTAATCATCTGTACATCTGTTTCCCCAGCTGTTCCATTCGTTGAAGGATAGTCTTTGGAATCACCTACAGAGATAATAATATAGAATATAGAATATTAAGTTCAAGTTACAACAGTACTGCAACAATAAATACGAAAGCAGGTTGAGCTCGGCTATATCAATCCTCATTATCCCATGTTGCTCCATTTAGGCTCATCTCAGTTTAATATTATACTCCCTCTGTTTCAAAAAGAATGAACCTAGTTCGTTTTTAGTCAGTTTCAAAAAGAATGAACCCTTTCTAAATTTGGAAACAATTTAACTTTAAAATTTTCTTTTTACCCTTAATGAGATGATTTATAGCAACATAAATATCTATGAATTGTTTTAGACTACAAGTTTCAAAAGCCTTCTCTTTTGTCTTAAACATCGTGCCCAGTCAAATAGGTTCAAACAAATTGAAACGGAGGGAGTATAAAATAAGGCCTGACAAAAAGAATAACAAGTGTCTCTAGTTCTTTTCTGTATATTTTCCATAGGCATATCTTACATGACTAAATGACATTGGACCTAAAGCAAATATACTAACATGACTAAAACTTAATCCAACTAATTGGTATCACCTACATAGATCTTTATCTTCCTTTATGCACTATTTTTCGCTAAGTTATGACAATATTCAAGGTTGTAAAACAAAACTTACCAAATATGGAATCAATTGACCGTCTAGGTGAGGTACTCCTCGTAGGATCTGAAAATACAAATGAAGAGTTAGATCACTCGCAGTATTTCAAAAACAAAGAGGAACTTCACAGATACTACATGCCAAATCAGCGTACAGGGCAAGGTTGGGTGGGTTATCCATACAGTAATTTCATTTACTTGGAAGTATAAGCAAATAAGCAAGCAAATAGTAGCTTTTAAGACACCATAGACCACCAACAACACGAGCATAAAAAGCATCAGCTGAATACTGGAACGTCCAAACTGGACTTGCTTGTGATTGACAGATTTTCGGAAACCAAAATAGCAAAGAAACCAAAACAGCTTTGGGTTTAGCAGTTATGAGTTTGTCTCAGGTAGGTTATGATGAGGCAATTTATCAGCACAGTAGTCCAATTTAATCCCCCTCCCCCCCAAAAAAAAAGAAAAAGCGAGGGAGAGAAACTCTGATGCGGTGCAAGTATGACTCACCTGAATTGTTGCGTAGTGCTTTGACAGCATCAAAATTTTTGTAAGTATAGCCAACGAAGCTTAAATCTTTGGGTGTCAATGATATCTACAAAACACAAAACAGAGGTTAGATGCATTTCTAAGAATTTTGAGGCAAGATATATTACTAGGACTTTAATTTGCGCATAAAATATAAAAAGGGAAGCGAAGATGTTAGAACCAAGGAAAATAGGGAAGTTGAGACAGAAGCTTCAGGATTTACTAGAAATAAAGCTGATGGCAACTTGGGAATTGAGCTCAAACCAAGCTTTTAAATGTTCACAAAACACTCTGTTGAGATACCCATCCACATTAGCACCTACGTCTTGTCCCGTTTGATTATTGTGCCGAAAAGAATGGATATTTTTAGACACGTAAAACTTCAAACTTCAAAAAGTATTTTCTCATGCATCTGTAATAGCCTATATGTCCCAAAAGGAACATGATGCGCCCGGCCCCGTTTCCGTAGATCATATTATGATGAAACAGCTTTCTTTCATTAACATTCAGTGAAGATGCATAGGTTCTTTGAGTGTCTGCTGATTGAAAACCAAATCTAGGGATGGAACCGATCCCGAAAGAGAGGCCTTTCTTCATGGTTATGAAATTACTTTGATCAAAAAGCAAGTTGATGATGCCACAAGTCAAACACACTTTTAATTGGATTATTACAAATTGACATTTAGAAATCATAGTAAATGACCACACCATACTATTGATTCATACAAATTTAGGAGAAGAACGATCAAAGCAGATGAAAAAAACCACACAGGGATGTCCAAATACATAGGTTTCATCTGACTGTGTATTACATAATGTATGTATTTATTATGTGTTGATTCACAATTCCTACTACAAAAGTCTAAAGTGAGGTTATGGGGTACAGCTTGTATATCTACATAATAATTTTAGACAGTATTCTTTTAATTTAACAAGGAACATAGATACAGTTTTTAAGCAAATTTGAAAACCCTCCCTTCGTCCCTCTTTTGCTCTTTGCTGTGCTAGTTAAGTTCAGTCGTAGTGTTAAGAGAAGGTTACATAAACTTTGATAGCAACAAAATCTTAACATATTTGAAAGGTATTGCAATAGATAACGATGAGAATTAATGCTTGCATACCTTCCGAGAAGGACCTGAACCAGATCTTGCCGGTGTTGGAGAATCCATCTAATGAAAAAGCCAGAATGCAAGTTATAAAGAAAAGCACTCATGAAGTATTGGATAAAAGACAAAAAAAAAGGAAAAGTATGTATGCATCAAATTATGTCTACCATCTCATTTAAATATTTAAACTAATTAGAAGGGAAAATTTCTATGTACTTCATTATGTCGTTAATACGCCTACTTACATGCAAGTCAGATTCCTTTTTGTGAGCCAAGAACATGAAATTTTTTTACTAGTGGTAAGATTCCTACTTAAGACCTTTGTCTGTTATGCTAACATATCGAATAGTTTGCATCATTCCTTCTAAACGCTCAAGAAGCCAGAGGGACATTTGTTATTTCTTTAACAATACAAAGAAGAATGGCATGTATGACTTAGTAGAATTTCATATGTTTTTAACAATACGAAGAAGAATGGCGCGTGTGACTTACTATAATTCCATCATATTATTGCAGAAGGCACAAAATGTAACACATCTTCTCATTAAGAGGATTAAGAAGAGTGAGATCGACCACAAGAAGGTTGAAAATGACAAACCCAAAACTAAAGGTACCAAGAGTTGATTTTCTAGTATGTCCAGAATACACCACCAAGCCCACCTATATGTGGCTAACATAAACTAGAGAATGTGGTTACCTGCTACGTAGATTTACAAAAAGAACATAACATTATGCAGAGACGCATGCTATAATTGTGTAAGAGAAACTCAACTTACATACTACATCAAGCTTAGTAAATTTGGAGCATTTTTAAAAACGTAAAATTTTACTGATATAAAAAGGGAAACTCTTATGAATGGGATACAAAAGTAGAGAATTAAGAAAAAAAGTATTTCTCTACAAAGGAGTATCCAAACACCTATGCTAACCGGGATATCAAAGGTACTCCAAATAATTTTAAATTTTGAGCATATAACTAGTTTATTTAATGAGAAAATCATCAGACTATTGTCCAATGGATAACAAAATCACAGAACGGGGTAGATATATTGAAAAACGGCTGGAAGTAGAAATCAGAAAGAGAAAGTTGAGTTCATAGAAATAGACAAATGGACGAACAGGAAGGATTCCTGCTGCATCTTTTTCTTATTTTCTCTTTTTACTAAAAATTCTCTGCCGCTGCTTTCCTCGTAGATTCTGAGAAGATAGTGAAAAGAGAAGGTTGTAGTTTGTTTATCAGTTAATGCAGATAGCGGGAAACTTAGTTATAATATCATGTGATTTCTTATCAATTGGATAATTAGAGAGCAACTGTACAAGAGATCCAAAAGGATAAAAAGAGTGATAATTATGTGCCATTTTGGTACTTATCCAAACTAAATGTGCACCATTGGTTATGTAAGAGAAGATTTTTGTACACAACCTCATCAAACTTCATAAAATTCTGAGTATCCAGCTCCCCATTAACTTCTGGTCTGAAGGCTGCCTCCATTTCATAAAGCTTATCCCACAAAATATCCTTGAACCAAGGATGAGCCTGATAAAAGGCCACTTGGAATAAGTTTTACCAGAAGAAACAGAAAATATGTGATGAAACAATTGAATGTAAGTGATTGAGATAGTACCTTAATTTGGTTTGCACCTCCTCCAGTGCCAAGTCTATGTTCAACATCACATAGCAACCTGCAAATGAGATCCTTTGCCTCCGCTGACAATTTGGCATCTTCGGGAAATTTTAGCTGATTTCTCCAATGGACAATCTGGAACCATAAAACACATAGTCGAGATATGATAAGATTAAAAGATGTAGGCCACAGAGAGGTATATAGAAGGTGTTTGGATAAGCTTACAAGCTGGTTTGGCTTAGCCATTGTTTGGTAAACACCAAAAGTGCTTATAAGCCAAGATCAGCCAAAAGCTATAAGTTAGTCAACCCTAACTTAAAATATTTTAGCTTATAAGCACTTCTTGTTGAACCAGATTTTCCTATTTTGTCCTTTTCTTTTTGTAAATTCCAGAATACCCATCCCAAAAAAAACCCCAGATCCCTCCATTAATTTCTGCCATTTGTCCTTCTCCCTACTTACAAACTATAGTCAAATTATTATTAGGGTAAAAGCTTTAAGATATTTCAGTCATTTTAACATTTTTCCCCAAACAGTTTTTTTAACTGGTAAATAAGTACATTATTGATATAAAAAACACAAAGAAAATACTCTGTAAAAAAAAAGGCTCCAATCTATACAGAAATTGATTCCTGTAGTGAATTGATGAATCTAACATACTATTTTCATCCTTTACATCCTGTGTTGCACCAATAAGCCAAAACCAGAGACACTTTTATTTTAACATTTGTACAGAGACAGTTTTCCTTTCAAAACACCTAGTATTTTTCCCCATATATATTAAAAACTTACTATCAGTTTCATCACTCTATCCTAACACGTTATTGCTTCTTATTAATATCAGTTCAGCATTAAAAGTTTTCTTCAAAGCAGGCTCATAGTCATGGCTAGTAGGTGGTGATCATGTAAAAAGAAAGGCAAGAGTTACACTACACTGAGTTCCATACATTGATGGCATGTCATCAACATTCCTTTTTCACACTAGACACTGGTTTGTAGTACTGGAAGCATATCAATGGGAACACTATACTTCTACTCCGCTTTTAAAGCACAAATAGATAAGTTGAACTCACCGGGGCCACATTAAACAATCAGTGACTTTCAGTACTAGGCACAAAGGTCGGATCAGGTGTTCAACTAGTCTCCAATAATGTATCAAACATAAATTAGGTTATCACTTGGACAAAATCCTGCTAGGTGGTAACTTGTACTTCTCAACCTTTTTATTTTCCTCTTTTCATTGATTTTAACTGTAAAAGTAGAGGGTGGCCGATCTGCTTGCACAGCACCGCTGAAATACTCTAATCAAAACGAAAACACAAAAATACACAAGAGGAAGACAGAAAAGCAGGAAATATGCTACCTTCCTGCAAGTAGTTATTGGATCATCGGAGTAGAACGGAGGGTAACCAATGAGCATTTCATACATAATTGCACCAAGGGACCACCTGCATGTTGTAAGGCAGATAAAAAATGAGAAATGGATGCAGACAATCCTCCCACGATTGCACTTATGGCATTATCAACTCTAGCAATTATCAATAATTTTCCCCACATTTCACCAACTTTCACAGGCTCTCTACATTGGTATTTTGGATGCTTTTCGAAAAGATTTATGCATACTAGACATGTATTAGCAGAGAAGCCAAGAATCTTAGTAATTTCAAAGAATATTACTGGCTATATATAATGAAAAAACTAACCAGTCACACTCCATTCCATATCCTTTCTTCAACAGTACCTCCGGAGCAATATAGTCAGGCGTACCCACTGTTGAAAAGGCCTTTTGACAGAAGAAAAACAGAATCAGAAAATTAGCGTCAAGACTTACGTGCAAATAGTGAGTTATGAAATAACATAGATCAAAGGTTAAGTATCTATAAAAGTGCAAATACAGATTCTATCTGACAGTCAGATCGCCATTTGCAATGAAGTGAAAATTCTTCAATTCACTCACACACGGGCCATAATAACCTCTAGTTCCTGTGGTAATTCTTCTTTATGTATGTGCATGTGTTTGGGAATGTGATCTCTAAAGCTCATAAAAGAAAAACCTTTAACAACAATACTCTAACAAGTTACATTACGAGCTGAGCTTACAGCAAACAGCAGCTTTTATACAGCATATTGTTATTAATCACCTTTAAATGTCAGATTGTACTTGATGAAAAATGGAATGAGGCAGCCCGGTGCATTAGCCTCCCGCTATGCGCGTGGTCCGGGGAAGGGCCGGACCACAAGGGTCTATTGTACGCAGCCTTACCCTGCATTTCTGCAAGAGGCTGTTTCCACGGCTTGAACCCGTGACCTCCTGGTCACATGGCAGCAACTTTACAAGTTACGCCAAGGCTCCAGTAAATCCAAATGGGATGCTGATAGATGTATTTCCATTGGAAGTACTGTCTACCAAATCTTAAGAGGTTAAAACATAAACCTCCCATGTTTAAATAAAATAAGGCGCTCCTCACGTCCAATTGTCTTTTCCATGGCTTGACTTAATGGGGAAGCTGTCATATTTTAGAGAAATCATTGATTTCTTTACATTATAAACATTGTTGTCTTACATAGTACAGCATTTTGGAATTTGTCTCAACTCCCATTAGAAACCTAAATTGCACAGGACAAGTTGGATTTGACAAACAAGTCAAACAGTCCCATATAAGTTGTGCAAGAGATACATCATTGAGCTGGAAGTAGGAAAATATAATTAATCTAAGCAGAGAACCTTCATGATTTCAGAAAGTCCTAGCCTTTAATCCCAATTATGTTTTCCTCCTTTAATAACAGAATAACTGCAAAATTTAACGACTCCCACAAAATCCAAAGAAACAGAATTTATTTTTTTAAATATCATACCAATTTCCTCCTGTTCATCTGCCAATGCTGAATCTGCTCACGAGGGCTTCTCCAGTTACTTCCATCATTGGCATCTGGGAAGCTGCTATCAATGTCCATCGGGTCCCTGATATTCTCATCATCCATAGCTTCATTTTCATTTAATGTAGATAGCGTTCTACAATCAAGAGGCTTACAGAGACCAAAATCAGAGAGCTTCATGTGACCCTTTTTGTCCAGAAGAAGGTTGTCAGGTTTGATATCTCTGGATGAAGAAAATGGGCAAATATGAGAAAGAGACAATTAGTTAGCTATAAAGTTTGTACCTCAAGAAAAAACTGTTATAGTCGCAATATGCTGTAGTTCTAAATAAATTTCAAAGCAATAATCTTTACAAGTCAAAAGTAAATGATGCACCTGTGAATGTAATTATGCTTGTGAATAGATTCTATAGCTAGGACACTTTGAGCAATATAAAATTTAGCTACACTTTCTGACAATGTGTCTTCTCTCATCAGCAGTGTCATCATGTCACCACCAGGAAGATATTCCATGACAAGGTAAAGATACTCAGCATCTTGGAATGAGTAGTATAATTTCACAATACAATGGCTGGCTACTTCTGCCAGCAGGTTCCTTTCTGCTCTAACATGCTCCACCTGCAACAAATGCAATTTGTCAACATGGACAATGGGACAGCAACAACAACAACAAACTCAGTGTAAACCCACAAGTGGGGTGTGGGGATACTTTCTTATACTTGGATTTCTACTACTACCGGGTGTTTCTTTTGCTCCAGTTATCTTATTATCCTGTTGTTATTACTGCTTCTTGTTATTGCTTATTTTCCGTGACTTCTCTATTTACTGTAAAATGTATTTCTTTTCAACAATGTTGTGACTGTATTTTTCCTAAGCCGAGGTTCTATAGGAAACAACCTCTCTACCTTCACTAGGTAGGGGTAAGGTTTGAGTACACACTACCATAAAAAAGATATACGTTAAGGTTTGAGTACACACTACCATGAAAAAGATATATGTTCAACTACTTACTATCCTTCTACCCCTAGTTCTCGGCCTCCACACCCTCTTATCAACGGTCATGTCCTCGGTAAGCTGCAGATGTGGCATGCCCTGCTTTATCACCTCTCTCCAATACTTCTTTGGCCTACCTCTACCTCTCCTCAGAGTCACTGTTAGTTTGGTAGTTAAATAGTAGTAAATAACCCTAATCCAATGTGTATTAGGAGTAGGACATGTATTATATATATATAGGGCTCATTGTATCATTGTCAGTATCAATAATATAATTTTCATGTGTCATATTTCTCACATGGTACCAGAGCAGCAGTGAGAAAACATCCGGGAAAGAAAACCCAGCCAAAACAGTCGTCGTGCTTCAATTCCGGCGACCTTTTAGGGCTGTTTTTCGAAAAAAACCAATTTCTATCGGTGTTGTGCAAAAACCAACACCACCACAAGGTCCCCCAACCCCCGGCGACCAAACCCCAACAAACACCTTCGGCAGACAACCTCTCACGCGCCATCACACGTTGCCCGGAGAAAAAATTTTCCGACGAGATCTCCGGCCAGTTTTTGAAATTACTTCTTCAGAATAGTCGGATCACCGTGTAATTCCGACCCTACCCGTGCTTTTATTTTTTGATTCCGAGCACTTTGAAAATTTCCCGGCAACTACAGTAGTTTTCCGACAGCTACAGTATTTTTTTCGGCAAAAGTATCCAGATTTCTTCTGTTATCTGCTGATAACTTTGCTAGCCCTCTCTTTAATCCAACCATGTCTCTCGGACTTGATGCTTTTGGTTCCAAAAACAGTGGCGTTGGGAATTCAGTCCTGATGATTACTTCTAAACCCCTACTTGGGAGTTTCAATTATTTATCTCGGGCCTCGTCTGTTGAGTTGTGGTGTAAAGGTCATGGTGTTCAAGATCACTTGACCAAACAGGCTAGTGAGGGAGATGACAAGGCCAAAGCACATTGGGAAAAGATCGATGCTCAGTTATGTAGTATCTTGTGGCGATCTATTGATTCCAAATTGATGCCTTTGTTTCGCCCATTCCAGGCATGTTATTTAGTTTGGGAAAAGGCTCGTACTTTATACACTAATGACATATCTCGTTTCTATGATGTGATATCGCGAATGACAAGCTTGAAGAAACAAGAATCAGATATGTCTACTTACTTGGGACAAGTACAAGCAGTCATGGAAGAATTTGAAAAGTTGATGCCAGTTTCTGCTAGTATTGAAAAGCAACAAGAGCAACGGCAGAAGATGTTTCTAGTTCTTACACTCGTTGGACTTCCGAATGACCTGGATTCAGTACATGACCAGATTTTGGCTAGCCCGACTGTCCCTACAGTTGATGAATTATTCTCTCGATTACTTCGCCTTGCTGCAGCACCAAGTCACCCAATGATCTCATCACAGACACTTGACTCCTCTGTTCTCGCATCCCAGACAGTAGAAAATCGGGCATCTCAAACTATGGAGAATAGACGAGGAGGAAGTCGTTTTGGAAGATCTAGACCCAAGTGCTCTTATTGTCATACACTTGGACACACTCGTGACGTGTGTTATTCTTTACATGGTCGTCCACCCAAAAATGGCTATGTTGCTCAGACCGAGACTACAGGTAACCAGGGATTTTCTTTATTTGAAGGGGAGTATAATGAGTTCCTTCAGTAGCGAGCAAGTAAGCAGACATCTCCACAAATAGCCTCTGTTGCTCAGACTGATACTTTTATTGTTGGTAATTCTTTTGCTTGTGTTTCCCAGTCTAGTACTCTTGGACAATGGGTTGTGGACTCAGCCGCTTCTGATCATATCTCTGGTAATAAATCACTTTTGTCTAATATTGTGTATTCACAGTCTCTTCCCACTGTTACTTTAGCCAATGGGTCTCAAACTAAAGCCAAAGGAATTGGACAAGCGAATCCCCTATCCTATAGTAGTAAATAGCCCTAATCCCATATGTATTAGGAGTAGGATATGTATTATATATATATATATAGGGCTCATTGTATCATTGTCAGTATCAATAATATAATTTTCTTGTGTCATATTGCTCACAGCCACCATTGCCAACATCTCACACCTTCTCACTGGGCATCTCCTCTTCACATGCCCGAACCATCTCAGCCTCGCTTTCCGCATCTTGTCCATCTTATCAACATGGATAATGGAAACTACAATAAATTTAAGCATATCATGATGATGCAAGTCACACATGGTCAAGTGATCCCTCCCCCCCCAAAAAAAATCACGCCATATTATTAAGAACGGATACGATTTCAGCTTCAACTGTAGACAAATGAGGATCTCCTTACTGATATACTAGTAATAAATATCCAACCTTGATATGACGCTAGATCATTTGCATTTATTGAAGGAAATAATGTCCATCTTATAAGCATAGACCTCTCACTCTCGAGGAAAGGGGGTAGGCGAAGGGTCAACTTGATTAAGTTTCAAAAGAAAGCTTTTTGATGAAATGTGTGACCGTCACATCTAAAATCTTTAGTTGTTAGAGAATAGAGAGTTCACATTCTTTTTATTAGTAGAGAGATCAATTATGTCTTTAATACGCCAATTCACGAACGAGCCTGATTCTTTGTCATAGGCCAAGCATGTTGAAATTCTTTTTGATAATGGGTGGCGAAGAGACTCAATCTTTGGAACTCTATCTGCTCTAATTTCATGTTTTGAAATGTGTGTCTCATGTGAAAGCTTAAGCTATTTAAAAGCACAGTTTTATCTACATAATTATGTCTCAGCACTTTTAATCTACGAATATGTGGGAAAGAACAGAGGGCCCTAATAACATTGCCAAAACCACATGCAGAACGTATGCTATAAATTCTCCAACATATCCCATGATATGATTAACTTCCAAAGATGAAGAGAAATGAAGAAAAGATTAAAGCTTGTTATTTACCGAATATTGAAAACAAAATCTATAAAGATCAATGTTATCAAAGGCGCGCTTAATGAGCGCTTAAGCCTTGAAGCAAGGCTCAAAACATACTAAGCGCTTTGCCTCGCTTAGCGGGCGCTTCAGCGTTGTCATCAAAGCTCTAAGGCATACTTTTCCTTGCCAATGAGTGTAATCATGAAGAGGCCACATTAAATAATTGATATTTCACTTTATTATAAATTTTCTTCAATTTCTTAGTCCATATATTTGGTATTCATGCTTATAAATATTAGTTTTGGACAACACATACATATTTGTTGTTTTTCTCCATTTGTGTCCTTCTTCATTTAAGCCCACGCTCTATTTGCGCTTAAATCCCCAACATAGCATAAAACTTTTTTGCGCTTTTCGCCATTGATAACACCGATCAAGATGCGAGAAACAAAGTAAGAGAACAAGGAAAATCCCTACAAAGAAGAGCCATTCATTATAGGAAGAGCTAAGATTGGGGGAACGATAATATTTTAACATGCAAACAAAAATGTCACTTTTAAGCTCTAACTTGGGAATTGTGCCTGCGCCATTTTTAATTATGTAATTCTCTCTCCGGCGAGGCCTTTTCCGGCTAAGGTGTCATTTTATTATGGGTGATAGACTAATCTTTATTTCAGGTGACAAATCTTTTGAGTTAACAAACATTAGTGATGATCGGAGCAGATGGTTCTCCATTACGGAACGAGGCAGACGATTTACGAGCAGTATCAAGATTGACGAAAGTAACCTCCAGTGGCTCTGTTCAGTGCTTCATCTAGCATCTAGGGGAACAGGGGATTTATACAGAAGATGGGAAGGAAACAACAAGCAAATCTATACAGG
The DNA here is from genome assembly GCF_000390325.3 of Nicotiana tomentosiformis. NCBI lineage: Eukaryota > Viridiplantae > Streptophyta > Magnoliopsida > Solanales > Solanaceae > Nicotiana > Nicotiana tomentosiformis. The sequence continues at coordinate 169,004,419 of NC_090813.1, read as the reverse complement.
GTCTACCAAAACTACAACGTATATGGTCGATTCTTGAGGGTGGAAGCTTGGCTAGGGGACAGGAAAAAAGCCATCATCATTCCAGAATCTGAATATGACTATGGCTGGGTAGAAATAGCAGACAGAATACTTCGTCATCTGGGAAATCGAAACCATTTCGCGCCTCCAACGCTATTACTGAAAACTTATTCTGCAGCTGCAACTATTCCAAGCTAGTGTTGTGAAGAGCGTGAAGCAAGGAAAAGCAACAACCCCCTTTTCGCTTAAAGCGAGAAGCGAGAAGCAAAGCGCTTGCTTTTTTTAAGTGAAGCAGAATTTTTAAAAAAAATTAAAATAAATACTGCATAGACAACACATGTAACTGTAAGCAAATGTTCAATACTTCAATGTAAAAACTAAAGAGTAGCATCAACTAAAGCACAAAAGAAAGGCAATAAGAACTAAGAATAAACGATATAAAAATAAGAGGAAGGACGGTATACCATTCCAATAAAAAATGGGCAGCATTTCAAACGAAAAAACAATGCAAGAAAATGAAGAAGAAAGAGAAGAATGAGAAAGAAGAACTGAAGGGAAAAAAAATTCGCCAGCATTTCACTACTATTTGGACGCTGAAACAGTGAAAGAAGAAGCAGGAGGAGGAGGAGGAGGAAGGAATCACATACCTGGACCAAACTTGATGATCTTGAAGTTGAAAAGTGTAGAAAATTTGAACCCTAGTCGCATCTTTCTTTCTCTGTTGTTGTTGGTCGATATGTTTTAAAAAAAGAACATCTTTTTTAATTAAATAGGTTGGAAGCCCTTTAAAACAGAGAAGCGCACGCTTCTTACGCATCGCTTCGCATTGTCGCTTCTCGCTTTTTAGTGGGAAGCGAGCGCTTTTGAATACCTGCTACGCTTCAGATAACAGAAGCGCTCGATGGGTCGCCTAGTTTCACTTCTCGCTTCCGCTTTTCACAACACTGTTCCAAGCTGGCCAGTAGAGGCAGCACCAGCTCCTCTTGGGCATGAAAGCGATCATCCTATTTCTAGATGTCTAATTGGAAGGTTCTCGAGGTGGAAAATTCCCACAGGTCTGATTGGGACCAACATGATGTAAATGTTCATTCTATTAGATAGGAGAAAATGAAAAGATATGTGAAACTCTCACCATCACTCATATAAAAGGATAACTTTGGTATTTTGCATATATTTGGCTTAACTGTCGAAAGTTTTCTTTAATTTTTATATTTCGTGCCCAATCAAACACCTTCATCTCAAATGGGACGGAGGAAGACTAATTTTGACTGGAGTTCTACCATTGCATTATGAAGAGTTTGATTTGCTAAAGAACGCTTTTTTTATTATTAAATGCATGTTTTCTTAAAATACTTGCCCCACCTTCTAGAGGGAGGTTTTTATGATACTTACTAGGTATCTTATACTCTCTCCACCTTCTTCGTGTTTACAGATCCCGAGAACCATCACAGCACTACAGCTTGAGCACCAGTTCTTCCATTTATATCTTTGGTGGTGATATTCATTTTTTGCTTACTTCTTTGTTTATCCAGGCTGCGTCCCAATACTTTCATTGTATATTTTGATACTCTTAGGGACTCCAGATTGTCCTTGTAGTTACCTATGTCTAATTTGGATCACATACCTTATAATGTTACTTTTGGGGATGATAATTGGCACGGTCCCTTTATGAGACGCGCGTATTGAGTAGGGGATTTTCAGTCTTCGATATTTTATAAATGTGATGTGCGTTGAAATATTGGTGCCTAATATGGTACTTAGATTATGATAGGGGTTAAAGGATAAGGGTTCATTCGACAGGGAATATGCTGTTGTATGTCCGTCACAGCCCCCTATTTTGAGCTGTGTGCACAACAGAGAGAAATCTATTTCATATTCACCAGAAAGAGGTTATGATGATGCGAATCTCTAGGAGTTCACCGGCGTAATTTGTATTGGTGGCTAATAAGGAACTGGAAAAGCTGCTGGAACAGTGAAAGGAAAAGCTGTTGGAAAGGTTGCAAAAAGTATGACATGCACAATGGGCATAAGAGGCAGTGCGGTTGGACATTCCAACAGCTATTATATGTAGTGTCATCCGAATGGTCGCAGCAAAAGCATGGTGTCATGGCAACATTTGCCAAAAGAGGCTCAGTGTTGTTAGAATAATAACTGTAAAGAGGAATGGTGCTGAAGGAACAATAGCCAAGAAAGACACACAGAAAATAAAAAAAACTTCTGAATTACAAGTAATGAGGAATCAGGAATGTTTCTTAAATCTTGGATGCTTTACTATGACAAGATCATTATTTTTAATAATTATTATGAAAATAATAAAAATATTATACACAATTCTTTTAAATGATTCCTAGACTTTACACTAGAGGGGGTATTTCCCTAGAAGTATTGAAAAGCCTACTGTGCAGACGTTTTTACCACAGGCTACTAGGATTATTTATCTTGGAAACTTGGTCTCTCGGAGGCAAAAGAGATTGACATAATGAGAGGTCTTTGCATTAAAGTTAATATTTCTTAACTGGTACATCAAAGAATGTTAAATTAATTATACCAAAAAAATCAAAAGGCTCTGTTATCGTCCTCTAATAACACCGTTGGAGCAACCATCCGCCATTCACCACAGCCCTCCCTCCCAAAAGAAAAGGTACAGAAAAACAAAGAGAATAGAAGATAGAGTAGAAAGTTTAAAGATAGTGCTTCATCATATAAAGTTTAAAGATAGTTGCTTCATCACACATACCGCAGACATACATACGACAAAGCAGCAACATATGCTGAACTGGGCCCCTGCTTAAGAACATTGCAGAGCAGCACCAGCACCAGGGACTTGTAATATCCAGAACCATCTTAGTGCACTCACTTTCCAACTTACAGCCTTTTCTCTTTTCTTTTTCTTTCTTTTTTTTCATACTTTTTCTTTCTTTTTTTTCATAACTACCAACTTATAATCTGTGTGAGCACTCACTTTCTAACTCCGAGTTTTCTTACCATCATATAATGCATACTTTACCTTGTCCTGTTCAGCACCATCTTAGTATTTGACTGCTCTTACTTTTTTTAATCCTTGAATGTAATGCTAGCACCGTCCCAAAGGGCAGTCTTACGCACCCCTGGTGGGTGGCTTAGAAATTAGATATCTAAATACCACCGAAGTGGTAGTTCTTGACTGCTCTTAGCCTCTTACTAATAAAAGTCTTACTTCTCCCCCAAAAAAGAACAAGGAATACATACTTTGCCAGAGAACTTGGAACAAAAGAAAAAAGATAAAAGGAAATATTCCTCTTCTGACCTGTCCCCTTATGAGCATTTCGGATTTCTTCAATTTCTTCATAGCATAAATATTGCCTGATTTCTTCTCCCTGCATAAACGAACCTGCAGAGCCAAAGTATCAATATTATATCAAAAATAGGAATACGTCTTCATGAATTGCTAGACTCAGATTTTAGGGAAACCATCCTTGTAAACAAAAGATGTTTTTTCCCAGAGGCGGCCACAGGACACTATTTCTGTTAATTCATCATAGCTTAAGTAGTAGGTATTGGAAGAAGAGAGCCAGTTTTGATTTGATCCTGCATGAGTTTGAATGCATCTACCAACTTGGACCAAGGATGTCAAGTGCGAGCAGTATGGTTTTGTATGATTTTATTAATATCATGAATCGATATAAATGTTTTAAAGGGTTATATCATGATTTACATTTCACTTGCCCTTTAATTTATATTGATGAAGAACATGAATTTTTTGATAGAACTGCTTACTGTTTATATCAAATATCAGCTGCATTAATTTTTATAAAAGTCTTGTCTCAAGAACTTGAGTTATTTTATGACACTTATTGAGTATTATTGAGTATTGTGACGGTGTACTCAGTCCATGCGGGCTCCCCCTCTCCAAGGCCCCGCCTACTTTATATGTTTCAGGATGAGCTATGGTACTTGTCATGTGGATTGGGCTTAGAATGACTCTCTTTCTCAGATAATTGATGAGACGCCACATTTATTCCGTGGTAGCTGACATGTTAAATTTTATTTTCTTTTAGTCGAGAATTGTCCCGGTATTTATTCGAGGCTCCATAGATAGTTGTGAAGAGTTGTCTGTAGTAGTGGGGTTGTACACGACATACATGAAAAGATATTTATTTTACTTGGTCGCATTGTTATTGTTTGAATAGGAAAAATGTTCCACCCTTTAACTTGAAAATATATATGATTTTCAAAGAGTTTCCACGGTTAAATTAGTTTTCATGCTAAAAAATCTTCTCAATAAAGGTAAAATGGGAAAGATAAAGTTAAGTGTTCCAAATAGAGAAATGTGACATTCTTTTTTGAAAGGACCAATAAGGAAATAATGTTAGATAAATTGGAAAAGGGGAGTAACAATTATACCTCAACCTAAACTAGTTAGTGTCGTTTTTTTTTTCTATGTAATTTCAGGTCTACCTAATCCTTTTTTCCCACCTTCGGTCATTGTAGTGTTGCACTCACGGACCATTGCATTGGAGGTCTGCGTAAAAGGGCAGCCTGGTGGACAAGGCATCCCGCGTTCACGCAGGGTCCGGGAAAGGGCCGCACCCCAAGGGATGTGATGTAGATAGCCTACCCCTACCCTAATGCAAGCATTAGTGGCTGCTTCCATGGCTCGAAGCCTGTGACATATAGGTCACACGGCGACAACTTTACCGATGCTCTAAGGCTCCCCTTCATTTTTGGAGGTCTACGCAAAAATGGTAAAATCATGATGATAAGTTGATGTTTTACCAAACTTATCTCTTCTTTGTACAAAGACTTTTGTATGATTTTGTTGAGAAACTAAGGTATTTGTTGAGGTTTATTAGCATATTTCAGGTATTATGTAATTTAGAGAAAATACGGAAGAAAATAAGTCAAAATGAGTTAAAATGGAAAAATATATTGTTGCCAGATATTGCTCTTTGCGATCACGGAATGAATTAATACAATCGCGAACTTCATGGAAAATGTCCATTGCGAATGCGGAGGATGGGCTGCAAACGCGAAGAAGGACGAGGTGGTTAACAGCTGGTCAAGTACTCTACGCGATCGCGATTTGGAAAGATGCGATCGCGGTCGTCCTGGAAGATGCCAATCAAGAACGTGAAGACCTTTACGCGAACGCGATGCAGAAAAGCCTGGCCAGCGGCTGGTCAAATGGTTAACATGAACGCGAGATGCAGTACGCGATTCCGATCCTTTGCAATGTTGTTCAATGCGATCGCAGGACTTTTCTTCGCGATCGCGATTCATATAACTGGGCAGAAAATCTGGACAGAATCCTCATTTCACATTTTTTGCACCCAAACCACTTAATACTCGACACAGCTCATTTTGGAAGATATCTTTGGCAAAAATACAAGTTTTGGAGCTAGGGTTTCTTGCACCACACGTGGGAGTTGAAGATTTGAATGAGAAATTTCTTACGCTTTTACTCATTTCTTCAATTCCTTGTTAAGTATTAAATATCTAAGTGTGTAGCATTTTATTCCATTACTTGAATCTTGTTTAGGGAACTATTCATCATTAAAGTTTGGACTAAAACTCTTGTTATGCTTATGTATTGAATGATTTTTATTAATTATGAAGTGATTTGATTGTTTCTTTAATTATTCTTGTTCTTTAATATTTCCAAAGGGATTAACTAACCTTAGGACCCGCCCATTAACTTCGAATTAATCTTGGAAAAGGCAAACTCGGAGTTTTGAAAGATTAATTAACAAGAACTTGAGGCGTTAGCCCTCATTTTATAGATTCTACCTAGGAATAGGATTGAACTACTTGTAGCCATATTCAAGTGTACTTAATTCTCTTAATTATTTTAGGGATAATTCAATTAGGAAGTCTTGTTAATCTTAGGAAGAAGCTAATATAGAATTGTTTTTCGCGGCTAATTAACATAAACTCGCTCTTATCTGTAAAATCGTGAAATACATTGTATCGTTACTTGAGTATAATTCCCCTTTTATCCATGCTTGTAGCCATTGATCATTTCACTTGCTTTCTAGGTCAGTTTATATTTCTGCATTAGTTGTAATATTTTCTGAAAAAACCCAGTTAGTGTTTGACTTAGCATAAAAAGCGATAATTCTCTTACTTGCCTAATCACCTACATATTGTTCCCGGTGGGATGCGACCCCGACTCATAGTTGGGTAAATTATATTGCATACGACCGGGTACACTTACTCTTTGAGGAGTGGATTTGGACGTCATCACATGCGATCTTGTCTCATCCCATCCTCTATGTGTGCTACTTGCATTCTCAGTATAATGTGATCAGTTGCCCAAACTACAAACAATAAAAATTAAAAGGCTTGCTACTTGCACCCTATGTCTAATGTAATAGTTGGCCCAAGCTACAAAGGATAAATATTAAAAAGCCTTTGAAATAGATATGCAGTTGGAATGGTCGCAGCTGGAATGGGCTACTGAGGATACCAACCACGCTGAGATTTGATTGGTCAATAGATTAAAGGCAACAAACCTAGTAAACATGTGATTGGGTTTGGGTCTATAGAAGAAGTGGGTAACAAAGCTTAAGCATTCTAACTGCTACAAACTAGTTTCTGAGGTGCACTATTTCCCGTACAAAAATAGACAACGGCACATGCCAGGTAGGAATATCATCTTGCAGACTTAGTAGGCTTATGAAATAAGGAAATCATCTTTATTTATAGTTGTTATCCGAAAAGGGGTGTGACAGTAGTCATGTATTATCCTTTAGTAGTCTTGCTTAGACTACAAGAGTGAGCTTGAGACAGCAAACTTTTCCATCACTTACTGTTATCATCTTGTCCGTAACTAGCATTTATTTATATGAATATAATGCAAATGAAAATGGAAATTAAAAGATCATGAAAGAGAAAAAGATGAACTGCTAGTATTTGCAATAAACAGATCACTTTGCTTAAATGGGAATAATCACGAACCTCGCCAAAGGCTCCTCTGCCAATAATTGTTAGAAGCTCAAAGTCATCCACGCAAATCTTGTGCCTCCTCAGTCTCATATACTCTGTCTCCTTTCGCTCTAGATCCTTGATCAGATTCATCTGCTCCTCTTTAGGCACATCTGAAGATGCTAACTTTCTCTCTAGAATCCAGCGCCTATTGTCAGTCAATATTGTGTTAGAACAAAGGCATACTAAGATCTATTCTAAATAAGACTAGTTCGGACATATGTAAAAATGCAGTAGTGAACTTCAATAAGCAATGATAAAATATTGTTGAAGTTTTATAAAAAAAAATGTCGTTGAAGTTTAAGTTGCTACCCATGGATAAACATTGCAAATGTAGGTTGGTATATGCAGCTAAAGCAACAGAAGGAAGAGGCACAGACAACAGAAATGACATTTCCAGCATAATAGGGACAAAAAATGTCCTGGAATGTGGCAGACAGGGGAATGAAAAGAAAAACTTTCCCAAGTCAATGCTAACCTCAGTGCTCAAACGACACAAAACAAATTACAAGTGAAATGGTTGATGCACCGTGGAAGACTGTGCAAGCCTGTCCTACATTTCTAGAAGAACATGCAAGAGGAAACTTTTATTCACATATTGTTCCCCCAACTTTAAGGGTCATTTGGTTCGGAGCAGAGATATCCAGGTATTGTAATCCCGGGATTATAATCCTGGAATTATAATCCCACATCATATACGGGGTAGCCAATACCAAGATCGTGGTATAAAATTCATTCTGGTATTAGCTAATACCCACAACCAAATATAGGATAAATATAATCTCAAATTTTATAACGAGATTAGTATCCTTCTCCAGGTAACAAAACGATCCCTTAACATTTGCCTTTTTTCCCTTTTTCCTATAATAAACTTAGATATGTCAAAGGACTTATGACAATTGTGCAGCAATTGCAACGTTAATGGGTACTTCAAGAAGAAGAAAAAAAGGAGATTTAAACAAAGAGCACAAACAGATAAAACAGCTGAAAGTACTCGGTGGCATGAGAAGAACTGAGAAAGATTGGCTTACAACTACAAAAATATGATAGACACCCCCATCTAGATGTGTATTCTTTTAAGAAGAAAATAAGTCAATGTGCGTCTCCAGATTCCCAGCATTAGTATAGTAAGTTCCAGACATTTAAGATTCACTTGTTCTGGAAAAGGTAACTGAAATGAACACTAGCCTTCCACAGCAGTAGCATTAGAAGTGACCAATTTCTTATCACACTGTATAACTCAGACAATCTTATAATAATTCTAGTTGAATTAAGGTATCCATTCAAAAACCCTAAAGCTACTACACTACAAGAAAGATACCTAAGCCAAAAATACTACTCTTTTAGTCGCAAATTGTTGTCAACTCTTCTTTAGTGTGAAATTTCGGTAGCTGGATGAGTTTCAGTTGAAAATAATATTAAGAGATTTGAATATTACAAAGACACTACACTTGGAATATTTTTTTCATTTTAAGATGCAATATTGTCCAAAAAGAGAGAATCACGGTCTAACGTTTACACCCACTCAATAGGCCCACCATTATATCCATCCATCAAAACCTTTTAAATATCACCTTCAACCTTTGCAAAAGATTATTACAGCGGGTTCCAAATTCTAGTCACAGTAAAAACTCATACCAGTGAACAATGTAACAACACATGAGATTATTCCCGACTCATCATAATGTATCTTTTTTTTAATAAATAGGTAAGCTCATCCGATAATATATGTTTTCGTTCTCCCAGTCATACTCCTGTTTGTTTGAGAATGGAGGAAGTAGTGCTCCTAAATGTATGATTGATTGTATGCCCAAAGGAGAATACTTCTGTTGCAAAGTCAGTCAGGTAATCTTATCAATCAAAAACAAAGTCAATCAGGTAATCTTCCAGTTCAACAAAAGCACAAGATAAACGGATTTTCAAGGTGTTATCCAATATACTAGACAAGTAAGATGGCAGAATAGAAGATTTCTAACGAAGGATCAAACTCGGAAATCCATATGTTATTGGGAGGGGATTTAATGAAGGAAATTGATTATCGGGGAAAAATAAGGAGAGGGTCACATTTTGTGCACGAGAAAGTGACGAGGACGGAACAAATAAGCACATATAGTATATGCTCCAATGATGATGAGCAGGGACTAAGACGGGTATTGTTTTGAATATATAAGAAATCATTGTATAAATTGAATTGTCTGGTCAGTTGTGTTGTGAGAAGCCACCCACATGCTGCAGAATTTTTTCAGCGACCGAGCTAAAATGTTTAATCGCGCTACAAGAGCATTTTGAAAGAAGCATTCCAAATATTATTGAAATATCTTGATGTTGTGAATGAATTGATAATGACACGTACCTTCACAAGCTTTTCTTTTCTGTTTAATTCCTAAGTAGGACTTTAGGTAGTAAGAGCTTTAACATGTTCCTTCAGCTATTCAGTGAACTAAATCAAAGAATATGGAAGAAGGCTAATTCAAAGAATATGGAAGAACCTTTTTTCTGTTTAATTCCTAAGTAGGACTTTAGGTAGTAAGAGCTTTAACATGTTCCTTCAGATTTTCAGTGAACTAATTCCAAGAAGAAGAAGATTAAATGGTAAAATACACGTGTTAGGCGCTTGTATTTCACCACTGAAACATAGATCTGGTTGTGGCATTTTAAGCGGGTACTTTTTCCACTTCGGAAATGACCAGGAGGGTTAATAGGAGTCCTGCAAAGTACAAGTGTATAACTGCAAATAGAAGAGAGAGAGTAAGAACTTCAAACGAAGCGTTGTCATCGCCTAACATGCATCTGCCCTTGACAAGTTCCATGCATGTGAGACAAGGAAGCACATAGTCTCTCAACATGATTTCCCTAACTCCCATATTAGCTTAACATTTCCTTGTCATTTCTCATTTTGTATTATACATATCTGGAGATAGTCTTATGGTCCTCTCACCAAGTCAAAAGCTAGTCAATCTCAACTCGTAAACTCTAATCTCCACAGGTAACCAGATTAAAAGTATAGGTCTTAACATAGAGATATACCCCCAATGGATGGTTGACTAGTGAGACAAGAGTGGGTTGCTCTAGTAGTGAGCACCCCCACTTCCAACCAAGAGGTTGTGAGCTCGAGTCACCCCAAGAGCAAGGTGGGGAGTTTTTGGAGGGAGGGAGCCGAGGGTCTATTGGAAGCAGCCTCTCTACCCCGGGTAGGGGTAAGGCCTGCGTACACACTACCCTCCCCAGACCCCACTAGTGGGATTATACCGGGTTGTTGTTGTTGTTGTTATTGTTGGATGGCTGACTAGTGACTGGGTAAGGCATAGGAGTAACAACCTAGAGACCCCGGTTCAAATCTCACTTATACACCTATCTTTGTGGGCATTTGCCTGGACACTGTTGCTACCCGTGAAATAGAGATTTGACTGACTTTCAATGACATGAGAGAACAATTACTTTTCCTCGAGTCACCACACAAATGCCAGATTCTATTTTACGATAATGGTGTCCGGACCAACTTACGCGCACCTCGACTATTCCATTGTAGACCTGCTACCTTCCATCAGTACAGGCATCGAGTAACTTCTACTTACCAAGGCTTTTAGATGAGAAGAAACAATGACCTAATTTTGTTTTTTTCTGCCTTGGAATTTGAACTTGAGACCTCATCGTTCTGATTATATATCAGAGAAACACTCCCCTATCTCAAGCAGCTGATGCAATTGGGTCAAATTATTTCCGCATAAGCAATAATCAAAAAACCCAATTAACTCATTTATATAGTTCCATCTATGAAGACATAGAAACCAAGGACATAAATACTATAAGTAGATCTTGAAGTGAAGCACAAGCCAATTGACTCGCAGCAAAATCAAGTAAACTTGCAGAAAATAACATTACAATATTCTCAGCAAAAAGAAGGGGAAAAAAAAAACAAATACCTCTCTTTGCGGTCTTGAATGCTTTTCATCTGAGTCTTATAGTGATTCTCAATAAATTGCTTAGCAGCAGCAACTTTCTCCATTGTTAAGCTTGAACCAAGTACTTCCTCTTGCTGTTGTTCTTCCTCCATTCTTTCTCGCTCTAATGTCTAAACCAACCTCTTTCTCTCTCCAGAATTCGTATATAGAGAAACGCAATTCAGACTTACATTCAGCAGTATATGCGGAACGGGGTCGGATCCCCTGTACTTGACAGGTCCACTCTACTACTATAGGCCTTTTACTTAGACAACTAGCCATTTATTACTACGTTCTGTTTGGAATGTCCTGTATTTGACGCATATAATTGTTATATATACTCTCTTATTGATTTAAGAAGAATAAAATTATTTTTATAATTTAGCAAATATATAAATAGTTGTGCCATTATAAATCATCTACTTCATCCGCCCCAATTTATGTGACCTTTTTTTAACTCATTTTTTGAAAAATAATAATATTTTTTTATATTTAGTAGTAACATAAATATCTATTTTTTCTTAATGATATGATTTATAGCGACGTAAGCATTTTTGACTTACTTTAGATCGTTAGTTTCAAAAGTCTTTCTTACTCCGTCAAATACAATCACATAAATTGGAACGAAGAGAAGATTAAGGATAAATAAAGATTTTAAAATTTTTAAATATGAAGATATAATTTTTTGAAACATACTAAAAGAAAATATATCACATAAAATATCACATATGGAGCATTTTTTTACTTTTAAAATTTTTCCTTTTTACTTTCTGTAAAAGGAATTTAAAGGTAAGGGGTGGCTTTGGAGAGTGAAGGAAGGAACACGGATGATCGAAAATGAGATGGTGTTGGTGAAATTGGAACTTTGTACTTAGCAGTATAAGTTGAAATTGCAAAAGAGAGGTTCTTTTCGGCCCTAAGTTTCTGCGATGCGTTTTTCTCTCAATGCATGTTAGCTTAACGTGCGCAACCATGGAGAAGAGGACACGAATTCCATCTCAGAAAGCACTAATGGTGCAAGCGTCGTCATCTTTGGTAACTACAAATCAAGGAAGGAAAAAAAATCAAAACAAATTTGATATGGTAGTGAATCGGTCTCCGAGGATAAGAAAAACGCACAACTGGAGGAACGATTGAGGGACGAAGAGACCGATTCACATGTAAAAGTGCAAGAGGAATGGGCTAAAATAGTTCAATTACCGACGAGCAGTCGCAAATTGTCTTGGGCAGAGGAAGTGGAGGCAGCATAAGAGACAGTGCCAAAAAGGTCAATTTGGGACAAGTTCGATATCGGGAATCTCGAACGCCGGTTTCAGATTGGAATACATCGCTCCTGAAACTCATGGTAAGTCTTCTGTTTGTGCAATTGACGTTGAAGATATGAGTTCAGAGCTAGATTACTGGAAGTCAACAGTAGTTTGCTATGTCCTTGGGGCACAACCCCCTTCTGCTGTGCTAAGTGGATACATATAGAGGTGTTGGGCAAAAGCATGGAATCAACAAGATTTCTATGCTGAAGAATGGAATTGTATGAGTCTGATTTGATTCAGATGAGGGGAAAATAAAGTGATACAAGGGGGAATTTATCATTTCGACAATAAACCATTTATAGTTAAAGCATGGAATCCGGATATGGAATTTACAAGAGAAGAACTACTTATAGTTCCTATATGGATCAAGCTACCAGGCCTCGAATTCAAATATTGGAGTCCTAAGGACCTAAGAAAAATAGGCACTTTAATTGAAAAACCACTTCTTGTGGATCACAATACTGAAAAAAGAATGGGGCTCAATTTTGCTAGGTTATTGATAGAGGTAGAAATGCATGCTAAGCTTCCTCATGTGATAATGTTCATGAATGAGAAGGGAGTATTATTAGAATAAAAGGTCTTATATGATTGGAAACCTACATTATACAATTTCTGTTATAGGTATGGGCACTCCGAAGAGGAATGTAGAAAGAAAAAGGTTACAAAACCTGGATTACCAAAACAAGGAAAACATGTAAGGAAGGAGAAACCAGAAGAACGGAAGGAGAAACAAAGGGTGGATACTGAAGAAGCAGGGAATCGGGAGAAGATACACTATGTTAAAGCAGCAGCCATGACTATGGGAGGAATGGCACCTGCTGAATTATCTACCAACTTAGTGAAGACTCAAAATGTGCAAAGTGGGCGACCAGTTAATTAGACCACAAGGTGGATTACTCTAGTGAATATAAGAAAGCAGCAGTTTAGACAAAACCAGCAAATGATCAATCAAAATCCTTCCAAGTTCTTGACAAGAAAAGGAATAATACTCAGATTCAATCAAGCTCAGTTGAAAATGAGGGAGGCCAGCTTATTCCTCTCTCAAAAAATGGTTAGTATCTTAAGTTGGAATGTAAGGGGCCTCAATGGCCCTAATAAGCAGAAGGAGGACAGACTCCTTTGCAATGAACAAGAAGTGGGATTGGTTGGTTTATTAGAAACAAATATCAAAGCTAATAAGATTGAGGGTCTAGCAAACAAATTGATCGGAGGTTGGCAATATGTCACAAACCTAGAACATCATTACAATAGTAGAATTTGGATTACTTGGAGGCAAGATTATTATCATGTAACTTCTGTTACTAGCTTAGCACAAGCAATTACTTGCAAAGTGAGGTATATTCCTATGCAAGTGACATTTATGATGACATTTGTGTATGCTTTTAACCAAAGGGCAAAATGGAGGGAATTGTGGAGCTATTTGGAGAATATGCGTATAAGGTGTAATATCCCTTGGTTGGTCCTAGGTAATTTCAACTCAGTATTGCACCAGGAGCACAAAATTGGAGGGAATCCTAAAACTTTAGCTGGGATGCTGGACTTTCACACTTGTGTGAAATCATATAGATTGCTAGACCTTCCAACTCATGGTAGTCGATATTCATGGAATGACAAACAAGGAGATCAAAGGGTGTTTTGAAAAATAGACTGGGCTTTTGTTAATAATGAGTGGTTAATTAACATGCCTGCCTATGCAGCCATATTTCCGCCTGAAAGCATACGTAATCGTTTCCCTATTAAGGTTGATATGCTAAATACTCCTCCTAAAGTAAAGAAGCCATTTCAATTTTGTAATCTTTGGTCGAATCATCCTCAATTTGCTGATAAAGTGAAAGAGGTGTGGCAAGTCCAAATAGATGGATGTAAAAAGCTGCAGGTGGTAAAGAAACTTAAGTTACTAAAAAGGAATCTGAAAGAGCTGAATGGGCAAACATTTCAGAAACATTCTAACAGAGGCAAGTGAAAATAAGGAAGCTCTAGTTCTGACTTAGAGATCTTTGCAATCCAACCCTTTAGATCCAGTGCTTCAGCAAGATGAAAAAATGAAGTATCAGAAGTACAGACAATCATATTATCTGGTTTAGTTGTTCCTGCAATAAAGAAGCAAGGCAACATGGATCAGACTAGGTGATGACAACATAAAATATTTTTTCTCAATTTTAAAACATAGGAAGATGCAACAAGCTATTACTCCGCTACAAGATAAGAATAATAGGGTGCAAACAGAATCTAATGTTATAGTTGGAATACTGGTGGAGTACTATGAAGAACTATTGGGGAGGAAGGATACAACAAGAACAAAAGCTCAAGCAAGATTGTTGAAGAATGGTCCAACACTGACCATGGAGCAACTGATTGAGTTAGTGGAGCCTTTCACAAAGAGGGGTATTAAGGAATCTATGTTTGGAATAAATAGTAATAAGAGTCCTGATCTGGATGGATATAAAAGTGGATTTTATACAGATGCATGGGAAATAATAGGCAAAGACATAACTAAAGCAGTGTTAAAGTTTTTTAACAATGGGAAATTGTTAAATCAAGTGAATACTACCATGGTTTCCTTGATTCCAAAATTCAAAGTTCCAGAAAATGCTTGCTAGTATAGACCCATTTCTTGTTGCAATGTATTATACAAATGTATCTCCAAGATGCTCAGTGCTAGATTAAAGAAGACAATCACTCATTTAGTAGCTGATAACGAAGCAGCATTTGTTGCATGGAGGTCATTGATTCACAATGTACTTATTTGCCATGACTTTTTAAGGCATTACAATAGGAAGACCTCTCCTAGATGTATGATGAAAATTGATCTGAGAAAGGCATTTGACATGGATAGTTGGGACTTTATTGAAGAGGCAATGGAAGGGTATAGATTCCTAGTAAGTTTTACTCAAAGAGTTATGACATGCATCACTTCCACTAGATTTTTTGTGAATGTAAATGGGATAGGATACGGGTACTTTGTTAGGAAGAGGGGTCTAAGGCAAGGAGATCAAATTTCCCCGTTATTGTTTTCCTTGTTATGGAGTACCTATCGGTAGTATTAAGAAAAATGTACGAGCTTCCAAATTTCAAATTGCATCTCATATGTAAAGCACCAAAACTTGCACATCTTACATTTGCAGATGATTTAATTATATTTTGCAAAGGTAATATTACTTCAGTAACCAGGGTAATTGAGGCTTTAAATCATTTTAGCAAGGTAACTGATTTGGTGTCAAATTTTGACAAATCAAGCATCTTCCTAGCAGGAGTGGATGAATCTCTAGAGGAGGAACTCTTAGGCATGACAGGTTTTACTGTAGGTACCTTTCCCCTTAGATACTTGGGGCTACCATTATCCTCAAAAAAGTGGAGTAAGGTGGAATATCATCAGCTAGTGGATAAAATAACTAGTAGAATCACTAAAAGTTATGCAAGGCAATTATCATATATTGGAAGGTTACAAATAATTAATAATGTCTTGTTTTCAATATACAACTTCAGGGAGCTATTTTTATTTTGCCACGGAGCATCTTGAAAGAGGTGGATAAAAAGTGTAGAGTGTATCTTTGGGGTGGGTCTGAGAAAAATAAAAAGATTTCTTTGGTCACTTGGAAAAATATGCGTGTTCTAAAAAAATTTGGAGGTTTAAACATCAAAGATAGTAAAACCTGAAATGTAGCCCCAATGGGGAAATTAATCTGGCAACTGGCTACTAAGAAGGACTTGCTATGGGTTAAATGGATACATGGGCTTTATATGAAAACTAATACTGATACATGGACTCATATACCACCAGTGGACTATAGTTGGTACTGGAAGAAACTTAATGAAATTAAGAACAAGATGGTCGATAGGTATTTGAATGGGACATATAGGTTGCAAAAGTTACCTAGTCATGAAGACTAACCTGTCTAAAGTTCCAGAATCTGGCTTGATCTAGAGTTCTGTGTTGCAATCTAAACACAGAGCCATTGTTTGGTTGGCAGCTTAAGACAAGCTACTCATAAAAGAAAGATTGGTGAAGCTACATATAGCAGTGAAGGACATTAGTTGCTGCCTATGTGAAGCTGTACATATGGAGACACAACAACACCTATTCTCTGAATGTAGCTGGATAGAAGCCAACGGGGAACTAAAGCTTAGCAAACTGGATTGGAGTAACTATCAGGAAGCTAAGAGTCATGCATAGTCTGCAGTGGATCAAAACCAGACACTGGAAACAGTTCAAAAAAGAAGTGATCATTGCAATTTGGGGAGCTTCAATCTACCATATATGGACGGCTAGAAACTGGAAGCTCTTTATAGGAACAAATGTAAATACGAATTTTGTAATTGCACAGATAAAAAGAGAGATCATAGAGAGAGTAGATTTGCTAAGAGGATCAAAGAGAGCCCATAAATGTAGTTTACTGATTAGGAGATTATGTAATTAGTTTTGTCAGAGGCCTTAGCAACCAAATTGTTTTCGTAGGTGCTCTATAGGTGTATTGTTTTGTTTTTGTTTATGGTAATTTTCACAGTTATTATCAAAAAAAAGTTGAAATTGCAACGACTGTGCTTCAATCCACTTAATTATTGAAATTGCTTGTTATTTTATTTTTGCATATTGAATGCTATATTTTGCAAAGATCCTTTTTTATTAATTTGTATCATAGAATTTTTAAATATTGGCTGGAAAGCTTAAATTATATATGGATGTTTTAATTTACAATAGGAGTGTAAAAAAAATCACGTATTCGTAATTTTGGTACTTCAAATTTTGAACATTTAAGATTATTTTGTTTTCAAGTATCAATGTGTAGATTTTCTTTCAGACTTTCATATAATAAATACTATTTGAAACAAAATAAAAATCCATTTTAAGTGTTTGTTTGTTTCAACTAAATTTCTGTATTTGCTTAAGTTTTCTCATAACAATTTTTGCAAAAAGTTTTTTTCAGAAAAACGATTTTCTTGCAATTTGATTTTAGGATGTACTTTCTAAACAAAAGTTCTTTCTTACACTTGTTAATTTTTAAAAATCTACAATCATGGGACTTTTTATTTTGCAGACTTTTTTCTCATGAAACTTTATTCAAAATGTTTAAAGTTCCACTGATACATAAAAAATAGAATTTCCTTCAAGTTCTTTTTAGTTTACTGCATTGTTGAAAAAGATATTAGGAATCTTATTTTCTACTAGTGGTTAAGCATATACTAGGAGAAATCAATTCTATCCCAACTTTTACAAAATAAGGAGTAGAGAGAATAACATTTAATGAAAGTGTACCAAATTTAGTCATAAATAATGCAACAAAACATTAATAAATGTCCTTATTCTGCAAAAAGCGATGCCACTCCCTAAACGGCGAAACAGCACTAAATTTGTACATTTTCTTATCTGACTCGCACGTGATCCAGGTTGTATTCCTCCATATATCCATGGTAAAAAAACCTTTTCCATTCATGTCAGTATTTGAGAAATGACTAAACAAAAAGCAGCCGCAAATGTCGGCGTGTGTTCATAACTCTCGGCCGGCGGATCTCCGGGAGGATATCAGGTCTGAATCAAGCAGATTATAAGGTGACCACTTCTTCACAAATTTTAGTACAAGGAAAAATGCTGTCTAAAGAAGAAAGAAAAGTACCACATTAATGACATCAAACTCCACTTGACGAGTAAATTTATTGAGGTGTCGTAAGCATTTAAATTTTGTTGGGATTAAATTCATAAAATAATTTGGATCATATTAAATTCAAGATATTAGTCCAAACAAATATTGTGGCTAGATTGGGCTAATTATTTAAATCTAATATATGTGTTGGGCTAATCCATTTAATTGGTCTACAAATTAAATGATAAGCCCGCTTCAGTAGCTCAAGGTCCAAATGGCTATTAGCCTGTCTTAAAGCACAAGCTCATGCTAGGTGTCAAGTGATGTGGCAAGCCAAATCAAAAGAACGAGCCAATAAAATCATGTGATGTGTCAAGTGATGTGGCAATCCAAGCCAAACAAATGAGCCAATTAAATCATGCCAAGTGTCTAGATGGTATTGGTCAGTTCAAACGGACCAATTAAATTCCAGAGCCACACCACTCCCTACAATTATAAATAGAGGTCTTCATAAAGCTAGAAGACACCATAAGTGATAACAAGAAGCAAGTAGAGAGCTCGTGGATCAAACACCGCAAATTTCTCTACAAGCTACAAATTCAAGCACTCAACCTACAAGTTCAAGATCAAGAACGAAGCCAAATCAAATACCAAGGCGTTCAAGATCAAATTACTTGTTCGTGATCAAATCCAAACTCAAGCTCAAGAAGTAGATTCAAGACCAAGCTTTACAAGCCCTTGAATCAAAATCAAGCTCATCAAGATAGTTTATATTCTTGAAGAATCATAGGAATACCATAGAGATTGTAACACTTTCATTTGTTGAAATCAGCCCTTGAATCAAAATCAAGCTCATCAAGATAGTTTATATTCTTGAAGAATCATAGGAATACCATAGAGATTGTAACACTTTCATTTGTTGAAATCAAATACTACATTTGTTACGCAATTTTTCAGTCTTGATTATTTATTTTTCTCAACGCGAAAATTTATTGTTACAAATTTCTGACATGCCCAGTGGGACAATCTCTACCTCTCACCTCTTCAAATTACCAAATTTCAAGAACACAGAAATGACTCCTAAGAAGATCAACTTCAAACTCACTACTGCTAAGGCTACGGATTCCAAGTTTTCATCAAATGTGAAAAACTTGTTGGATGCTACTATGGAAAGCGTAGGACCTATCACTAGGAACAAAGCAAACTTGCTGGGACAATAAGCATTTCAAATGCCGTCTACATCAATTCCTATCTTTGATTTCCGATCTTCAAAAGGGGAAAGATCCTTTTCAACTGAACTGGAAGAAGGAGTGAACATTGCTGAAATTGTTGAGTATACATTGGCTCTACTTAGCCCTTCTAGATCTAAGAATTTCATCACACATGATGATGATGATGTCTTGATCACTGGATCTGCTCCAAGCTCTCCACGTGAGTTATTCCACTCAAAGTATGGTGTAATAGAAAATCCATGCTTTGTTCCACCATCCACGACGGTTATCCAAGAAATTATGACTAACACTTCAGTTGTTGAAGAACAACTCGCAAATTTAACAAAAGCAATTGAAGGGTTAACGAAGCATATGCAAGATCAAGATAATAAAATTGTCAAGCTGACAGATAAAGTTGGAAGCATGATGGAGGGAGATTCAAGTCATGCACCTGGAAAGCTTCCTATGAAGCAAGATAAATGAGACTCATCTGCAAGGCAGACAACGACTCCTAATGAACTTCAGATTTCATCTGACGAGGTTATTCCCATTGACCAATTGAAAGACTTCTTCATGGGAACCATCAAAGATAAGTACGACATTGCTGCTAAATCTTCTCTCGCATATGCGAAGCCATACACTACGAGAATTGATAGTTTGAAGATGCCTATAGGTTATCAGCCCCCAAAATTTCAACAATTCGATAGTGAAGGAAATCTAAAGCAACACATTGCACACTTTGTCGAAACTTGTAATAATGTTGGAACATATGGAGATTATCTTGTCAAGTAGTTAATCCGTTCCTTAAAAGGAAATGCTTTTGATTGGTACACTGATCTCGAGGCTGGTTTCATCGATAACTGGGAGCAACGTGAACATGAATTTCTCAATCGCTTCTATATCACAAGATGCACTGTAAGTATGGTTGAACTCACAAACAAACGTCAATGGAAGGATGAACTGGTTGTTGATTTCATCAATCGATGGAGGAATGCAAGCCTCAACTGCAAAGACAGACTTAGTGAAGTTTCTGGAATAGAAATGTTCATCCAAGGAATGCATTGGGGACTTTGCTACATCCTATATGGTATCAAGACTAAGTCTTTTGAAGAATTGTCTACAGGTGCTCATGATATGGAATTAAGTATGTCTTCAAGTGGAAATCAAGGGGCACCTATTTATGAACCTCGCAGAGTGAAGGATAAACAAGAAATAAAGAAAGGAAGCAAGTTTGTGCCGAAATCTGAGAGCAAGGAATCAATGAATACTAATGCCTCGCCATTAAAGGTCACTACAAAAGTGAGTAAGAAGCAAAGTGTGAAGACAACGTCCTTACAAGATAAAGTTGGCCAAAAGTTAACTCTGAAGGAAATGCAAGCGAAAGAATATCCATTCTTGCACTCCGATGTCCCAACAATATTTGAAGAACTCCTTGAGTTGAAACTCATTGAGTTACCTGAGATGAAGCGGCCAGGCGAAGCTGGAAGGACCAATGATCCAAATTATTGCAAGTACCATTGGTTGATTGGCCACCCTATTGAAAAGTGCTTTATCTTCAAGGAGAAAGTCATGGACTTGGCCGCTGAAGGAAAAATCTTACTCTAGGATGAGAAGGAAAGTTCGAATCAAGTCTCTGTCACTTTTGGTTCACTTGATCCCATCGTCCTTTGCAATTTTGTCGAAGTACATGAATGTGATGACATCTAAGCTGCATCATCACCAAATACGATTAAATTTGGTGACTCTGAACCTATCGATGTGAGCAAACCATTGTTTCTCCCTATAGTGAATAAACTAATAGTGGAGGAAAGATCTCAAGAGGAAAGTGAGTCACGAGATGGTCAAGATGATAAAGGTTAGATTCTTGTGGCTCGGCGGAGACGCTGCAAGACAAGTATACAAAGGGAGTCAAGTAAGCAATTGACTAGGGGAAAAATGGTGAAGAGACCCAAGAAGAAAATGATAAAGAAGTATTGGAAGAAAATAAAAATGGCAGAGAATCATTATCAAAGGCTGCGTCGTCCAATAACATTGATGAATTCCTGCCAAGCTGGTTACGCATGCGAGCTTTATGTAAAGATATCAAGGCCTCATGTTGTAAGATAGATGAAGAAGAGACAAAGAAGGAGGATCCATCATTTGCTGCCACCTCCCTTGCCTGAAAAACTCACTGAGAATTCTGAAAAAGTGGACATTTGTGATGTAAAAATCACATTCACTAATGATGATCTTTTGCTTGGTGAAACACACCATAATCGTCCCCTATTTATGGTTGGCTTTGTGGGAGAACAGAGAATAAGTAGAATCCTGATCGATGATGGATCTGGCGTCAATATTCTCCCACTTCGTACTGTCAAAGAGCTTGGCATACCGATGAATAAACTATGTGAAAGTCGTTTGATGAATCAAGGGTTCAATCAAGGGAGGCAAAGAGCTATAGGGGCTATCAAATTGGAAATAAATATGAGAAATTTGCATTCGAGTGCATGGATGCACGTGATCGATGTAAAGACCTTATTTAATATCTTGTTAGGAAGGCCATGGATACACGAGAATAAAGTGGTTTCATCCACCTACCATAAGTACTTGAAGTTCTGTGAAGATGGGGTCGAAAAGAAGATAGTTGATGATGATAAGCCCTTTACCGAGGCTGAATCATACTTTACCATTGCAAAATTTTACTTAAAGAATTATGTCTCGAAGGAGGTTAAGGTTGATGAGGTGATGCCAACCAAAAGTGTTGCAAAGAAGGTTGATGTCGCAATTGGCAAGGCAAATATTACGGTTGAAAAAGATCAAGTGCTTTATGATAGAAGCAAGATAAACGAGGCATCTTTAAGTAATAAAGTGACTCCCATTCTTCGCTATGTCCCAAAGGCAACGAAGGTTGAAGATCCATCTTCTGAACTGCAAGGTAATGTGTTAGGAGGCTTGACCCTTCCTATCAAGCAAATTGATGCAATTAAGTCGTCCACAAAGTTGCTTAAAGGGTTTGTCAAATCATCAAACCCTAATTCGCTTCTAAATCTAGCAGTTCCTGCAAAGCGCACAAATGATGGCTTTGACCCAAATGCCTACAAGTTGTTTGCAAAAGCTGGATATGATCCAAATAAACCATCCAAGTTGGGAAAGCTCCCACCTAGAAGCTTCAAACCCTACTCAAAAGATGATGAAGGAGAAAGTGCACCCCCTGAAGCAATCACGTGAAGGTTTGGGTTACAAACAACCCCTGCTAATCCATATCTCCATTAAAAGGGCAAGTTGTAACTACATTACTGCTAAAGAAGTGTCTACGACGCTTAACGAGAAGCCTTTTGTGTTTGATCAACTTACAAAACCAAGGACCTCAGTATTTGATAGGTTGGGACCATTAAATAAAGAAAACAAGCGTTATGGAGGTAATAGAAGGATTGGAGCACCTATCTTCGCTAAAAAGGAGATTTTGACCACAGATTGCCCAAGTCTGATTCCTTCTAGAATGAGGCGAGAGACCAAACTTGTAGTTTCGTGTGGAGAGGTCCTCAAAGCAAATGCGCATACTATAGTCCACACTAAAGAACGAGAGGAAGATAAAGAAAGTGTGGGGTCATCATATCATATCACCATTCATGACGAACAAAATGCTTCATTTTATACGAAAGTCGAGGAAAAGTGCCTTGATATTCATGTATGTCATCACATATCTTTCAAAGATGGTGATCCTCAAGAGGATGAAGACGCTAAAGATGTACCACCTGAGCTTGAAGCAGGGGTAAAAATAATGGTTGATGCACTAAAAGAAGTCAATCTCTGAGCTGTTGAAGATCCAAAGCCCACATATGTAAGTGCCTCTCTAACTGGTGATGAAGAGAGCAAATATATTGAGCTACTTAAAGAGTTCAAAGACGTATTTGCTTGGAGCTACAAATAAATGCCAGGTTTAGACCCCAAGGTAGCTGTTCATTATCTTGCTGTCAAACAAGGTGCTCGTCCTGTGAAGCAAGCACAACGTCGCTTCATACCTGAACTGATTCCCTTGATTGAAACCGAAGTTAACAAGCTTATTGAGGCTGGTTTTGTTCGTGAAGTTAAATATCCTACATGAATTTCAAGCATTGTCCCTGTAAGAAAGAAGAATGGTCAAATACGAGTTTGTGTTGACTTTTAGGACCTAAATAACTCTTGTCCTAAGGATGAATTTCCTCTTCCTATCCCTGAGCTCATTATTGATACCACGATTGGAAACGAGGCGATGTCATTCATGGATGGTTCGTCTGGATATAATCAAATTTGAATGGCATCGAAGGATGAAGAACTTACTGCCTTTCGCACCCATAAAGGTATATACTGCTACAAGGTAATGCCTTTTAGTTTGAAGAATGCTGGAACTACATATCAACGTGCCATGCAAAATATTTTTGATGACATGCTTCATAAAAACATAGAGTGCTATGTTGATGACTTGGTGGTAAAGTCAAGGAATAAAGATGATCACTTGCAAGATTTGAGGATGGTATTTGAACGGCTTCGGAGATACCAACTCAGACAAAATCCATTGAAGTGTGCATTTGGAGTTACTTCTGGGAAGTTCCTCGATTTTATTGTTCGACACCGATGTATCGAAATTGATCAAACAAAGGTGGATGCTATCTTGAAAATGCCCTAGCCTAAGGATATTCATGAATTAAAAAGCTTACAAGGTAAGTTGGCATATCTTAGAAGATTTATTTCGAATCTGGCTGGAAGATGCCAACCGTTCAGTCGCCTCATGAAGAAATGGTTTCCTTTTGAATGGGACCAAGCTTGAAGAAATGCTTTTCAAGGCATTAAGTCTTATCTTATGAAACCTCCAGTACTGGCAGCCCCCCATACCTGGAAAGCTAATTAATATTATACATTTCAGCACAGGAAAGGTCAGTAGGAGCGCTTCTGGCTCAAGGAAACAATGAAGGCAAAGAAAATGCACTTTATTACTTGAGTAGGATGATGACGCCAAATGAGCTCAAGTATTCACCTATTGAGAAGGTATGTTTGGAACGTGTCTTCTCTATTCAGAAACTGAAGCATTACTTCCAAGCTCACGTTGTACGACTCGTCTCAAGAGCGAATCCTATCAAGTTTGTCATGTCTAAACCAGTCCTAAGTGATCGATTAGCGAGGTGGTACCTCCAATTTCAACAATTTGAAATTGTGTTTGTTCCTCAAAAGGCGGTAAAAGGACAAGCATTAGAAA
Organism: Nicotiana tomentosiformis; assembly: GCF_000390325.3. Taxonomy (NCBI): domain Eukaryota; kingdom Viridiplantae; phylum Streptophyta; class Magnoliopsida; order Solanales; family Solanaceae; genus Nicotiana; species Nicotiana tomentosiformis. The sequence goes on along the minus strand of NC_090813.1, from coordinate 168,980,185 downwards.
ACTTCCTAGCTAACCATCTGATTCCAGATGTTTGGGAGCTGTTTGATGAATTGCCTGATGAGGATGTAATGGTCATAGAAATTTAACCTCCTTGGAAGATGTATTTTGATTGCGCTACACCTCGTGAAGGAGCTGGCACTGGAATAGTGTTTATTACTTCTCAAGGAGAAGTTTTGCCATATTCTTTCACTCTGGCACAACGGTGCTCCAATAATGCTGCTGAATATCAAGCGCTCATATTTGGGCTTGAAATGGATGTGGATATGAAACAATTGCAACTACAAGTTTTTGGAGACTCTAAGTTAGTGATTAATCAGCTTTTGGGTAGTTATGAGATCAAGAAGCCAGAGTTGGTCCTATATCACAAGTATGCTAAGAAACTGGTAAGTTGGCTTGGAGAGGTAACTATTCAACATGTGTCGAGAAAGGAAAACAAGAGAGCTGATGCATTAGCAGCCATAACTTCTACATTATCTTTGCCTGATCAAACGCAAGTCGCTGTTTGCCAAAGATGGGTAGTTCCTCCACCAAATGACTATGAGGAAGAAGAAAGCGAAGTTGAGCATCTTGCTTCCGGTCTTGAGGTTGAAATTGAAGATTGGCGACAACCATTAATCGATTATCTTTGTTATGGGATATTGCCGGACAATCCCCGAAGGAAGACAGAAATTCGAAGGAGAGCCTCTCGTTTTCTTTATTATAAGAATACACTCTACAGACGATCATTTGATGGAGTGCTCCTATGTTGTTTGGGGGCTGATGAATCCCTTCAAGCTCTGTAAGAAGTACACTCTGGAGTATGTGGTGCGCATCAATCTGGGCCAAAATTTCATTTCCACATAAAAAGAATGGGGTATTATTGGCCAACCATGGTGAAAGATTGTTTAGATTACACTCGAAGGTGTAAAGCTTGCCAATTCCATGCTAACTTCATACATCAACCACCTGAAGTATTACAACCAACTGTTGCTTCTTGGCTATTTGATGCTTGGGGTTTGGATGTTGTTGGTCCATTGCCAAAGTCTTTTGGTGGACATCTATACATTTTGGCCGCAACTGATTACTTCTCGAAGTGGGCTGAAGCTGTTTCTCTTAAGGAAGTAAAGAAGGAAAATATGGCTAACTTCATCCGAGTTAATATTATCTATCGTTTTGGCATTCCTCGATATATATTGACGGACAATGGTAAGCCATTTGATAACAAGCTAATGAATAAAATATGCGATCTTTTTGGCTTCAAGCAATGCAATTCCTCCATGTACTATGCTGCTGCCAATTGACTTGCTGAAACATTTAACAAGACGCTCTGCAACTTGTTAAAAAGGGTTGTCTCTAAGTCTAAGATAGACTGGCATGAGATAATGGAAGAAGCTCTTTAGGGATATAGGACCACATACCGCACACCAACGCAAGCGACTCCTTATTCACTTGTTTATGGAGTTGAAGCGGTCCTTCCACTTGAGCTTCCAATCCCATCGTTGCGGCTTGCCATTCAAGAAGGACTCACTAATGAAGAAAATGCTCGGTTATGCCTTGAAGAACTAGAAGCTCTTGATGAAAAGAGGCTAGAAGCTCAACAAAGCCTTGAATATTATCAAGCTCGCCTGCCTCGATCTTTTAATAAAAGGGTGCGCCTTAGATCTTTCCAAGTGGGTGACCAAGTTCTTGTGGTCAAAAGGCCTATTACTACCTCTTGTCGATCCGGGGGCAAATTTTCTGCAAAGTGGGATGGACCATATATTGTACAAGAGGTATACTCAAGTGGCACTTACAAGATAGTTGACTCAAAAGGTTTGCGGATTGGCCCCATCAATGGGAAATTCATGAAGAGATACTATCCTTGAAGAAAACAAATATGCTCTTTAACGCATGAGCATAAACTCCATGTTACTCCTGGCCCACAAGAGTATAAACTGTGCACTGTCCAAAAAAAAAGCCCACTAGGTTGAAAATCTCGAAAGAGGCGGCCTAGGCAAAAGTTAGGACATTAAAAAAAAGTCGCCAATTTCGAACTATGGAATGACTTGATCCTCTTCACCGAGGTACGTAGGCAGCTTAGAGTTTCATTCTAAGTTCAGCCATATGAGTTAAAAAAATACATATTACCCAAGGCATTATTCAAATGAGGTATGATGGAATATAATTTGCTTGATTGACACTTGAAAATTAGGTGTACATGTATTCTTTCGTTGAACTCTCTGTCTTATCTTGATGGCTCAATGGGGGCAAGTCCTCCATGTAAAATTGAGGTCTTTGATGGAATGATTGTCGTTTCCTTAATAAGAGGCTAAATATTTAAGTTGAAGGCTCCGATTCTAAGTCAAGTTGATTTTGTAAAGTCTATTACATCATCAATTTGAAGTATTCAAGCCCGCTATGTCTTAAAGTTGCAGTATTCAAGTGCGCCAAGTCTTCAAATCCATTAAGTATTAAAAAAAACTCACTTGTTATCTGTATAATGACTTGATCCTCTTCACCGAGATTGGTATCTTTGAGATAATTATAGTCTTTAGAAGGCTGCAAAGGTTTCAAGACCGTCATGTCTTTGAGCTGAATTTTTCAAGTTTGCTAAGTCGTCAAGTTGAATTCTTCATATTTTCTATCTCATTGATTTGAAGTCTGTAGCGTGCTAAATCTTCAAGTTGAAGTTGAGTTAAATTCTTCTAGTCCGCTAAGTCTTCAACTATCCAAGTCAGCCACGTCTTCAAGTTGAATTCTTCAAAGTGGCTACATCTTCAAGTTTAACTCCTATACTTTAACCTTCAAGTTGAATTCTTAAAATCTACCTAAATCTTCGAGTTAAAGTCTTCAAGTCCACCAAGTCTTCTGAATTTTTCAAATATGCTAAGTGATGATGAGTCCTTCGAATTCGACAAATCTTCAAGTTAAAGTCTTCAATTTTGGGAAGTCCTCAAATTGAGTCATCAAGTTAAAGTCTTCAAATTCACCAAGTCAAGTTGAGGCCTTCGAATTCGCCAAAAGTTGAAGTCTTCAATTTTGCAAAATTTTCAAGTTGAATTATCAAGTTAAAGTCTTCAAATCCACTAAGTCTTCAAGTCGAATTCTTCAAATCTGTCAAGTCTTCAAGTAGAAGTCTTCAAGTCTGCCATGTCTTTAAGTTGAAATATGCAAGTTATATTCTTTCGAGCACTAAGTCTGCAATTGAAAGCCAATAAAAAGCCCCCATTATAGACTTGAAGTCTTCAAACTGATATAGCCTTTGTCACGACCCAATTTTTCCTCTGTTGGATATCGTGATGGCACATAGTCTTAGGGACTAGGTAAGCCTAACATTTACTGAATAACAAAAATAATTAAATAACATCTAACAATTTTTTTTGAAATGGAATTCTCTATAAAATTTACAATTCCCAAAACTGGTAGTACAAGTCATAAGCTCTACAAAGTTTGCTACAATTTACTAAATACAACTATTTGAAATAAAGTAAACAGTGTGAATACAATCAGAAGGTGACTCCGAAGCCTGCGAACGCAGCAACAGGTTTACCTTGAGTCTCCACAGCAATAGTCCGTACAACTAGCTAATGATCAACTGATTTCGAAATACCTGGATCTGAACAAAAATAATGTGCAGAAGTGTAGTATGAGTACACCACGGCGGTACCCAGCAAGTATCAAGACTAATCTCGGTGGAGTAGTGACGAGGAACAGTCAAGACACCTACTGGACTAAATAACCTGAACAAAGTATAAGTATAGAAACAGCAGAGTATAATATCTACATAAAAACTATGCGATATGTCTAACAATACAGTAATTGCAATAGGAAAGAACAACAACAAGTATCAGCGGAATACCATAATAATGACACAGAAGGGTGAACGTAAACACAACCTAAATCCGAAATCACGAATACAGTAAGGAGAATTAATAACTCAGCAACAACGACCTCTTTCACATCAGGTTTTAGTCAACAAACTCCACGAGGTACCGAACCTCGGACAAATCACAACTCACGAGTATCAATAACTGAACCTTAACATTTGGCATTTTGTGCCCTCATTACACCTCATAACTGCACTGACGACTCGCGTGCCAAATAGATCCATTCTCACATAGAAGGAAAGTAAGCAAGGGTGTACATCTATACTCAACAATATCAAGAAAACCTCTTATCCGATAATAGTGCTTAACTACGTGTATGCTTGTGCAGGTGTCCTAACATAGTTCATACCAGCTAGCGAGCATAAGAGAAAAGAATGGACAATACGTAGAATATTTTCTCACAACTTTCACAAGATAAAACTCACATAGGTAAGTGTACCACTACACAAATATCAACAACAAGAATGCCCCCAGGCCATCACAAATTATCACAAATCAATCCCTGACACAACCCACCTTGTCTCGCCACGTGTGCAATAGTAAAATAAATGCCCGTCTTGTCTCGCCACACGTGCATGATAATGTTCCCACCTTGTCTCGCCACATGCGCAACCCACACACACACACACACACACACACACACACACACATATATATATATATATATATATATATATATATATATATATATATATATATATATATATATATATATCCTGCCTTATCACGTCGCATGTGCAAATATCAATAGTAACAATAGCACGACATATACCTCGTGCAACCCCATAACACTCGCATGGCAGAAACCTTGTACATCACAATAACAATAACCGCACGGCAGAAATCTCGTGCATCACAATAACAACAACCGCACGGCAGAAATCTCATACATCACAACAACAAGTACAACAACAACAATGACAATAGTACAATGGTACGACAAAATAAGTCAACTTAGAAATTCCAGAACTCAAAGAAACGAAGGAACTAATTCACAAGGAGTAGTCACAATAGAGAATGCTTGTCATAATAAGAACAACTCAGCACAAGAAAGAAATAATATGTAACAACGGCCCGCAATGTACAGTTCAACAACAAGGGAGCTAACACAAGTCGAATGATTCCAAATAAGGACAAGTCAACTAAGATATAGGATATCTAAACTTTCTTTAAGGTCGGGCAATTACAAAAGAGACACAACAAATTCAATTAAGGATAAGCAGCAGAAAGATAATCATAGTCTCAATTAAGGATGAACAGTTACAGAAGAGATAATTATAACTTCAAATAAAGACAAGCAGTTAGGGGAAAGATAACATGACAATAGAAGAGATAACAATTTCAGTTAAGGCACAGATGAATCAAATAAACAACAAGAGTGGATCATGAAGTAATTAACTCTAATTAAAGCAGGTAGAGGTGAAACAGTAATTAAGAAACGTATTCATAAAAAAACAACTGCATATTTAGTAAATACAAGAACCTAAGAACCCTAAAAGGCCAATTTTTCACAAATAAATCCAAGCACGTACTCGTCACCTCATGTACACGGACTACAATCAACATAGAAGACTCAAATCCTAAGGGGTAGTTCCCCCACACAAGGTTAGGCAAGATACTTACCTCGAAGAAGACAAACCGATACTCTAAAATGAACTTCTCGGGTAAAATGACCTCCGGACGGCTCAAATCTAATCAAATAACTTCAAAGCACAAATAAAACTCATAAAAAACTATTACGGATCATAAAGTTTCAATCTTTATCAAAATCTAAAAATCGGCCCAAAAGTCGACCCCCCGGGCCCGCACCTCGAAACCCGACAAATTTCACAAAACCCGAACACCCATTCCGATATGAGTTTCAACCATACTAAAATTATCAAATTCCGATGCCAGTTCGTCCCTCAAATTATGAATTTTCATTTTGAAAACTTTCCTAAAAAATCACCATTTTCCTCAACTCAAAACACAAATTAAATGATAAAAATAAAGATAAAATCATGGAATATAATAAATTCTAGGTGAAGAATACTTACCCAATCGATTTGCTTGAAAAACCCACAAAGAATTGCTCAAAACCGAGCTCCACAAGTCAAGATATGATAAAAATAGCCTAACCCTCGATTTGGAAAATATATTCTGCTGCCGAGGTGTTAAAGCGTCGCGAATGCGTAAGACTACTCGAGTTCACAAAGAAGGAAAAATGAAGGCTGCCCGGATATGCTTCGCGAACGCGGAGAAAAAAATTTGATGGTCCAACGACTGGTCTACGCGAAAGCGTGAAGTAGTACGCGAACGCGAAGAATGGGATGGCATACCTTCGCGAACGCGGGAAGAAGGACGCGAACGCGAAGAGGAAGTAGTCACCAGCCCCCAGCTCCTAGTTTCTACTATGCGAACGCGAAGAATGGAAGGGCAGACTTACGCGATCGCGGATGCAAGCTCGCGAATGCGAAAAGCACATAATTCCTCCTCCAAAATAACACTACGCGAACACGGAGGTAGTGATGCGAATGTGATTAAGGAAACCAGATGACAGAAAATAACAGTCCAAAAATAGAAAGAAATGGCCCGTAGCCCATCCGAACACACCCGAGGCCCCCAGAACCCCGTTTAAACACACCAACAAGTTCCATAACCTAACACGGATTGGCTCGAGATCTCAAATCTCATCAAACAACGTCAAAACTATGAATCACACCACGGATCGAACTTATGAACTTCCAAAACTTCCAACTTCGAAAACTCGTACCGAAACCAATCAAACTAACCCGGAATGACGTCAAATTTTGCAGGCAAGTCCCAAATGACATAACGGAGCTGTTCCAACTCTCGAAATCGCATTCCGACCCCAATATCAAAAAGTTCACTTCCGGTCAAAATCTTCGAAAATTCGACTTTCACCATTTCAAGCCTAAATCAGCTACAGATCTCAAATTCACCGTCCGGACATGCTCCTAAGTCTAAAATCACCCAACGGAGCTAACGAAACTGCTGGAACTCCATTTCAGAGTCGTCTTCACATAATTCTAACTACGGTCAAAATCCTAAAATTTAAGCTTCCATTTTAGGGACTAAGTGTCCCAAATCACTCCGAATCATCCGGTAACTGAATTCAACCATGCACGCAAGTCAATACACATAATACAAAGATGCTCAGGGCCTTATGCCGCTGAACGTGACTTAAATTCTCAAAACGACCGACCAGGTCGTTACAACCTTCAATTCTTTAGATGGAAGCTTTAGTATATCTCCAAGTAAAAATGATTCTTCGACTGTGAGGTTATCTTTACTAAAGTGGTATCTTTGGAAGTAATTTCTTCTTCTACCTGCAAAAAAAAAGAAAAAGAAAGGGAAAATATATCTATATAAAGGAGATCATAAAATTATCTATGAAGATTGAAATTGAAGAGATAATCTTGGTGGTCCGCTTTTTTTTTTCATGCTTCAAACAATCTCTAATTCATGCATCTCAAAATGAGGACGAGTTTTTGTTCCTTTGCACCAAAGGGTAAAATCTTTTGGCGGTAAAGTAAAATCTGCATGTTAGACTCTATAATGATCTTCGTCTTAGATAAAATATAATCTTCAGATTAGACGGTGTAATGGTTTAGCCTCGGACAAAGTAAAGTCTTTTGCTTAGACAACTGTCTTCTCCTTTGCAAAATATAGTCTTCATCTTAGCCGATATAATAGTCTTTGCCTCGTATAAAGTAAAGTCTTTGGCTTAGACGGTGTAATAGTTTTCACCTCAGACAAAGTAAATTTTTATCTTAGACAGTGTAATGATCTTCACCTCAGACAAAAAGTAAAATCTTTGGCTCAGACGGTGTAATGATATTCGCCTCAGATGAAGAAAAGTCAAATATGTAAATGAAGTAAGATCTTTGGCTCAGAAGGTATAATGGCCTTCACCTCAGACAAAGTAAATTTTTGATTCAGACTGTAATGATCTTTACCTCAGATAAAGTAAAATATTTGGCTTAGACGGTGTAATGGTCTATGCATTAGATAAAAAAAATTTAAATCTTAAAGAAAAATAGAGTCTTTGGCTTAGATAGTGTAATGATCTTTGCTTCACACAAAATGAAGTCCTTATCTTAGACAGTGTAATAGTCTTTGCTTCAGACAAAATAAAATCTCTGGCTCAGACGGTGTAATCGTCTTTGCCTCAGATAAAGTAAAGTCAAATTTTCAAGCAAAATAGAGTCTTCGGCTTAAATAGCGTAATGATCTTTGCTTCAGATAAAATAAAGTATTTAACTTAGACGGTGTAATAGTTTTTTCTTCAGACAAAATAAAATTCGATCTACTTAAAGATTCGATTTTTATCATTTGGAATTATTTTCTTGGGCTTTATTTGATGTATTTGAGATGCTTTTTGGCTAGTTTTAAGCCATTCGGAGGTCGCTACTGTTACGCCCCGCAGTATTACGTCGATATTATGCCCTGCAGTATTATATTATGACGATGTTACACCCTGTAGTATTATACGTGAAATTGTCATAAGATAATTAACCTCAGTTCAAGAACAAGATTATTTGAAGATTATAAGCATTATGCTATTTCAAATAAGTAATGAATAAATTTGTGAAGATGAGAGGGTAAGCAAATCGAAGAAAATAAATTTTCGTCGAAGTTTGACATTTTGGGATAAAATACGGCCCGAGCTAAAATACCCGATACTTATGGACTAGTACCATGCAAGGTAGCACATGACCATGATAGTAAGGTGTGTTAAAAGTGAGTAGTATTCTAGGCAATTTGAGATAATTTTTAATTATATGAATAATTAATTAATTGTAGAGATTATTATAATATTAGGTGGATAAGTGTCTTTTGGGGATTACCACATGGCATAGACTAAGCCAAAGTGGCAAACTGCATAAAATGAGTCATAAGGCAAAAGGCCATCTTGTTTACATGTATAGATACTTGGTCTATCTATTAGTAAGTTATGGAATTTTTCTAAGACTAAGTAAAATGACATTCCAACATTATTAAGAGAGAAATAACAACGACCAATGTGAAATTCTCTGAAATACTACAAGGTGCAACGTGAAATTCTAATTCAAAGAAGGCAGGCCCGGTACAATCTTTCTCAAGAATATCATATGGATTTTTCCTACTTCGATCCTCCGTTACGTGTTGGCATGATCTATATGATACAAATGAAACGAGCAAAATACGCAACTTTTATAAATGACTCTAATCATAGAAATACTAGGGGTGTCTATATTCTTGACTCCCCATGTGAATTATTATTATATCTTTTGTTCATGGGTCTCAGAAAAATACGTATTTGATAAAGTTTATCCGAAAGGCATATTAATTTTTATGACATTCCGAGAAATCTAATTAACGTAATTCTTATACATTTCATGCATTTATACATGTACATTGACCCATGACCAGATGGTGTTATATACGCGTATATTATATGTATATGGGATATGGAAAAAGGTTATGGCGTTATATACGCACCACCACCTGATCAGCTGGTATTCGTTGATGATTTGCCCACAGTGGCCGAAATGATATGATGGGATGCCCTCAGAGGCTTGATGATGTTATGAACGCATATACCTATGCATGGTATGACATTTATACGCATATGCATGACATTATAAAAATGAAATAATTCACAGAGCTATGCAGACGTATATGTCGAGTCTTTTACTCCATGTTTCTCTCATATCTATTATTTACTGATTTTTATTCCTTACATACTCGGTACATTATTTGTACTGATGTCCCTTTTGCCTGGGGGATGCTGTGTTTCATGCCCGCAGGTCTCGATAGACAGGTCGAGAGTCCTCCAAGTAGGCGATCAGCTCAGCGGAAGATGTTGGTGCACTACATTTGCTCCAGAGTTGCTTGTTTGGTCAGTATAATTTAGATGTGTATTGTTTGGTATGGCAGGGCTCTGTCCCGACCTTTATGATAATTATATATTCTTAGAGGCTTGTAGACAAATGTTATGTGTATGAAAGGTTGTATGGCCTTGTCGGCCTATGTTCAATATACAAGTGATCGTTTTGGGTCTTATAGGCCAGTATGTCATATGTATAAGTTTATTCCCTCATGATTTACTTCGGTTCATTTACCTATGATAGAATGATACGAAAGATACGTTCTGTTGGTACTCGGTTGAGTAACGTACCGGGTGCCCATCACGGCCCATTGGTTTGGGTCGTGATAAAAGCGGTATCAGAGCAGTTCTTTCCTAGGGAGTATTCAAGCCGTGTCTAGTAGAGTCTTGTTTATGGGTGTGTCGTGCACCATACTTAAAAACAGGAGGCTACAAGGCATTTAGGAATGTCACTCTTTCTTCTTACTCTAGATCGTGTGGTAGAGCTCAGTCATAGAAATTCAAATTCCTAAATTCTATTATATTCGTAATACAATGATACCGACATCTAGAAAGACGGTTGGTAAGGGATTGAATATGGCTGTGGAAGAATTGAGTCAGAGGAGCTCGATTTTGCATCATGCTTATGATGAGTAAATGTAAGGTCTCCAGCAGAATATGTGGATACTAAGACGTGCAAGCTTCTTGATAAGGAGTCTTAAGGCAAGAATATCTATCCACCCCTATGGTGAAAGGCAATGAGAGATTTAGAAGATAGATACAAATTTCAACAAGTAAAAGAAGCAAGGTGAAGAAGGGTACGAGGTACCCAGTTAGTGAAGATGATCATTATTTACAATTCAGGAAGAGAAATATAAGCCTTTTGAGTACCTTCAACAATAACATAGATATATACAATTGATCATACCCATCTCAATTATGTCCTTTGGGAGCTAACATGTGTAGTTTAAGAGAAGGACGGATATCAGGATCTGGCTGGGGTAAGAGTAACCCAAAATGGTGAATGGATTATTTGTGTTAGTTGACATTTCCGAAGGATATAGCAAATATGCTAATAGATCTCCTTATGAGATACCCAGATGGTGCACTCTAGAATAGTACAGCTAGATATGAATACTAGAATGTTCAAAGACAGGCACTGGAATCCTGGAAGGAATAAATATTACCTTAGTATGACTCCCGTCCCTAGTAGAGTGAGAACGTTAAGCACCCCGAAGAGCCACTGGATGGAGAAAAGGGGAGCTAAAAGAAAAAGATTGTCTTGTTCGAGTTTTCAGAATAAAGTAATAGATATAAATGTTAGCGGGAAATAAGAAGAGAGTTAATGAAGTATTATAAGTAAGATGTGATACATAGATGACAATGGTAGATCAAAAAGATGATAGTATTGCAGAGTCTATAGTCAAGTGAAGGAAAAGACGAGAGGTGACAGGCCTTGAGACGACAAAAGAGTATAGACTATAAAGTCGTATCCTCATTTCGAGAAATAAGTTTGTGACTCCAACGCGACTACCAGAAGGAAAAGTTAGACCCTAAAGTAATAGAAATCAGTACGGGCTGGTGAACAAGATAAACTAAACATGAATTAGGGACTGAATGATTTGATAATGGTCGACATCATGAGAATTTCAGATTGCATTCTGGAGATAATAGAATGGACAACAGAAGAAGATTCATGAGAAATTCAGAGAATGGTCATTCAGGAAGACGCCTCCCTAAAGCAACCAATGTGAACAAAGTTAAGCTTAAGGGACTATATGTGCCAGTTGCACTAAGTGTCACCATCGCGAGTAAGGAATTTTGTTATCCTTGGTACAGAAGGATTACCGCAAGGCGAGTAAGGGTCACCGATGATGTGAAAGGATGCCAAAGATGAAGAGGTAAAACATCTATAGGTAGGTCATTGTAGCTCCAACTCTTAGTACTCCCATAAAGGGGAGAATATGGAGTGATGTGGCATTAAGTCAAAATTAAGTGGTTTTAGTAACTACGGAATGGTAAAGAGAGAATGCCATAAAAATGAGAAAGGGATGAGATTGCACTCATTCAAATCCTACAGACATGCAATGATTATAGAACATTATGCAAACACGACGTCAAGGAGAGGAAGTAAAGATTCCTTCCCGAGATGCTATTAATAGATAAGGAACCAATGCGAGACATAAATTAAGACAAAGGAAGTAACCCAAGAAAGATTACGCAGAATGTTGATACGAGAATGGGCCAACGAATAGTTAGCAATTGATCCAGGAAGAGCCTAGTTATGGCTAGACAAGAGGATACATGCAAATCAACAGATCGTGCAAGATAAACATAGTGAACCCTAACATGGGGAATTCAGTCTCGCAGGTATGACATTGTGATCCTTGAGAAATATTCAGATAGGAGTTGGGGTAGTTAAAGGTATCGTACGAGTATTACGGAAATAAAAAGGAGTGCCACTAGGAAGACAGTTAAAATTTCAGTTCAGAAGCAACCCTACGAGCACAAGGGTACGAAGATAAGTAACTACGGATAATTATAGGCAAGGAAGAACATCAAAATTCCGACGAGTATACGATGTAATAAGCTCACAGCTTTACAAGAGTCAGAAGGTCCTCCCTAAGTACTACAATAAAAGACTAGCTAAGGAAAATAAGGAAGAAGGCTTCAACCTAAACTCAGTGACCTAAAGAAGAAATGGTCTTATAACAACAGTCTCAAAACAACATTGTATGCACTCCATAAGAAAGTGGCACCTACCGTGGCTAATGAACGGGGAGTAAAATCAAAAGTGATATTCAAGATCATATGAGTTGTATGAAATTCCAATATGTGTGGGCACTAAGATAAGCTAAGTATGGACGTAACAAGGGGCAGAAAGACCAGGAAAAGTAATAGTTTACGTTTAAAGAAAGCTAAGATGGAATGAAAGAAATTATTCGATCAATGATCCAGAGTTGGTTACGTTATGAATGAACTTAAGAGTTCAGAGTATTATCCATGCAGCATATATGTTGACAATCATACAGCCGTTTAAAAGAAATAATTGAGCCCAGGTCATAATCAAAGGATTGAATTGCTAAAGGATTGTATCATGGATATTCCATAGCGCCATGAAAGGCTAAAAGTAATAACTAACACCATGAGCCGCAGATCGGAAGAAAGCTTAAGCCTACATAAAGGTTGATCAGAGGAAAGAGGAAACAAAAGAGTTACATCAACTAAGTAAATTAGGAGTTTGATTATTGAACCCAGAAAATTATGGACATAGTGATTGAGAACATTGCAGAATCACTCTTAATATCAGAGGTCCAGTTAGAAGAATACCTTCCTCATAAGAAGTCAATATAAAGCTCTCATCTAATCATGTAAAAAGGTGCAAGGTTTATAATAGAAGTTCAAGTTGTGGATGTGAATTATACCTATATGGAAGGGAGGTCATGAAGGAGATAGAACATATGATGCGAGACTTTAAGGTAAGTAAGGTAAAGGTGAACAACGTACGAGATACTCAAATGTAGATGGTTGTAAATAGTCCATATTTCGGATAGAAGGCTAGAAGCGCGGGGATTCAATATCCAGGAATGATAGCGACATCGTCAGTGGCATATCTTATAGCCTATGGTTTCTAGGTATCAAGAGGTCTAATTAAGAAAGTAAAAGAAGAGTTAGAGACGATGTGATGTCTCACTTGATATTCTAGAATAACACAAGGAAATCTTTGGTGCAAGGAAGTTGAAGGAAGGCTGCGAGTAGTATAAATGGATATGTATGGGTCGCAAGCTAAAGTATGGTAGAGCGACAAGATTGTAGGAAGACAGGAGTAAGGATAAGAAAGGGTAAGTGAGAAGGTGACGAGAATGGATATACCCTCGAGATTAAGCCCACGAAAATGAGAGAGAGCTGATGGGTTCTCTAAATTATATAAAGCTCAGTATAGCCTGAATGAGATCAAAGGAGTCTATGACTAGTAGCATTTAGAAGAACTGGAATGCTGACCTGGTAATAAAATAAGGGTGTAATTGTGACAGATAAAAGATGACATTTGGGCCTTTGATTAAATAATGATTTGAAGAAAAAAAGGAGAAGGAGAAAAGATTTCGCGGACGACACGAGATTAGATTACCCCCATAAGGTGAATCACATTGAGATACTATGAAATGCGATTATGGAAATCACTTCAAATATTTCTCGATGCAACGTAAGCCCTAGTGGAAAGGTATTACGTCAGAAGTTTCAAGTTATCAGTGGTATATTATAGATCAATATTGAGGCGAATCATAATGGATGGACAAAAGTCACAAAGTATGAGCTGAGATTAGGTCGTCATTCTTAAGATGAACAGTAATAAGGAAGCATTAAAGGACTTAGATTTATACATATGGGATAAGCAACAAGAGTAAGCTGGAATTTGGTAACAGACCTCGATAACAATAAATCGAAGTAAGAGTTATGGTATAGCATGGCCTACTTAGGTGTAGTAAAGCTAATGACACCCAAAGGGACAACTTGACATTATTTTGTATATGTTCATAAAGTGAGGCCTAGAGATTAGCTAAGAACCGGAAGAAAGAGGATAGAAGTGTCGCATAGGCGCACGTACAAAGTTAGAGTTGTACATACTGCATGATAGAAGGTAACAACAGTTACGATATTAGAAGGATTCCAACTACAAGTCGTGGTGTGAGAAAGAGGCTTAAAAGGGTAAAAGGAGGGGATGCCCTAGCCTTTGGATTTATTCAAAGAACAGTTGCCTAAATGGATAGGAAAATATTAAAGTATTCGCAAGAGCTATGGATTATGAGAATGATGAGTGCATCAGTCAACATTCGAGGACAAATCTTCCAAAGGGGGGGAATGATGTTACGCCCCGCAGTATTACGTCGATATTACGCTCTGCAGTATTATATTACGACGATGTTACACCCTGTAGTATTATACGTAAAATTGTCATAAGATAATTAACCTTAGTTCAAGGACAAGATTATTTGGAGATTATAAGCATTATGCTATTTCAAACAAATTATGAATAAATTCGTAAAGATGAGAGGGTAAGCAAATCGAAGAAAATAAATTTTCATCGAAGTTTGACATTTTGGGATAAAATATGGCCCGAGCTAAAATATCCGGTACTTATGGACTAGTATCTTGCAAGGTACCACATGACCATGATAGTAAGGTGTGTTAAAAGTAAGTAGTATTCTAGGTAATTTGAGATAATTCTTAATTATGTGGATAATTAATTAATTATGGAGATTATTATAATATTAGATGGATAAGTGTCTTTTGGGGATTGCCACATGGCATAGACTAAGCCAAAGTGGCAAAATGCATAAAATGAGTCATAAGGCAAAAGGCCATCTTGTTTACACGTATAGATACGTGGTCTATCTATTAGTAACTTATGGAATTTTTTTAAGACTAAGTAAAATGAATTATTATTATATCTTTTGTTCATGGGTCTCAGAAAAATACGTATTTGATAAAGTTTATCCGAAAGGCATATTAATTTTTATGATATTTCGAGAAATCTAATTAACGTAATTCTTATGCATTTCATGCATTTATACATGTACATTGACCCATGACCAGATGGAGTTATATACGCGTATATTATATGTATATGGGATATGGGAAAAGGTTATGGTGCACCACCACCTGATCAATTGGTATAGTGGATGAAATGATATGATGGGATGCCCTCAGAGGCTTGATGATGTTATGAACGCATATACCTATGTATTTGTATGACATTTATATGCATATGCATGACATTATAAAAATGAAATGATTCACAGAGCTATGCAGACGTACATGTCGAGTCTCTTACTCCATGTTTCTCTCATATATATTATTTACTGATTTTTATTCCTTGCATACTCGGTATATTATTTGTACTGATATTCCTTTTGCCTGGGAGACGCTGCATTTCATGCCCGCAGGTCTCGATAGACAGGTAGAGAGTCCTCCAAGTAGGCGATCGGCTCAGCGGAAGATGTTGGTGCACTCCATTTGCTCCGGAGTTGCTTGTTTGGTCAATATAATTTAGATGTGTATTGTTTGGTATGGCGGGGCTCTGTCCTGACCTTTATGACAATTACGTATTCTTAGAGGATTGTAGACAGATGTCATGTATATGAAAGGTTGTATGGCCTTGTCGGCCTATGTTCAATGTAAGAGTGATTGTTTTGGGTCTTATAGGCCAGTATGTCATATGTATAAGTTTATTCCCTTATGCTTTACTCCAGTTCATTTACCTACAATGGAATGATACGGAAGATACGGTACTCGGTTCAGTAACGTACCGGGTGCCCGTCGCGGCCCATCGGTTTGGGTCGTGACAACTACACGCGTGATAGCATCTTTGGAGCATCACTTGGCTTGTTCGACATTGGTGTTGGCTCGTTCGAGGTAAGTAACTCTTCTAAATTTCGTGCTGAGGGTATGAAACCCCATAATACGTGTTATGTGATCGGTATTGAGGTAATACACATGCTAGGTGATGGGCCTGTGGACGTGCACCATATGAATTGGGACTCAGTTGCCTCTATGACACCATGTGATATGCGTACTTGAGATACATGCATAGAGATGCATTTCCTTCTGCTACCCAGTTTGGGACATTTATAATTAACCTGTATCTTGACATGTAGGTATAGAGACGTACTTTCCTCATGCTATCTGAAAAATAAAACATCTTACTTATTGTTGAAAGGATTTTTGGGAAAAATCATAGTTTTCAAACTTACTCGTATTTTTGGCATTTTCGATAAAAGATTTGGGTTTTCACTAAGATACTTGAAAAGCATAACTATTTTTCTGGAATTGTGAATGAGATGAGCATTTTACTTCTGAGATACATCTCTTATTACTTGTATTATGCTGTTATGAACTGTTGTGGGATATTGGTATTGGACCCGACCTTATGTTAGCTCGTCACTACTTTCAATGACAGAAATACGAATTGTAAGTATCAATTCCAACAAAATATAATTAATAAATTTTCTTCTCTCTTTTTTGGTTTCTAATTGATCAAATACCACAATTTTTCCCTTCTCATTATTTTTATCTTTTGCTTTGCGGATTCATAAAATCCATCCAAGAAGTCGGTCAGGGAGAATCAATGGAATTGTCCAGATAAATTGACATGAATAGGCATCTCATATGAGCAGCTTATGCAGTAGAACAACATGAACTAGTAGAACTTAGAAGAGCTTTGTAGATAGAGTTGAGCAATATGAAAGTTTAAAATACAGCCTAAGGATGCTTTCCACACAATTGAAGTGCAAAGACTTACTTCGGTAAAAAAAAGAAACAACATCCATGAAATGGATGATAAAGCGAAATATTATTTTGATATATATATTCTTTATAATTAACTCAATTTATTTGTGACTACAGCAACAAATAAAGACAACTTTAGAATTGTTGGGCCCATGTGAAACATGGCAAAGATTGTCTAGTTTACATATATATGTTGTCGAAGGCTTATGGAGAAATATTACAAAGTATACTGTAGTAGTGTAGATGTTAGATCTTAGTTTCAATAATAAAAAATAATGTTACTCTTCTTGTAGGAAACCAAAATAAAAGAAGATGAGCCAGGCGGAAAGAAGGAAAGGAAAGTATCAATCAAGTGAAGGAAGATGAAATCAGCTCAAATTTGACGAGATAAGATAATCCTCAAGCAGCGGTCAATCAACAATCCTATCCTGAATCTACTCCAGAAGAAACGAGACTCACACAAGAAGTCAATCAAGTCTGAAGATCCGCATAAATGTCAATTAAGTCTTTGAAAGGAAAGCAATCAATCTTCACATGTGTATCAAGGACAGTTCATGTAAAGCTCCACTCTTACTCTTGGAAGGAATCAATGAGGATGCATTCTAATGATCAATTCCTTTGGGTGTCAGTCTCTCATGATATGTATCAATCAAGTCCATAAAAAGAGTCTTACTGATGCTATATATACTCGAAAACCAAGGAGAAGGAAATATACTTTCGTCTGACTAATTTCAAGCTCTTTGTTCTACTCTTAACAAGCATTGTAATTCAGTGTAATTTGTTGCGTAATAAACGGAGGGAGAGAGAGAGAGAGAATATTTGTGAGTCATTGTATCAAAAGATTCGAGAGTTTACTTAGTATAAGAAATCACTTGGTGTGTGCAAAGGAAACTCACTAATATAAGTGCACTCAGAATTTCAGGAGTTTTAAAGAGAGAACCCTCTTATAACCCAAGAGGACAGGACTAAGTTTTATATTGAGTGCGAACTAGTATAAAACATCATGTATCATTTAAATTTCTGCACTTATCGATTGATCCACGCGAAATTAATCTTTAGTCAACTATCAAGAAATATTTACTTTAAAGAAATAATCCAGTTTAGCAATGGATATATGTAACGACCCGACCGGTCATTTTGAGTATTATAACTCCGTTCCCCCATTTACTGCTCAATTTATACTTTATAGTTATTTTATGACTTACCGGGTTAGTGAGTTCGGGTCTGAAAGGAATTCGGAGTGAAATAAGACTCGGGTCCGGAAAGAATTCAGAGTGAAATGAGACACTTAGTCTCATAATTGAAAATTTAAGTTAGAAAAGTGAATCGGATATGGACCTATATGTAAACGATCTCGGATTTAAATTTTGATGATTCCAATAGCTCCGTATGGTGATTTTAGACTTAGGAGCATATTCGAAAAATTATTTGAAGGTCCGTAGTGGAATTAGGCTTGAAATGCCGAAAGTTGAATTTTTGGGAAGTTTGATCGGGGGGGGGGGTTGACTTTTTGATATCGGGGTCGAAATTCGATTCTGAAAATTGAAATACCTCCGTTATGTCATTTATGACTTATGTACAAATTTGAGTTCGATGAAGTGTGATTTGACAGGTTTCGGAGTCATTTGTAGAAATTAGAAATTTCAAAGTTCATTAGACGGGTGTAATTCATGATTTTAGCGTTGTTTGAGGTAATTTGAGGATTCAACTAAGTTCGTATGATATTTTAGGACTTGTTAGTATATTTGGTTGAGGTCCCGAGGGCCTCGGGTGAGTTTCGGATGGTTAACGGATCAAAAATTGAACTACAACAGCTGCTGCAATTTCCTTCTGTTGGAAATGTCGTCTGCCAGATTCGAGCCCAGAACCTGCCAGAATCGAGCCCAGGTTCGAGGGCCATGATCGAAGCCACGATCGAGCCCAGGGTCGAGGATCAAGATCGAAGCCACGATCGAGGCCCAGGATCGAGGGCCAGGATCGAGGACCTCAATCGAAGTCCAAGATCGAGGCAGAACCGAGGTTGTCTAGGCAGAATTATAAAAATAGGGACTTCGTCCCATTTGCCATTTTTGACAAATTGGAGCTTGAGGAGAGGCGACTTTTGATATATTTTCAAGGAAAACTTGAGGTAAGTCCCTTATGATCATTTCTACTCTATAATATTAAATTATCATCGAATAATCTGACTAGATTACATGATTTTGAGGTGTAAATCGGAGATTGGAACTTAGAAATTTGGAAATAAGATTTGTAGATTTGAGGGTCGAGTTGAGTTCAGAATTTGATAAAATTGGTATGGGTAGACTCATGGTTGAATGGGCTTTCGGATTTTATAACTTTTGTCGAGTTCCGAGACGTGGGCCCCACATGCATTTTTTGAGCTAAAATTCGGATGTTTATGGAAAATTAGCATTTTGTTATGGAATTAATTCCAATAAATTTTATTGTCTGAAACGAATTATTTGTGACTAGATTCGAGGCATTCGAAGGCCGATTTGCGAGGCAAAGGGATAGAAGAGTAAAGAATTTCACGCTCTAAGGTAAGTAACAGTTTTAAATTTGGTCCTGAGGGTATTAAACCCTGGATTTTGGTATCATGTGATTATTTTGGAGGTGACACAAATGCTAGGTGACGGGCGTATAGGCGTGCACCGAGGGGATTGTGACTTGGTCCGTTCCGGAAAACTGTAAAGTTAAATAATTTATTGTTAGCTATATGCTCTCTATGTGTTGATAAAATTTGACTGTAAATCATGTTAGAAATCATGCTTAGGCTATGTGATAGTACTGTTGGGACCCACAAAAGTCGTGTACTTGTTGAATTGCCTGCTAAATGCTATATGTACTCAGTCTCAGTTTTTACTTGCACATTTTATCTCGGTCTCTATTATTATTATTGATACATCATATCATTGTTGTTTCGGCCGATTTCATAATTAATGAGAGCCCGAGAGACTGGAGAGATTTATGACTGAGAGAGGCCGAGGGCCTGATTGTGAGATATTGATATCATAGCACGTGATTTATCCATGCAACACGTGAGTTGGCCGTGCATATCCTTATATTATACTATAGCACGTGAGTTGGCCATGCATTACATGAGTTGGCCGTGAGGATTCAGATATTTTTATTATGGCACGTGAGTTGTCCGTACAGATTATAGCGCTTGGGCTGTAGGAGCCCTTCCGGAGTCTGTATACTCCCAGTGAGTGCGAGTACCCATTGAGAGTGAGTGATGAGGGCTGGGAGCCCAGGGAGTGATGAGGGCTGGGAGCCTAGTGAGTGATTATTGTCCTAAGAGGTTGTACTTGATTTTCATTTATTGTTGCACTTAGTTGCTATCTGTCATTATTGTGAAATCTCTGAAAGATTTTGATATACGGATTACATGAACAGGAACTTTATAAAAATTGATTTGACATTAAACTGCCATATTTGATAGCATGTCTATTATTTGCTGGAATTACTGAAATGAATCATAACTGTGTAGCTCGTTACTATCTTCAGCTCCTTGTTTATTATTGTTACTTGCTGAGTTGGTTGTACTCATACTATACCCTGCACTTCGTGTGCAAATTCAGGTATTCTCGGATATAGCAGGTGTTGATTCTTTCACACAGTTGATTTTCGGAGATTCTGAGGTAGCTGCTGTGTTTCGCAGACCTTGCCTCTCCTTCCCTATCTCCTTATTTACTATATTTGGTCTCAGACTGTTACGGACCGTATTTTTCAGACTTGTATTCATAATTAGATGCTCATGTACTCAGTGACACTAGGTTTTGGGAGTGGTTGTATCGAAAATTGTAAGATTTGTGGATGTTATTTAAATATTATATTTTCAGACTTGAAAGAAGTTGTGGTTCATTGAGATTTCGGCTTTCCTAGTATTTAGATAGGCGCCATCACGACTGGTTAGAGTTTTGGGTCGTAACAAGTTGGTATCAAAGCCTAGGTTACGTAGGTCTCACGAGTCATGAGCAGGTTTAGTATAGTCTTGCGGATCGGTACAGAGCCATCTGTAGTATCTTTGAGAGGCTGCGGAACCCTTAGGAAAATTTCACTTTCTTGTATTCTGTTGTGCGAATTTGTTGATTCTGGAAACTCAATTTCTGCTATTCTATTCTCTCACAGATGGTAAGGACACGTACTACCAGATTGGACGGTCAGCCACCAGTGCCACCAGTTAGGGCCTCGAGAGGCCGGGGTTGTGGTAGAGGCCAGGGCCGAGGTAGAGGTTGAGGTGTAGCTCGTACCACAGTTGGAACAGCACCTGTAGTACCACCAGTTATTCCAGCTCAGGAGCAGATTCTAGATATAGTTGAGCCGACAGGATCAGCTCAGGCACCAGCTGTGCCCATTGAGATTGCAGGCATTCAGGAGACTTTGGCCCATATATTGGCAGCCTGCACTGGTCTTGCTCAGGTGGTTTCGGCTCAGGCTGCACTTGCCACTTCTCAGCCTGAGGGAGGTACTCATACCCCTATTGCCCGTACTCCAGACCAGGCAGTACAGGGACTTCAGATACCGGGAGCGCTACCAGCCCAGCCGGTTGCAGCTACTCAGGCCCCGGTAGTTTCTGTTGTGGCAGACGATAAGCAGAGGAGACTTGAGAGATTTGAGAGGCTTCGGCCTCCACCATTTAGCGGTACTGAGTCAGTGGATGCTCAGGATATTCTGGATAGGTGCCAACGGATGCTTCAGACAACAGGTATTCTGGAGACCAGTGGGGTCTCATTCACTACTTTTCAGTTTTCTAGGACTGCACTCAGACGGTGGGAGACTTATGAGAGGCGTAGGCCTGTTGGTGCAACACCCCTTACTTGGAATCAGTTTTCCGTGGTCATTTTGGAGAAGTTCGTACCTCAGTCCCAGAGAGAAGAGCTGTGCAGACAGGTTGAGCAGCTTTGCCAAGGTGATATATCCGTGACGCGGTACGAGATGAGATTTTCTGAGTTGGTTCGTCACGCAGTCTGGTTGGTTCCCACTGATAGGGAGAGGATTAGGAGATTCATTGATAGCCTCACATATCAGCTGCGGTTTATTATGACTAGGGAGAGAGTATCTGGTGCTACTTTTGATGAGGTAGTGGACATTGTTCGGTAGATAGAGATGGTTCGTAGCCAGGAACGTGGAGAGAGAAAGGCTAAGAGGCCTCGTGGTCTGGGTGATTACAGCAGTGTTCCTTTAGGGGTTCAGTTTCACCGAGGTAGGGGTCATTCTTACAGACACGCTCAGACGGGTCGTCCAGCTCATCGTGGTGCATCAGCTAGCCATGGTTCTTATAGTGCTCACTCAGGCCAGTCTTCATTCAGTGCACTACCAGCACAGAGTTCTCATCATGCCTCGTCCGCACAGGCTTCTACAGGTCATTCCTCGGGTTATCAGGAGTAGCAATTCTGTCAGAGGAGGGGTTGTTTTGAGTGCGGAGAATTTGGTCATTTCAAGAGAGAGTATCCTAGGTTGTTGAGTGGGGCTTCACAGTAGAGTTCTTGACCGACGACACCAGCACCAGCAGTTACACCACCCGCCCTGCCATCTCGGGGTGGGGGTCAAGCAGCTAGGGGTCGCCCAAGAGGGGGAGGCCGATCAAGTGGCGGGCAGGCTCGATTCTATGCATTTCTTGCCAGGCCAGATGCTATTGCCTCCGACACAGTGATCACAGGTATTGTTTCAGTGTGCCACATGGAGGCTTCTATATTATTTGACCCTAGTTCCACTTATTCATATGTATCATTATATTTTGCTCATTATCTGGATATGCCCTATAAGTCCTTAGTTTCACCCATCTGTGTATCTACACCGGTGGGCGATATTATTAGTGTGGATCGTGTGTATCGATCGTGTGTAGTAACTATTAGGGAACTGGAGACTAGAGTTGATCTCTTATTACTCGGTATGGTTGATTTCGATGTAATCCTGGGTATGGTTTAGTTATCTCCATGTCATGCTATTCTAGACTGTCACGCAAAAATCGTGACATTGACGATGCCGGGGTTGCCAAAGGTTGAATGGAGGGGTTCTCTAGATCTTGTTCCTAGCAAGGTAATTTTTTATTTGAAGGCCCAATGTATGGTTGGATAGGGATGCTTGTCATATTTGGCCTTTGTGAGAGATGTTGATGCAGATGCTCATATTATTGATTCAGTATCGGTCGTACGAGACTTTCCGGATGTATTTCCTGTAGACCTACCGGGTATGCCACCCGACATGGATATTGATTTCGGTATTGACTTGGTGCAGGGCACTTAACCCATTTCTATTCCTCCATTTCGTAAGGCACCAGCTGAGTTAAAAGGATTGAAAGAGCAACTTCAGGAACTCCTTGAAAAGAGGTTTATTAGGCCTAGTGTGTCACCTTGGGGTGCACCGGTTATGTTTGTGAAAAAGAAATATGGTACTCAGCGGATGTGCATTGATTATAGGCAGTTGAAAAAAGTTACAATCAAGAATAAATATCCATTCCCGCATATTGATGATTTATTTGACCAGCTTCAGAGAGCGAGGGTGTTCTCCAAAATTGATTTGAGGTCTGGGTATCACCAATTATAAATTTGGGATTCGAATATTCTAATGACAACATTCAGGACTCGTTATGGCCGCTATGAATTTCTTGTGATGTCTTTTGGGCTAACCAATGCCCCAGCAGCATTTATATATTTGATGAATAGTGTATTTCAGCCATATCTTGATTTATTTGTCGTGGTATTCATTGATGATATTCTGGTGTACTCACGTAGCCAGGAAGAGCATGCACAACACCTGGGTATTGTATTACAAAGGCCGAGAAAGGAGAAACTTTATGCCAAATTCTCTAAGTGTGAGTTCTGGCTTAGTTCGGTGGCATTCTTGGGACATATAGTGTCCAGTGAAGGTATTAAGGTGGATCCGAAGAAAATAGAGGCAGTTCCGAACTAGCCCATACCATCCTCAGTTACTGAGATTCGGTGTTTTCTCAAATTGGCCGATTATTATCGTTGTTTCGTGGAGGGTTTCTCGTCTATTGCATCGCCTATGACTAAATTGACCCAGAAAGGTGCTCCGTTCAGGTGGTCGGATGAATGTGAAGAAAGCTTTTAGAAGCTCAAGACAGCTTTGACTACAGCTCCAGTATTGGTGTTGCCTATAGGTTCAGAGTCTTATACTGTGTATTATGACGCGTCGCGTATTGGTCTCGGTGCAGTACTAATGCAAGACGGTAGGGTGATTGCCTATGCGTCCAGACAGCTAAAGGTACATGAGAAGAATTATCCAGTCCATGATCTTGAGTTAGCAGCTATTGTTCATGCCTTTAAAATTTGGCGGCATTACTTGTACGGTGTCCAGTGTGAGGTGTATACCGATCATTGGAGTCTACAACATTTGTTTAAACAGAAGGATCTTAACTTGTGGCAGTGAAGGTGGTTGGAGTTGCATAAGGATTATGATATCACCATTCTCTATCATCCCGGAAAGGCCAATGTGGTGGCCGATGCCTTGAGTCGTAAGGCAGAGAGTTTGGGCAGCTTAGCATACTTACCGGTAGAAGAGAGGCCTTTAGCCTTGGAGGTTCAGGCCTTGGCTAATCGGTTTGTTAGATTGGATATTTCCGAGTCGAATCGATTTTTGGCCTGTGTGGTTTCTTGGTTTTCTTTATATGATCGCATCAGAGAGTGCCAGTATGATGATCCACATCTGCTTGTCCTTAAGGACATGGTTCAGAACGGTGATGCCAAGGAAGTCACTATTGGATATTACTGTGTATTACGAATGCAGGGCAGGCTATGTGTACCTAATGTAGATGGCTTGCATGAGCTGATTCTCCAGGAAGCTCACAGATCGTGGTACTCTATTCATCCAGGCACCGCGAATATGTATAAGGATTTTAGACAACACTACTGGTGGAGGCGGATAAAGAATGATATAGTTGGGTTTGTATCTCGGTGTTTAAATTGTCAACAGGTAAAGTACGAGCACCAGAGACCGAGAGGATTGCTACAGAGACTTGAAATACCGGAGTGGAAGTGGGAGCGTATTACCATGGACTTCGTAGTTGGACTCCCACGGACTTTGAGAAAGTTTGATGGTGTTTGGGGGATAGTAGATCGATTGACCAAATCTGCGCATTTTATTCCAGTCGGTACTAATTATTCTTTGTAACGGTTGGTTGGGATTGATATTCGCGAGATTGTTCGCCTACATGGTATGCCGGTGTCCATTATTTCAGATCGGGGTATGTAGTTTAGCTCACAGTTTTGGAGGGCAGTGCAGCAAGAATTGGGCACACAGGTTTAGTTGAGTACAACATTTCACCCTCATATGGACAGAAAGTCCAAGCGCACTTTTCAGATATTGGATGATATGCTACGCGCTTGTGTCATTGATTTTGGGGGTTCTTGGGATCAATTTCTGCCATTCGCAGAGTTTGCTTACAATAATAGCTACCAGTCAAGCATTCAGATGGCTCTGTATGAAGCTTTATATGGGAGACGATATCGGTCTCTGGTGGGTTGGTTTGAGCCTGGTGAGGTTAGACTATTGGGTACTGACTTGGTTCGGGATGCTTTAGAGAAGGTCAAAGTAATTCAGGAACGGCTTCGCACGGCACAGTCTAGACAGAAGAGTTATGCTGATAGGAAGGTTCGTGATATTGTTCACATGGTTGGGGAGAAGGTTCTGCTCAAGACTTCACCCATGAAGGGTGTGTTGAGGTTCGGGAAAAAGGGCAAGTTGAGCCCTCGGTATATTGGGCCTTTTGAGATACTTAAGAAAATTGGGGAGGTGGCTTATGAACTTGCTTTGCCACCTAGTCTATCAGGTGTTCATCCAGTGTTCCATGTATCCATGCTCCGAAAGTATGCCGAGGATCCGTCTCATATTCTGGATTTCAGTACATTACAGCTGGACGGTAATTTGACTTATGATGTGGAGCCGGTGGCTATTTTAGACCGGCAGGTTCGAAAGCTGAGGTCAAAGAATATAGCATCAGTGAAGGTGCAGTGGAGGGGCCAACCAGTCGGAGAAGCTACTTGGGAGATTGAGCAGGAGATGCGAAGCAAATATCCACACTTATTTGAGACTCCAGGTATTGTTCTAAACCCATTTGAGGACGAACATTTATTTAAGAGGGGGAGAATGTAATGACCCGGCCGGTCGTTTTAAGTATTATAACCCCGTTTCCCCATTTACTACTCAATTTATACTTTATAGTTATTTTACGACTTACCGGGTTAGTGGGTTCGGGTCCGGAAGGAATTCGGAGTGAAATGAGACACTTAGTCTCATAATTAAAAATTTAAGTTAGAAAAGTGGACTGGATATGAACCTATGTGTAAACGACCTCGGATTTAAATTTTGATGATTCCAATAGCCCCGTATGGTAATTTTGGACTTAGGAGCGTGTCCGAAAAATTATTTGGAGGTCCGTAGTAGAATTAGGCTTGAAATGCCGAAAGTTGAATTTTTGGGAAGTTTGACTGGGGGGTTGACTTTTTGATATCGGGGTCGGAATCCGATTCTGAAAATTGAAATACCTCTATTATATCATTTATGACTTGTGTGCAAAATTTGAGGTCAATCGGACGTGATTTGACAGGTTCCAGAGTCATTAGTAGAAATTAGAAATTTTAAAGTTCATTAGGCTTAAATTGGGGTGTAATTCATGGTTTTAGCGTTGTTTTAGATGATTTGAGGATTCGACTAAATTCGTATGATATTTTAGGACTTGTTGGTATATTTAGTTGAGGTCCCGAGGGTATCGGGTGAGTTTCGGATGGTTAACGGATCAAAAATTGAACTACAACAACTGCTGCAATTTCCTTCTGTTGGAAATTTCTTCTACCCGATTCGAGCCCAGAACCTGCAAGAATCGAGCCCAGGGTCGAGGGCCACGATCGAAGCCATGATCGAGGGCCACAGTCGAAGGCAGGGTCGAAGACATGATCAAAGACCAGGGTTGAGGGCCATGATCGAGGATGAGGATCAAAGCCACGATCGAGGCCCAGGATCGAGGGACATGATCGTGGATCAAGATCTAAGCCACGATCGAGGTCCAGGATCATGGGCCAGGATCGAGGACCTCGATCGAAGGCCAAGATCGAAGGCTAATATCGAGGCAGAACCGAGGTTGTCTGGGCAGAATTATAAAAATAGGGACTTTGTCCCATTCGCCATTTTTGACAAATTGGAGCTTGAGGAGAAGCGATTTTTGATATATTTTCAAGAAGGAAAACTTGAGGTAAGTCCCTTGTGATCATTTCTACTCCACAATATTGAATTATCATCGAATAATCCGACTAGATTATATGATTTTGAGATGTATATCGGAGATTGGAACTTAGAAATTTGGAACTAAGATTTGTAGATTTGAGGGTCGGGTTGAGGTCAGAATTTGGTAAAATTGGTATGGGTAGACTCGTGGTTGAATGGGCTTTCAGATTTTATATTTTTTGTCGAGTTTCGAGACGTGGGCCCCACGGGTAATTTTTGAGCTAAAATTCGGATTTTAATGGAAAATTAGCATTTTCTTATGGAATTAATTCCAATAAATTTTATTTACTGAAACGAATTATTTGTGACTAGATTCGAGGCATTTGGAGGTCGATTTGCAAGGCAAAGGCATACAAGAGTAAAGAATTTCACGCTCTGAGGTAAGTAACAGTTTTAAATTTAGTCCTGAGGATATTAAACCCAGGATTTTGGTATCATGTGATTATTTTGGAAGTGACGCACATGCTAGGTGACAGGCGTGTAGGCGTGCAATGAGAGGATTGTGACTTAGTCCGTCCCGAAAAACGGTAAAGTTGAATAATTTATTGTTAGCTATATGCTCTCTATGTGTTGATAAAATTCTATTGTAAATCATGTTAGAAATCATGCTTAGGCTATGCGGTAGTACTGTTGGGACCTACAGAGGTCGTGTACTTGTTGAATTTCCTGCTAAATGCTATATATACTCAGTCTCAGTTTTTACTTGCACATTTTATCTCGGTCTCTGTTATTATTATTAATTCATCATATCATTGTTGTTTGGGTTGATTTCATGATTAATGAGAGCACGAGAGACTGGAGAGATTTATGACTAAGAGAGGCCGAGGGCCTGATTGTGAGATATTGATATCATAGCACGTTAGTTGTCCGTGCAACACGTGAGTTGGCCCTGCAGATCCTTTTATTATATTATAGCACGTGAGTTGGCCATGCAACACGTGAGTTGGCCGTGAGGATTCGGATATTTTTATTATGGCACATGAGTTGTCCGTGCAAATTATAGTGCTTGGGCTGTAGGAGCCCTTCCGGAGTCTGTACACTCCCAGTGAGCGCGAGTACCCATTGAGAGTTAGTGATGAGGGCTGGGAGCCCAGGGAGTAATGAGGGCTGGAAGCCTAGTGAGTGATTGTTGTCCTAAGAGATTGTACTTGATTTCCATTTGTTGTTGCACTTAGTTGCTATCTGTCATTGTTGTGAAATCTCTGAAAGATTTTGATATACGGATTACATGAACATGAACTGTATAAAAATTGATTTGACATTAAATTGCCAGATTTGATAGCATGTCTATTATTTGCTGGAATTACTGAAATGAACCATAACTGTGTAGCTCGTTACTATCTTCAGTTCCTTATTTATTATTGTTACTTGCTGAGATGGTTGTACTCATACTATACCCTACACTTCGTGTGCAAATTCAGGTGTTCCCGGACATAGTGGGTATTGATTCTATCACACAGTTAATTTTCGGAGATTCTGAGGTAGCTGCTGTGTTTCGCAGACCTTGCCTCTCCTTCCCTATCTCCTTATTTACTATATTTGGTCTCATACTGTTACGGACCGTATTTTTCAGACTTGTATTCATAATTAGATGCTCATGTACTCAATGACACCAGGTTTTGGGAGTGGTTGTATCGGAAATTGTAAGATTTGTGAATGTTATTTAAATATTATATTTTTAGACTTGAAAAAAGTTGTGGTTCATTGAGATTTCGGCTTGCCTAGTATTGAGATAGGCGCTATCACGACTGATTAGAATTTTGAGTCGTGACAATATATATAGTCATTAGTATTTGCAATTTGATTTTTCTCTAGTTCTATTGGCTACGTTCAAGTTGTCTCCCAAAACTTACCACTGAACTTTTTGTCTCTCAATCCGAAAATTTTTATTTAGAATTTGTTTAAGTCATATCAGAGAATTTGTTTTCAAATTCTTTTGATGAGTAATGTTTATTACAAAAATAACTTA
This sequence comes from Nicotiana tomentosiformis, assembly GCF_000390325.3. Classification (NCBI taxonomy): domain Eukaryota; kingdom Viridiplantae; phylum Streptophyta; class Magnoliopsida; order Solanales; family Solanaceae; genus Nicotiana; species Nicotiana tomentosiformis. The sequence continues at coordinate 168,950,988 of NC_090813.1, read as the reverse complement.
TTTTTCCGGGACAAGGATTTAATGCATTTTTTTTAGATAAGGGCATAAATATAAACTTTATTATCCTTAACGGAACGGCTAAATCGATAAGAAAAATGAGTAAATAAATTTAGACAAATGCCCTTATGATAAAGGTTCCTAATTTTTTTTCTTCTCAAAGATCGTGCAAAAAGCTTAAAAGACATATAATATGGATCAAAGGTAGTATAATAGTATTTGATTAGGTGCAAAATTTAAGATATATTGGGCTTATATATAATTTTAATGACAGTGGAAGAAGAATATTAAAGTAATAATTGAAAAACTAGTTTGACAAAGCAATTTTCACATCATAGTATAATGAATTTAAAATTTTGAAAGTAATAGATGACATTAGGTGTGTACATAGGTCGGATTGGTCCGGATTTTTCAATTACCAAACCAAACCAATTGTATCTGGTTATTAAATCTAAAGACCAAACCAAACCAATAAAATTTAAATTTTTTAATCTCGATTTTTCTTGAGTTTTCGGATTTATTTGGGTTTTTTCCGCAAAGTTTTCATAGCATAAAATATATAATTTATGCTCCAAATATTTCTTTAATCCTAGTAAGACATAACTATATAAGGTATTTTTCAAGAAAATAATATAAAATATGAGATGAGCCATGGTATTATACTAAAATATTCAACAATAAAGATAATAAAATCGCATAAAGTAAATATTATTAACAAGACATAATGAAAATAAACATAATCTAAAATTACTAAGTTGCTAAAATAAATACGAGTAATAAGTATTATTAGTTACATGATTAAACACTAAAAAAATAAGTTATGCATTTTATCTAAACCATGAAAAAAATAGATATCCAACATTATTGTCATTCTTAGTACAATTGAATTGAATGCCTTTTGTTAGCATTAATATTGATTTCATTTTGGTTTGGATTTATTTGAGTTATTAATATTTATGGACTATAAAACTTATTGGAGCATTCAAAAATTATAAGTCCAAGTTTGAAATAATACGTTAGAAGATAAAATTATGAAAAAACTTAAGAAATATTTATAAACTACACTATAATAATTTTTTTATGTATTAAATATATTTTAAATTTTTATACATGTGATGTCGGGTTGGTTTGACTTTTTTTTAGTTAAAACCAAACCAAACCAATTATGATCGGATTTTTTTTCTAACACCAAACCAAATCAAACGAAACCAAAGTCAGATTTTTTTTTTTGGTTTGACTTGAATTATCGGTTTGGTGCAGTTTGTCGGTTTTCTTTGTATACCCCTAGATGTCACGCTAGAATTGAATAACAATTATTATTATGCTCGAATAACAAATTAATTGTAAATTATGAGAAATTATCATAAACTAATGAGCTGATTGTTGTAACTCTAATATTCGTATTTGGAACCGACTACACAAGCAAACTCACACAATGGAGTTAGACCATAAAATTGAATACGGTCTTAAACGTTGGTCATGCTTTTGATCTCGGTCTTGGTCTTGATCTCAGTGATAAGGAGACCTTTTCTTGGCAAATTTAAGTACATTATAAAGTGTCGGTGCTTTGTTGCTGAATGATGCCTAAGGAAGAACTAGATGGGGGATAGCCTGTGCCAGCACAGGCCCAATATTTAGATTTTGAAGCGATTGTTGCTTGTTTATTGATGCTTCCGGTAGTTAATTGATTATTTGATTGTTGCGGCCAAACGCACATGTAAGTATACGCGGTCGTCAAGTAATAAAATAACTAAAACTCGGATGCTGAACCCACGAGGACTTGTGATTAGCTATTAACTAAATTAGACTATCCTAACTATCTAAACAAGAATTAAAACTAGAAGTATTTAATTCTAAACTAATTAAATAAATAAAAATAAATAATGAACTTTGAACAGAAAAAGATTAGATTTTTATGTTATCAATGTAATGAAAACACGATCCACGGTTATGGGCTATCTAACACGATCTACGGTTATGGGCTATCTAACACGATCCACGGTTATGGGCTATCTAACATTCCTATTGTATTCTTCAATTGAATTGACTGACTAATTCATCTAATTCATTGGTTGACATGGTTAATATTGCTCATAAGAATCTGTCGAGTTCTTACTCGCCTATTCAAGCTAACCTAACACCTATATGTCTATGGAATTAGAACTAACAAGAACGCATTTATAATTTCTGTACATCAACCAAACAAGGCAATTAGGTATATGTCTATACTAACTGCGAATCCGTTCCCCGATGTCCAGGTTCAAGAACATGTTCTACTCAATCCTATGTGCAATCTAGAATTCCTACTTTCGAGTTCAATACTAGATTCGTAGATAGTATTCAATTGGTGATCGATCAATTAAATAATTAAGCGCAAGATTGAATAAATAAACCAATATGATAAATCAAGAAAGCAAAATCAATATCCGAATAACAATATGCATGAAAGAACCACAACCCTACAATGTGAAGTTTAGCTCCACATAGTGTCACGACCCCAAAATCCTAACCTGTCGTGATGGCGCCTAACGTGGTACCAGGCAAGCCAACTTCTCATAAAATATTTCCAACACTTTTAACAAGAATGAATTAAAACAAATTTAATAGCAACAGTTCAAAACCCCAAACATAACGCAGAATTCCCAACTATCGGGGTGTCACAGAGTACATGAGTATCTATACATCACAAGTCTGGAAAACACGGTCTATAATAGTCTGAGATAAAATACAGTAAACAAGAAGATAGGGAAGGAGAGATAAGGTCTGCGAAACACCGACAGCTACCTCAGAATCTCCGAAAAATCAAATGTGCGAAGGAATCAACACCCACTATATCCGGAAACACCTGGATCTGCATACGAAGTGCAGGGTGTAGTATGAGTATAACAAACTCAGTAAGTAACAATAATAAATAAGAACTGAAAGTAGTGACGAGCTTCACAGCTAAGTCCAAATACAGTAATTTTCAACACAAAAAGGGTAGGCATGCTCTCAAGTTCAACATTTGAAATTTCACAATAATTTCATATCAACTTCAACTGAAACAGAAGATAATGTCTTTCAGAAATTTCCAAAACAGTAATATATGACAGCTGAAATGCAGCAATAATGAAATAAATGCATCCTCTCAGAGTAACAGTCACTCAGTCCTCCCATTCACTCCAACCTCACAGTCACTCTTTCCTCACAGTCACTCATTCCTCATAGTCACTCATTCCTCTCAATCACTCAGCACTCGACACTCGTACTCAGTAAGTACATGCGCTCACTGGGGGTGTGTACAGACTCCGGAGGGGCTCCTTCAGCCCAAGCGCTACAACAAGCCAATCATGGCAAAATCAATGAAACATGCTGCGGCATGCAGCTCGATCCCATAAATATCTTCACAATTAGGCTATCAGCCTCATTCAGTCATCAACCTCTCCAGTCTCCATGGCTCTCAAAAATCATGATAAGCAGCCCGAACAACAATAATATGATGCATCAATATCGAACAATAGAGACTGAGATGAAATGTGCAAATAAAACTGTGACTGAGTGAAAACAATAATTTAGCAGATAATTCCATAAGTACACGACCTTTGTGGGTCCCAACAGTGTAAACACATGGTTTAAACATGATTTATAGTTCAATTTCTCTAATATGTGGAAAATGTACGGATATCAATAGATTATTTAACTACACAGTTTCATGGAATTGACCAAGTCACAATTCTTATGGTGCACACCCACACGCCCATCACCTAGCATGTGCGTCACCTCAAAACCAATCACATAACATATAATCCGGGGTTTCATACCCTGAGGACCAAATTTAGAACTCTTACTTACCTCAAGCTGTATAATTCTTTATTCTGCAATACCTTTGCCTCGCGAATCGGCCTCCAAACGCCTCGAATCTAGCCACAATTAATCCGATTCAGTCAATAAAAATTATAGGAAGTAATTCCATATGAAAATACAAAATTTTCCATAAAAATCCGAAATTTCATCCAAAACTCGCCCTTGGAGCCCACGTCTCAGAACCCGACAAAAGTAACTAAATCCAAAAGCCCATTCAACCACGAGTCTAACCATACCAATTTTATCAAAATCCTACCTCAACTCGACCTCCAAATTCTCAAATCTTATTTTCAAATCCCTAGGTTCAAATCCCCGATTTACACCTCAAAAATATATAATCTAGTCGGATTATTCAATGATAATTCAATATTAAGGAGTAGAAATAATCACAAGGGACTTACCTCAAGTTTTTCAGTGAAAACCTCGCTTAAAAATCGCCCAATCCGAGCTTCAAATGCCCAAAAATGGCAAAAGCTCGGAAACCCTATGTTTTTTTACTGTCCAGTGGTTTTCGCTTCTGCAAAATTATTAACCGCACCTGCGGTCTCGCATATGCGAGAATTCCTTTGCTTCTTCGGCTTCATCGCTTCTGTGGACAGGAAGTCCGCTTCTGCGGAGTCGCACATGCGACGTTTTCTTCGCTTTTGCGAAGCCGTCTCCCTTTCCCCTTTTCCGCTTCTGCGTGTATTTCTTCGCACCTGCGACCTCACAGGTGCAGAAATTTCTTTGCACCTGCGACCACTGTCCCTCTTCACAACTGGCCGCTTCTACGATGGGCTGGTGCGCACATGCGGATTCGCACCTATGATCAGACCTCCGCAGGTGCGAGAAAACCAGAAGCAAATTTCCAGCAGTGGTTTTAAGTCCGAATTTATCCGTTAGTCATCCGAAACTCACCTGAGACCCTCAGGACTTCAACCAAATATACCAAAAAGTTCTAAAACATCATACGAACTTAGTCGAGACCTCAAATCACATCAAACAATGCTAAAATTACCAATCAGACCCCAATTCAGGCTTAACGAAAACTAACGAATTCCAGCTTCTACATTCGATGCCGAAACCTATCAATTCAATTCCGATTGACCTCAAATTTTGCACACAAGTCCTAAAATGACATAATGGAGGTATTCTAATTTTTAGAATCGGACTCTGGCCCCGATATCAAAGAGTCGCCCCCCCCCCCGGTCAAACTTCTAAACTTAAATTTTTATTTTATCCATTTCAAGCCTAATTTAGTTACGGGCTTCCAAATAATTTTTCGGACACGCTCCTAAGTACAAAATCACCATACCTAGCTATTGGAATCATAAAAACTCTATTCAGGGGGTCATTTACACATAAGTCAACATCCGGTCAACCTTTTCAACTTAAGTTTTCATCTTTGAGACTAAGTGTCTCAATTCATTTCGAAACCTCACTGGACCCGAACTAATTACCCCGGCAAGTCACATAATAATTATAACTCACAAATTGAGCAGTAAATGGGGGAATGAGGGTGTAATACTCAAAACGACCGGCTAGGTCGTTACATTCTCCCCCTCTTAAACAAACGATCATCCTCGAACGGGTTTAGAATTATACTCGGAGTCTCAAACTGTGATGACCCAAAATGTCATCTTTAAATTTAATATATAATTATGTATTCTAAGACCTCGAAAAGTATTATTTATCATTCCTCGACTTGCGTGCGCAATCCGTAAAATTTTCTAAAATGTTTTTATGTGAAAAATGGATTAAAATATGAATTAGAGCTTTAAAACTCAATTGAGTTGACTTTGGAAAATATTTTGAGCAAACGGACTCAGATCAGTGTTTTGATAGTTCTGGTAGGTTCGATCGTGATTTGGGACTTGGGCGTATGCCCGGAATCAAATTCCGAGGTCTCTAGCCCGAGATATGGAATTTTGATGAAAAATTAAAATGTTTAAGTTCAAATAGTGACCGGATGTCTAATTATGTGAAAACGACCCCGGAATAGAATTTTGATGATTTCAACAGCTCCGTATGGTGATTTTGGACTTAGAAGCATGTTCGGAATTTTATTTGGAAGTCCGTAGTTAAATTAGGCTTGAAATGGCTAAAAACAAGAATTTAAGTTTGGAAGTTTGACTGAGGAGTTGACTTTTTGATACCGGAGTCGGAATCCAGTTCCAAAAATTTTCATAGCTCCGTTATGTCATTTATGACCTGTGTGTAAAATTTAAGGTCAATCGGAGTTGATTTGATAGGTTTCGACATCGAATGTAGAAGTTGAAAATTTTAAGTTTCATTAAGCTTGAATGAGAGCATAATTCGTAGTTTAAGCATCGTTTAATGTGATTTGAGGTTTCAAATAAGTTCGTATGATGTTTTAGGACTTGTTGGTATATTTTCTTGAGGTCCCGAGGGCCTCGGGTGAGTTTCGGATGGTTAACGGATTAAAAGTTGGACTTAAAACAGTTGCTGCAATTTTTCCTTTCTGATGGAAATTATGGCCCAAAATCGAGGCCCAAAAATCAAGCTCCCAAGATCGAGCTCCCAAGATCGAGGCCGAGGATCGAGGCCATGGATCGAGGGCTGCCTGGGCGGAATTATAAAAGAGGGCATTCGTCCCATTCGCCATTTTTAACAAATAGGAGCTTGAGCAGAGGCGATTTTTGATAAATTTTCAAGGAAAAAACATTGAGGTAAGTGATTCTAACTTGGATTTAGTCTATAAACATAAATATATCATTGTTCTCATCATTTAATTAGTGTTTTGAGATTGAAATTTGGGAAATTTTTAGAAATCTTATAGAAACGAATTTTTGAGATTTCGGTATCAATTCGGAGTCGGATTTGAGTGAAACTGATATGGTTGGACTCGTAATTTAATGGGTTGTCGGATTTTGTAACTTTCACCGGATTCTGAGACATGGTCCCCACAGACGAATTTTTAAATAATTTCGGGATTTTTATTAAAAATGTAGTATTTTCTTATAGAATTGATTCCTATAATTTTTAGTGATTGTATCGAATTATTTTGGCTAGATTCGAGCCAGACAGAGTTGGATAATCGTGAAAAAGGCCTTATAGTGGATTAAATTGGAGCAAGACGAGGTAAGTCTCTTGTCTAATCTTGTGAGGGGGAAATTACCTCATAGGTGATTAAAATTAAATAATTCATTTCAGCTTGCAAAGCTAATTGATAAATTGAAAAATCCTTGGAATTTAATGAATTATTATTCTTGCTTGTTAAAGAATTAATTGTTATTCCTGTAAATAATATTTAATTAATAAATTAAGAATTATTGCATTTGAAGGAATTTGATTATTTTCGCTAATTAAATAAATTATTTTAAATTCTGTAAATCATGCTGATTTAAATATCCTAGTTGTATTTCAATTATTACTATTGACCCATAGTGAGTGTCAAAGTCGGCCATCTCATTTCTACCACTTCGAGATTAGGCTTGATACTTACTGGGTACACATTGTTTACGTAATCATACTACACTTGCTGCACTTTTTGTACAGTATCTGAGACAGGTACTAATGGAGGACATATCATCACATATCCACGTCATCTCGAGGCATAGTGGTGAGCTGTCTTTCTGAGCCGTTCTGCAGCTACCAGTGTCTCTTCTTATATTTACATTCTGTCTATTTCATTTCAGACAGTATTTAGAGTTTTGTATAATCTACTAAATGCTCATGTACTTGTGACACCAGGTCTTGGCACACACACATTGGTAGAATTTGGTATTTTATTATTTTTTTGGATTAAAAGTTTAATCAATATATGATTAATTTATTTAGTTGGCTTGCCTAGCTGTAGTGTTGGGCGCCATCACGACTTATAGGTGAAATTGGATCGTGACAACATGGTATCAGAGCACTAGGTTCACGTAGGTCTCACAAGTTATGAGCAGACCTAATAGAGTCTTACAGATTGGTACGGAGACGTCTGTACTTATCTTCGAGAGGCTATAAGATGTTAGGAAACTACCTTTCTTCATATTCCATCGTGCAATTGATGTAGTACTAAATATACTTCTATTATTCTCTCACAGATGGTGAGAACACGCTCTAATGAGATTCCAGACTAGGGAAGAGCTACTCCCCCAGTTGCTAGAGGCCGAGGCCGAGGGAGGGCTCCAGGCCGTGGTAGAGGGCGAGGACGTCCCAAGACTATTCCAGTTATGTCTCCAGTGGGTCCAGTAGAGAATCCCATTATTGAGGAGCAGGGTAAGGTGCATGTGGTAGAGCCAGCTCCGGTGGATTTCACATCTGCACCGGGATTTCAGGATGTCATGAGTCGTATGCTGCGGTTCATGGATAATATGACTCAGGCCGATTTATTTCCGACAGGTCCAGCCACATCTTAGGCGGGCGGGGGAGGACAGACCCCTACCGTGCAGGCTCATGGACAGGCAACTGTTGTATATCAGACCCAAGGTGCACTACCAGTGGGTGGAGCCCAGCCAGTGGCAGCAGCTACACCTGAGCCCAGGCCTGCTGTAGCCTCCGATCCTCAAAAACTATTGGACAGATGGACTAGACTACATCCTCCTGTCTTCGGGGGTGAGCGACATGAGGATCCACATGATTTCATTGATCGTTGCAAGGATAGATTGTACAACATGAGGATATTAGAGTCTCATGGGGTAGACTTTGCTACTTTTCAACTAGAGGGCAGAGCCCGTAGATAGTGGCAGTCTTATACTCTTGGCAGACCAGCAGATTCGCCTCCCATGACTTGGGACTGGTTCACCCGTATCTTCTCGGACATGTATATTCCACCCTCCCAGAGGGAAGAGTTTCGGTTTCAGTTTGAGCAGCTCCAGCAGGGTCAGATGTCAGTGACTGATTATGAGGCGAGGTTTTTTGAATTATCTCACCATGCACTTATGATACTCCCTATAGAGGCGGAGAGAGTGCGGAGGTTTGTTGCGGGTTTACATACTGGCATTCAGGACACTATGGCTCGAGAGGTTGAGATGGGTACTTTTTATGAGCTAGTCGTGGAGATAGCCCAGAGGATTGAGGGTGTACGTCAGCATAGCTGAGAGCAGGTTACTAGAGATAAGCGGTTTAGGTATTCTGGAGAGTTTAGAGGTGCTCCGTTGGGGCCAGAGGTCAATTCGTGAGAGGGCAGTCCAGCAGGCCCCCATATCCAGCACCCCCGCACTTAGTACGACCTTATCCAGTCCACCAGCTTATTTTAGTGCTATACCAGTCCAGCAGGCTCCAGTACGACCTTATTTTAGTGCTATACCAGAGAGTTCTTATCGCCTACCAGCTATTCAGGGTTCTTCCCATGGATATTCAGGTCCCCAGGGCCAGACACTTAGTCAGCAGCCCATCGCACCGAAGAGTTGTTACGAGTGAGGGGATCCCAATCACATGCGGAGATTTTGCCCCAGGCTTCGGGGTAGACCAGTACAGCAGGGTCAGCAGCCTATGCTTACCAGACCAGTTGCTCCACCAGTAGTCCGACCACCAAGAGGTGGAGGACAGGTGGGTGGGGCCGTCCTAGAGGTGGAGGTCAGCCAGGCGGAGGCCAGCCAGTTGGCACTCCAGCTCGACTCTATGCTTTTCCGGCTAGACCAGATGCAGAGGCCTCAGATACTGTGATTACAAGTATTATTTTTGTTTGCGGCAAAGATGCCTCAGTATTATTTGATCCAGGATCCATGTATTCATATGTGTCATCTCTATTTGCTCCATTCCTGGGTGTTTCTCGTGAGTCCTTGAGTACTCCTGTTTATGTGTCTACTCTTGTAGGCGATTCTATTATTGTGAACCGGATATACCGGTCTTGTATTATTACATTCAATGGTTATAAAACTAGAGCAGATCTCTTATTGCTCGAGATGACCGATTTTGAAATTATTTTAGGTATGGACTAGTTATCTCCATATCATGCTATTCTAGATTGTCATGCCAAAACTGTTACCTTGGCTATTCCATCTTTGCCTAGGCTGGAGTGGAAGGGCTCGTCGGTTAGTTCATTTAATCGGGTTATTTATTTTATAAAGGCTCAACACATGGTTGAGAAGGGTTGTTTGGCTTATCTAGCCTATGTTCGGGATATTACTGCAGAGACTCCGGCTATTGATTCAGTGCCTATAGTTTGGGAGTTCTCCGATGTATTTCCTTTAGATCTTCCAGGTATGCCACCTGATCGTGATATTGATTTCTTTATTAACTTGGCTCCAGATACTCAGCCTATATCTATTCCACCGTAACGCATGACTCCAAAAGAATTGAAAGAGTTGAAAGAACAACTTGAGGAGTTACTAGCCAAAGGGTTTGCCAGACCGAGTGTATCACCTTGGAGTGCACCAGTATTATTTGTGAAGAAGAAAGATGGCACAATGCGAATGTGTATTGATTATCGTCAATTGAACAAAGTTACTATTAAGAACAGGTACCCGTTGCCGCGTATTGATGATCTATTTGACCAGTTGCAGGGTGCTAGGGTGTTCTCTAAAATTGACTTGAATGAGAGCATAATTCGTAGTTTTAGCGTCATTTTTATGTGATTTGAGGTTTCAAATAAGTTCGTATGATGTTTTAGGACTTGTTGGTATATTTAGTTGAGGTTCCGAGGGCCTCGGGTGAGTTTCGGATAGTTAACGGATCAAAAGTTGGACTTAAAACAGTTGCTGCAATTTTTCCTTTCTGCTGGAAATTCTAGCCCAAAATCGAGCTCCCAAGATCGAGCTCCCAAGATCGAGGCCGAGGATCGAGGCCATGGATCGAGGGCTGCCTGGGCGGAATTATAAAAGAGGGCATTCGTCCCATTCGCCATTTTTAACAAATAGGAGCTTGAGCAGAGGCGATTTTTGATAGATTTTCAAGAAGGTAAGTGATTCTAACTTGGATTGGTCTATAAACATAAATATATCATTGTTCTCATCATTTAATTAGTGTTTTGAGATTGAAATTTGGGAAATTTTTAGAAATCTTATAGAAATGAATTTTTGAGATTTCGGTATCGATTCGGAGTCGGATTTGAGTGAAACTGATATGGTTGGACTCATAATTTAATGGGTTATCGGATTTTGTAACTTTCTCCGAATTCCGAGACGTGGGCCCCACAGACGAATTTTTAATTAATTTCGGGATTTTTATTAAAAATGTAGTATTTTCTTATAGAATAGATTTTTATAATTTTTAGTGATTGTATCGAATTATTTTGGCTAGATTCGAGCCAGACAGAGTTGGATAATTGTGGAAAAGGCCTTATAATGGATTAAATTGGAGCAAGACGAGGTAAGTCTCTTATCTAATCTTGTGAGGGGGAAATTACCTCATAGGTGATTAAAATTAAATAATTATTACTAATTGTGGGGGACGACGTATGCACGAGGTGACGAGAGTCCGTGTTTAGCTACTATTAATGCTAAAGTCCGGATAGTTTAGGACTCAAAGCATGAAATACTTGTGTAAATTGTATTCCTTGTTTAATTAATATTATATATATATAAAGCATGAATTACTTGTGTAAATTGTATTCCTTGTTTAATATATATATATATTGTGAATTGTTAGCTAAAAATATTAAAGGATGGAAATCTCATATACTTGATTTTCTATTTAAATTAATTAATTATTAAGAGAAATTATTCTTCCTCCCGAATTTATCTTATAATAAATATACTCTCTTTCCGGAGGCACATAAGAAAATGTCCTCCTTTCTTGTGGAGCGGCCGAATGCCTCGGCATGATAGATGCATCTATGGATCGCGCCGCACGTCCCTCGGCAGTATACACGACACTCTGGATCGGGCCGTACGTCCTCGACAGAAATCGTGCTTAATAATAATAATAATTACACGATACTTTAATAATTTATTTCAACTTGCGAAGCTAATTGATAAATTGGAAAATCCTTGGAATTTAATGAATTATTATTCTTGCTTGTTAAAGAATTAATTATTATTCCTGTAAATGATATTTAATTGATAAATTGAGAATTGTTGCATTTGAAAGAATTTGATTATTTCCGCTGATTAAATAAATTATTTTAAATTTTGTAAATCATGCTGATTTAAATATCCTAGTTGTATTTCAATTATTATTATTGACCCATAGTGAGTGTCAAAGTCGGTCATCTCGTCTCTACCACTTTGAGATTAGGCTTGATACTTACTGGGTACACGTTGTTTACGTACTCATACTATACTTGCTGCACTTTTTGTGCAGGATCTGAGACAGGTACTAGTGGAGGACATATCATCACATATCCACGTCATCCCGAGGTATAGTGGTGAGCTGCCTTTCTGAGCCGTTCTGCAGCTACCAGTGTCTCTTCTTATATTTACATTCTGTCTATTTTATTTCAGACAGTATTTAGAGTTTTGTATAATCTACTATATGCTCATGTACTTGTGACCCCAGGTCTTGGCATACACACATTGGTAGAATTTGGTATTTTATTATTTTTTTGGATTAAAAGTTTAATCGATATATGATTAATTTATTAGTTGGCTTGCCTAGCTGTAGTGTTGGGCGCCATCACGACTTATAGGTGAAATTGGGTCGTGACACAAATAGGTGTGGATATTTTCTCCGCATCTCCCACTCAGTCTCCCAAGTAGATTCTCCGACTGGCTGACCTCTCCACTGCACTTTCACTGAAGCTATGTTCTTTGATCTCAACTTTCGAACTTGTCGGTCCAAGATGGCCACCGACTCCACATCATAAGTGAAATTACCATCCAACTGAACTGTTTTGAAATCCAAAACATGAGACGGATGTCCGACATACTTCTGGAGCATAGATACATGAAACACTGGATGAACATCCGATAGACTAGGTGGCAAACCAAGTTCATAAACCACCTCTCCAATCTTCTTAAGTATTTCACAAGGTCCAATATACCTAGGACTCAACTTGCCCTTCTTCCCGAATCTCATAATACCCTTCATAGGCGAAACTCGGAGTAGTACCTTCTCTCCTACCATGTAAGCAACATCGCGAACCTTTCGGTCGTCATAACTCTTCTGTCTAGACTGCGCCATGCGAAGTCGTTCCTGAATCAATTTAACCTTTTCTAAGGCATCCTGAACTAAATCAGTACCTAATAGCCTAGCCTCACCCGGCTCAAACCAACCCACCGGAGATCTACACCGTCTCCCATACAAAGCCTCATACGGAGCCATATGAATGCTCGATTGGTAGCTGTTATTGTAAGCAAACTATGCAAGTGGCAAAAACTGATCCCAAGAACCCCCAAAATCTATAACACAAGCACGTAGCATATCTTCCAATATCTGAAAAGTGCGCTCGGACTATCCGTCCATCTGAGTGTGAAATGCTGTACTCAGCTGAACCTGTGTACCTAATTCTCACTACACTGCTCTTCAAAACTGCGATGTAAACTGCGTGCCAAGAGTTATTCCTAAACCTTCAAATCACTATTCCACCTTATCACGCACATACCCAGAGGTGATCCCACACCACCCTATTCCATATAGGCCTGACAATACCATGTAATTGAAGATCATTACTTCAACCTTAGCCCATAAACCTTGGAATTTAATTTCCAACATTCAAAATTTCTTTTCAAGACCCGAATCTCACATCTATACACTGTACAAGTATAAACAAACTGTATCAAGCCATAGCCATAACTCCAGATATAATCGCATAACATACTACACAACTCGCATACTCGTAACACCATTCTCGATCACACTAGCTACTCAAAACCAAACCGGTATTAGTATTAAACCCCATATCAAATAAAACCTCATTCTAAAACTATCGTACACTGCTGATAATGAAAGAAACACGCGGAATCTCATAACCCCTTATCAGATCAACAAGTCATGGAGCTTTCTCAACCCAACCAGAACCATAATCACCTTCTAAGACGACTTTCAATATTATCCTCCCAATATACCATAATAAAATCTGATAGTACCCATTCTAGGTTCAATGACCATATATTATTAAACAAAACTATCCCACAGACATGCCACACCAATACAACTTAAGCCACAACTGCGCAACCTTGTACCCAAAATGGAAGATGTCTCAAAGAAGAGAACCGTATTGCAAGTTCAACAAGCACCATCATAACTGCAATGCTATAAGCTCATTATATATAGTAGAAGCAAGACACATGAATTTAATAACCGTAACCAGCTCTTCTAGAGCTCACATTACCATCACTCGCATGGATAACTCACGTGCTATAGTATCAATATCTGGACCCACACGGACAACTCACGTGCCAATAATATCAATATGTGGATCTGCACTGACAACTCACGTGCCAATAATATAATTTGCATGGCATGGTCACATGCCTCCAGTCCAAGCATATCATACAGGAGAAATCAAATAAGTACACATGTAAATGATAAATGAATTAAGATTCTCATGCTCCTGGACTGGTATAAATAACACGCCATAGAGTAGGCAGGTGCAAAGTGTGCTATCATAACTCAAATCAGCAAGTTAACGCATAAATAGTAACTACCCAATTTATTCAGGGAATTAGACTCTTTGTAACCTCAAGTGTAGTCCAGATAGTTCTCGACAAAGGTACAAATACGAGAAACATTATAACTTTACACTTAACAGTCAACTCTAAGCATATCTTTGCCTAAGAATTATTCCAAGTATGAATACTTGCCCCGATGCCCGCACATGGCTCAAACCTCCCATATGTATACACTCGTGGCGCGCAACTATCATAAATAATTAACACAATTAGTGCCTCCACTGAGTTTAAATAAAATACTCATCTCAACTAGGTTACAACCCTGAAACAATTTTCTTCTGAGAACTCCCAGTCCCCCAAATTCATCGAACAGATGAACCACCGTAACTGATCACAACTCCAGCACTCGAATGACTATCACATAATTCATGCACGATCATCCCACTAGGAATACTTCCATAATTCTTCCGTGCCGCATAACGATAATTGGAATATCAGCAGTCTATCACCCAGGTGAGTACCGCAATACCGATGAACATCTGTAAGTCAAAACACAATGCGCCTTCTGAAATACGCACCTTTCTCAGGGATTACCGAGCAGTTATAATATAAATCTAAAATATCTGAAACGAACTATTCTGTCCAGAAATCGTGACCTTCTCTTCAAGAATAAACTTTCACCTTGTTCATGTAAATCTTAATCCCGCACAACACACCACATCTATCATGCCATCATGTGACAAGCACGGGAATCTCATTATCAATTCTAAGTCACCAGCAAATTACATACCCGGTCAGTTAGAAACCTCCCTTTTGCTTCATTGTAGGAGAAAATCATAATACACAACACGTTCCCTACATCGGTAGAAAATATCCGGCTCAAACCATGGTAGAAACCATTAAGAACACTTTGAAATCCATTTGCACATAACCAAACTATCAGAACTGAATTCCTTTAACTTGACCAAGCCACGCAAATCACCAAAGCCAAGAATATTGCCACCAAAATATCTGTAAAGTCTCACCACATTATAATTACCCAAAAGAACCGAGCATACCATCACCATACTGGTCTAGCCTACTACTCAGTTGTCCTATTTACTTCAAGTTTCTTCTGAATTACCCTCAAGTTGACACTTCTCCTTATAAGAACACTACGATCCTTACCCAAAGCTCACTACAAGACATCCTAATATAAAACCATACCGCCCTAAGGCCCATAAGCCATTGTATTCTTCTTAAGCACCATAAAAGTACCACAACCGAGACCCCCACACTGAAAAGACCTTATGTGGACTTAAAATTGTTCCTTTTTACCTTTCTTGCACTGAAATGTAAAATCCATAGTCATACAGAATTACCGCAAGTCCCGACACCATCCAATGTAAATTATCGATTCCGGCGATATACAAATTTCGAAAATTTTTTAATTGACACATATACATTTTGAATCCATTAGAACCCTTTTGGAAAGTCACCCACTATGCTCAAATCTAAATTGCACCGCCCAAATGGGCCGAAAGACACAAGCCCTATTAGCACAACAACCCCCAAAGAAGTAACCATGCCTTAACACCACAATCAAATTCTTACTTCATGCGCACTACATCCTTCAAAATAAAAATTTAATCATTTCATGATTTTTTCTTCTTCATATTTTCATAAAGTGCAATATAACCCGCATTCAAGAAATTTTCTTACTCGAGTCATCCCCAATCCCAAACTTTACAAGTAATAGCTAATCAACAAGTATGCCTTGGACCAAAATCAATACCGCACATAATTGTGCAATCAAATCGTAGATAGCAGAGTCCCCCACTTGGCTCAAAGCCATATAACAAAACATCTGATAACTCACCATACCCATACTTTACTATTGTCATAATCCCGTGGTCAATTCCGCAAAAATTATTCACAAGCTCAGGTAACACAAACCATAAAATACCTCAAATCATCTACTAAGCTCGCCTTCATCCCCGTGACGATCAAGTCAACTTTCTCAACTAATACAAACTCAAATCTCAACACATATACCCTGCTGGGAGAAAAGAAACCCTCCACTCAACATTATAAGGAACACACACATGTAGATTACTCCGCAGGAGATAATCCACCTACTTAGCCTCAAATTGGCATCTTGCTATACCCTTTCGCAGCCACAATTACTATGAGATCACTTAATATTTTTAAATTTGAACTCATTAACACGACATAAAAATATACTTCGCTCTACAATTAAACAGCATGACAGGTCCCTCAATGCACTCACAACTCAAGACCGTACGTCACATCAAAACAGGAATCAATTACCCAATAACAAACTCTTGAGTCACAAGTAAACTTTATTGTCTCATTCAACCCATCTGGACATATCCCGCATTCATATCATACTCATCATATAATCATTCAACCACTCATCGAGCCACAAATTCCACTCATAGGAATACTACCAAATGCATAAGTCTAAACGCCCAAGTTCTCACAATCGAAACTACTGAGCTTAAGCTGTGGTCTAACCCTGGCCTCAAGTCCTCTAGACAGGCCCATCACCAAAACACAGAATACCCATCTCGAACCTCGTTCATGGAATCACAAGCCAGCGATGCACAAATGATACCGAGCGCTTACATGCGCACACGAATGCGTGGAAGAGATTCAAAGAGTTATGTTTCAAGATGAATCAATATCGCACGATAGAATACAAGAAAGTGAATTTCTTAAGGGTTTGGCAGCCTCTAGAAGATAAGTACAGACGTCTCCATACCGATCCGCAAGACTCTACTAAACCTGCTTATGACTCGTGAAACCTATGTAACCTAGGCTCTGATACCAACTTGTCACGACCCCAAAATCCTAACCTGTCGTGATGGCGTCTAATGTGGTACTAGGCAAGCCAACTTCTTACAAAATATTTCCAACACTTTTAACAAGAATGAGTTAAAACAGATTTAATAACAACAGTTCTCATAAACGGGATTAAAAACCCCAAACATAACGCAGAATTCCCAACTATCGGGGTGTCACAGAGTACATGAGCATCTATACATCACAAGTCTAGAAAACACGGTCTATAATACGTCTGAGATCAAATACAGTAAACAAGAAGATATGGAAGGAGAGACAAGGTCTGCGAAACACCGGCAGCTACCTCGAAATCTCCGAAAAATCAAATGTGTGAAGGAATCAACACCTACTATGTCCGGGAACACCTGGATCTGCACACGAAGTGCGGGGTGTAGTATGAGTACAACCAACTCAGTAAGTAACAATAATAAATAAGAACTAAAAGTAGTGTCGAGCTTCACAGCTAAGTCCAAATACAGTAATTTTCAACACAAAAAGGGTAGGCATGCTCTCAAGTTCAACATTTGAAATTCCACAGTAATTTCATATCAACTTCAACTAAAACAGAAGATAATGTCTTTCAGAAATTTTCAAAACAGTGATATATGACAGCTGAAATGCAGCAATAATGAAATCAGTGCATCCTCTCAGAGTAACAGTCACTCAGTCCTCCTATTCACTCCAACCTCACAGTCACTCTTTCATCACAGTCAATCATTCCTCACAGTCACTCATTCCTCTCAATCACTCAGTACTCGACACTTGCACTCAGTAGGTACATACGCTCACTGGGGGTGTGTACAGACTCCGGAGGGGTTCCTTCAGCCCAAGCGCTATAACAAGCTAATCATGGCAAAATCAATAAAACATGCTACGGCGTGCAACTCGATCCCATAAATATCTTCACAATTAGGCTATCGGCCTCTTTTAGTCATCAACCTCTACAGTCTCTCGGGCTCTCAGAAATCATGATAAGTAGCCCAAACAGTAACGATATGATGCATCAATATCGAACAATAGAGACTGAGATGAAATGTGCAAATAAAACAGTGACTGAGTGAAAAACAACAATTTAGCAGATAATTCCACAAGTACACGACCTCTGTGGGTCCCAACAGTATAAACACACGGTTTAAACATGATTTATAGTTTGATTTCTCTAATACGTGGTGTATGAATATTAACAGATTATTCAACTACACAGTTCCATGGAATTGACCAAGTCACAATTCCTACGGTGCATGCCCACACGCCTGTTACTTAGCATGTGCGTCACCTCAAAACCAATCACATAACATATAATCCGAGGTTTCATACCCCGAGGACCAAATTTAGAACTGTTACCTACCTCAAACCATATAATTTTGTATTCTGCAATGCCTTTGCCTCGCTAATCAGCCTCCAAACGCCTCGAATCTAGCCACAATTAATCCGATTCAGTCAGTAAAAATTATAGGAATTAATTTCATATGAAAATATAAATTTTTCCATAAAAATCCAAAATTTCATCCGAAAATCGCTCGTGGGGCCCACGTCTCAGAACCCAACAAAAGTTACAAAATTTGAAAACCCATTCAACCACGAGTCTAACCATAACAATTTTACCAAAATCCTACCTCAACTCGACCTCCAAATCCTCAAATCTTGTTTTCAAATCCCTAGGTTCAAATCCCCAATTTACACCTTAAAAACATGTAATCTTGTCAGATTATTCGATGATAATTCAATATTAAGGAGTAGAAATGATCACAAGGGACTTACCTTAAGTTTTCTCGTGAAAACCTCGTTCACAAATCGCCCAACCCGAGCTTGAAATGCCCAAAAATGGCAAAAGCACGGAACCCCTCTGTTTTTGTACTGTCCAGGGATTTTCATTTCTGCGAAATTATTAACCGCACCTATGGTCTCGCAGATGCGAGAATTCCTTCGCTTCTGCGGCTTCATCGCTTCTGTGGACAGGAAGTCCGCTTCTGCGGAGTCGCACATGTGAAGTTTTCTTCGCTTTTGCGAAGCCATCTCCCATTCCCCTTTTCCGCCTCTGCGTGCATTGCTTTGCACCTGTGACCTCGCAGGTGTGGAAATTTCTTCGCACCTGTGAACACTTCCCTTCTTCATGCCTAGCCGCTTCTGCGATGGGCTGGTGCGCACATACGGCTTCGCACCTGCGATTAGACCTCCGCAGGTGCGAGAAAACCAGAAGCAAAATTTTCAGCAATGGTTTTAAGTCCGAATTTGTCCATTAGCCATTCAAAACTAGCCCGATACCCTTGAGACTTCAATCAAATAACAACAAGTTATAAAACATCATATGAACTTAGTCGAAACCTCAAATCACATCAAACAACGCTAAAATCACTAATCACACCCCAATTCAAGCTTAATGAAAACCTTCGAATTCCAACTTCTATATTTGATGCCGAAACCTATCAATTCAATTCTGATTGACCTCAAATTTTGCACACAAGTCATAAATAACACAAAGGAGGTATTCCAATTTTCAAAATCGGATTCCGGCCCCGATATTAAAAAGTCGACCCCCCGGTCAAACTTTCAAACTTAAATTTCTATTTTAGCCATTTCAAGCCTAATTTAGCTACGGGCTTCCAAATAATTTTTCGGACACGCTTCTAAGTCCAAAATAAACATACGAAACTATTGGAATAATCAAAACTCTATTCCGAGGTCGTTTATATATAAGTCATTATTCGGTCAACCTTTTCAACTTATGTTTTCATCTTTGAGACTAAGTGTCTCAATTCATTCCAAAACCTCATTAGGCCCGAACCAATTACCCCGGCAAGTCACATAACAACTGTAAAGCACAAATTAAGTAGTAAATGGGGGAATGAGGCTGTAATACTCAAAACGACTGGCCGGATCGTTACACATAGACATGGTAGCCAAACAACAACTCATACAAAGAAATATAAAAATTACAATGTTTGGTGGAAGAAATATAAAATTTGATGAATTCCAGCCTCCACGGTGGCTCTGTGCTTATATTTTCCTCTCCAAAAACGTCTCTCCCTCCAAAATAGGTTTAGAACCTCTTTTATAAAAGTTGAGAGTGTGTAGGGCCGAAATAACCAAGTCTCGGACGAAATAGGAAAAATCCCGCACGCAGGGTCCAGGCCAGCAGCCTTGGCGCTAAAACCAGAAACGTTTCACGTCTGCTTGGGCGTTCTTTCAATTGCTTCCTAACTTCTGCTTCGTTTCTCATTCTTTTCCTTAACTTTTCAATTCTTTGAATTTTTTTCTTTTGTCTTTTGTTATGTTAAACTTTAATCATTATACATCCAATAATTAAATAATCATAAATCCATTCTTGTAGTGTATAAAATACACATAAAATCTCTATTTTGCTCACAATTTTATCTCCAAAGTACTTACACATAAAATAAACTCCATTAAACACAAATATAGTATAATTTAGCATTAAAGCATCAAAATATAAAGTAAACAATGTACTAAAAATATGAAATTATAGCCAAACATCACTACACCACACTTAAACGTTGCTCGTCCTCGAGTCAACCAATACTTTACACTATCTTTGAGCACTTAACATATTTAACACTTTTGAAGCACACTATACTAATGACTATGGTTGATAGCAATAATTAAACCTTAGCATATGTAATCACATACACTTCCCTTTAATCATGCCATAATTCAAAAATATTCAGAACAAAGATAACATATTCATAACAATCCTAGTCTCAAAAGCTAACTCAATGTCACAATGCACTCATGGCGTGAACACCCAATAACATAGAGAAGTCTAATAATGATATCTATCCCTCGTGAAATCATGTACCCTCACAACAAGATCAAGAGATTAAGTTGAATCCACATATTCAAATCAATTGCTCAAATATATTTTAAGAACTCACATATATTAAAGAAAATTGCTCACTCTCACAAAGAAGTCACATGCATGCAACCGGTACCATAGGCTTGCCCTTAATGTAAATCTCTACTAATGTAGGCCCGCTCGATCTAAAATCCATTAGGCCTTTTTCGTGGTTGTAATGTGGGCTAATGGATGAGTATGATATATTTAGGAATAGTAGTTCACCCTCCTAAACACTTTAACACATCACATAATCAACTTTAAAGGCATATTTCCTCAATCCAACTTTAACTTCACAAACAATATCACCCCCAAAAATATTTCCTCTTTATTTAAGCACTATCTTATTTTGTACTCCACTAGCAAAAATAAGATATTTATTCATCTACATTTTTATTTCTCTTTTTTTTTTTTTCAGATTTTTCTTTTCTTTTTTCTTTCAATTTTCGGTAGTGGTGTATTATTTTACAAAATAAGTGTACCCTTATTTCTTTCATTAGTTCCACTCAAAAGTCACCCCACACTTAGTCCTTTCTTACTTCTTTTAGCGCTCATTTCATAATTAAAGTGCTTTAAGAGGTAAAATGATCAAAACATTATCATTAAGAACAAAAGGGTATAGGCTCGTAATGCGGGTGCCAAATAAAAGTCTATATGATCAAAAGAGGTAAATAGGGATAAATTTTATTTATGGTAAGCAATACGCACAAAAATATCAAAGAAATCCTAAAATCATTTCTCAAACCAAGCATCACCTAAAATTTTGCTTCAACTCACATACCGGGCAAGTTCTAAACACAAGTACAATACATAGACTACACAAAAACCTTATCACACATGTCACATGACTCACTAAGGGACGGTCCCATCCCGACTCTCAACTAATGCAAGTGTTCACAAAGCCACGAGATATTAAGCATTAAGCACAAAGTGAACATAAGTCAAGTAAACGAGACATAGGCGCCGCAAAACATGCTATCCAATTTATAAAGGCATCATGATCAAACATTGGTCATGCTTTTGGTCTTGGTCTCGGTCTTGATCATAGTGATAAGGAGATAATGAGACCTTTTTTTGGCAAATTTCAGTACATTGTAAAGTGTCGCTGCGTTGTTGCTGAATGATGCCTAAGGAAGAACTAGATGGGGATAGCATGTGCCAGCACAGGCCCAATATTTAGATTTTGAAGCTACTGTTGCTTGTTTATTGACGCTTCCGGTAGTTAATTGATTATTTGGTCATGATATATACTTATGCTAGAAAAAATACGAAGGAGTGAAAGCACGATCTTACAATTTTAAGCTTGATATCATAGATAAATTTATCCCATTTTCTTCAAGAGTATATCAACTCCTGTACTGTTTAGACCCAAAAAAGTAATATACTCGACGACATAGCCTCCACAACAAAGTCTTGATACACCATTGACCTGACATGTGATATAAAATAGGAAACTCTTATTTCATTGTGCTGCTAATCAATGGCAATGTATGAAAACCTCCATTCATTTAGCGCATAGTCAGAGAAATGTTCCTCAAAACCAATATCTTTCAAAGCCCCTATCAGGGCATCTAAGGCCACCGAATTCCTGCAAAAGTTTAGTAGAAAACAAAATTCACAAAAGAGACAACTTGGGAGTGACCAACCTGACAGATAATCTCACATTGAATTTGAATTGAAAATTAACTTTCTTTCTTACCTTTCATTGATTCTAGAAAGTTGAATGTCTTCGCAAGAAGAAACCGTTTCAGGTCTCACAAACTCTTAACTCAGGGTCCAATTAGCATGAAACGTCCACTTCCAAAGTTGCAGCTGACCTAAAAGCAAATTCCATGGTTAAGGCAAAATAATATAGTGCTGCATTTTCTGTTAGTTATAATGATACAAACGACTTATTGTGATGTTTTATCATAACTAACATCATTTGATTTGCTCCGTCGAAGACTTGCAAATATTAAAACCATTAACTTTTACCGGTAGTCTATTGCTTACAGCAACGCAAAACAGTAAAACATCTATTCCAAAACCAATACTCACGATCCTCCCAAGGACTAATACGTTCCTTTTGAGCATTTGCATTCCGTTCAGCTATTTGAAGTCTTGAGTAGCTTCGTATGATATATTATGACTTGTGTGAATCGTCGGTTTTGGTTTTCAGGTGATTCAGAATTGATTTGGGAGAATGATTCTCAACTAGGAAACTTTAAGTTAGAAGAGTTGACCAAGTTTGACATTTTAGTATTTGACCTCGGATCGGAGTTTTGATGGTTCCGCTAGGCCCGGATAGTGATTTTGGACTTGGGCGTATACCCGGATTTGCATTTAGATATTTCTAGAATGTTTCGGCACTAATTGGCGAAAGTTAAAAAATTGAAGGAATGGAATGTTCATAAGTTTGACCGAGAGTTGACTTTGATGATATCAGGTTCGAATTGTTATTTCGGGAGTTGGAATAGGTTTGTTATGTTATTTTGAAATTTGTATGCAAAATTTGGGTTCATTCCGGGTTGATTAGTCTTAAATGAGACGCTTGGTTTGAAGTTTGAAGTTTATGAACTTAAGGGATTGATCTTGATCGACGATTCGTGGTTTTGATGTTGTTATGTGTGATTTGAGGCCTCAAATAGGTCTGTGTTATATTTTGGGACATGTTGATATGTTCGGACGGGGTCCCGAGGGGCTCGGTGAGTTTCGGGGTGGTTTCAGACCATTTCTAGGCCATTTTTAGTTGCTGGTTATTGGCCACAGGGGTGTGCATCGCAATCGCGGACTTTGGATCGCGTTCGCGAAGAGCAAATTTGTTGTTTGGGCACTGTGAATCGCGATCGCGAAAGCCTTTTCGTGATCGCGTAAAGGAAACTTCTGCTGTCACTGACTCAACTTTGGAAGCTTATATCTTGTAATTTATAAGGAATTTTGAGATAATAATAATAAAAAAAGGTTGTAGCCCTTTGTGTCTAGTTTTCAGAAAATCAAACCGTTTGTCATTTGGAGTTATGTACAAAAAGTTATGGCTGTTACACTACAACCTGTCTAAGAAGAGTTTTGGAAGGGTTAATGAAAGTTTATTCATCGCGATTGCGGGGAAATAGCCGCGATCACGTAGGGTAAAAATTGTCCGGGAAAATTTTCTAATCGCAATCGCGAGATTTGTGATCGTGATCGCAAAGGGTACCTCTGGACCAATGTATCTACTATATTTTGAAGTTTTCGCACATTTTAGCATATTTTGAGATATGGAGCTCGGATTGAAGCGATTGTTTAAGGCGATTTTCACCACATGAATTGGGGTAAGTATTTTTTACTCGGTTTTAATTATATTTCATGAATCCATCTTAGATTTTGTTATTTGAGTGACCATTTTAAAAGAGAAATTAGGGGGGTTTTTGTTTAAACTTTCATAAAGTGAATATTTGAGTTTTGAACATCGATTCAGAGTCGGATTTGAGTGAAACTAGTATGGTTGGACTCGTCATTGAATGAGTTATCGGATTTTGTGAGTTTTGTTAGGATCCGAGGTGCAGGCCCGGATTTGACTTTTTGGTTGACTTTGGGTTTTTGATTAAAGATTCCACCTTTATCGATTAAGTTTGTTTCTTTCGACATTATTTGATGTTCTTTAGTTGGTTTTGGCTAGTTGCGAGCCGTTCGGAGGTCGGGACGCGTGGAATGGCATTCCTAGAGTATGAGTTGGCTTGTTCAGTATTGGATTTGGCTTGTTCGAGGTAAGTAACATATCTAACTTGGATTTGAGAATATTTAACCTTGGGAACTGTGTTTAAAAGATTTATTAAGGTGACACACATGCTAGGTGACGAGCGTGTGGGCGTACACAGAGGAAAATCATGCTTTTAGTCAACTATTAGACTATGACCGGACTTGTTTTGCTGTTATATCTTGTTACATCTATGTTCTCCCTACTTGTTTGATTGTATGAGCTGTGAATCACGTTAGAAATCATGTTTAGGCTATGTACTTATTCTGTTTGGACCTATAGAGGTCATCTCTGTTGTTGAGTCATTTGCTTAAATTGCAATTACATTCTTAGTCATATTCATTAATTTGCATATCATATCTCAGTCTCTGTCATTTGTTGTCACATCATGTTATCATTGTTTGGGATGATTGGCATGAGATTTGTGAGCACCAGAGACCAGAGAGATTGATAACTGAGTTGGGGCTTGAGGGTCGGATTATGAGTGATATTTATGGGATCGAGCCACACGCCGCAACAGGTTTTATTGATTCATGATTGGATCGGGCTACACGCCGCAGCAAGTTTTATTGATTCATGATGGGATCAGGCTGCACGCTGCATCATATTTTATTGATTCATGATGGGATCGGGCTGCACGCCGCAATAGGCCATGTTGGCTTATATTAGAGCTTGGGCAGGTACGCCCCTCCGGAGTCTGACATACTAGTAGTGAGCGCAGGTAGCCAGTGCCAAGTGCCGAGTGATTGAGTGTAAGACAATGAGATTGAGTATTCTGAGAGTGTGAGTACATGAGTTCATCACTGTGATGCATTGCATTTGACATTCATACTCGGCATGTAGGCATAGAGATGCATTTGTCATGCTAAACGATATTGTGATATTCATGGCTGCACATGCACATTGACATGTAGGCATAGAGGTGTACTTTCCTCATGTTATCTGATAATGAAACATCTTATCCGTTGTTGAAAGTTTTTGGGATAAATCATATTTTTCTGATATACTCATATTATGGTGATTTTGGTGAAAGATTTAGGTTTTACTGTTATACCTGAAAAGCATGCCTATTTTTCCGTAACTGTGAACGAGCTGAGCATCATATCTTTGAGTTATTACTTGTGCTGCTTTTATTATATTGTTACGAGTTGGTTTTGGCTATTGGTGTCGGACTCTGACCGTTGTCCAAGCTCGTCACTATTTTTAACCTAAGGTTAGGTTTTTTACTTATTGAGTACATGGGGTGGTTTGTACTCATACTACACTTCTGCACGCAACGTGCAAATTTTGGAGCTGATGTTGCTGTGTATGGCGGGAGCTGGCATTGAAGATGTACCTGCGTTCCGGTTATAGCTGCCTCTTGTTCTTGGTAGCTTTAGATTTATAAATCTGTTTATGTATATTTCGAACAAATGATGTATTTATTTCATACTAGCTTTGTAAACTCTAAATCTTAGAAGCTTATAAATTGTACTACCAGTCTTTGGGTTGTTGTATAAAAGTTCAGTTATTTCATCATTATTTTCTCAGTAAATCTCATTTGAAATTGGATTATTGTTAAATTGGCTTACCTAGCGGGTTGGGTTAGGTGCCATCACGACTAGTTACATTTTAGGTCGTGACAATTTGTTATCCGAGCTCTAGGTTCATAGGTTTTATGAGTCATGAGAAAATATCTAGTAGAGTCTTGCGGATCGGTATGATGACGTCCATACCTATCTTCGAGAGGCTACATGTCATTTATGATAAACTTTCCATCTTTCTTTCCTTATCGTACGTCATTGATTTAGTTTGAAGCATATCTCTTTGAATTCCTTTCACTCACTCGTATGTTATATTAGCGTTCGGTATCAGCTGTGCATCGACGACTCGTAATTCCATGGATGAAGTGCGAGATGTGTGTTCTGTATTTTGGTGATGGTCCAATCTAGAGGACTTGAGGTCGAGTGCAGCTTGGGCACGTCGATTTCAGTTGTGTGAGTATGTACTTTTCGACTTCTATGTCCAGTGGTGTCCCTATGAGTGGGACTGGTGGCTCGGTGAGTGGTTGGATGGCTATATGATGAGTAGGATGTGACTGCAGGATGTGTTAAGATGGTTTGAGGGATGTGTTATACGGTCGGGAGTTATGAGGGTTTTGAGGGATTCTTTCATGTTATTTCATTTGTGGAACGAAGTAGATTCTCATTCTTGTTGATGAGTTTAGACTCAGGAAGATTAAGTGATTATGTAGTAGTTGTGGCTGTGAAAGGGGTATAGAGAGATGTCAGTTTGAGGATAAGAAGGTGGGTTATCACCTGCGGGGTAATCTATGGATGTGTGATCCTTATGATGTTGTGTGAAGGCTTTCTAATCTACCAGTGTTTTATAGGTGTTGCGATTTGAGTTTGGATTGGATGAGAAAATTGACCTGACCATCACGAGGATAAATGCGAGCTTAGCTGCTATATATGGTTTGTGTTACATGAGCTTATGAAGGGTTTAGTTGAATCTCCCTGCGGTATTATGACATTAATAGAGTATGAGTATTATGAGTTATCAGATATTTTATTCTATGGCTTTGAGCCAAGTGGGAGAGTCTACCATCAGCAATTTTATTGCATGGTTATGTGTTATATTGGTTTTGATCTGAGGCATACTTGTGGATCGATAATGACTTGTAGAGACTGGTTTTGAGGATGGCATAAGCAAGGAAATTCTTGATGCATGGTGTATTATGACTTATGGATATATGGATGTCTTGGAATGATTTGGGTTTGTTATATGTGATGGATGTAATGTACTAAGAAAAGGGATTCACTTGGCTGCTTAAAGGTGTGGATTACTTCTCTGGGGCATTGGTGTGCTAATGTAGCACATGTCGTTCGGCTCATTTTGGTGGTGTATATGAGATCTGAATAGAGTGGATGACTACCGAGAAGGTTCTAATGGGTTCAAGATTCATATGTGGTATTTTAGGAAAATTTGAATTTGTAAATGGCCAAGATCTGATATTAGCATCGGATGGTGTCAGGACTCGCAATATTTCTGTATCATTATGGATTCTACATTTCAGTATCAGAAATGTAAAAGGAACAACGTTTAATTCATAGAAGGTCTCTTCAAAGTGTGTGTCTCGGTTGTGGTACTTTTTGGGTGCTTAGGAGGGAATACAACGGCTTATGGGCCTTAGGGCGGTGTGGTTTTATGTTAGGATCTCTTGTGGTGAGCTTTGGGTAAGGATCATGGTGTTTTGGCAAGGAGAAGTGTCAACTTGAGGGTAATTTGGTAGGAACTCGGAGAAATAGGACAACTTGGTAATAGGTTGGATCAACACGGTAATGAATATGATTGGTTCTTTGGGTACTTATTATGTGGTGAGTCTCTACAGGTGTTTTGTGGCAATACTCTTGGGATTGGCGACCTGTGTGGCTTGGTTGAGTTAGAGGAATTCAATTTTAATGGCTTGGTTATGTGCAAATAGGTTTCGAAGTGTTCTCGACGATTTCTTCCATAACTTGAGATGGATTTATCTACATGTATGAGGGGTATGTAGCGTGTTATGATTTTCTTCTGGATGGAATCAAGTGGAAGGTTTCCAGCTAATCGAGTATGTAATCTACTAGCGACTCAGGGTCGATAATGTGATTCTCGTATTTTCATATGATGGCATGATAGATGCGATGTGTCGTGTAGGATTGAGATTTGCATGTGCAAGGTCATAGTTTAGTTTTGAAGGGAAGGTCATGAATTCTTAGACAATATGGACAGTTTGAGATGACTAGATGAAATCTATTACTACTTTGTATTGTCTGAGAAGGGTGCTCATTTCAGAAGGCGCACTGTATTTTGACTTACGGATGCTTCATTGGTATTGCGGTACTCACCTGGTTGATCGACTGCTGATGTTCAAATTTTGCTATATGGCATGGAAGAATTATAGAAGTATTTCTCACGGGGATGATTATGTATGAGAGATATGTTAGTCATTCGAGTGGTGGAGTTGGGATCAGCTATGATGATTCATGTGTTTTATGAATTTGGAGACTGGGAGTTCTCAGAAGCAGATTATTTCAGGGTTGCCGACTGTGAAGATGTGGCCAAAGTTAGCTAGATGGTAGTACGTGCTATGGTTAGGTCATTGTGGACTTTTGGAGGGCCATTTATTCATTTGGGGATGACCGGAGTTGATTTGGGGGGCCATTAGTTGGCCCGATGAGGATGTGTATTCTACACCGGATCGGATTTGCTGACTCAGCACCGTTATTGCTGAAAGGTGTGTCATTCGGTTAGAGTTGAGCTTATTCGCGTTCTGATATGTTCTATGTGTTACTCTTTTATGCTACGAGGGGTTGTGATTTTTTGGTTATATGCACACCCCATGCGGTTCTGTTTGGGCCTTGTAGCGAAATTCAAGCAAGATGGTTATTGGGGTGTTGAATGGTTGATTGCACCTTGTCTATGGTCTTTCCGGACTGTGGTACATTGTATCATTCGCTTCTCCTTGGTTATGGTCATGCACTTTGTATACTTGATGTCGAATTGCGTGTGGTTGTTGATTTTGAGCATTGTGGCTTAAGGTATTTCATAGGACCAGTGTTTGGATGGGGTCACGCGTTGCAATGGAGTTACGTTGAGATATGATCTTTTGAGTTAAATTCGTGAGTTTTGGTTCTACTATGTGTGATGGGTTCGTAGCATTGTGTTTGTGGTGGCACTTGTTGAGTTTGTGAGACAATTCTCTCATTTGAGTCATTTTCCATGTTCGAGTACATTTGAGTTGTTGCTTATTGGTGCACAAATTGTACGGTTGCGGCTTTAGGTTGTATTGGTGTGGCATGCCAATAGAATAGTTATATTTGATGAGATAAGGTCATTGGACCTAGAATGGATACTATAAGATTTGATTATGGTATATTTGGAAGAATAATATCAGAAATTAGCTTAGGATTTGGGTTTGGTTCTTGTCGGACGAGAGAGAGAGCTCCATCATTTATTGAGCTGATGAGTGGTTATGAGTTTCTGCGTGTTTCTTTCATCATCAGCGGTGTACGAATGTTTTGACCGAGGTTTTATTTCATATGAGGTTTACTACCGGTAACAGGTTATTTTTGAGCAGCTATTGTAAATGAAAATTATTGCTACGAGTATGCGAGTTGTGTGATATATCATATGATTACATCATGGGTTATGGTTATGGCTTGATACAGCTTGTTTAGACTTATACAGTGAGTAAATGCAGTTCGGATCTTGTAAGGAATTTCTGATGTTGGAAATTGGGTTCTAAAGCTTACAGACTAAGGCTAAAGTAATGTTCTTCAGTTATGTTGTGTTGTCAGGCTTACATGGATTGGGGTGACGTGGGATCACCCCCGGGTATGTGCATGGTAAGGTTACACGGTGATTTTATGGCATTAGAACGACTCTGGGCACGTTCGAGGACGAACGCATGTTTAAGTGGGGGAGAATGTAACAACCCGACCTGTCGTTTTTAGTATTTGTATCGGACCCTAGCTCGATAATGACTTCGAACTCGATGTTTGACCTATACCTGAAATCTGAAGCTCGTTCGTACCATCTTCGGAGCCCTTCTCGATATTATGAAGTCTTTCTTTGGTCCATCATGATCCTATCTCGATCAATCGTACGAAGGCCGAAATCAATTTCGACCAAGGAAGAGCCCTGTAACTTTTTCATTATCATCCAAAATGTCATGGAGACACTGTTGTTTGATTTTAGGTATTCTTAGATAATGTAAATGACGGTAAGATCTATCCTATAGTATTGTTGTGGATGATACAGACAAAGCTTGATATAAGTAGGTCCAAAAATAAAAAAAAATTATCAGAAAAAATATCACTGAAATGAAGCAGAACAATAAAACGGAAGTTACACTCCAACCGTATTTGACTTTAGAACAAACTGTAATGCAGCATTTGGTGAAAACACCATGAGTAAATGCCCCATGAAATCTGCTCCGTTCCCTCTTCAACTGTGACCTAAAAGTTATTTTTTTTAAAATAAAAAATTCAAAGTGAAGTAGATAAAGGCCAGAGCTTCAAACGGTAAAAAGCTTTGAGATGTGTTTAAATCGGATATACTATCAATAAGCACTAAAGATCCATCTAAATTATTGACGTTCTCATACCATCAGTAAGTACTACAACCAATGATACTGCCAAAACATTGTCATCATACACACTCTCTCTTTCCCTCAAATATGAAAGTGCAAGTTCATGATCCGTCAGATCTTCAACTCTAATCTACAACAATTTTAAAAGAAACAATATTCCAAATGTCATAAATCCTATAGATGCTCAGATCAAAAGCGTACAAGTCCACATTAGGCTTGGAATAAAATCAATTGATCCAGCAAATTATCAAACACATTAGGCATGATATGCTTGCCGATTAAACACTTTACCCATTCAATACAACACACATGTATAAATCTGAAATTCGGAATAACAAAATTGAAATGGTAATCAAATGGCATAGGATAGTCCGGTCCGTTCACGCAGAATCATCATATATCATATTTGTATTGTTCTTCTTGGAAGTGAGTCAAATTCATGCTGTACTCTTACCAAGTGATAAATTTGTTAAATATAAATGAATTTATTATAATAACAGAGCCTTTTTTAGAATATTTAAGGATTTACCAAACTGGAAAATGAATCGACAATTCTAGAAAGAAAAAAGTGAATCTACAACTAAATTTTGAAATGCAATATGACCTTAGCTTGTCAGTGATTATAGATGGTCGAGAGTATTCCAAAGAGCCAATCATTCCTAACTCCTCCCAACAGGACTTCACTCTTAACCTTGAAAAAATGCATAAAAGATTTACTCCCAAAGCTAGAGTATACATAAAAGAAGAATCCATATTTATGGCCCAAAAATAGGAAAAAGTCCATTTTCAGTCAGTCATAAATTGTAAAGAAAGAAGAAAAATATACTATGATGTTACTGTTAAAGTAAATTATTTTCAGTACCGTATAAGGCCAATCCAGTCCTGGGGTAATTTATCCCCAAATGCAAATGATACGGACAAGATCCATGTCCAGGTAAATTCATTACAATATAAATAAGTAAGGCATGTCCATGCCCTGGGAACATCCATCCCAAATATATATATATATATATATATATATATATATATATATATATATATATATAAGCAGTAAGTAAGGCAAGTCTATGCCTTGAAAAATCCATCCCGAATATATATAATCATCTACGCTCACTGGGGTGTACAGACTCCGAAGGGGCTCCTTCAGCTCAAGCGCTCTAAGTCTACCGCGCTCACTGGGTATTTGTGCAGACTCTCGGAGGGGCTCCTTCAGCCCAAGCGTGATATAAATCTAATATGGCCTACTGCAGGCGGGCAGTCCCGAACCGTATAATAATAATAAAGCAAATAAGGCCTGCTGCAGGCGGGCAACCCCGATCCATAAAATAGTAAGGCCAATAAGGCCTGCTGCAGGCGGGCAGCCCCGATCCATAAAATAGTAAAGCCAATAAGGCCTGCTGCAGGCGGGCAGCCCTGATCCAGAACAATAATAATGTATAAAGCCATTCTGGCCTGCTGCAGGCGGGCAGCCCCGATTCATTTAATAATAAAATATATAAATCCAAATGGCCTGCTACATTGCGCAGCTCAATCCCATAAATATCCTTACAATGGACAATTATTACTGAATGTGAAATGTATATTTTAGAACAATTAAATAAGAGGGTTTTTCACAATTTTTCCAACTTAATTCACCCATTAATCGATAAAAACAATCATAGATTCGGGTAATTTAACCAATATTGAGTTAAGAATACTTACCCTATTGTTTTCTCTAAAAATCTCTCAAAAATCGCCTCTTCCCGAGCTCTTATCCGTCAAAAATGAAAAATAGGACGAAATCTCATTTTCAGAACTTAAACTCTCTACCCAGTGATTTCTTCTACGTGATCACGAACTTCCTCACTCGATCACGTAGCACAAATTTTTACTGCTCATAAAAATAACTCTACGCGATCGCAAACTATCCCATGCGATCGCGAAGTTCAAACCTACAGGCCCTCGCGATCGCAAACCATTTCACGCGATCGCGAAGAACAAACGCGTGGCCTTCCCTGCTGTTCCCCTTACTCTACGCGAACGCGACCTCCTATACGTGGTCGCGAATACCAAATTCCCACACCTACGCGGTCGCGAATACCAAATTCCCACACCTACGTGATCGCGGCCCTATTCACGCGATCGCGAAGAATAAAAATATCATTGCCTCAAACAAGCCTACGCGATCGCAAACTATCTCACACGATCGCGTAGAACAAAGTCGCCTCTGCCCAAATTACACTACGCGATCGCAGACAAACTTACGCGATCGCATATAAGGAAATCAGGAGAAGAAAATACCAGCAGCTATGAGCAGTCTCCCAAAGACCAAAAGTGATCCGTTAGCTGTCCGAAACTTATTCGAGCCCCTCGGGACCTCAACCAAATATACCTACAAGTCCTAAAACATCATACGAACTTAGTCAAACCCTCAAATCACCTCAAATAATGTTAAAACCATGAATTACACCCTAATTCAAGCCTAATGAACTTTGAAAATTTTAATTTCTACAAATGACTTCGGAACCTATCAAATCACGTCCGATTGACCTCAAATTTTGCACACAAGTCATAAATGACATAACGGACCTATAAAAATTTTCAGAATCTGATTTCGACCTCGATATCAAAAAGTCAACTCCCCGGTCAAATTTTTCAAAAATTCAACTTTCGGCATTTGAAGCCTAATTCCTCTACGGACCTCCCATTAGTTTTTCGAACACGTTCCTAGATCCAAAATTACCATACGGAGCTATTGGAATCATCAAAATTCAATTGCGAGGTTGTTTACTCATAAATCAATATCCGATCAACTTTTTCAACTTAAGTTTTTAATTATGAGACTAAGATAGGATAGTTGTGTTTAATACTATAAGGTCATTGGACCTAGAATTGATACTATCAGGTTTGATTCTGGTATATTGGGAGGATAATATTGAAAGTCGACTTAGGAGAGGATTGTGGTTCTGGTTGGGGCAAGAGAGCTCCATGGCTAGTTGATCTGATGAGTAATTATGAGTTTTTTGATTGTCCTTTCATTATTGGCAGTGCACGAAGGTTTTGGAATGAGGTTCTGTTGAATGCAGGGTTTTAATACTAATACTTGGTTGATTTTGGAGTAGTTACTGTGATCATAAATTGTGTTACGAGTATGCGAGTTGTGTAGTATGTTATGTGATTGTATCTGGGATTATGGTGATGGCTGGGTACAGCTTGTTCAGGCTTATACAGTGGGTAGATGTGAGATTCGGGTCTTGAAAAGAATTTTGGATGTTAGAAATTTGGCTCTAAGGTTTTTGGCTAAAGTTAAATTAATGATCTACAATTGTGTTGTGTTGTCAGATCTATAGAATATGGTGGCGTGGGATCACCCCCGGTATATGCGTGGTAAGGTGTAATAGAGATTTGAAGGTTAAGAACACCTCTTGGCATTTTAGAGTACGAACGTATGTTTAAGTGGGGGAGAATGTAACTACCTGACCGGTCGTTTTGAGTATCACAACCTGTTCCCTCATTTACTGCTCAATTTATGCCTTACAGTTGATTTATGACTTATCGGGTTAGTTGATTCGGGTCCGAAAATATTTTGGAGTGAAAATATAACTCAATCCACAACTGCGCAACCTTGTACCCAAAATGGAAGATGTCTCAAAGTAGAGACCCGTATTGTAAGTTCAACAAGTATCACCACAACTGTAATGCTATAAGCTCATTATATATAGTAGGACCAAGACACACAAATTTAATAACAGTAACCAGCTCTTCTAGAGCTCACATTAACATCACTCGCATGGACAACTCACGTGCTATAGTATCTATATCTGGACCCGCACGGACAACTCACTTGCCAATAATATCAGTATATGGATCCGCACGGACAACTCACGTGCCAATAATATCAGTATATGGATCCACACGGATAACTCACGGGCCAATAACATAATCCGCCTGGCATGGTCACAGGCCTCCAGTCCAAGCATATCATAGAGGAGCAATCAAATAAGTACACATGAATCATCGTAACTAATCCCAACTCCAGCACTCGAATGACTAACACATTTTTCATACACGATAGTCCCATGAGGAATACTTTCATAATTCTTCTGTGCCACATAGCAATAATTTGTATATCAATAGTTTATCAACCAGGTGAGTACTGCAATACCGATGAACATCCGTAAGTCAAAACATAACGCACCTTCTGAAATGCGCACCGTTCTCAGGAATTTTCGAGCAGTTATAACATTAATCGAAATATCTGAAACTGACCATGTTGTCCAACATTCGTTACCTTCTCTTCAAGGCTGAACTGTCACCTTGTACATATAAATCCTAATCCCGCACAACACGCCACATCTATTATGCCATCATATGACAAGCATAAGAATCCCATTATCCACTGTGAGTCACCAACAAATTACATACCCGGTTAGTTAGAAACCTTCCTCTTGCTTCCTTCCAGGAGGAAATCACAATACACAACACGTTTCCCACACCAGTAGAAAATATCCAGTTCAAACCATGGTAGAAACCATCAAGAACACTTTGAAATCCATCTACACATAACCAAGCTATTAGAACTAAATTCCTCTAACTCGACCAAACCACGTAGGTCACCAAAATATCTGTAGAGTCTCACCACATCATAAACCCGTATAAATACCACAACCGAAACACCCACTCTGAAAATACCTTATTTGAGTCTAAGGCCGTTTCATTCACCTTCCTGATACCGAAATATAAAATCCATAATGATATACAAAAATGCCACAAGTCTTGACACCATCTAACTTAAATCTCAGATTTTAGCTATAAACAAATTCGCCAAAAGTTCTCAATTGTTATATATTAATCTCGAATCCATTAGAACTTTCTCGAGAGTCCCCCCTTTGTTCAAATCCACATTACACCGCCAAAATGGGCTAAAAGACACGTGCCCCATCAACACAACAACACTCAAAGAAGTAACTCTACTTTAATACCACCTATCAAATTCATACTCCGTGTCCACTACATCATTCACAAATAACAAATCACTCATCCCACGATTTTCATATACTCATAAAGCGCAATATAACCCGTATCCAGAAATTTCCTTACTCGAGTCATTCTCGAACTCCACCTCTGTAAGTCATCTATGATTCTCAAGTATACTTCAGACCAAACAACAAAAAATATTTGACACATAACCATGAATTGAATTGTCAATAGCAGGCTCCCCCACTTGGCTCAAAGTTATAGATTAAAATATTTGATAACTCACAATACCCATGCTTTATTACTGCCTTAATACCGCAGTCAGTTCAACGAAAATTCTTCACAAGCTCAGGTAACACAAACCATAAAATACCTCAATCATCCACTAAGTTAGCATTCATTCTCTTGACACTCAAGTCAACTTTCTCAACTAGATTCAAATTCAAATCTCAACACATACACTCGCTGGTAGAAAAGAAACTCTCCACTCAACATTATAAGGAACACATCTACGTAGATTACTCCGTAGGAGATAACCCACCTGCTTAGCCTCAAATTGGCATCTTGTTATACCCTTTCGCAGCTGCAATTACTATGCAATCACTTAATCTTTCTGAGTCCAAACTCATTAACAAAACATGTGAATTTAATTTTTCCCACAACTTAACTGAAAATTCCTTCAAAACATTCATACTCGAGACTGTACGTCACATCAAAATGATGTCACATATCAAGAAAACACTTTTGGTCACATTCAAATCATCTTAACATATTCCGCAGTCACATCATACTCATCACAAAGCCATTCCACCGCTCATCGAGCCACAAATTCCACCCGTAGGGACATTACCGGACATATGAGTCCAAATGTACACATTACAACTGAAGCTACCGAGCTTAAGCTGCGGTCTAACCCTGGCCTCAAGTCCTCCAGACTAGCCCACCACTAAAACATAGAATATACATCTCGAACCTCGTTCATGGAATCACAAGCCAGCGATGCACAACTGATACTGAGCGCTCACATGCGCACACGAATGCATGAAAGGAATTCAAAGAGTTATGTTTCAAGCAGAATCAATTCCGCACGATAGAATACAAGAAAGTGAAATTTTCCTAAGGTTTCGGCAGCCTCTCGAAGATAAGTACAGACGTCTCCGCACCGATCCGCAAGACTCTACTCAACCTGCTCATGATTCATGAGACCTATGTTACCTAGAGCTCTGATACCAATTTGTCACGGCCCAAAATCTCACATGTCGTGATGGTGACTATCTCAATACTAGGCAAGCCAAAAATCCCAATAAACCACCATTTCTTTTAAATTTGAAAATAAAATAATTAAATTCAGCAGAAGAAATCTGAAAATTTCAAATATATCGCTCCCAAAACCCGATGTCACTGAGTATATGAGTGTCTAATGTGAATACAATATTTTTTACTGATAAAAACCACTACCTGAAAGTACAGAACAATACAATAACTGAAGGAAAGAGAGATAAGGTCAGCGGACGCCAAGTAACTACCTTTATAGTCTCCAACTGTTAGTACTCTGAAATCTAACAATCTCCGTTTTCGAAAGCACCTGGATCTGCACACGAGGTGTAGAGTGTAGTATGAGTACAACTAACTCAATAAGTAACAAGACTAACCTCTGGGCTGAACGAAATGATGAGTTCCGCA
Source organism: Nicotiana tomentosiformis (assembly GCF_000390325.3). Lineage (NCBI taxonomy): Eukaryota > Viridiplantae > Streptophyta > Magnoliopsida > Solanales > Solanaceae > Nicotiana > Nicotiana tomentosiformis. The sequence goes on along the minus strand of NC_090813.1, from coordinate 168,913,561 downwards.
GGTACAGTCCAGTAAAAATAATGGTACAGAAATGTAGGCATGCTTTCAAGTTCAAGAGATAAACTCAGTACAAATGAAATAGATCAATACTGCATGATATAAGGAATATGACATCTCAGTAGCAAGACCTCCTAGGTGTGTGTGCAGACTCTCGGAGGGGCTCTTTCAGCCCAAGCGTGATATAAAGCCAATATGGCCTACTGCAGGTGGGCAGTCCCGATCCGTATAATAATAATAAAGCCAATAAGGCTTGCTACAGGCGAGTAGCCCTGATCTATAAAATAGTAAAGCCAATAAGACCTGTTGTAGGCGGGCAACTCCGATCCATAAAATAGTAAATCCAATAAGGCCTGCTGCAGGCGGGAACCCCGATCCAGAACAATAATAATATATAAAACCATTCTGGCCTGCTGCAGGCGGGCAGCCCCGATCCATTTAATAATAACATATATAAAGCCAAATGGCCTGCTGCGTTGCGCAGCTCAATCCCATAAATATCCTCACAATGGACAATTATTACTTAGTGTCAAATATATATTTTAGAATAATTAATTCAACAGCATAACGACCCTATGGGTCCTAAAATATCGGCACATAGCCTAAACATGATCTTTATTACTAGCCTCAGCTTAATTCCTCTAACACGTGCCACATGTTCAGATAATAAAATGATTCTTTAATTTTACTACGTCACATGATTTATTCAAGATACAGTTTCTATGGTGCACGTCTACATGTTCGTCACCTATCGTATGTGTCACCTCCAAACAATTCATATCATACCAAATTCAGGGATTCATACCCTCAGAACCAAGTTTAGAAGTGTTACTTACCTCCAACCATGCAATTCTTTACTCCGCTATGCCTTTGCCTTGTGAATTGGCTTCCAAACGCCTTGAATCTAGCCACAATTAATTCGATTCAATCAATAAAATTTATTGGAATTAACTCCATAAGAAAAAGCTAATTTTCCATAAAAATCCGAATTTAGCTCAAAAATCGCATGTGGGGCCCACGTCTCGGATTCCGGCGAAAGTTATAAAATATGAACGCCCATTCAACCACGAGTCCAACCATATAAATTTTACTCAATTTCGACATCAACTTGACCCTCAATCTCCAAATTAAACTAAAAGGGTTTTTCACAATTTTTCCAACTTAATTCACCCATTAAATTATAAAAACAACCATAGATTCAGGTAATTTAACGCGATCGCAAACTATCTCACGTGATCGCGTAGAACAAAGTCGCCTCAGCCCAAATTACACTATGCGATCGTAGACAAACTTACGTGATCGCGTATAAGGAAATCAGGAGAAGAAAATACCAGCAGCTATCAACAGTCTCCCAAAGGCTAAAAGTGATCCGTTAGCCGTCCGAAACTCACCCGAGCCCCTCGGGACCTCATCCAAATATACCTACAAGTCCTAAAATATTATACGAACTTAGTCGAACCCTCAAATCACCTCAAACAACGCTAAAACCATGAATTACACCCCAATTCAAGCCTAATGAACTTTGAAATTTCTAATTTCTACAAACGACTTCGGAACCTATCAAATCACGTCCGATTGACTTCAAATTTTGCACACAAGTCATAAATGACATAACGGACCTATAAAAGTTTTCAGAATCAGATTTCGACCCCGATATCAAAAAGTCAACTCCCCGGTCAAACTTCCCAAAAATTTAACTTTCGGCATTTCAAGCCTAATTCCTCTACGGACCTTCCATTAATTTTTCGAACACGCTCCTAAGTCCAAAATCACCATACGGAGCTATTGGAATCATCAAAATTCAATTCCGAGGTCGTTTACTCATAAGTCAATATTCGATCAACATTTCCAACTTAAGTTTTCAATTATGAGACTAAGTGTCTTATTTCACTCTAAAGTCTTTCCGGACCCGAACTAACTAACTCCGTTAAGTCATAAATCAACTATAATGCGTAAATTGAGCAGTAAATAGGGGAACGGGTTGTGATACTCAAAACGACCAGTCAGGTCGTTACAATCAACAACTGGAATCTGGTCCTGATCTGGGGCAACTAGTGGATCTGTAGGTACTGCCCCAGCTGTTGTGCGGGTTGCACCTCTACCCCTACCGCGGCCTCGAACACGGCCTCAACCTCTCGCGGGCCTGGCTGGTAGTACTGGTGGTACTGGTGGCTGGCCCTCCTGACCGGTAGCACATGTCCTTATCATATGTGAGAGAATGAAACAACAGATGTTTAGTTACTAGAGTCAACAGATTCGCACGACAAGTATTCAAGAATGTGGAGTTTCCTAAGGGTTCTGTAGCCTATCGAAGATAAGTACAGACGTATCCGTACCGAACCGCAAGACTCTACTAAACCCGCTCATGACTCGTGAGACCTATGTAACCTAAGCTCTGATACCAATTTATCACGACCCGAAACCTAACCCGTCGTGATGGCGCCTATCGTGGTACTAGGCAAGCTGACCTTTCCAAAACACTTTCAAAATTTAACAGAAATAAATTAAGACATTTAAAATAACCGGAATTTCTCATAAATACGGGTTAAAAACCCAATTAAATATAAGTGCGGAAAAATAGTCCGACATCGGGGTGTCACTAAGTCATGAGCATCTAAACCAGACTAGAATCAGAGTTTACAATGTTCCAATAATACCCAAACAGAAAGAAAAGATAATAATAGAGGAGAATCAAGGGCTGCGGACGCTGTCAGCTACCTCGTATGTCTCCGACAACCACAAGTGCACGGACTCAACGATCTCTGCAAAGGTCTCACCTGAATCTGCATACAAGGTGCAGGGAGTAACGTGAGTACTTCCAACTCAGTATGTAGCAAAATTAATAAGAAATTGAGAAGCAGTGACGAGCTACACAAATGTAGTTCATTTCAGTAATTTCAGCAAGAAAAGTAGGCATGCTTTCAATTCGGTGTTTTAAATCAAAACATTTCGAGCTCAGGTACAACAATATAAGCCCTCCAGAAAATTCCACAACAACAACAATTAGCAACGAAGTGCAACAGCAAAATAAGAGCAAGTACATCCTCACAGGGCTACTGTCACTCATCTATTTCAACAGCTCAATCACTCGGCTCTCAGCCTGATTACTCACAATCAAAGGTACCTGTGCTCACTGGGGATGTACAGACTCCGGAGGGGCTCCTACAACCCAAGCGCTATATTGCTGCGGTGAGCAGCCCGAACCAATACTACTGCGGCGTGCAGCCCGATCCATATATTACTGCGGCGTGCAGCCTGATCCAAGTACTGCTGTGGCGTGCAGCCCGGTCCAATATCATGGCCCGAAGGCTTGTTGCGGCGTGCAACCCGATCCAATATTTACTGCGGTGCACAGTTCGATCCAACATATCTCACACAGCTCTCAACCCGGCACTCAGGCCCTATATCAGTCACTAGCCTTTCTAGCCTCACAATTATCACAACAACAACCCAAACAAAGACTATAACAAGTACAAATCAAATCATGGGAGAGAGCTGGGACAAAATGCATAAGCAAACAATGACTGAGTACAAGACAACAATTTAACAGTCAATACAACAAGTTCACGACCACTGGGGGTCCTAACAGGGTTTCCATATAACCTAAGCATGGTTTCTAACATTTAAGACAGTCAATAACTCGAAAACAAGAGTGAACAGGTAATGACAAAGGTGTATTTGACTTTACATTCTACCGGGAAGGACCAAGTCTCAATCCCACCCAGTGCACACTCACACGCCCGTCACCCAACGTGTGTGTCACCTCTAAATATCAACATCATATGAATTTCTCGGGGTTTCATACCCTCAAGACCAGATTTAAGACCGTTACTTACCTCAACCGAGCAAATCTCTATCCCGCTATGCTCTTGCCCCTCGATTCAGCCTCCAAATGCTCCGAATCTATTTACAACCAGTACAATATCATTAATATATGCTAAAGGAATGAATTCCACAAGAAAAACTACCAAATTAGACTCAAAACCCGAAATTGGCTCAAACCCGGCCGCCGGACCCATGCCTCGAAATCCGACAAAAGTTACAAAACTTAAAAGCCCATTCACTCATGAGTCCATACATATAAAATTTATCAAATTCCGACATCATTTGGTCCCTCAAATCCTTAAATTAAACTCTCCAAAATCCTAAACCCCAACCCCCTATTTTTACCCTTAAATTCCACTAATTAGATGATAATACAATGGGAAAATACCATAGATAGGAGTACTAGAGCCCAAGCAACTTACCTCACTGAAAACCCTTGAATCTCCCTTCAAAATCACTCCAAAAGCTCCAAAAACCAATTGAAAATGGTGGAATTGAACCAAAATTCGCTAAGTGTTCTATTTAAAGTTTTTGCCCAGGTCTTTCGCACCTGCGGCTAAATATGCACACATGCAGTACCGCATCTGCGCAAGAACCTCCGCACCTGCGGAAAATCATTAAAAACCCCAACTTCGCACCTACACTCCATATCCACATCTGCGACCACGCAGGTGCGTAAAAGACCTCGCACCTACGGCTGCCTGACCTCATCACTTCCGCTTCTGCGGGCACCTATCCGCATCTGCGGACTCGCAGATGCGACCTCTCCTACACACCTGTGGACTCATCCTACCTCAACACTGTCCGTACTTGCAAACTCCCACGTGCGCCTGTGACCTCGCAGCTGCGGCTCCCCTTACGCAGGTGCGGAAAATACCAGCAGCTTCAGAAACCAGCAAACTCCCAACACCAATAATTGATCCGTTAACCACCCGAAACACATTCGAGGCCCTCGGGACCTCAACTAACTATACCAACAAGTCATATATCAACATACGAACTTAGTCGAACCTTCAAAACTCTCAAAACAATATCAAAACACCAAATTAACCTCGGATTCAAGCCTAAGAACTTATAAACTTCCAAATTCGACAACCGATGCCGGAACCAACCAAACCATGTCCGAATGACCTCAAAATTTGCACACAATTCTAAAATGACACCACAAACCTATACCAAACATCCGAAAATCCATTCCAACCCTAATGTCAAATTTTCCACTGCCGACCGAAATTGCGAAATTTTCAACTTTCGCCAATTCAAGCCTAATTCTACTACGGTCCTCCAAATCACATTCTGGATGCGCTCCTAAGTCCACAATCACCTAACAGAGCTAACAGAATCATCGAAATTCAAATCTGAGATCGTTTACACATGAGTCAACAACTGATTGACTTTTTCAACTTAAGCTTATCCTAAAGAGACCAAGTGTCTCAATTCACTTCAAAACCACTCTGGACCCGAACCAACTATCCCGATATAACACAATATAGCTGAATTACATAAAAAAAGTAGAAATAGGAGAAACAAGGGCTATAACTCTCGAAACGACCCGCTGGGTCGTTACACTTGGGCTGGATTGGCCATATATAGTACTGAGCGATTGAGCATTCTGAGAGTGTGAGTACACGAGACTTTCAGTATGGTGCATCGCATACATCATGTGCATTGTCATATAGATGTAGAGAGGTCATACTCCTCATATCATTCCGAATTTGATCTATTTTACTTGAATTGAGTTTAACTGTTGAACATGGATGCATGCCTACATTCCTGTACTGTTATTTTTATGTTGAGCTGTACATGCTGAGTTCGTCACTACCTTTCAGTCCAAAAGTTAGATTTATCACTTATTGAGTTGGTTGTACTCATGCTACACCCTGCACCTTGTGTGCAGATCCAGGTGCTTCTGGTCACGGCGGTTGCTGAGTTGTGAAGTTCGGATTCTCGGAGACTATCGAGGTAGCTGCTTGGCATTTCGCAAACTTTGTTTCTCCTTCCCTATCTTTCCACTTATTGTATCTAGTTTCAGACTATCATAGACAATATTTTCCAGACTTATGATGTATAGATGCTCATGTACTCTATGACGTCCCGATAGTTGGGAACTTCCGCATTGAGTTTTGGGTTTTTATCCTGTTTATGAGAACTTTTATTATCTAAACTGCTTTAATTCATTTTCTGTTAAACATGTTGGAGATATTTTCGTAATGTCGGCTTGCCTAGTACCATATTAGGCGTCATCACGACAGGTTAGAATTTTGGGTCGTGACAATAAGTTATCATTAATATTTCTCCCGACCCTACGTGAACGCAGAATACCTTATGCATTAGACAGATGATCAACTTTTTTGAAACTTTTTATCTCTCATTCCATAAAGCGAGAAGTTAATTAATTATTGATATATCGTCAACTATAATTTAGCCCTCAATATTTATAAGTAAAACTAAAATAACTCAATTGCCAAAAAATTAACATATGCTCTAAAAAGAAAATTAATATGGGCCATACTCTGTAATATATTGAAACGGATTTGGTAAGTATATCTGCATAGGAATAGTATTTTGTATGTGTTTTCATATGCTTGTAGACTTGAACCACTAGTAGTAGCTTTATCAGATAGAGTTTAAGTTTTGTATAGTGTAAGTGTATATAGTAACATTTTACACTATCGACTTTAAGTGATATTTATTGCTATTTATCGTTAGTGTAAAAAAAACATCAACTATTTAGTTATTCAAAAGAGATTTTTTTGGTAAGTCTCCTTACAATGTGAGATTTGTAATCTTAAAAATAAGATAACTTACCTGCAACAACTGGTAAAGATGACCCGATGATTAAAGTTTCATATGTTGACCATGTATATAACTTAAACATTTAATTATTTAATTTGACATACATATTTTTTTTATTTTTTTTTGGGTGTATTCATGTATGTTTAAATTAATTAAGAGTATATATAGTTTTATTATTTCATGATTTATTCTAAAAACTCAATATCATATTCATATTGTCGCATTATTCTCATAGATTAATTGCATTTCGAACGCAACAAAAATCTATTTTTGTAAGTCTTTTCTTCCCTACCCTTTTGATATTGGGATATATTAGCTAATAGTGCGAATGTTATAGATCTTATCGAAATGCATATGTCTCTCTTCAAAACAATGCATACGTCTCTATTAGATATACTTTTTACAGAATTTATGTTATTTTTTCAGTATTGACTCAACTGTTCAAGTAAATCAATATTGCAAACTAAGCTACGTTACTCATTTTAACAATTAAATAAGTAGTTTTATACACGCCACACACACACACATATATATAAAATCTGTAGAAATCAATAATTCTGATTTAGACATAGTCCCTTTTTTCATCTGAAGCTTTTTGGTTATTTTGCTGAAAGGACTATCATTCATTGTTTCAATTGCTGGTGCATCCTGTTTATTATATTTACTGATAGCACTCTTTATAACTTCTATAATTTCACTTCCATGGAGATTCCCATCAGTGTTTTTTCGGAGTAATTTATTCCAGAATTTTGTATAAAAAATCTTCTTTAGACAGGGAAATCCATTTATATCAGTATGGACTTCTACAGACTATCTCATTATCCATGGTATAGAAAATTCTATAAAAAAAGTACATTAATGCCATCCCAGGGAAGAAAATATTATATTTTTGCAATTCCAGTATTTTTGGGGATACTTCGACCTATTCAGTATATAAACTTTTATATGTATTTGGTAAAATATTCAATGAAGGACCATATGATATCCACCATTGTCCGAACCAATTTGGAATTTGTTCCGTAAAACTATGAGAATAAATCTTTATAAACCAAGAATATTTGTTTATTTGAATTTTCATATAAAAGAGTTTTATGAAAACTATCAACGTAGTCCCAATAATTAAACTTTATTGGAATCTTTTGTTCTGGGTGGATATAATCTCTTTCTTTCGGGATACTAAGTCCCCATTCATTTGAGGCTAATATCCTCTTTATGATAATTTTTGAGAAGTTATAAAGTTTTCTAGTATTAGATAGAAATAAATGCCGGATTTCAGCTGATCCTGTTAATAGAAGTATAACCTCATAATGCATCTTGTATTTATAAGCAGGAGTGGTATAATTTATCGTATCAAAATATCTATTCATAATCTGCCATGGATCATTTTTCCATTTTAAATCAGAATAATATAATAGAAGTATAACTTCCTCATAGGTATTCTTATCATATACCTCTGTGTTTTCCTCACTGTCATTCATGAGTGTTGTAGAATATGATGAAGAACCTTGGATTTCACAAAATCCATAAAGTCATTGTACATGGGGTGATCTGCATTAAGACCAGATGTATTGGCAATATTTGAAGCTATTAGCTTCTGTTGTCCCATCTGGACAAGAATATTATCTCTGTCCACATTCGTCCTTGGGATTGAAACTTGGTCTCATCCTGACAAAGATTAACAAAAGATTATTGATCCAAATATTCTCTAGTAAGGAAGTGAGGAAGACTATTATCAGACCCCTTTTTATAAATTATTTCAAAATCAAATGGAGCTAACAGAGCTTGCCATCTTGCAAACATCTGTTAGAAATATCATGTTTACAATCTTTATTAAAGATAAACTTTGCTGCTTGGTGTCACGACCCGAAATTCCCACCTTCGGACCGTGATGGCGCCTAACATTTCACTTGCTAGGCAAGCCAACGTTAGAATAATATTAACTAATTTTTAAACAATCTTTACATTATTAATAATCAAGGAACCAAAAGCGAAAACAAAGTTTGAAATATAGTGAAATAATCCATAAAAATAACGGTGTCTAAATACCATCCCAGAATTTGTGGCACAAGGGCACGAGCTTCTAGAATAAATATAAATAAAGATTTGAATAAAATAAAGCTGTCTGAAAATAAACACACAGCTAAAGTAAAATAGACGGGGACTTCAGAACTACGGACGCCATGCAGTTATACCTCAAGTCTCCTCTGGTAGCTGGAATCCGAGCAAGTCTATGGTACGCCGCTGAGACCAACTCCAAAATCTGCACAAGAAGTGCAGAGTATAATATCAGTACAACCGACCCCATGTACTGGTAAGTGCTGAGCCTAACCTCGACGGAGTAGTGACGAGGCTAAGGCGGTTCACTTACATTAACCTGTACGCAATATTAATAATAACAACAAATAATAAAAATAAATCAGGTAACTTATTTATAATAATTGAAGCCAACTCAGCAATCATAATCCATTATTATTTCAACCAATTATGTTACAGCGTGCAACCCGCTCTCACAATATATTCACATTCAATTCTGTTGCAGCGTGCAACCCGCTCTCCCAATATATTTCTTTTAATCAAGTATGTAATATATTTATTTCAATCAAGTATATATATAGACTTTTAAATAAGTTTGTTGCGGCGTGCAATCCGATCCCCCAATATTGACTTTTTAATAAGTCTCTTGCGGCGTGCAACCCGATCCTTCAATATGGACTTTTTAATAAGTCTGTTGCAGCGTGCAACCCGATCCTCCAATATGAACTTTTTAATAAGTCTGTTGCGGCGTGCAACCCGATCCTCCAATATGGACTTTTTAATAAGTCTGTTACGGCATGCAACCCGATCCTCCAATATGGAATTTTTAATAAGTCTGTTGCGACGTGCAACCCGAGGAAATATGAACTTTTTAATAAGTCTGTTGCGGCGTGCAACCCGATCCTCCAATATATCCATTTCAATCAATTCTTATAGAAGAAATTTCTCCAATAAATGCAACTATTATTATAAAATTATAAAATAACAAGCATTCAATAATTATGATTTAATTATAAAATAAATAATGATAAATAGCAAATTATTATGAAAATCAAGGAGAAAATAGGCAGTTTAAATATTTAATATGCTAAATGTCAAATAACAATTAAAATACATAATTCAAATTGCATGGAACAATTAATGCAGGAATTCAAGAATTAATATATGACAAAGAATAAGAGAGAAATAATTATTATAATAATTAATTTATGATTTAAAACAATTTATGATTTTTCAAGTAAGCAGGCAAACAATTAATTTCACGATGTATAGACACTCGTCACCTCGCCTATACGTCGTTCACATGCTTTTCACATAACAAATAATTTAAGGGTTCTATTCCCTCAAGTCAAGGTTAACCACGATACTTACCTCACCTATACATGTTTTTTTCTAGACTGGTGATGTATAGATGCTCATGAGCTCAGTGACACCCCGATTTTGGAGTTTTCCGCATTTGTGTTTTGGGTTTTACCCCGTTTATGAGAATTTGTTTTTGTTATCTAAAACTACTTTGACTCATTTTTTTATTAGCTGTTGGGAAATATTTGGAAATGTCGGCTTGCCTAGAACCACGTTAGGCGCCATCATGACAGGATAGAATTTTGGGTCGTGACAAGCTGGTATCAGAGCCTAGGTTACATAGGTCTCACGAGTCATGAGCAAGTTTAGTAGAGTCTTGAGGATTGGTATAGAGACGTCTGTACTTATCTTCGAGAGGCTGCCAAACCCTTAGGAAATTTCACATTCTTGCATTCTTGTCGTGCAGATTTGTTGATTCTGGTAACTAAATTTCTATTATTCTATTCTCTGACAGATGATGAGGACACATACTACTGGGCAAGATGGATAGCCACCGGTACCACCAGCTAGGGCCACGAGAGGCCGAAGTTGCAGTAGAGGCCGCGATAGGGGCAGGGGTGCAGCTCGTACAACAGCTAGGGTAGCACTTGCAGACCCACCAGTCGCTCCAGCTCAGGAGTAGGTACCAAATACAGTTGAGCCAGTGGGGCCAGCTTAGGCACCAGGTGTGCCCATCGTGATTCCAGGCCTTCAGGAAGCCTTAGCTCAGATTCTGACCGTGTGTACCAGTCTTGCTCAGGCGATCTCTGTTCCGGCCGCAATAACCACTTCTTAGGCCGAGGGAGGTACTCAGACTCCCGTCGCCCGTACACCCGAGCAGGTGATGCGGGGACTCCAGACCCCGCGGGCACTACCAGCCCAACCGATTGCAGCTGGTCAGGCCCCGGTAGTCCCCGTTATGGCTGATGATGAGCAGAGGAGACTTGAGAGATTTGAGAGACTTCGACCTCCATCATTTAGCGGTGCTGAGTTAGAGGATGCTCAGGGCTTTCTGTATAAGTGCGAGTTGATGCTTCGGATAACGGGTATTCTGGAGACCAGTGGGGTCTCGTTCACTACTTTTCAGTTTTCTGGGGATGCCTTCAGATGGTGGGAGGCTTATGAGAGGCGCAGGCTGGTCGGTGCAACACCACTTACATGGCAAGAGTTCTCTGTTCTTTTTTTGGAGAAGTTCGTGCCGCAGTCTCGCAGGGAGGAGCTGCACAGACAGTTTGAGCAGTCACGTCAAGATGGCATGTATGTGATGCAATACGAGATAAGGTTTTCTGAGTTGGATCGTCACGTAGTTTGGTTGGGTCCCACTGACAGGGAGAGGATCAGGAGGTTCACCGATGGCCT